>NC_044383.1:95442382-96067382 GCF_006542625.1 Nomascus leucogenys | reverse complement strand
ATAGTGGGTACTTAATGTGAAGATGTGTAATGGCTGAATGAATGAATGCCAGAGTGCTAGCAAAGCCCTCTACTAGAGAGAGAAGAATAGTAGCTTCTTTTGGAAAAGACGTGTATTGAGCCACTTTGAAATGTATAACCTTTGGTCCAGTAATTCTACTTGTAGGAACTATTCTAAGGGAAAATATTAGCCATATAAAGATTTATCTATGAAGCTACTTACTGCAACATTATTTGTAATTGTGAAAAGCCTGAAACATTGTTGTCCAACTATAGAGTAATTAAATAATTGTATTCAAGGAAATTAATATATTATTTGACCATTAAAATAATACTTAAAACAGGTTATAAAATGGCTTATATAGAGAATATGGCTCAAGTAAAATATGTATGTGCGTACATTGATAAAAATGGGAAAGAATGAATAATTAACATCATAAATATGATATGGAACACTTATACTGTGCCAGGCCCTGAGATGAGAACTTTCACACACTGTTCCCTCTACCTTAAAATGTTCTTTCTCTAGAAACTTGTGTGGCACATGTTCTCACTCACAGGTGGGAGTTGAACAATGAGAACACTTGGACACAGGGTGGGGAACATCACACACTGGGGCCTGTCATGGGGTGGGGGGAGTGGGGAGGGATAGCATTAGGAGATATACCTAACGTAAATGACGAGTTAATGGGTGCAGCACACCAACATGGCACATGTATACATATGTAACAAACCTGCACGTTGTGTACTTGTACCCTAGAACTTAAAGTATAATAAAAAAAAAAAAGAAACTTGTGTGGCAGTTCTCTCTCCCTTATTTCCTTCAGATTTCAACTCAAATTCCATTTCTTTAGATAACCCTTTCATGACTACTTGATGTAAACAGCATCTTCTCCCACCACTCTTCATCCATGCTACCCTGCTTTATTTTTCTTCCTAGTACTTACCACCACCTAATATGTTATATATCTATTTGTGTACTTGTTTATGCTGACTTCCTCAACTGCAATGTGCGTGAATGCTATGAGCCCAGGGTGTTAGTTGGTTTTGTTCACTGTTCTATCCCAAATTCTTAGAACAGTGCCTGATGCATAGAAGGCATGCAACAAATACTTGAATGAATTAACTACAAGCTCAGGTGTTCACAGGAGATCTAATTTCTCTATTTTGTCTCTGAAAATCTGATGTTCTTCCCTTACTTGTCCCTACTTATTGGGGAACAAACACAAATGAGTAACTATCCAGGTCAATTTAAAGCTTTATTCCATCTGATGAAGGCCCCTTAGGAGTCTTCCATTCTCTTAAATAAAAATCCTTAATCTCTAATCGTCCCATCCCCCTGCTTCTCACCCCAAAATGATATCTAGGTGTAAGGAGTGGGGAATGTGGCTTGTAAGTTGAATAGTCATTGACCTAAACATATTTGAAATCTCTTCTTTTCCATTTAGGCATTTATTGCTGAAATGCAGATGGTGGCTGAAATTCTTCATCATCTAGTCCAGAGGCCTGAAGATTATTTGGAAAACGTTGAAAACATTGTTAAGCTTTATAAGGAAACAATTCTCCAGACTTTAGAAGTAAGAACAAAATATATTGCTGAAAATGAATATTGATATTTGTGTTTCATCACTGGTTAAATAGCTTTCACATGTCTTCATCCCCATGTATTATTTGTCTGATTCTCCTCTTGAGCTTTGTAGAAAGCTGTTAGAAAAAGGCCTCCATCCCAAAGACTGTTTCCCAGAACAATATTATTTACTCTTACAAAGCAACTCTGTTACTGCAAAGTGACAAATGAACAGCATTTTTCAAAAGCCAGTGAGGAAATTCCTTTATGGATGGGAGTTGGGAAATTCATGTTAAAAGACTATGTTATAAAAGCATTTTCAATCTGTAAGTTATAGCTCTATCAAAACAAATATACATTTAAGGTACACCTTTTGTTTAAAAGGAATTGTTCATTTAGTTAAATTGCAATCTAAAGAATTTGTTACACTGATTGGTCTATGGTTATCCCATTATATGTAAACATGGTAAGACCATTATATAATGTAATAGGCAGGTTTTAATTAAAATAATTAGTATTTTAAAAGTATGATGACTGAGATTACAAGTATGTGAAAAGCATATGGTAAAAAGTCCAGGTAAGACTCTACCAAATATAATCATTTGTGTTGGAGATTTAGTCAACAAACATTTATTGAACTTGCGCATTTAGCCAGACACTATGCTAAGCAACAGAACTGTGAAGACAAATAAAACACAGTCCTCCAATTGCCTGTTCCCATATGATAAACTAAAGAATGTGTTTCATGCTGTCTCACAATGTTTATATTATTTTAAAGATAAATGAGTGGATCATTTTCATTCTCATCATCCATCCCCCAAAATGAGAACCACACTTAATTGTTTTCATATGTACGACTTCTTTTCATCCCCACCTCTCCTGTCACTGGCTTATAAACATAGCTTCTGAAGCATGAAGTACATGTCTATCAATAACATCCTTTCTTCCTTCAACAAAAGTATCTTGACTACTCCTGAAGTGGCTGGCATTGGGTATGAAATAAAGCCAAATTAGAATCAGTTTCAGAAATTAGAAAATTGTATTTATGGGGGGAAAATGCAGAGGTTATCTTTTTAAGGACAAGCACCAGGTTATACTTCCTCACATTTGGGTAGTGCAATGCCCAAAGTCTGGCAAGCAGTAAATACTTAACAAATGTTCATCAGCACAAATGACAAGATACAAAGGAAAAAGAATGATAGTTTCAATCTCATTAAATGTGCAACTTCCGGAAATTAAATAGATAAAACCACACTCAAACTAAAAGACAATAAACTGGAAAAATATTCATGTTAACTATGATGAAAGATTTAAAGCTTTGATATACTAACAGATCATAGAAATGATTTTTTAAAAACCTGTAAGTTCACTCTGTCTTGAGATAAATGGACAACAAATATGAGCAACTAACAAAAATGAAGAATGATAAGCCTGTAGAAAAAATGTTCAGCTTCACTGATAATAAAGAAATGCTAATCTAAGTAATGAAATATCATTTCCATTGATCAAAACTTAAAATATGAACAGGTAGTAAGAATTCCTAATGCTAGCAAGGATATGGTAAAGAACTCTTATACACCAAATATGAATTTGTATGGCCATCCTTTGACAGGTTGTCCACAAAAACACCCAGAAGTAGAAAACTTCTAGGCCCTGCAGCAAAATATAGATAAGAATTCATTGCCCTAGTGCAACAAAGCAGAATTTCAAAGCCAAGAACCTAGACTTTAGGCCTAGATGACACTTGCTGAATAGCCAAGCAATTGCCTTATATGTTGAGGGAGGAGAGCCATAAAGGGTAAGACCCTACAATTCTAGTCTCCTCTGACCTGGCTGAGATGTTACTTCACTTTTAGACCAAGACCACTAAAGTTCAGTGTGTCTCCAAGAGATACAAGGAAAGCAAGCAGGAGCAAACTGAGCTGCATCACTGTCTGGTATACATTCTGCAAACTGCTTCCGGGCTAAGCCAACACCATGTCCCCATTTTGGCCTGTCTTTGAATCCCAACTCAACTTCTGGTGCAGCTATCCATTTCCTTAAGAGTGTTGATACTCTCCAACTTAGTAGTTCACTCTTAAGATTGAATCTAACTTAAGGAAACAGTAAAAAATATAGAACAGGCCAGGCACAGTGGCTCATGCCTGTAATCCTAGCTCTTTGGGAGGCCAAGGGGGGTGGATTGCCTGAGCTCAGGAGTTCAAGACCAGCCTGGGCAACATGGTGAAACCCCATCTCTACTAAAATCTAAAAAACAGCCGGGCATGGTGGTGCACACCTGTAATCCCAGCTACTCGGGAGGCTGAGGCAGGAGAATCGCTTGAACCCAGGAGACAGAGGTTGTGGTGAGCTGAGATTGTGCCTCCAGCCTGGGTGACAGAGCAAGACTCTGTCTCAAAAAAGAAAAAAAAAAAAAAATATATATATATATATATATGTATTATATACAAAACAATGTGATGTGAAGCCTTGTTCAAAACGTGATTATTTATTGGTGAGTGAATAATGCTGATATAATCTGTTGTCAGTCTAGAGGAAAACATGTCGAATCTAACCTCACACGATATTGTGAAAAACAAAATACATGGGATAAAGAGATGATTTTGTTGAAACTTGCAATAAGGAGAATGTTCATTAATAAGGACCTTCTAAACGAAATGGAAGAGAGCTGGGTTTTATGGAAGCAGGTAGACAAGGGAGCCATCCTTGAGTCATGAGAAAAGATGGAGACAGACTTTATCTGAGTCCTTGAGGAAGGATGGAGGTGGGTCTTATTTCTCAGCCATGCCTACTTTCCAGGAACACAGGGCTCAGAGTTCAACATTGTTGATGTACACAAAATCCAGTAGATACTGGATTTTGATATTAAAAATAAAAACAAATAGTAGAAGAAAATTTAGAAGAATATTAATATAATCTTAAGATAAAGAAAATCTAATTTAGGCCGGGTGTGCTGGCTCATGCCTGTAATCCCAACACTTTGAGAGGCCAAGGTGGGCAGATCACTTGAGCCCAAGAGTTCAAGACCAGCCTGGGCCACATGGCAAAAAACATGGTGAAACCCTGTCTCTACAAAAAAGAGAGAGAGAGAGAAAAAAAATATAAACAAGAAAGGAAATCTACAAGTAACGAAAATATGTATTTGATTATAAAAATATTTTATCTTGCTGAAGACACCATAAATACATTCAAAACATAAATTATAGAAAGGTAAAATGTTTGCAATCCACATGCCAGATAAGGGTTAAAAACTTTCCGTGAATGCCAAAGAAACAATCCAATAGAAAAATACATAGAGGCTATGATAAGGCAGTTTACAGAGATGCATATCTGAATGCTGAACCTCACCACAGGAATAAAAAGTAAGATAAACTGATTCCATTTTTTAACTCAGTTTGGCAGAAATTTAAAAGCTAAGATAGCCAATGGTGGCAAGAAGAAATGAACCTTCTCATACATTGCGGGTTAGGGCTTTGAATTGCCACCACCTTTGGAAAACCAACTGGCTATACCTACCTGTATTAATATTAAAACCTACTTTTGCCAGGTGTGGTGGCTCATGCCTGTAATCCCAGTACTTTGGGAGGCAGAGATGGGTGGATCAGCTGAAGTCAGGAGTTCGAGACCAGCCCGGCCACCATGGTGAAACTGCCTCTCTACTAAAAATACAAAAATCAGCCAGGCATAGTGGCGGGTGCCTATAATCCCAGCTACTCAGGAGGCTGAGGCAGGAGACTCACTTAAACCCGGGGGATGAAGGTTGCAGTGAGCCAAGATCACGCCATGTAGTCCAGCCTGGGTGACAGTGAAACTCCGTCTCAAAAACAAAACAAAAAAAAAACCCCTACTTTTACAAATCTGGCCCATATATCCAATATATCAGGATATACCAAAGAATGCATATTCTGTGTTACTGAACATTTATATGTGTGCATATATTTATATCAATGAGGTGAATGGTTGTGTAAAGAGAGCCACTGGGTTGTGCGGGCAGCATGGAGGAGTAGGGAGAAGTCGTGTTAACTGTTTCTATGTACTTTTTTGCATTCCTTCACTAGTTGCAGTTAGTACAAGTTATTTTTGTAATTATTAAAGAAGAAAGTAATTTTTAAAACTTTCATAAAAAGAAATGCTTGAAAATAACTAATAAAGTATTGTAACATACCTAAATGTCAAACAGCAGAGGAATATTAAATTATGCTATATCCACAGTACATAATCTGATAAAACCATTAAAATGTTACATTGACAGTGATCTTATAAAAAGTATAGGGGAAGGTTAGTTATAATGTTAAGTGAAAAAGTCAGCTCCATTATGATCTTGAACTCCTGAGCTGTGGGTTTGTCATAAATAGCTCCTATTGTTTTGAGATGCATCCCATCAATACCTAGTTTATTGAGAGTTTTTAGCATGAAGCGATGTTGAATTTTTTCGAAGGCCTTTTCTACATCTATTGAGATAATCATGTGGTTTTTGTCTTTGGTTCTGTTTATATGATGGATTAAATTTATTGATTTGCATATGTTGAACCAGCCTTGCATCCCAGGGATGAAGCCAACTTGATCATGGTGGCTAAGTTTTTTGATGTGCTGCTGGATTCAGTTTCCCAGTATTTTATTGAGGATTTTCTCATCGATGTTCATCAGGGATATTGGTCTAAAATTCTCTTTTTTTGTTGTGTCTCTGACAGGCTTTGGTATCAGGATGAGGCTGGCCTCATAAAATGAGTTAGGGAGGATTCCCTCTTTTTCTATTGATTGGAATAATTTCAGAAGGAATGGTACCAGCTCCTCTTTGTACCTCTGGTAGAGTTTGGCTGTGAATCCATCTGGTCCTGGACTTTTTTGGGTTCGTAGGCTATTAATTATTGCCTCAATTTCAGAGCCTGTTATTGGTCTATTCAGGAATTCAGCTTCTTCCTGGTTTAGTCTTGGGAGGGTGTATATGTCCAGGAATTTATCCATTTCTTCTAAATTTTCTAGTATTTATAGTATTCTCTGATGGTAGTTTGCATTTCTGTGGGATTGGTGGTGATATCCCCTTTATCATTTTTTCTTGTGTCTATTTGATTCTTCTCTCTTTTCTTCTTTATTAGTCTTGTTAGTGGTCTATCAATTTTGTTGATCTTTTCTAAAAACCAGCTCCTGGATTCATTGATTTTTTTGAAGAGTTTTTTTGTGTCTCTATCTCCTTCAGTTCTGCTCTTAGTTATTTCTTGCCTTCTGCTAGCTTTTGAATTTGTTTGCTCTTGCTTCTCTATTTCTTTTCATTGGATGTTAGGGTGTCGATTTTAGATCTTTCCTGCTTTCTCTTGTGGGCATTTAGTGCTATAAATTTCCCTTTACACACTGCTTTGAATGTGTCCCAGAGATTCTGATATGTTGTGTCTTTGTTCTCATTGGTTTCAAAGAACATCTTTATTTCTGCCTTCATTTCATTATGTACCCAGTAGTCATTCAGAAGCAGGTTGTTCAGTTTCCATGTAGTTCTGTGGCTTTTAGTGAGTTTCTTAATCCTGAGTTCTAATTTGATCGCATTGTGGTCTGAGAGACAGTTTGTTGTGATTTCTGTTCTTTTACATTTGCTGAGGAGTGCTTTACTTCCAACCATGTGGTCAATTTTGGAATAAGTGCAATGTGGTGCTGAGAAGAATGTGTTTTCTGTTCATTTGGGGTGAAGAGTTCTGTAGATGTCTATTAGGTCCACTTGGTGCAGAGCTAAGTTCAATTCCTGGATATCCTTGTTAACCTTCTGTCTCATTGATCTGTCTAATGTTGACAGTGGGGTGTTAACGTCTCCGATTATTATTTTGTGGGAGTCTAAGTCTCTTTGTAGGTCTCTAAGGACTTGCTTTATGAATCTGGGTGCTCCTGTATTGGGTGCATATATATTTAGGATAGGTAGCTCTTCTTGTTGAATTAATCCCTTTATCATTATGTAATGACCTTCTTTGTCTCTTTTGATCTTTGTTGGCTTGAAGTCTACTTTATCAGAGACTAGGATTGCAACCCCTGCTTTTTTGTTTGTTTGTTTATTTTCCATTTGCTTGGTAGATCTTCCTCCATCCCTTTATTTTGATCCATGTATGTCTCTGCATGTGAGATGGATCCCCTGAATACAGCACACTGATGGGTCTTGACTGTTTATCCAATTTGCCAGTCTGTGTCTTTTAATTGGGGCATTTAGCCCATTTACATTTAAGGTTAATATTGTTATGTGTGAATTTGATCCTGTCATTATGATGTTAGCTGGTTATTTTGCTCCTTAGTTGATGCAGTTTCTTCCTAGCATCAACAGTCTTTACAATTTGACGTGTTTTTTCAGCGGCTGGTACCGGTTGTTCCTTTCTATGTTTAGTGTTTCCTCAGGAGCTCTTGTAGGGCAGGCCTGGTGGTGACAAAATCTCTCAGCATTTGCTTGTCTGTAAAGGATTTTATTTCTCCTTCAGTAATGAAGCTTAGTTTGGCTGGATATGAAATTCTGGGTTGAAAATTATTTTCTGTAAGAATGTTGAATATTGGCCCCCACTCTCTTCTGGCTTGTAGAGTTTCTGCTGAGAGATCCACTGTTAGTCTGATGGGCTTCTCTTTGTGGGTAACCCAACCTTTCTCTCCGGCTGCCCTTAACATTTTTTCCTTCATTTTAACCTTAATGAAGCTGACAATTATGTCTTGGGGTTGCTCTTCTCAAGGAGTATCTTTGTAGCATTCTCTGTTTTCCTGAATTTGAATGTTGGCCTGCCTTGCTAGGTTGGGGAATTCTACCTGGATAATATCCTGAAGAGTGTTTTCCAACTGAGGTCCGTTCTCCCCGTCACTTTCAGGTACACCAATCAAACTTAGATTTGGTCTTTTCACATAGTCCCATATTTCTTGGAGGCTCTTTCGTTTGTTTTTACTCTTTTTCTTCTAAACTTCTTGCTTCATTTCATTCATTTGATCTTCAATCACTGATACCCTTTCTTCCACTTGATTGAATCGGCTACTGAATCTTGTGCATGCATCACGTAGTTCTCATGCCATGGTTTTCAGCTCCATCATGTCATTTAAGGTCTTCTGTATGCTGTTTATTCTAGTTAGCCATTTGTCTAATCTTTTTTCAAGGTTTTTAGCTTCCTTGCGATGGGTTCGAACATCCTCCTTTAGCTTGGAGAAGTTTGTTATTACCGACCTTCTGAAGCCTACTTCTGTCAACTCATCAAAGTCATTCTCTGTCCAGCTTTGTTCCATTGCTGGCGAGGGGCTACAATCCTTTGGAGGATTAGAGGCGCTCTGGTTTTTGGAATTTTCAGCTTTTCTGCTCTGGTTTCTCCCCATCTTTGTGATTTTATCTACCTTTGGTCTTTGATGATGGTGACCTACAGATGGGGTTTTGGTGTCGATGTCCTTTTTGTTGATGTTGATGCTACTCTTTTCTGTTTGTTAGTTTTCTTTCTAACAGTTAGGACCCTCAGCTGCAGGTCTGTTGGAGTTTGCTGGAGGTCCACTCTATGGATATCCTGTTTGCCTGGGTATCACCAGTGAAGGCTGCAGAACATCAAATATTGCAGAACAGCAAATATTGCTGCCTGATCCTTCCTCTGGAAGCTTTGTCTCAGAGGGGCACTTGGCTGTATGAGGTGTCAGTCAGCCCCTACTGGGAGGTGTCTCCAAGTTAGGATACTCAGGGGTCAGAGACCCACTTGAGAAGGCAGTCTCTCCATTCTCAGAGCTCAAACTCTGTGCTGAGAGAACCACTGCTGTCTTCAAAGCTGTCAGACAGGGACGTTTAAGTCTGCACAAGTTTCTGCTGCCTTTTGTCCAGCTGTGCCCTGCCCCCAGAGGTGAAGTCTACAGAGGCAGGCAGGCCTCATTGAGCTGTGGTGGGCTCCACCCAGTTTGAGCTTCTGGCTGCTTTGTTTACCTAATCAAGCCTCAGCAATGGTGGATGCCTGTCCGCCAGCCTGGCTGCTGCCTCGCAGTTGGATCTTGGACTGCTGTGCTAGCAGTGAGCAAGGCTCCGTGGCATGGGACACTCTGAGCCAGGCGCAGGATATAATCTCCTGGTGTGCCATTTGCTAAGACTGTTGGAAAAGCAGAGTATTAGGGCAGGAGTGTCCCGATTTTCCAGGTATCCTTGGAAATGGCTTCCCTTGGCTAGGAAAGGGAAATCCCCCCACCCCTTGTGCTTCCCAGGTGAAGTGATGCCCTGCCCTGCTTCGGCTCACCCTCCGTGGGCTGTACCCACTGTCCAACCAGTCCCAGTGAGATGAACCAAGTACCTCAGTTGGAAATGCAGAAATCACCCGTCTTCTGCATTGATCACACTGGGAGCTGTAGACCGGAACTGTTCCTATTTGGCCATCTTGGAATGATCAAAATGCATTGTATCTTCTAAATGATGCTAATATCTATGTGAAGAAAGTCTGTGACTTAAATTTTAATCAGATGCTTCCATGGTTTGGAAACCAAATAGCAAAGCTATGAACATATGCAGATAGATGCCCCAAAACATTTTGTATTGGAAAAAACATTAAGGCATCAATGTAGAGAAAAAAGATTTTTTTAAACAGGAAAATAAAATTCATGGTGAGAAGATTAGTTCGAGCTTTTGCAAAAGATCTCTTGAGCATTGAAAATAACATACATTATAGCATGTATAAGGCAAACAATTTACTTTAAATATTTCTGCATAGTATATAAAGATTCTGATCTTGTATTCAGTTTTTGTAGTGATCCTGTATTATAAAGTTTCTTTTCTGTTATCTGCAGGAAGTAATGGCTGAACACAATCCCCAGTATCTCATTGAGCTAAATGGAAATAAACCACCAGAGGAGCTCTTTATGGTGAGTGCAGTGTTAAGCAGGAATACTTCACAGCATGGAAAATTTAAAAGCTATTGACAGTATTGTACTTCTTTTAATAAACAGAAGCATATTTATATTTGAACACCATTTATCTTTGAACAATTTGTCTTGACACTTAAAATTTTGATGTTCTGTTTATTCATCTGTCCATTTTAAAATCAAAACTACATTCAAATTTAAAATCTCTGTCAAAAGGTGTCTCAAAGAAAAGTAAAAGCAATGGTAACCAAAAGCACATGAGAAGATGCTGAACATCATTAGTCGTTAGGGAAAGGCAGGTCAAAACCATAATGGGGAACCCCTTTTACCTTCTAGGATGACCAAAGTAAAAACAAACAAACACAAAACAAATAATAAAAAGTGTTGGTGAGGATGTGGAGAAATTGGAACCCAAAAATGTTTTACAAAAATAATTCAATAATACAAAAATATAGTAACTATTTCTTTAATGTCAAATAAGTGTCTGGCATTATAATGGGCTCTAGGTATAAAGATAGGAAGGAGGCAGAAGGGTCCACACATCTCTCTGCTCATGCAGTATCCCATATGTTGGGGAAAATAAATCTCTAGAGAGCAGTTTGTGTTACAGTCAGGGATACACATGCATGGTATTATAGCAGTTTATAGCATAAAGACAAAACCTAGTCTGGTAAGGAGGAACACCAGTCTGAAACTATGTTTAAATAGAAACTTAAAGGACAAGTAAGAACTAGACATTGAAGACAAGGGGAGGTGAGGGAAGTGGGACAGTGTTCTATGCTGAGGGAAGAGTCTGTGTCAAGGCCCCAGAGGCCAGAAAGAGCATAGTGAGTTGCAAGAACTGAATATAGGACTGGAATGTAGGAGGATGGGGTCGGAGAGGTGGAATAGAGCCAAGACTAGAAATAAGAAGGGGCTGCACCAAGAAAGACCTTGTAAGCCATAGTAAGGAGTTTAGACCTCAATATGAGGGAATAGGCAGCCAGTGAAAGGTTTTAAGCCAGAAAGTACAAATGATCCTATTTCTGTTTAAGAAAGATCACTTTGTTCCATGCAAGGAAAAAACAAAAGGAGAATCAAATTGGTGGTAGGAAAACTAGTTTTGGCTTTTGCCATTAATCAGGTATGAGATAGTGGCCTAACCTAGGGTAGTGACCACAGGAATGGACAGAAAAGGACAGATCTGAGAGACATTTAAGAAATCTACTTGACAGGGCTTGGTGAGTAACTTAATATGGGAATTAAGGGAGAGAGAAAAGTCAGATATAATGCCCAGATTTCTGGCTTGATCTGATTGGTGGCAACATGGTAACAGTGCATGCTAGTGGTGAAGCCAGCTCAGGGATAAGCTCCTCACTTGGGACATGCTCTTGCCAAGATCACTGTGATCTCATGACCAAAGTCACCACTCATTTTTCAGTCTTCATCTAATTCAATCTATAATAGAAACAGCATTTGACACAACAGATCACTTCTTTTTTTCTGCACCCTTCTTCCCTAGGCTTCTTGGACCCCACACCACAGTAGTTCCATTACAGCTCACTGCACACTCTTAATTCGCTAACCTGCAGTGTTGCAGGACCCCAGAGTTCACAAGGCATGAGCTCTTCTCTGTTTACCCTCACTCATTAAGAGACTTCATTCAGTCAGTAGCTTTAGATATCTTCTAACCACTGACATCTCTTAAATTCATGATGCTATATCAGATCTTTCCCCTGAATTCCACACTTGTATACTTAATGGCTGCTCAACTGCTGTTTTCCAATTGGATGTCTGCTAGTCATTTCGGATTTAAGTGTGCGAGATAGAACTTCACCACCACCACCCTGCCCCCAATGTGCTTCTCCCACCGTTCTCCTTTTTCAGTAAATGCAAAAACCACCCAGCCAGCTGCTCTCCTTGACTTTTTTTTCTCACATCCCACATCCCATTCACCAGCTTATACAGCAGGCTTCTCCTTCAAAATATGGCCAGAATTCTACCACTTTTTACTACCTGGGACACACTTTCCTCAAGGTAGAGGGCAGAAGCTCCAAGGGGCCTGGCTGGAACTTGCCAAACCTGTGAAGGCGCCCATGGGAACTGGTACTCTGCACTTCCACCCACGTTCCATTGGCAGAGCAGGCTACATGGAGAAGTTCGACATTAGTGGAATAAGGAAGTGTACTCCACCCAGAATGAACTAGGGAATTAATCAGTGAAGGTTGAATTGTAACACAGCCTATCACAGACTACCACACACCATCAGGATTTTGGCTATCTCACTATCTTCCCATCTCATGATCTATGTGCTGGCCTCTTATTTTTCCAGATTCTTCCATGTAGTGTCTGCATTAATTTCCTGGGGTTGCCATAACAAAGTGCCACAAACTGGTGGCTTAAAATGACAAAAATTTATTCTCTCACAGTTCTGGAGGCTAAAAGTCCAAAATCAAGGTGTTGGCAGTGCCATGCTCCTTCCGAAGTCTCTTGGGGAGGCTCTATTTTTGTTTCTTCCAGCTTCTGGTAGCTCCCAGCATTTCTTGACTTATGGCAGCATAACTCCAATATCTGCCTCCATCTTCACATGGCAATCATCCCTTTGCCTGAAGAGGTCCCAGAGACCAAGACCTCTAAGGACATGAATATCTGGGGACCAGAGGGCAGACTGTTATGAGTTGAAATGTGTCCCTCAAAAGATATGTTGAAGCCCTGAAGTCCAATACCTATGAGTGTGACCTTATTTGGAAATAAGGTCTTTGCCTATAGATTAGGAGAAGAGACTCAGACACACAGGGAGAAGATGATTCTGTGACAACAGAGGCAGAGATTGGAGTGATGCATATACAAGCCAAGACATACCAAGCATTGTCAGCAAACAGCCAGAAGCCAGAAGAAGCAAGCAAGGATTCGACCCAGAGTCAGGGGGAGCATGGGCTTGGCCCATAAGCCCACCGCTGTTTCAGAATATTTGAGATATTCAGATACCAATGTAGTTAAATATCTGTTCTTTAAATTTAGATTGTTATGGATCGACTTAAATATCTGAACCTAAAAAGAGCAGCTATTCTAACCAAACTTCAGGGTGCAGAGGAAGAAATTAATGACACAATGGAAAATGTAAGTTATATGGAACTGTCTGAAAGTCTAATTTTCAATATATGTTGTGGGCAGGGTGCAGTGGCTCACACCTGTAATCCCATGGGAGGATCACTGGAGCCCAGGAGTCTGAGATAAGCCTGGATGACCTAGTCAGAACCCATCTCTACAAAAAAGAAAAAAAAAAAAGAAAGAAAGAAAAAATAGAAAAAATTAGCCAGGTGTGGTGGTATGCACCTGTAGTCTCAGCTACTCAGGAGCTGAGACGGGAGGATTGCTTCAGCCCAGGAGGTTAAGGTTGCAGTGAGCCATGATCATGCCACTGCACTCCAGCCTGGGCAACAGAGCCAGATGCTATCTCAAAAAAAATTTTATATATATAAATGTATATATATATATATATATTTATTCATATATATATGTGTGTTGTGGCCTTAATTTGTATTCTTTTATAAAAATGGATGTGATTTCTGGGAAGAAGCTGTAATATTAGCACAATATCCTTTTAGATATTAGACACAACACAAGTTTTGAAACAAATAAAATCATAACAATTAAATGTAGGAACAGTAAAAAAGAAAGAAATCCAAGTTCAGTTTAAAAATTTGCAGCACCAAAGAACGTGAAGACCTAAAAGTTCTTAACTCTATTTCTTTAATCATTCAACCAATTTTTTTTGAGTAACTAATGTGTTCCTGGCACTGATGTGCTACATATGTGATGGGTATCAGATTATAACTGCCAATTGCCAAAAGTGCCACAAGGAGTTTTAATTGGAGGATTTGACCTATTCTGAGAAGCTCAGTTTCACCTAAATGAGTAGAAATTATTTTTAAAAAACGCATACCAGGACTGGGCACGGTATCCCAGCACTTTGGAAGACTGAGGTGGAAGGATCACTTGAGCCCAGGAGTTTGAGACCAGCCTGGGACATAGCGAGACCCTGGCCCTACAAAAAATAAAAATAAAAAATTGGGGTGGAGTTCCAAGATGGCCAAATAGGAACAGCTCCAGTCTGCAGCTCCCAGTGGGATCGATGTAGAAGATGGGTGATTTCTGCATTTCCAACTGAGGTACTTGGTTCATCTCATTGGGACTGGTTAGACAGTAGGTGCAGCCCATTGGGGGCGAGCTGAAGCAGGGCAGGGTGTTGCCTCACCCAGGAAGCACAAGGGGTCTGGGGATTTCCCTTTCCTAGCCAAGGGAAGCCGTGACAGACTGTACCTGGGAAAAACAGGACACTCCCCCCAAATATGGTGCTTTTCCAACTGTCTTAGCAAATGGCAGACCAGGAGTTACTATTCCATGCCTGGCTCAGCAGGTCCCACGCCCACGGAGCCTTGCTCACTGCTAGCACAGCAGCCTGAGATTGAACTGTGAGGCTACACAGTTTTGGTTCATATGGAACCAAACAAGAGCCTGCACTGCCAAGGCAATCCTAAGCAAAAAGAACAAAGCTGGAGACGTCATGCTACCTGACTTCAAACTATACTACAAGGCTACAGTAACCAAAACAGCATGGTATTGGTACCCAAACAGATATAGACCAATGGATCAGAACAAAGGCCTCAGAAATAACACCACACACCTACAACCATCTGATCTTTGACAAACCTAACCAAAGCAAGAAATGGGGAAAGGATTCCCTATTTAATAAATGGTGCTGGGAAAACTGGCTAGCCATAGGTAGAAAGCTGAAACTGGATCCCTTCCTTACACCTTATACAAAAATTAGTTCAAGATGGATTAAAGACTTAAATGTTAGACCTAAAACCGTAAAAACCCTAGAAGCAAACCTAGGCAATACCGTTCAGGACATAGGCATGGGCAAGGCCTTCATGACTAAAACACCAAAAGCAATGGCAACAAAAGCCAAAATAGACAAATGGGATCTAATTAAACTAAAGAGCTTTTGCACAGCAAAAGAAACTACCATCAGAGTGAATAGGCAACCTACAGAATGGGAGAAAATTTTTGCAATCTACACATCTGACAAAGGGCTAATATCCAGAATCTACAAAGAACTTAAACAAATTTACAAGAAAAAAACAAACAACCCCATCAACAAGTGGGCAAAGGATATGAACAGACACTTCTCAAAAGAAGACATTTATGCAGCCAACAGACACATGAAAAAATGCTCTTCATCATTGGTCATCAGAGAAATGCAAATGAGATACCACAATGAGATACCATCTCACACCTGTTAGAATGGCGATCCATAAAAAGTCAGGAAACAACAGGTGCTGGAGAGGATGTGGAGAAATAGGAACACTTTTACACTGTTGGTGGCAGTGTAGATTAGTTCAACCATTGTGGAAGACAGTGTGGCAATTCCTCAGGGATCTAGAACTAGAAATATCATTTGACCCAGAGATCCCATTACTGGGTATATACCCAAAGGATTAGAAATCAGGCTACTATAAAGACACATGCACGCGTATGTTTACTGTGGCACTGTTCACAATTACAAAGACTTGGAACCAACCCAAATGTCCATCAGTGGTAGACTGGATTAAGAAAATGTGGCACATATACACCATGGAATACTATGCAGCCATAAAAAAGGATGAGTTCATGTCCTTTGCAGGGACATGGATGAAACTGGAAACAATCATTGTCAGCAAACTATGGCAAGGACAGAAAACCAAACACTGCATGTTCTCACTCATAGGTGGGAATTGAACAATGAGAACATCTGGATACAGGGCAGGGAACATCACACAACATGGCCTGTTGTGGGGTGGGGATCTGGGGGAGGGATAGCATTAGGAGAAATACCTAATGTAAATGATGAGTTGATGGGTGCATCAGACCACAGTGGCCCATGTATACCTATGTAAAAAACCTGCATGTTGTGCACATGTACCCTAGAACTTAAAGTATAATTAAAATTTTTTAAAAAAATTAACCAGACGTGATAGCACATGCCCATGGTCCCAGCTACTTGAGAGGCTGAGGTGGGGGGATCAACTGAGCCTAGAGTTTGAGGCTGCAGTGAGCCTTGATTGTGCCACTGCACTCCAGCCTGCGTGATAAAGCAAGAGCCTGTCTCAAAAATTAAAATAAAAAACAAAAACATATGCCAGGATCATAAACAGACATAATTCAAATTTTAAAATCTTTGAAGAAAGAGGTCATTTTTTTATCCTGTATCATAACAAGATCTCAGTGGGTCCACATAACTGGAATATGTGCTGGGACCTCTGCAATATGAACTGGTGCTGAAGAGGAAGAAAAGTGGGCTTGGTCAGAACTGAGGCTGGGAAAAATAAACTGAGTACTGAGGCCTCCTGTTCTAGGTCATCATTGAAGGAAAGAGAAAAAGTATCTATAAAACCTGCAGGAAATTTCTGAGCCAGAAAGTTTGTCCTTAGAAAGCATTGCATGCATGGGGCATAGGTGTAAGGTTGTAGTTCATAAGCTGTATGACTAGGTGAACCTGCCTCCTTTTTCATAAAAGGGAAGAAGATGTGGCTGTGTACACTGGAGTCATTATTCATGTCCCTTAAGCAGCATTTCTACCTGGCAGTCCAGACCACCTCCAAAAGAATCACCTGGGAAATGTACTGCAAGTACAAATCCCTGAGGCCCAAATCCCAGACTGATTGAACCGGACTATCTGGAGCTGGAACCTGAAAATGTATTTTTACAAATTCCTATACCCACTTAAGTCTGAGAACCCCTACTTTAACTCTTGGGACACCAAAGGAGCCTAGTCAATTAAAGTTGATTGATCTATGAGTTCCTGTGTTTTTAAAGGACTTTAGATGAATAATCTTCAGCTAAAGGCAGGTGATTTTTAGATAATCAATATAATGGAAATATTTAAAGCAGTGAGTCCCAGCCCTGACTGCAAAACAGGGTCATCTAGGAAGCTTTTTAAACATTACAATGCCCAGGCCAGTTAAAATAGAATTTCTAGGGTAGGGCTCTGTCATTAAGTGAAACAAAACAAAATAGGATATGACATCAAAGGCACAGATTACAAAAGAAAAAATACAAAAAAACTTTTCTGCATCAGCACTGTCAGTAGAAGCCGGGCACTGTGGCTTATGCCTGTAATCCCAGTACTTTAGGAGGCTGAGGCGGGCAGATCACTTCAGGCCAGGAGTTTGAGACCAGCCTGGCCAACATGGTAAAACCCCATCTCTACAAAAAAAAGGAAAACACATCAATCAATAGAGTAAAAATACAACCCACAGAAAGGAGAAAAATATTTGAAAATCATATATCTGATAGAGATTAATATGCAGAATATGTAAAGAACAACTACAACTCCACAGCAGTAAAAAAAATCCAGTTCAAAAATGGGCAAAGGATTTGAATAGACATTTCTCTAAAGAAGATATATAAATAGCCAGTAAGTACATGAAAAGATGCTCAATATCACTAGCCATTAAGGAAATGCAAATCAAAACTGCAGTGAGATGCCATCTCATATCCACTGGGGTGCTATTATTCAAAAAATGAGAAATAACAAATGTTGATGAGGAGAAATGAGAACCTTCTTGCATTGTTTGTGGGGATGTAAAATGGTGCAGCTGCTGTTTAAAATAGTTTGGTGGTTGCTCAAGAAAGTTAAACATAGAATTCTCATCTATTCAGCAATTACACTTCTAGGCATTTCCCCCAAAGGATTGAAGCCAGGAACTCAAACAGATACTTGTACACCAATATTTATAGCACCTTTATTCATAATAGCCAGAAGGTGGAGATAACCCAATGTCCATCAATGGATGAACTGAAAAACAAAGTGTGTGTGTGTGTGTGTGTGTGTGTGTGTGTGTGTGTGTGTGTGTGTATGATGGAATGTTATTCAACCTTAAAGAGGAGTAAAATTCTTATATATGATAAAATATGATCCATGAAAACATACTAAGTGAAACAAGCAGATACAAAAGGGCAAACATGATTCCACTTATATACGAAATACACAGAATAGACAAATTCATAGAGACAGAATGTAGGATATAGAGGTTACCAGGGGCTAGGGGGAAGGAGAGTTATTTCATGAGTACAGAGTTCTGTTTGGGATGATGGAAAAGTTCTGGAAATGAATAGAGGTGGTGGTTGCACAACACAGTGAATATACTTAATACCACTGAATTGTATGCTTAAAGATGGTTACAAAAACAAATTTTATGTGATGTGTATTTTACCACAAATAAAAAAACAAAAAATAAACCCAAAAATCTTCCCTAGGAGATTCTACTATGCAGCTCAGGAAGAGAACCACTGGTTTAAAGGGGTAGGAAAGGCACAGAGACCTTACTGTAGACTCCAGCTCCCTGGTGAAGAGTGAGAGAGCTATAGCATCTGCTGAGTTGCGGGAGAGGAGGGGCTGTGCAGGTAGATGGGGACATGGGCATGGGTTTGTGCAGTAGAAGGGACAGGGTCAGACTGGCACCTAGCACAGTAGAAGTTTTGGCTTTCAAGTCACACAGACCTGGATTTGAATTCAGCGGTACAGCCTATCAGACCTGTGACTCTGCTTAACCTTGCTGCCCTTAATTCAATGGTATATATTTAAAAAGCAGCAACAATCTCTGTGGCATCGTGTTATTGTGAAGATTACATGAGATTATGCTTTTAAAGTGCCTAGAACCAATGGTGATATTTTAAAAATTTAACAGCTGCATTGCAGGGGCAGGGTTGGCTTCATGAACTTCACACAGGACCATGTGCTTAGTTTAATGCTCTGCTGCTGCAGTCTTGAAATTCTTAATAATTGTAGAACAAGGGTCCTGTAATTTTCATTTTGTTCTGGCCCTGGCAAATTAGTTTGTGCTGTGCAAGAGCATTCACCCAATCACAACAGAGCTGGCAGAAGTGCTGAAGACATTTGCCAGGCATTAACCCTTAGTTGCTGGATCATGGAAAGGTCCAGAGTTTCTTCAGCAAGAGGATGGGTAGGAATAGAGCTTGAGGGTAGAGGTTATAGTGGCCAACTTTCTTCTGCCCCTGCCCTGCTACCTTGGCTGTGTCTGGGGTCCCTCACATGCTCCTCTGGTTAAGTCGCTCCAGAAAGTATGCTTATGGTCTTCTCACTGGGAGAGAGGTGGTGGGAGGGGACCAAGTAGAGTGGGAGTGGCTCTGGCACTAGCACCTTCTTTCAAAGATTTCCAACCAGTTATACTGTTTTCTGCGCTCCATTCATTCCCCTTCAGAGGTACCTGGTATCACAAGGTCCCATGTCTTTCCAGGGTTTTGTAAAGTGAATCCACTGACTTCTTGTTGTTCTTGTGCCTCCCATACCTATCTTTGCTCCAGAGATATTTAGCTTTCACCTTTCTCTGATATAAGTCAGTTACCACTCATCCATCTGCTTTCTAACTTACAAAACTGTGTAGCTGTAACTGGTGAGCTGTCAGCCCTGATCAGCATCTCTAGTCTCTTCTCCCATTCTCTGTGTCCTCATGAGTTTATTTCTTTTTTTTTATTCTTCTACTGTCATTTTAGTGAGGTTTTAGGAAAGCAGAAAACATAAATTCATGTTTTCAGTCTGCTTTGTTTAACCAGAAGCCAGTCCTGATCATTTTTAAGCCTGTAATATCAAATTCATTCAAAAGCTCATCTTCTCCTCTCCCTTCGGCACCTGCTGAACGTGTGGCCCCACGGGTATGAAGTTGAGAGAGGAACATGGTCTGCTATTCAAATACTTAACCTTTTAGAGAATACTTACGGTCTATTCAAATACTTTTTTCAGGTACGGATGGGACATATGGATGATAAGGAAAGAGTGACTGCCTCCTGACCTAACTGGGCATGGTTTCAGTCCCTAGCTCATTGTCCAGGAACTCTGTGGAGAAGGCCTGTAGCTTAATGTGTTCCATGGATGAGGTTCTCAGTCTTATACAACTCTCCTAAGCATTGGCAGTTTCCTTCATATTTGCTATCACTTCCAGCTCTCACTTGGGAACATTCATACAGCATCCCTGCAGTGCACATGCCTCTTTGTTCTCTGATGCTGCAGGGGTCCAGGGAAGATCATATCTCACAATCTTATCTGCATTGCATAGTCAACTCTGAAGCCAGCATATACATGTGTGACCCACATCTGAGGGTTGGGGGGAGCAGTTTTCCCCTCACCATTGCCCACTCTCTTCATTTTCTTTTGCTATAGCAGAATACCACAGACTAGGTAATTTATAAAGAAAATAAGTTTATTTGGTTCACAGAAATAAGTTTATTTGGAGCCTGGGAAGTCCAAGTGCATGGCACCGGCATCTGGTGAGGGCCTTTGTGCTGTGTTTCCGATTGTGGAAGGTGGAAGAACAAAAGAGTGCAAGAGCCAGAGCCAGGGCAAGAGGGGGTGAACTTGCCTTTATAAAAAGTCCACTCTCAAAATAACTTACCCACTCCTGAGATAAGGACATTAATCTTTTCATGAGGGCAGAGCACTCGTGACCTAATCACCTCTTAACAGTCCTACCTCTTAATACCATCACAATGGCAATTAAATTTCAACCTGAGTTTTGGAGGGGACATTCAAGCCATAATACTCACCATGCCATCTCTCACCAGTTTTCTCATCCCCTGGTAAGGAACCACAAGGACAGATGAACCTTTCAAGGAACCTTTCTATCATATGGTAAAGTAAGCATAAATATAAAATAAAATAAGCATGTTCCCAACTGAGAATTAGCAGTTTTCTACAGAATTTTGAAGTCTGTAGAAAAGTATTTCTTAACTTATCCAGAGGTCACCAACAGAAAGGATTGCTGATGAAGGAGACTTTAAATTTTAAGAATTAAAGAACTGCTTATAGCTAAGTAAATGCAAAAACAATCTGTACATAACATCTTAGGTATATGTAAAAGCCAAGGTAAATTAGCTAAGAATCTGGTACATTTTCAAACATTTTTAATAAGAATTTTTCAGAATCTGTTTTCTGAGGAAGATGATAGAAAATGCACTATCTACCTTATGCTTATTTTACCATATGATAGAAATTGCTCAGTAGAATTTAAAGATTTTTTAACATAAATGTAAACTAGTTCTTTGTAAAACAAGGGTCCTGTAATTTTCAACTAGTTCAAACTAGTTCTACACTGTCTTATTAAATCAAGGACAAGTGCAGAATGATGCAATTAAGAAAAAAGCCAAAATTTGCTTTTTAAATTATTTCTTAAATAGTAAAGCACTATAAAATAATAAATGAAATATTTAATACTCCTAATTTCAGCAAAATGTATGCCCATATTTTTAATATAGTATTTGCAATTCACAGGATGAGCTATTTCGTACTCTTGCATCTTATAAACTTATTGCACCAAGATATAAATGGCAGAGAAGTAAATGGGGACGTACATGTCCTGTGAATTTAAAAGATGGTAACATTTATTCAGGATTACCAGATTATTCTGTGAGGTAAGTAAGATTTTCAGAACTTAATTTTAAATATTCCTCATTAAATCTTCCTCATACATCTTTTCAGTTGTTTACTAATATGGCATATTTTAAGTTTTCTAGGTAAAATCTACTGTCTTTCATCAGAAGAAGCATTAAAACCATTTTTATTGAACCCACGTCCGTATCTGCTTCCACCTATGCCAGCACCACCATGTAAAGTATTCATACTTGGACCTCAGTATTCAGGGAAAACGACACTTTGCAATATGCTTGCAGAAAATTACAAAGGAAAGGTAACTATCTATCTATCTATCTATCTATCTATCTATCTATCTATCTATCTATCTGTCATGTATCTATGCTTGATTATAATTTGTAGGATTTTATTTGTACTCAGTTTTTAAAATTTCATGTTTTAATTGAATAATTGTTCCACTGGGCTTGGGGTAGGGAAGGCATTCTTTCTGTTGTTTATTGCTGCCTCCAGACCAGAGTCCCTCCCTGCTTCCCAAAAGCTCCCACATGTGAATATCGTGTCATTCAGACTTTGCCACCTATTAGCTTTCTTGGTTCTACTCATCTTCTGTCCCCTGGGTTTCACTACTCCTGGCTCACTCTCACTCTCCCCATATAATCACTCCTGTCCTAATTCTTGGTGATTTCAGTATTACAAAGATGATCCTCCCAACACCTTGACACCTTCTCCCTCAGTAATCTTGTTCTCCACTCTCAGTAAACGAAATTATTTTTAGCTTAGGCAAGAGTGATAGCAGTAAAAGTGGTATGAAACAAGCATATTTGGGATATAATTTGAAGACAAAGCCAAAAGATTTGATTAGGGATTGGAATGTGGAGGAATTCTAGAAGGGGCAGTGTGGCTTGAGGATTGCCTATGCAAGAAGGAATGGCACAAGATCATGGCTGCAGACAGGGCAATTCAGGCCACGGAAAGGTGTTAGAAGTTGTTCAAAGTGCTGTTACATTCTTTTAAGCACAGGAGTATCATTTTCTATTTGCTTTTAAATTTTTCATTGTGAAACATGACAAACATACAGAAAAGTGAAGCCCACGGAGTTCCCGCAAAATGAACCCCCATGTAACCACCACCCAGGTCAAATCTGGAATGTTGCCAGCACCCAGAAGCCCTCTCATGTTTCTTTTCAATACCAGTTTCCTCACTCTCCACACAAAGGTAACCCCTGCCCAGAATTTTATGGCATTCACTTCCATACTTATGGTTTTGCCGTGGAAGCATACGTCCAAATACCATAGGCTAGTTTTGCATGGTTTTTTTTAACTTTATAGACTTAAACAATTTATCTTCTTTGTGCCTGGCTTCTTTCACTTAACATTATGATATTTGTCCACACTATTGAATGTAGCTGTAGTTTATTCATTTTTATTGTTTTATTGTATTCTCTTGATTGACTTATACCATAATGTATTTATCCACATTTGAGCACTAATAAAACTTGGATTGATTCCAGATTGGGGTAAATAACACTACTATAAACATTCCTGTATGTGTCTCTTGGTGCACACATGGACATATGTTCAACTTGTGTAGATAATGCCAAATTGTTTTCCAAAGTAGTTCCATTATTTCACAATACTATCAGCAGTATATGAGAGTTCTGTTATTCCACATTCCTGCCAACTCTTATTGTGGTTGGTCTTTCTAATTCTAGCCATTTTAGTGAGTGTATAATAGTATCTCATTGTGGTTTTAATTTGCATTTCCCTAATGACTAATGAGGTTGAACCTCTTTCATATGTTTACTGACAATTTAAATATTCTCTTTTTGAAGTGTTTTCTCAAGTGTCTTGCCCATTTTTAGTTGTGTTTTTGTATATTATTAGTAAGAGTTCCTAATATCTATATACAAGTTCTCTGTTGATTATAAGCATTAGGACTATTCTCTGTCTCTCTGTGGTTTGCCGTTTCACTTTTCTAATGGCATCTTTTAATAAACAGAAGTTCTTTGTTTCAATGAGGAATGATTTATCAACCTTGTCTGTTATCATTAGTGCTTTTTATGTCATACTTAAGAAAATTTTTCCGCCCAAACATCATGAGGATATTGTCCTATATTAACTGCTAAAAGCTTTATTGTTTTGACTTTCACATTTAAATATATAATCCACCTAGACTTGACTTTCTTATGATGTGAAGGACAGGGTAAGTTTTACTTTTTCCCATATAGATATTCAGTTGTTTCAGGATCATTGAAGAAAAGATCATCCTTTATCAACTGTTTTGCCCCCTTTGTCTTATATCATGTTTTTATACATATGTGTGTCTCTTTTGGGGCTCAGTGGTCTATTTCTTTTTTTTTTCTTTTCTTTTTGAGACAAGGTCTTGCTCTATTGCCCAGGCTGAAGTGCAATGATACCATCATAGTTCACTGCATCCTGTAACTCCTGGGCTCAAACAGTCCTCCCACCTCAGCCTCCTGAGTAGCTGGGATAACAGATGCACACCACCATGCCTGGCTAATTTTTGTATTTTTTTGTAGAGATGGGGTCTTGCTATGTCGTCCAGGCTGATCTCAGGAGCTCCTTGCCTCAAATGATCCTCCTGCCTCAGCCTCCCAAAGCACTGGGATTACAAGTGTGAACCACCATACCGAGCCTCACTGATCTATTTCATCATTCTATTAGTATTTTGCCAATACTACATTGACTTAATTATTTTAGCTTTACAATAAATCTTGATGTCAAGTAGAGCAAGGTCTTCTATCTTATTGTTCTCTTTCAGGAGTGCATTGGCTATTCTTAGCCCTTTGCAATTTTATGTAGAAAAATCTTTTGAGATTTTAACTAGGATAGCATCACATTTATAGATCAGTTGGAGGAATGGACATCTTTACAATATTGACTCTTCTAGTCCGTAAACATGATACATTTTGCCATTTATTTAGCCCCTCTTTAATTTATGTTAGTAATAATTTGGAGTTTTCTGTGTAGAAATTTGCACAGACCTCTGGGTATTTGATGGGTTTCGATGCTATCCTAGGTAATATCATTTTTAACTAATTAAAACTTCTGTCTATTATCTTGTACGTTATATATTATTTTCTTCAAAGAGTCACCCAAGAAATAATGTCTGACATATTACTTTCAATATAAATTGGTACTTTCATACTTCTTAAATAGTGCAAGGGTCTTATAATTCAAACATACCCTTAAAATGTATTCCCACACAATGTTTTCCTGTAAAGCATCACCTGGTTTTTAATGTGCAAACATCATAGACCATACATATCTCCTGGTGGCTCATGCCTGTAATCCCAGCACTTTGGGAGGCCGAGGGGGGTAGATCACGAGGTCAGGAGATCGAGACCATCCTGGCTAACATGGTGAAACCCCGTCTCTACCAAAAATACAAAAAAATTAGCCGGGCATGGTGACGGGCGCCTGTAGTCCCAGCTACTCGGGAGGCTGAGGCAGGAGAATGGCGTGAACCTGGGAGGCAGAGCTTGCAGTGAGCCGAGATGGCGCCACTGCACTCCAGCCTGGGTGACAGAGCCAGACTCTGTCTCAAAAAAAAAAAAAACATTTTTCAAATACTGTTTATATTTACATCTCCAAAAGAAAATTCTACATTTTAAATTTATAATAGTCAGGAAAGATGGTGTGATACATTTCAAATACAAGTAGTAGAATGTCAAAATCAAGTGTAAGTGTTTAGAAAACTTCCTCATGTGTCAGTAACGGAGTCTCAGATGTTGCTGGCCCTAAGAAAGGCCATTTTACTGCATGGAAAACAAATGTGTATCACCAATAATATTAATTGTTTGGTGATCACATAATGATGTTTTAACCATTTTGCATCCAAACATGATTGCCTGTTACCTGTAATAGGCCTTTGCTTATGTTTTAGTTACATTATAGAATTTGAGTCAAGGTATAATGCATTATAAATTTCCCATTTAAAATAATGAAAAATCAGCTGGCATGGTGGCTCACGCCTGTAACCCCAGCACTTTGGGAGACTGAGGCAGGAAGATCCCTTGAGTCTAGGAGTTTGAGGCCAGCCTGGGCAAAATGATGAGACCTCTTCTCTAAAAAAGTAAAATAAAATAAAATAAAATAATGAAAAATTATTATTTCTGACCCTCAGAAACTGAAATAATAATTTTTGTTTAAGTCCTTAAGTTTTTAGGTACTTTGTTATGCAGCAATTAGAAAATACCCCAAAATAATTTTTTAAGATTGATAATTATATTTCATCAAAGTATAAAACATTTCTCTCTGATACAAGGCCTCTGTTTTTTTAAATGAAACCCAGTAGCCTGGGAGATCTTTGAAACAAGTATAACTAAAAACGTGTTTCTGGCACTGTATACTTAGAGCGCCTACAGATCAAAAGGATAAAGATAGGCAATGCTAGGAAAATAGACAACAGATAGCTAGAGAAAACCACAGAAGATGAGTTGTCAGTGGAAAAAACTTATGAAAGATGCCTAACCTCATCAGGAGATAACTAACATAAAATAATAGTAAGATGAAAATTTTCACCCATATCAAAAGAATGACAGCCTTTGTTCTAGTGAGAACATGTATGAATGGAAAGTTTTAAAAACTATTGATGGAACAGTACATGGCGACCATCTTTTTAAGAATCTTTAAATTCCAGCCATGACAGTGAACTAACCCTCCTAACATGTGATCCCTGCAGGAAGAGAAACTCATGAGGTGAGCTCCATGGTTACCTCAATTGTCTGCATGGATGGGGACAGTTTCCTGACAGGCCAAGCAGAGCATGGTGCTTCCATGGAGCTGAGGAGACTGAGCTCAGTTCTGAAGCAGCCTGCACTGTGAAGCAGAGCAGCAGGGAGAAGGGAGCTGCTTGTGAGTAGGGTGGGAGCAAGGCCCAAGTGTGTGTGGCCAAGAGCTTCTCAAAGGAGACTTCACAAAGCTTATCAAAGGATGGCTCCTACAGGTTGTGAACAGAACAGATACTGGAGGTTGAGCAGTGCAGGGACTTGAGACATCTGGCCCAGTTTCAAAGGAGAGGGCTTATTACCAGAACACTGAGCTGACACACTGTAAAGGCCATCCCTTGGGTGTAAGGACCACAACCTAGATTAAGGCCTGCACCCTCCCTTACCGAGCCTACAGCCACTCCTCAATAAAATCTGGGGGAATGAATTTGGAGATTGAGCCCTATCAAATTGGGAAATACTTGGGGGCTTTCCAAATGTTGGATTTAATAAAGCATAAAATAGAAGTTCAGGCCAGTTGCAGTGGCCTGTAATCCCAGCACTTTGGGAGGCTGAGGAGGGCAGTTCACTTGAAGCCAAGAGTTTGAGACCAGTTTGGCCAACATGGTAAAACCCTGTCTCTACAAATACGAAAATTAGCCAGTGTGGTGGTGCACGTGTGTAATCCCAGCTATTTGGGAGACTGAGGCAGGAGAATCGTTTGAACCCAGGAGGTGGAGGTTGCAGTGACCAGAGATTACACCACTGCACTCCAGCCTGGGCGACAGAGCGAGACTCCGTCTCAAAAAAAAAAAAAAACAAAAAACAGAAGTTCAATGTGGTAAACCAATACAGTCATGTGCTGCATATACAACAGTGGTCCCATAAGATTATAATGAAGCTGAAAATTTCTCATCGCCTAGTGAAGTCATAGCCATTGTAACATCATAGCACAAGTTACTCAAGTGTTTGTGATGCTGCTATAAACAAACCTACTGTGCTGCCAGATGTATAAAAGCATAGCATATACAATTATGTACAGTTATGTAATACTTGATGACAATAAAAAACAATGATGTTAGTGGTTTAGTATTTACTATACTTTTAATCATTATTTTAGAATGTACTCCTACTTGTAGAAAAAGTTAACTGTAAAACAGCCTCAGGCAGGTCCTTCAGGAGATATTCCAGAAGGCATTGTTGTCATAAGAGATGACAGCTCCGGCCAGGCGCGGTGGCTCACGCTTGTAATCCCAGCACTTTGGGAAGCCGAGGCGGGCAGATCACGAGGTCAGGAGATCGAGACCATGGTGAAACCCCGTCTCTACTAAAAATACAAAAAATTAGCCAGGCGTGGTGGCGGGCACCTGTAGTCCCAGCTACTCGGAGAGGCTGAGGCAGAAGAATGGTGTGAACCCGGGAGGCGGAGCTTGCAGTGAGCCGAGATCGTGCCACTGCACTCCAGCCTGGGTGACAGAGTAAGACTCTGTCTCAAAAAAAAAAAAATAAAAAAAAATTGAAAAATGGAAAAAAGCTTATAAAGATACAAAGAACCTATTTTGTATCATCCTTGTACATCTGTACAATGAGTTTGTGTTTTAAGCTAAGAATTGTTACAGAAGAGTCAAAAAGTTTAGAAATTTTAGAAGTTTATAAAGTAAAAAAGCTATAATAAGACAAGGTTAATTTATTATTGAACAAAGAAACAAATTTTAAATAAATTTAGTGTAGCCTAAGTGTACATTGTTTATAAAGTCTATAGTAGTATACAATAATGTCCTAGACCTTCTTATTCACTCACCACCCACTGTCTCACCCAGATCAACTTCTAGTCTTGCAAGTTTCATTCATGATAAGTTCCCTATACAGCTGTAGCATTTAAAAAATGTTTATGCCATATTTGCACAGTACCTGTTCTATATTTAGATATGTTTAGACATACAAATCCTTAACATTGTGTTACAATTGCTTGCAAAATTCAGTACAGCAACATGCTGTACAGGTTTGTAGCCTAGGAGCAATAGGCTATACCATATAGCCTAGGTGTTTAGTAAGCTCTACCCTCTAAGTTTGTGTAAGTACACTCTATGCTGTTTGCACAACAACAAAATCACCTTATGACACATTTCTCAGAATGTATCCCTATCGTTAAGCAACACATGACTGTAACTGAACTGTCTGATAGAACAAAAGTCAACACTGACAGTCTTCAGAGGAAGATAACAGAATTCAAAGTCCCTAATAATGTATCATCCACAATGTCCAACATGTAATGAAACGTTACAAGACATGCAAAGAAACAGGAAAACGTTACCCATATCAAGAAAAAAGGAGGCAATAGAAACTGGCCCTGATATGGACTAAATGTTGGATTTAGCAGATAAAATCTTTAAAATGGCTATTATAAATATGCTTAAGGTCTTTATAAGAGAATAGAGAATCTCTTAAGATAAATGAAAAAACTACTTAAAACAGAACCAAATGGAAATCCTGCACTAAAAATATAAAAACCAAACTGAACGTTTTACTGAATTAGCTTGACTTCAGATTGGAATTTATGGAAGAACTTGAAGACAGATCAATAAAACATTTCCAGTCTGAAAAACAGAGGGAGAAAAAAATATTGAAAGAAATGAATAGAGCTTCAGGGACCTGTGGGACAAATCAGATGGTCTAATGTGAGTAAGTGGAGTCTCAGAAGAAGATGATAGTGGAAACAGGACAGAAAAAAAAATACTTGAAGATATCATTGTCAACATTGCTGAAATTAAGAAACCAAGCAAAAACCAAAAAAATTATAGATTGACTTATAGGTCCAAGAAGCTCAGCAAGCCCCAAGCAGGATAAATACAAGGAAAACCACACCTACACACATCATATTTAATGGTGAAAACCCCAAAAGTAGCAGTTCCCAACCTTTTTGGCACCATGGACTGGTTTTATGGAAGACAGTTTTTCCACAGACTGGGTTGTGGGGGTGGAGGATGGTTTCAGGATGAAACTGTTCCACTTCAGATCCTCAGGCATTAGATTCTCATAAGGAGCACACAGACCAGATCCCTCACGTGTGCAGTTCACAATAGGGTTCGTGCTCCTATGAGAATCTAATGTTGCCACTGCTCTGACAAGAAGCAGAGTTCAGGC
The DNA here is from genome assembly GCF_006542625.1 of Nomascus leucogenys. Taxonomy (NCBI): domain Eukaryota; kingdom Metazoa; phylum Chordata; class Mammalia; order Primates; family Hylobatidae; genus Nomascus; species Nomascus leucogenys. The sequence continues at coordinate 96,037,707 of NC_044383.1, read as the reverse complement.
AGTAATGCTCATCAACTGCTCACCTCCTGCAGTGCCACTCAGTTCCTACCGGTCCGTGGCCTGAGGGTGGGAGACCCCTCCCCTAAAGGAGCCACAGAAAAATTGATATGTTAAATAGAATAAAACATTGATACAAATGACAGCCAACTTGTCATCAGAAGCAATGGCAATCAGAAAACAATGAAACAAGAGCTTTAAACAACTACAAGAAGAAAAGCCATCCTAGAAGTATATAGCAAGTGAAAATGTCCTTGAAAAATGAGATAACACAAAGACATTTTCAGATAAAAGTCACTTTCTGGCCTTCTGATGACTACGAGTTTCATAATACAATTGCCAAGCCAGATCACCTAAACACTAAACAAACAATACTCATGCAAATGAAGCTTCCGATTATTAACATGCTCTGGAAAATAAGAGTAATTATTGAATCCAGAAACTAGATCAGGATACTAGAAACAGAAAAGGGAACATTTGGAAAACAAAAAGGGTCCTTTGAAATTAAAATATATGCAAGATGAAAGAACATTAAAAAAGAAAATACAACACAAATGAAAAATTTAATAGAAGAGTTAAAAGATAGAAATTAAAGTTACCTTTTAGAAATTAGTATAAACTGACAAATCGAAAAAAGAATAGAAAAGAAAAGAAACTATAAGGTCAGTCTAGGGTGTTCATTATCCATATAGGAATTCTTGTAGGAGCTACCAGAGAAAAGAATATTACCAAAGAAATAACTGCAGAAAATTTCCCAGATTGAAGGACATGCTTCCAGATAGAAATGACACAGTAAATGCCCAGTAAAATGGATGGAGAAAGACCCACACGAAGGGACATCACTTTGAAATTATAAGACAATGGGGGCAAAGATCCAGAAGCTTCTGTAAAATGAGCCTAGAAGACTGGAGAGGAAAACTAGGTCCCATGGAAAGAACTGGAAATTCCAATAACATGGAACTTCTCAACCCACAACTCTGGAAGCCAGAAGACAATTTTTGGGGGGAGTGGCTGATAGCCTAGAATTTTATATTCAGGCAAACGAAGTCTAATAATAGAATGAAGGCATTTTCAGTCACACACGCAAAAAATTGCCTCTCATGTATTCTTTGTCAGAAGCTACTAGAGGATGTGGTGCATCAAAATGGGGGCCTAAACCAAGATGGCGACATGGGATCCGGAAGCAAAAGGGCATCCATGCATCCCTGACAAGGAAGAGGGTTAGGAAATCCCAAGATGGTGGGGGAAGGAGAGCCCATGATGTCAGCTGTTCTGCAGGCCTAGAAGCCTAGAAAATAACCAATCCAGTTTGGGGTAGGAGTCCAGAGGGCTCCAGAAGAGATAGCTCCAGGGAGATGATCACCTGATGTATTTTCAAGCAAAAATTTATACTTGTGAAGAAGAGTTTGGGAATTCATTATTGGTAGGTATATAGAAAACTAAGCAACCCCCACACAAAAAAAACCTGCAGGAACCGAAATATGAACGTGTTCTACGTAATTGTGAATAATTGTTCTATAAGCATAATAACATGAATAATGCATATTATTTTTTAAAAATGTATTATCTAATTCTTGGGGGCTTATGGAGGGATGTGGGAGAAGAAATTGAGTGTGTATGTGTGTGTCTAAGATTCCTAACTAGTTCCTCATTTGGGGAAGAAAAAGTTTTATCCAGGTAATTTCAGATTATTTAAAGTGTAAATTAGAAGGAAAAAGGAAAAAATTAGAAGGAAAGTAAAACTTTTGACAGCATACAGAGGAAAATACTGAGTATATATTTGCCATGTGTGTGTTTCTCATCTATTACTGCATAAAAAATTACCCTAACAGCTTGAAACAACAATAAGCATTTATGATTTTGCATAGTCTCTCTGAGTCAGGAATTCAGGAGTGGCTTAGCTACATGGTTCTGTCCTAAATGCTTTCATGAGGTTACAGGTAAGATGTCATCTGGGGCTGCACTCATCTGACACTAGGCTGGGGCTGGAAGATGGCTCAATCACATGAATGAGACCTCAGTTCCTTTCTATGTAGATCTCTTCATAGGACTGCTTATGTGTCCTCATGACCTGGCAACTGACTACCCTCAGAAAGAGTTAACCAAGGAGGAAGCTGTAATGTTTTTCATGACTTAGTCTTAAAAGTCATCCACTATCACTTGCATCGTACTCTATTTAAAGCAAGTCACTACTAAGTTCTAGTTACACTAAAGGGGAGAATTAGGCTCCACCTTCTGAAGGGAGGTGTGTGGAAAGATTTGTGGACATCACATCACAATATGTGTCAGATAAAGGAATTATCATTTTTAAATATAAAAAGATGAATCAATATGCAGATAAAGCTTCAATAGGAAAAAAAAATCAAACAGGCAATTCACAGAATAATAGATACAAATAGCCATTAAACGTTAGCAAAAGGATACCACCTCCTTGATAGATGCCAAAAACAGAGACTTGTCATTGTAACAGTTAAAAGATTACTAAAAACACCCAATTTCAATGTGTACCTAGGATGGGAGAAGTACATTCTCATAGACTGCTAGTAAGAGTATAACCGTTAGGCATAGCAATAGGAAATACATATGCAAACCTAAAGTCCATGCATTTCCTTTGAACTGCCAATTCTGTTTTATGGATTTTTCTAAAGAAACTATCAAAGATATGTAGATAATTGTGTTCATTGTAGCCTAGTTTATGTACCAAAAATGTATATACCAAAATATAGATAATATATAATATGTGTGTTATATATTATGTACATTTTATACATATTATCATATATCATATATGTATACATTATATGTCTATAATACACATATTATATATTATATACATATATTTTATGTCTATAATACACATATATACATATATAGCATATTATGCATATATTATATATTAATATATAATATTCAATTTAATATATTGTATTCTGGTTTATAATAGTAATATAATATTAACACTATATTAATATATATTATATTAATATTATACATTAATGTATAATATACTATAGTATACTATTATACAAAATATATATTATATATTATATACATAGTATACTATACAATGTATATAAGCTATATATGCTATATATATGACTATAGTATATACATATGTGTATATGTATGTGTATGTATACATATGGAGACTCCTGATTCTTTTTCTTATAGGAATGTATATGTATATAATATATAATATAATATGTATATTATATATAATGTATAAAATATATATAATATATAATACACATATTGGCGTATACATTTTTGCAACTGTAAACTAGGCTATGATGAACAAAATTATGAACATATCTTTGACAGTTTTTAAAGAAAAATCCATAAAACAGAATTGACAGTTCAAAGGATATGCATGGATTTTAGGCTTGCATATGTATTTCCAATTCCTATGCCTAATGGTTATGCTCTTATCAGCAAGTATATATATATATGTATATGTTTGTATATGTATATATATGAATAGTATATATAGTATATGGTGTATATGTATATGTATGAATAGTATATATAGTATATGGTGTATATGTATATGTATGAATAGTATATGGTGTATATGTATATACTATTATGTATATATAGTATACCATATATATGTATTGATATTTTAGTTAAATAAGTTGTAACATATTCATCTGATGCAATACTATGCACATACTAAAAACTGATGATGTGGATGAAGATTTATTGGCATGGAATAAAACAGTGTAAGCCTACCAAAAGAAAAGCAGAATGGGAATATAGGGATCTGTAAATATTAATTAAAGACACATAGAATCCTATTTTTAAGATCCCAATATTCTGTATTAAATCTGTTATCTACCTGACAGGTTATATCCAGAACATAGAAATTATTCTAACACAATTTTAGGCAAAAGCTGAACATATGCTTAAAGAGAAAAATATAAGTGAATAAGCATATATAAAGAAGTTCAAAAGTATTCGTGATTAGGGAACTGTGAATTTATTTACAATGAGATACTTCTTCACACCCACTAGAAAATTTAAAAGCTTCACAAAACCAAGTGTTGGTGAGGATGCAAGGAAACTAACTTTCATATCTTTCTGGTAGAGATGTAAAATAGTTCAACTGTTTTTGAAACAGTTTGATGGTTTATTATAAAGTTATATACACACTTACCATATGGCCCAGGAATTTCACTCCTAGGTATTTACCCAAGAGAAGTGGAAACACATAACCACAAAAAGACTTGTGTACAAATGTTCCTCACGGCTTTATTCATAATAACCAAAATGTAGAACACAACCTAAATGTCTATCAATAGATAAATGAATAAAAAACTGTAGTAAATTCATGCAATGAAATCCACTCAACAATAAAAAGGATACCCACAATAACACTGATGAATCTCCAAAACATTCTGCTAAGGAGGGAAAACCTGAAAAAGATCACATACTGTATGTTTTCATTTATATGAAATTCTAGAAAAGGCAACACTAAAGTAATTTATAGCTACAGAAGGCAGAAAGTAGTTGCCAGGGGCCAGGAATGAAAGCTGGGGAAGGAATAAGGCAGGAAAGGATTGACAACAAGGAGCATAAGGGAATTTAGGGAGTGATGTAAAAGTTCAGGCTGGTCTTGAACTCCTCACCTCAAGGGATCCTCCTGCCTCAGCCTCCCAAAGTAGTGGGATTACAAATGTTAGCCACCACACCCGGCAAATGTTCTATATCTTGATTGTGGTTAATATATGTATATATATTTGTGAAAACTCATCAAACTGTGTACTTAAGATGTATGCCTTTTATTGTATGTAAGTTATACATATAACATGGATTTAAAATATATATATCTATGTTTTAACTTCTGTTAAGTCAAAATATATACATAATCTGAATATATATACTACATGATAAATACATATATAGACATATATCCTACATGAAAAATATGGCTGAATTTCTATTAAAGCAAGTACTCAAAAATAGGTGAATTCTGAACATAACTCCAAATATACCTCAAGCAGTATTAATATTTTTGGAATAGAGATAGAAATATAGATAGATATACATAGATAGATGAACAATGTGTTTAATAATCACAATAACTCATGCTTATGTTGATTTTCTCAAATATTCTTTACAGGTAGTCGACTATGCCCAACTTGTTCAGCCACGTTTTGATAAAGCCCATGAAACATTAGTAGAGAATACCATAGCTGAGGCCACTACAGCAGCAATTAAAGTTGTGAAAGAAAAGCTTCTCAGGGAACTGCAAGCTAGAAAACAAGGTGAAACATCTTTTTTTAAATGTGTGTTTTAAGTTTAGGTAAAAATTAAGCCTGGCTACTTGAAAGCAAGGACTTTGTTTAGCTCATCTTGGCATTCTTGGCACTTTACATGTTATAGACTCAACAAATAATTGAAGAATGGATGTACATAAACCAATTCAAAAGCAGAGAAAAAAAATTTCAATTCTAGACCTCTAAGGAAATGAATCAGAAGGAGCCTCTAAATTTGGATTTCTTTCTCCAATGGGTCTATCTTACTGGGCAGACTATTTGGTCAGGATTTACACCTTTATCTACACCAGTCATTAAAACAACAGAGAATCCACCTGACTCTTGTGGAGCTTGTTGTTGTTTTAGACTTATATGGCAGTCCTGATTGTGACTAAATCTTTCTATTTGGGAAAGATTAATTTAATGCAGTGAAACTAGAAGAAGCCTTAGTAGTGATCACTTAACACCTTTCTCCTCTAATTTTATAGTTGAGAGAACTGAGGTTCATGGAGGTTGAATGGCTCCCTGGAAACCACCCAGCGGGTGGCATAGCTGAGACTTGATCCCTCATTTCCAAAGTCCTGGTGGTCTTTCTCCTGACCATTCTGCCTCTTCCTGTGTCTCACTGACTGTTGATCACATTGCAGAATAGACAAAAAGGGTTTTTTTTTCTGTTTTTCTCCAAGAAAAATGAGAGTTCTCATTTCATGACTACTTCTGATGTTCATTGATTGGTTTTTGCAGGCTTTGTATCTCTAGTTGGCAGTCTTGTAACTAATCATATTAGAACACATGAAAATAGCTTAATCTAAACCTCTCCTCTTAATGGAATGCCCTTAAGGCAACATTTCCTATGTACAACATGGGATCTTCCTCACTTTCAAAAATCTAAATCCAAAATCTGGGATTAGCTTCAGCAATTTTAGCTAGATTCAGTCACCACTGTTCAGAGTGCCAGAAGCTATGGCAGTGCACTGTGTGGCCATCAGTGCCTCCATTCCAAATATCTTTTTCCTAATTATGTTTTTCTGATGACAAAAGTAATAATAGCTATTCATGATGCATTTACTACAGGCTGGAGCTATGCTAACTGCATTGCATGTGTTATCCTATTTAATCCTCATGACAAGTTTGCACGGTAGATGTTCTTATGGCCAATTCTAGTGGTTGAAGAAACTCAGAGGGATTATTTAAGAGCTGACAGCCAGCAAGTGATTGGGATTCAAATAAATGTGCTCTTCTTTCCTCTCAAGTGAGCACAGAAAATCAGAAAAAGCAGATAGAAGGAAAACTCACTCATACTTAGAACAAGAACCATTCTTGTTCTTTGCTCCTCTCTTTTTTTCTATTCATGTTTGTAATGGTTAATTGTATATGCAAAATTACATTCACTCATTTTAAAATAATACTTCTTTCTAATTAAGATGTAATTATTGTAATAAATTTTGTATTAGATATATCTCTAAATTCATTATTTTTCCCAAATGCTGAGCCATTGTTACAAATAACAATTACTAAATTATCCATAATTTTACTGGAGGTTTGAAATGCCAACTTTATCCTAATATTAAGTTTGTGTGGGTATGTATAAACCTCTGGAATTTCTATTCTATTGATATTTATAGTACAACTTTTAATACATAATGTAATTATCAAAGCTTTATGATACATTTTGACTCTTGTGGTAATATAACTCCTCCCTCAAAACATTTTGCTTTAAATTGTTTCCTGATTATTTCTTCATTTGTTCCATGTAATGGGTGCTTATTGTTTGCCAGGAACTGTACTAGATGTCAGGATGCTTGTAGAATTTTTGTCAAGTTCTACAACAAATCCCAATGGGAGGATTGTATTAATATTATATAATAATTTGGTAAGAATTCTCATATTTACTATTAGATCTTCTCATGCAGACATGAAATCTCTATTTTTTAGTCTAGTTTTGTTTTTCCATAATATTTGGTAGCGTTCTTCATGTATTGTCTACAGTTTTCTTAATAAGCTTATTTCCAGATATTTTGTCATTTTATTACTAGTGAATGGGATCTTTTTATAATATTTTGTAAGTAGTTATTAACAGTATGTTGGAAAGCTATTTGATTTTCATATATTTATTTAAAACTATCTAGCTTATTACACTTACTTTCTAGTTCTTTTTTTAATTATACTTTAGGTTTTAGGGTACATGTGCACAATGTGCAGGTTTGTTACATATGTATCCATGTGCAATGTTGGTTTGCTGCACCCATTAACTGGTCATTTAGCATTAGGTATATCTCCTAATGCTGTCCCTCCCCGCTCCCCCCACCCCACAACAGTCCCCGGAGTGTGATGTTCCCCCTCCTATGTCCATGAGTTCTCATTGTTCAATTCCCACCTATGAGTGAGAACATGTGGTGTTTGGTTTTTGTCCTTTCGATAGTTTACTGAGAATGATGGTTTCCAGTTTCATCCATGTCCCTACAAAGGACATGAACTCATCATTTTTTATGGCTGCATAGTATTCCATGGTGTATATGTGCCACATTTTCTTAATCCATTCTATCGTTGTTGGACATTTGGGTTGGTTCCAAGTCTTTGCTATTGTGAATAGTGCCGCAATAAATCTACGTGTGCATGTGTCTTTATAGCAGCATGATTTATAGTCCTTTGGGTACCTACCCAGTAATGGGATGGCTGGGTCAAATGATATTTCTAGTTCTAGATCCCTGAGGAATCGCCACACTGACCACAATGGTTGAACTAGTTTACAATCCCACCAACAGTGTAAAAGTGTTCCTATTTCTCCACATCCTCTCCAGCACCTGTTGTTTCCTGACTTTTTAATGATGGCCATTCTAACCGGTGTGAGGTAGTATCTCATTGTGGTTTTGATTTGCATTTCTCTGATGGCCAGTGATGATGAGCATTTTTGCATGGTTTTTTTGGCTGCATAAATGTCTTCTTTTGAGAAGTGTCTGTTCATGTCCTTTGCCCACTTTTTGATGGGGTTGTTTGTTGTTTTCTTGTAAATTTGTTTGAGTTCATTGTAGATTCTGGATATTAGCCCTTTGTCAGAGGAGTAGGTTGCAAAAATTTTCTCCCATTTTGTAGGTTGCCTGTTTACTCTGATGGTAGTTTCTTTTGCTGTGCAGAAGCTCTTTAGTTTAATTAGATCCCATTTGTCCATTTTGGCTTTTGTTGCCATTGCTTTTGGTGTTTTAGACATGAAGTCCTTGCCCATGCCTATGTCCTGAATGGTATTGCCTAGGCTTTCTTCTAGGGTTTTTATGGTTTTAGGTCTAACATGTAAGTCTTTAATCCATCGTGAATTAATTTTTGTATAAGGTGTAAGGAAGGGATCCTGTTTCAGCTTTTTACATATGGCTAGCCAGTTTTCCCAGCACCATTTATTAAATAGGGAATCCTTTCCCCATTTCTTGTTTTTGTCAGGTTTGTCAAAGATCAGATAGTTGTAGATATGTGGCATTATTTCTGAGGTCTCTGTTCTGCTCCCTTGGTCTATATGTGGTACCAGTACCATGCTGTTTTGGTTACTGTAGCCTTGTAGTATAGTTTGAAGTCAGGTAGCGTGATGCCTCCAGCTTTGTTCTTTTGGCTTAGGATTGACTTGGCGATGTGGGCTTCTAGTTCTGATGGACTTTCAGTAGATTCTCTTGGGTTTTCCAGAGAGCTAATCATATAATTTGAAAAGAAGTACAATTTAAACCCCTCTTTTTCCAATACTTATATTTATTTCCTTTCTTGACTAATTATGTAGGTGAGCAATTCTAGAATGTCAAATAGTGGTTATGATACTGAGCATCTTTAAAGGGGTTCTTGTCAATATTTCTCCATCAGGTTATTAAGTATTTTTATCTGGAATCGATATTGAAAATTGCCAAATGCAGTCAAGGTCAGTGGCTCATACCTGTAATCCCAATGCTCTGTGAAGCCAAAGTGGGAAGATCTCTTGAGGCTAGGAGCTCAAGATCAGCCTGGCAACAAAGGGAGACATTATTTCTACCAAAAAAAAAAAAATTAGTTGGGTGTGGTGGTCAACACCTGTAGACGCAGCTACTCAGGAGGCTGAGCTGGGAGGATCACTTAAGCCCAGGAGGTTGAGGCTGCAGTAAGCTATGATCACATCACCACACTCCAACCTGTCTCAAAAAAAAAAAAAAGAAAGAAAGAAAAAGAAAAAAGAATGAAAACTATCAAATGTATTGCCAGCATCTTTCAAGATAATCAAGTTTTTAATCCTTTGACCGATAATCATTGAGTTTTTAATCCTTTGACCTATTGATTTGATCAGTTATACTAATGTATTTTCCAACATTAAACAATTCTTGTATTTCTGAAATAAACCTTACTTCGTTTCAGTTGGACTTTCGGTTGATTCTCTTGGGTTTTCCAGAGAGCTAATCATATAATTTGAAAAGAAGTATAGTTTAAACCCCTCTTTTTCCAATACTTGTATTTATTTCCTTTCTTGACTAATTATGTAGGTAAGCAATTCTAGAATGTCAAATAGTGGTTGTGATTTTTTTTTTTTCTGGCAGAGACAGGGGTCTCAGTATGATGTCCAGGATGGTCTCTAACTCCTGGCCTTAAGTGATCCTCCGGCCTTGGCCTCCCAAAGTGCTGCGATTACAGGCATGAGCCACTGTGCCTAGTTTCATTATTCTTATAACATGTTTTTTTTACTTTTGTTTGTTTATTTAGGACTTTTTCCCTACATTCTTAGGTGTGACTGGTTTATAGTGGGGCGGGGGGGAGATGTGCTCTATTTGTCAGAGTTTGCTATCATTTCTTTTTTAACTTTTTACATAAATTGGGAAGATTCTCAACATTTTCCATGCTTGAAACTATTTAAATAGCAAGGAAATTACTTCTCCGTACATGGCAATGTTGAGTTTGTGCTAGATGAGAACACAGTATTTACCTAATAAATCTGCCTCTCTTCTTTCTCAGCCTGTAAACAAATAAAATAATTCAACATGGTGCCCAAGAGATTCCAAAAAACAACAAAAACACCAGCACTGAAATTGCGTGCCATCCAAATGGTTATCCAGACAATCTAGAGTGAAGTTATATTTTTAGTATATTACCTTCAAAATGAAAATTAAAAATTTAAAATATCTCAGTCAACTTACAAACTGAAGCTGGAGAAATATTGGTTCAGTCTACTAAAGTGGCTTGTTATTCAACCTATTTAAGGCTGGACAAAGTGAATTTATTAATTCATTCAACAAATACTTGAATACCTACTTTGTATTAGACTTTATTCTAGGCACCAGCAATACAGATGAGAACAAGACGCATGAAGTCCCCGTCCTTGTGGTGCTCACATTTCAATAGAGGGCAGAAGGCAAAAAAAAAAAAAAAAAAAAAAAAAAAGCCAAGGGAACAAATGGAAAAAAAATACAACACGGTAATGGGGCAGACAGTGATTGGAGTAGGGATACTGAAGTGTTGGGATGCCCAGCGAAGACATCTCCAAAGAGGGGATGTTTGACTGAGACCTGGACCAAGGCAGGAAATTAGCCGGGCTCCTGGAGGAAGAACAGTGATCTGTAATGTTTCTTTCACATTAAATTCTAACATTAATCATAGATTTTACAGCTTTCCACAAATTGCCTTCTCCCACTGGAATATAGAAATAGATGCTATCTCTCATATGCTGCAAACTTAAAAGCCTTTTTATTTTCTTTTCCAAATTCACTAATTATTCTAAATCTGACAATAGGAGTAACTCTACTTAAAATTTTAAATTGGAATTTTTTGCTATTGAAGTTTGCCTCAATATATTTTTAAGAAAAATTTGTCGGCCGGGCGCGGTGGCTCACGCTTGTAATCCCAGCACTTTGGGAGGCCGAGGCGGGCGGATCACGAGGTCCGGAGATCGAGACCACGGTGAAACCCCGTCTCTACTAAAAATACAAAAAATTAGCCGGGCGTGGTGGCGGGCGCCTGTAGTCCCAGCTACTCGGAGAGGCTGAGGCAGGAGAATGGCATGAACCCAGGAGGTGGAGCTTGCAGTGAGCCGAGATTGCGCCACTGCACTCCAGCCTGGGCGACAGAGCAAGACTCCATCTCAAAAAAAAAAAAAAAAGAAAAATTTGTCAGTGGAGAATATTGAGGTTTTTTTACATAAAAATTAAATGATTATACAGAGGATGGCAGCTAACATGGAACAGCCTTCCTGTGTGCCAGCATTTTCCAAGTTAAGTATTTATATTCATTACCTCATTTAATCCTCACAGCAGTGCTTTCAGTTTAAAGATCCTCATTTTGCCTAGAAATTGAGACAAAAAGATCAAGTGGTTTACCAAAGCCACACAGCCCTTACACCTTGTAAGTCAGAACTGAAACTCAAGTGTGTCTAACTTTGAAGCAGGGGCTTTTGGTCACTCTACCTGTCTCTCTATCCCCAACTACCTTTTGCTAACACCACCACCCATTGTTATATTTCAGCTGAAACAGCTTTAGGAGAATTTCAAAGGCAATATGAAAAAATGGAGTTTGGAGTATCCCCAGTGGAGGCAACACACTCGTCAACTGATGAAGAAGGTAAAGAAATATATTGCTGATGTTATTGACCAAATCATTCCTAATATAAATAGATTAGCTGATAAAGTATATTATTCTTTCATTGCAGGGTACATTCAAGGCTCCCAAAGGGACAGAGGCAGCTCTTTAGTGGACACCGAAGAAGCCAAAACAAAGTCAGAAAATGTCCTCCATGATCAAGCTGCTAAAGTTGATAAAGATGGTAACAAAGTGAACTGCTAATCCCACATTTGTGGATCTCATTTTCATTTATTTCATATTTGATTATGTTTATATTTATGCTTAAAATTACCCTCAAAATTGGAAACTTCAGGAGGAAAAAAGCTAAATATTTCTTTATGGATTTAACCTGAACAACTGTAGAACAGAAGTCAGTTTATTAGAATAAAGAAGAAAACATATAAATGAGGAGTCAGATACAATTAGAGCCCAAAGAAAAATGTTTGAATATTTCCAGTGTTATACAATCATTATCATATCATAAACTCTTTTTTAAAAGCTCTCTACTTTAACGTGTTGGAATCAGAGCATCTTAAGGCCACAATTTTAGCTATGAAACTTTATCATTTACCCATTGTGCTATTTATCCTTATAAAATTTTTCTATTCATATTTGAACATAAGAGCATATAGCATTACATTATATAATAATTATATGTAATATAGAATAGCTATAATATAAACTATTTTTACATTTTTTTACTTATAATGTACCATTTAATTATATTACTTCATTGGGAACTATTTTAACCCTCATTATAAGTTACTGCACAATTTCTCTAGAATTCCTGGGGATTTCTAGGAATTACTAAATTAATAAATATGAAGCTACAGACAGAGTCAAATTGCTTTGCGTAAAATTGTTCCAAATTATGTTTCCCCAGTAATATACAAAATATATGTCATTGTTTCCTCAGTATTTTCTGTTGTTTTAATTTTTACTTCAGAAATTTATATTCATATTTGTTAACCATTTATATTCTTTTTTGAGGTGACTATTTTTGTCTTTTGCCCATTTTTCTAAATGGTTATATCAATTATATAGTCTGTGTATAAACTTTCTATATTAGTCTCTTATTTTTCATATATTTTACAAATTGAGTGGTTTGTCTTCTAAGTCAGCTTGGTGTTTTTGAAGTAAAGGTATTTTTCACATTTTTGCAGTCAAATCATTATTTTCTCTTTGTTGCTTTCTTCCTTCACTTTTAGGCTTAAAAAGTCTTCCTCTCAATCAGACATTTATATATATATTAAATGTCTGAGAGGATAGATTATTATTATATCTAAATGTCTGAGAGGATGGATTGATTATATCATATATAATTCTATAAATGTTCAATTTATAATATCTAATATATATAATTATATAAATGTCTGAGAGGAAGACATTTTTATATATAAGTAATTGAGGACATATATAAATAATAGCTTTATATACATAAATTTATAAGTATTTGTATAAATTTTTATATAAATATATATTTGTGTAAGTTTATATATATAAACTTATATTATGGTTTTTTAATTCAGTTTTAAAGTGCATCTGTCATTTATTTTGTTAAATAATGTAGAGCTGATTTTTTGTTTAGTTTCTCCCACTAATTCAGACAGATGTGCTTGCCTGCTGTTTATTTAAAGCCTAGTAAGAATTGAACAGGGCACTGTCAGAAACTCATGTATGGCACTCCTCGTCCCTTAACATGCACAGCCTTCACAGAACAACCCCACCCCCTGTACATTAAAATTTTGACCATCAGGTGGCAGCTAACAGCCCCATCTTTGCTGCTGTGGAGTTCCCAACTCCAGTCCACAAAGAAAGCCCTGCCCCAAGACTGTCTGCTCCAAGTCTGCCTTGGGGGAGGCAGTCCAAGTTAGAAGCAGGCAGCAGTACCTCTATCCACTGCTGGAAGGACGCCAATATTGCCAGTATCCATGGGTAAGAAGGCATTCTTCTGCCCTGTGTCTCTGAGGTAAGCACAGCCTTGACCTCTAGGAGTCAAGAGGGTGTTAGTTGCCTCAGGAAGGGCACTGTTGATTGTTTTTTTCTGTTTAGATCCGTTGGCATTATAATAAACTGAAATTACTCCTGGTTTTGTTATATGTTATTACGTTCATTATCTGCTGCTAGATATATTTACCCATTTAACTGTTATGGTTGTTATTTTAATTAAAAATTGGGAGTGTGAGTCCTGGTTCTCTAGACTTATATTACAGTCTTTCTTGGGAATCACCTACGTTTTTTTTTAATACCATTCTTTAGGCATTCACAATGTTTTATTCACAGATGGAAAAGAAACTGGTGAAACATCCACATTTAAAAGGCATTCTCAAGATGCTAGTCAAGATGTAAAGTTGTATTCAGGTACAGGTAAATTAATATTTGTATAATTTGATTCTTTTAGACTGTGGTTCTAAAAAACACAAGTAGTTCCCTCAGAATTTAGAAGAAGAAATGTGTGATTTTTTTAAAAAAATAAAAGCATGATTAATACCCAAGTACTCTACTTTAATGGCTACTCTAGTATGTTGGACATGCAAGAACATTGAAAAACTAATACATGATATGTTGTTTTGGTGAAAAAGAATATTGGGAAGACAGGCAGTCTATCTTTCTGCTCTGCCATCCCTGGCACACAGCTACTATAATAAGCCACAAGATGGCTGCTGGAGCTCCAGCCATCACATCAGTGTACCTAGCAGGAACGCTGGAAAGGGAAAGGAAAAGGAAAGGAAAGGACAAAAACTGGCACTTAGCTGAGTCAGCCAAGTGTGAGGAGCACATGTGATGCGAGTGCACATAAACAAACGTGCTCACACACACACAAACTCTGCTTGCCTCTTATTGGCTGTCCAAGCTATAAGGGAAGTTTAGAGATGTAGTTTTTCAGCGGGGCACATTGCTAGCCTTGACAAAATCAGGGTTGCTGTATGAAGGAAGAGGCGAATGGATATTGGGTGGACAATTACCGGCTTCTAGCACATTTCACATCTTTGCCTGGCTGTTTCTGCTTCACTATGCACCCACTCCCATGGGCACAGTAAGATCATGGGTTCTTGACTTTTCTGCTCTGGCTTTCCAGGAACTGTGAGTCTTTTGATCCCTGAGAACACTTTCAGGCAGGGGGCGCAGCAGGCAACTGCTTTTGAAGACCCTTTGGGATTTTTCTGGGTTGGGATCAGTCTGGCTCCAGCTAGAGACCCTGACAGATGGAGCCCTGAGGCAGAGGCTTAGAAGCTTGACTGCAAATGCAGAATTCAAGGAGTCAGGTGAAACTGCCGAACTCCTATCTCATTAGAGTAGCAGATGAACAAACATTTACATCATGATGCAGCCTAAGAGCCAACTCAGCCATGCAAGGACACACTTCACACCAAAGAGGACAAGAATCAAGTGTAACACTTGAAACACCAGGCTATGCCACCTTTTCACCATCCCCTCCAACTTGCCTACCTCTTGTCCCCTCACTGCCCCTTGTAGTCTCATGCTAGTTACTGGAAGTATTCATCTTGTTTTTTGACTCATTCCCTAGATACTTGTGTTTTCACTTGACTCCTGGAATCCTCTGGCCCCTACGTTTCTTCCCTGGTTTTGACTCCTGCCAGACGTGACTTTCTTCTTGCCTCTTTCACTTTCATTCTGCTATACTGACTTTAAGTCACTTCTCTGAGAGTTTGCGGTGCTGTGATTCCTGACCTAACATTTCCTCTCCAGAGTCTTATTTCTCCCTCCTTCCAACATGTGCTGCAGTGACATGAAAATAATACTTTCTTGGGTCAGATATTATCAATCATGTTTTATTGCAAGTAGTATTGTCCACTAAAATTATTAATGGCATTAATTTATCAGCTTATTTTACTTTAGCCCCAACAGAAGACTCGATAGAAGAGGTAACTGCAGATCATCCAGAGGTTGTGTCCATGATTGAAGAGACTATAAAAATGTCACAGGATATAAACTTTGAACAACCGTATGAAAAACATGCTGAAATCTTACAGGAAGTCCTTGGAGAGGTAAAAAATCTAGCTGGGTAATTCTTTTCAGTGACTTAACTATTACTGAGAAAATGTTAATCTAGTATGTGTATAATTATTTTAGAGTCTTATGGTATTGAAATTTGTAGCCTTCAAATTCATGTACATTGTGTAGTCAGCATTGTTAAATGCAAAGTACCCCAGTGAACAAGTACTGATGCTCTTTGGTAAATTTTCAATTATAAACAAAATTATGTAATATAACTTTATGCTTTGAAATTAATTCTTCATTAAATTTTATTGTCTTTGATTCAATTCAGTTCATTAAAAGATGATGCATATTGGTACTAGGTACCAAAATTATATGTTTCATCTATGAACTAATTAGTTACAAGCCAAGACAAATTTTGCCCCCTGGTTAATTAATTTCATCCAACCAACTTGAACATGTGTTCATAGGGGAGATGAGTGGACACACACGTGCTGTTCCAGTCTAAAGGGGAAAAAAATCCTCAAATGCTATCTATCAATGGCAGATCAGAAAGGCCTATTGTTTGTTTATAAAGAACAGGATATTCATGTGGGTCTGTTTTGTACAAAGATCTTAAGTAAACATTCAGAGCAAAAGTCAAAAGCAGAACTAATCTTTTAGGCCCTCGATAAACTTCTGTATATCTCTGTGATTTAACTTAAAATTACTATGTGAAAAAAATATATATGATGTTAGAGTATGGAACCTCTTTGTAACACATTGGGTGGTTTCCTCAAGTCCCAGGCTCTACCAGCCTCTCTGACTCTCGGGTTCTCATGGCTCCCTTTGAGCTTCACATACAGACTTTTCAAAGTTTTCTGCATACCTGTCTTCAGGTTGTTCTATCATCTGTTTAGTCCTTCAGAAATATTATGAGTACCTACTATCTGCCCTATACCATGTTAAGATACCAGGAATCTGAAGATGAATTAAACACAGCCCTTTCCTTTAAGGAGCCATCCGTCAGGTGGGGAAGATGGAACTAACATGTAAACCAATAACTGAGTTATCATGTGCTAGTGGTAAATAGATGTGTTTGAGGTGTAGGAATTCCATGAAGGTCAGAGCCATCATCTCTGCCTGGGAGGTAAAAGAAATCATCTCAGAGGAGATCTGCAAGTGAGGGACATGTTTGGGACTGTGGAATTTCCATATTTACCCTTGAGTGAAATTTTTCTCCATTCTCTTCAGAGTTTATTCTGGAGGGTATAAATCTACAAGGAGTCCTACACTTGTGATACAGGAATATATATAGTATTAGACAGTAAACTGTAGCTCTGGGACTGTAGTTTAAATCGTATGAGATGTTAACATCCAAGCTCATATCAGGTTGTCATTTCTCAAAAGACCAGAGACCTGTGCAGGAGACAGTTTTACCTGTCATCAGTTCTACGATCTTTATGATTAGAAGAACTATTTTTCATAAACAGCTAGAGATATGCTCCTTTGAGATGGGCCTGTACAAGTCATATGCCCATGTTGTTTTGGGGTTTTGTTTTTATTTTTTAAATTGGATTGTTTCTTTTTTGATTCATGTTTTGTTTATGTATTCTGAGTATGAGCTCTTTGTTGAATATTTTGTAATTATCTTTACAAATATCTTCTGTCTTGAATAATAGGAGTTAATTTTAATGAAATCACATTTATTAATTTTTCCTTTCATAGTTAGTGCTTTTCATGTTCCGTTTCAGAAATATTTGCCTACCCAAAATCAGGAAGATATTCTCCTAGGTTTTCTTCTGGAAACCTTGCTTTATCTTTCATATTTGGATCTAAGGTCCATTTGAAACTAATTTTTGTGTATCAAAAACAATATTCATATGGCCAATATAGATATAAAAAGGTACTTAACATCACTAATCATTGACCACAATGTGGTCAAGTTTTATTTTTTTTTTTCAAGATAGATAACTAGTTGCTCTCACACCACTTATTGAAAAGACCATCCTTTCTCCACTATCATATATCAAGTGGCCATATATGTGTAGTCTCTTTATAGACTCTTTGTTCTGTTCCATTAGTCTGTTTGTCTGTGCCAGAGCCACATGTCTTAACGACTGTAGTTTTTTTTTTTTTTTTTTTTTTTTGAGCCAGAGTCTTGCTCTGTCACCCAGGCTGGAGTGCAGTGGTGGGATCTCAGCTCACTGCAACCTCCAACTCACAGGTTCAAGCTATCATCCTGCCTCAGACTCCCGAGTACCTGGGACTGCAGGTGTACACCACCATGGCTGGCTAATTTTTTGTATTTTTTTAGTAAAGACGGAATTTCACCATGTTGGCCAGTGTGGTCTAGAACTCCTGACCTCAAGTGATCCATCTGCCTTGGCCTCCCAAAGTGCTGGGATTACAGGCGTGATCCACCATGCCTGGCCCTGCTGTAGCTTTATAATAAATCATGACATCTGAGAGGGTGAATCCTTCAACACCCTATTTCTCCTGTCATTGCATCCTTCTTTGTGTCATACGTTACTTTTTCTTCTGCTTACTTCTTTAAGATTATCTTGGCTATTATAGGTCCTTTTTACTTCCACATAAATTTTAGAATGAGCTACTCAATTTTCACACACACACACACCCCTCTGCTGGGATTTTGATCGGGTTGCGTTGTATCTATTAGATAAATTTGGTTAAGACTATCATCTTTACAATATTGAGTCTTATAATCCATGAACATAAAATATTTGTTCAGCCATCGCTCAGTACCCTCAGTGGATATCCTCAGTGGATTATTTCCATGACCCTCACAGATACCAGAATCCATGAATGTTCAAGTTCCTTGTATAAAATGGCATGGTATTTGCATATAACCTAAGCACATCCTTCCATATACTTTAAATCATCTTTAGATTACTTATAATGCCTAATACAATGTAAATGGTATATAAATAGTTGTTTACACTACATTGTTCAGGGAATAATGTTTAGTACAGACATGACCATCCTTTTTTTTCCAAATATTTTATATCCATGGTTGGTTGAATGCACAGATGCAGAGACCATGGATACAGAAAACTGACTATAATTAATTTAGGTCATCTTTAATTTTTCCCAGCATTGTTCTGTAATTTTCAAGGTAAAGGTCTTCGACGTCTCTCATTAGGTTTATTTTTAGGTATTTGATGTATTTTGATGCTACTATAAATGATAGTAGGGTTTTATTTTATTTTCTAATTGTTGCAACCATTTTTTTTATTATACTTTAGGTTTTAGGGTACATGTGCACAATGTGCAGCTTTGTTACATATGTATCCATGTGCCATGTTGGTTTGCTGCACCCATTAACTCATCATTTAGCGTTAGGTATATCTCCTAATGCTGTCCCTCCCCTCTCCCCCCACCCCACAACAGTCCCCGGAGTGTGATGTTCCCCTTCCTGTGTCCATGAGTTCTCATTGTTCAATTCCCACCTATGAGTGAGAACATGCAGTGTTTGGTTTTTTGTCCTTGCAATAGTTTACTGAGAATGATGTTTTCCAGTTTCATCCATGTCCCTACAAAGGACATGAACTCATCATTTTTTATGGCTGCATAGTATTCCATGGTGTATACATGCCACATTTCCTTAATCCAGTCTATCATTGTTGGACATTTGGGATGGTTCCAAGTCTTTGCTATTGTGAATAGTGCCGCAACAAACATACGTGTGCATGTCTTTATAGCAGCATGATTTATAGTCCTTTGGGTAACTACCCAGTAATGGGATGACTGAGTCAAATGGTATTTCTACTTCTAGATCCCTGAGGAATCGCCACACTGACTTCCACAATGATTGAACTAGTTTACAGTCCCACCAACAGTGTAAAAGTGTTCCTATTTCTCCACATCCTCTCCAGCACCTGTTGTTTCCTGACTTTTTAATGATCACCATTCTAACTGGTGTGACATGGTATCTCATTGTTTTGATTTGCATTCCTCTGATGGCCAGTGATGATGAGCATTTTTTCATGTGTTTTTTGGCTGCATAAATGTCTTCTTTTGAGAAGTGTCTGTTCATGTCCTTCGCCCACTTTTTGATGGGGTTGTTTTTTTCTTGTAAATTTGTTTGAGTTCATTGTAGATTCTGGATATTAGCCCTTTGTCAGATGAGTAGGTTGCAAAAATTTTCTCCCATTCTGTAGGTTGCCTGTTCACTCTGATGGTAGTTTCTTCTGCTGTGCAGAAGCTCTTTAGTTTAATGAGATCCCATGTGTCAATTTTGGCTTTTGTTGCCATTGCTTTTGGTGTTTTAGACATGAAGTCCTTGCCCACGCCTATGTCCTGAATGGTATTGCCTAGGCTTTCTTCTAGGGTTTTTATGGTTTTAGGTCTAACATGTAAGTCTTTAATCCATCTTGAATTAATTTTTGTATAAGGTGTAAGGAAGGGATCCAGTTTCAGCTTTCTACATATGGCTAGCCAGTTTTCCCAGCACCATTTATTAAAAAGGGAATCCTTTCCCCATTGCTTGTTTTTGTCAGGTTTGTCAAAGATCAGATAGTTGTAGATATGCAGCATTATTTCTGAGGGCTCTGTTCTGTTCCATTGATCTATGTCTCTGTTGTGGTACCAGTACCATGCTGTTTTGGTTACTGTAGCCTTGTCGTATAGTTTGAAGTCAGGTAGCGTGATGCCTCCAGCTTTGTTCTTTTGGCTTAGGATTGACTTGGCGATGAGGGCTCTTTTTTGGTTCCATATGAACTTTAAAGTAGTTTTTTCCAATTCTGTGAAGAAAATCATTGGTAGCTTGATGGGGATGGCATTGAATCTATAAATTACCTTGGGCAGTATGGCCATTTTCACGATATTGATTCTTCCTACCCATGAGCATGGAATGTTCTTCCATTTGTTTGTATCCTCTTTTATTTCGTTGAGCAGTGGTTTGTAGCTCTCCTTGAAGAGGTCCTTCACATCCCTTGTAAGTTGGATTCCTAGGTATTTTATTCTCTTTGAAGCAATTGTGAATGGGAGTTCACTCATGATTTGGCTCTCTGTTTGTCTATGATTTGTGTACAAGAATGCTTGTGATTTTTGCACATTGATTTTGTATCCTGAGACTTTGCTGAAGTTGCTAATCAGCTTAAGGAGATTTTGGGCTGAGACAATGGGGTTTTCTGGATATACAATCATGTCATCTGCAAACAGGGACAATTTAACTTCCTCGTTTCCTAATTGAATACCCTTTATTTCCTTCTTCTGCCTGATTGCCCTGGCCAGAACTTCCAGCTCTATGTTGAATAGGAGTGGTGAGAGAGGGCATCCCTGTCTTGTGCCAGTTTTCAAAGGGAATGCTTCCAGTTTTTGCCCATTCAGTATGATATTGGCTGTGGGTTTGTCATAGATAGCTCTTATTATTTCGAGATACGTCCCATCAATACCTAATTTATTGAGAGTTTTTAGCATGAAGGGTTGTTGAATTTTGTCAAAGGCCTTTTCTGCATCTATTGAGATAATCATGTGGTTTTTGTCTTTGGTTCTGTTTATATGCTGGATTACATTTATTGATTTGCATATGTTGAACCAGCCTTGCATCCCAGGGATGAAGCCAACGATTGTGGTGGATAAGCTTTTTGATGTGCTGCTGGATTCGGTTTGCCAGTATTTTACTGAGGATTTTTGCATTGATGTTCATCAAGGATGTTGGCCTGAAATTTTTTTGTTGTTGTTATGTCTCTGCCAGGTTTTGGTATCAGGATGATGCTGGCCTCGTGAAATGAGTTAGGAAGGAGTCCCTCTTTTTCTGTTGTTTGGAATAGTTTCAGAAGGAATGGTACCAGCTCCTCTTTGTACCCCTGGTAGAATTCAGCTGTGAATCCCTCTGGTCCTGGGCTTTTTTTGGTTGGTAGGCTATTAATTACTGCCTCAATTTCAGAACGTGTTATTTGTCTATTCAGGGACTTGACTTTTCCTTTTTTAGATTTTAGAGAAACTCAATGAGATCCAAGAGAATGTTGAAAACCTACACAAAGAAATCAGAAAAACAATTTAGGATATGAAAGATGAGATAGATTTTTCTAAATTCTAGAAATGAAAAAGTTATTGAAGGAATTGCAAAATACAGTTGAAAGCTTTAACAATAGCCCAGCACAAGCAGAAGAAACAATCTCAGAGCTGCAAGACAGGGCTTCTGAATTAACCCAGTTAGACAAAAATAAAGAAAAAAAAGTAATAAAGTCTTCTAGAAATATGGGATTATATATAGTGTCCCAACCTACTAGTTATAGGTATTCCAGAGGAGAAGAAGAAAAAGTAAAAAGTGCGGAAAACCTATTTGAGGAAATAATTTAAGAAAACTTCCTTAATTTTGTCAGAGATCTAGACAGCCAGATATAAGAAGATAAGAAAACTATGGTAAGATATAGTGCAAGAAGTACCTCACCAAGGCATATAGTCATCAGACTATCTAACGTCAATGTGAAGGAAAAAATATCCTAAAATCAGAAAGAGATAAGCATCTAATCACTTATAAAAGAAATCCCGCCGGGCACGGTGGCTCATGCCTGTAAAACCAGCAGTTTGGGAGGCTGAGGTGGGCGGATTACGAGGTCAGGAGATCAAGACCATCCTGGCTAACACGGTGAAACCCCATCTCCACTAAAAATACAAAAAATTAGCCAGGTGCGGTGGCAGGGTCCTGTAGTCCCAGCTACTCAGGAGGCTGAGGCAGGAGAATGGCATGAACCTGGTAGGCAGAGCTTGCAGTGAGCCAAGATAGCACCACTGCAGTCCAGCCTGGGTGAAAGAGTGAGACTCCATCTCAAAAAAAAAAAAAAAAAAAAAAAAAAAAAGAAATCCCATTAGAATAACAACAGACTTCTCACCAGAAACCTTACGCGCCAGAAGATATTGGAGTCCTATTTTCAGTCTTCTTTAATCCTTTTCCTATTTGCCCCTAGAATACTCACTGGTGGCAATTGCAGCTGCGGTGTTTACCCTGATATAACTTTGCCATGAAATAACCTCGCTTTTATTATTATTTTTGTTTTGCTCTAGTATAGCAACTTTGGAAATAAAAGACATCATTCTATTTATAGCATTCTGTTTTTAGTAGTGGTATTTCCATTTACAAAATATAGTAATTCTCGATTGCTGAAAATGTCAAATCCTAGAAAATGTAGCATTCCTACACATGATGTTAACATCAGTCTCAAACAGTTTTTGGCAATAGATTCATTTCATGAATCCAATTTTTCTGAAATAGACAATTCAGATGATTCTGACATTAGTTCTGTTTAGAAATAACTCCAGTTTTTATACTTTATTTTCACATTGAAAAGCAGTCAGATTTGCTTCAGCCTCAGAGTTCATTTATATAAAATCAAATGAGTGCTGGCAGTGAACTGCACTTCTTTTTTTCTAAATGGGAAAAGGGTTTTAAAAAATGCCAGGCAAGAATTTTATATCCTGCTAAACTAAGTTTTATAAATGAAGGAGAAAGAAAGTCTTTCCCAGGCAAGCAAACAATAAGGGAATTCATCACCACTAGACTGTACCTACAAGAAATGCTCAAAGGAGTTCTAAACATAAAAGCAAAAGGGTGATATTCAGCATCGTAAAAACACATGAAAGTATTAAACTCTTTGCAAGTATAAGACCTCTTTGCAGGTCTTATAATGCAGTTGCACAATCGAGACTGTAAAGCAAGTAGGTAATAATTAACATGACAAGAGGCTATCAATACTACATGTAATACTAACATTAAACATAAATGGGCTAAATGCTCCACTTAAAAGATACTGGCTGATGGAATGGATTTTTTTAAAAAAATCCAACCATGTGCTGCATACAAGAAACCCACCTAACTGGTAAATACATTTACAGAGTCAAAGTAAAGGGATGGAAAAAGATACTCCACACAAATGGAAACCAAAAGCAAATAGGAGTAGCTATACTTATATCAGATAAAACAGATACTAAATCAACAATAGTTAAAAAAAGACAAAGAAGGTCATTATATCATCATAAAAGGATCAATTGCACAAGAAAATTGCCATTTTTAAATATATATGCATCGAACACCACAGCACCAAGATTCATAAAACAAATACAACTAGACCTAAGAAAAGAGATAGACAGCAATGCAATCATAGTAGGGGACTTCAGTATTCTGCTGACAGCACTAGACAGATCATTAAGGCAGAAAATCAACAAAGAAACTCTAGGCTTAAATTGGACTCTAGACCAAATGGACCTAGCAGACATTTAAAGAGCATTCTACTGTACACCTGTAGAATATTCATTCTTCTCATCTGCCCATGGAATATTCTCAAATGACCATATGCAAGGCCACAAGGCAAGTCTCAAAAAAATTTTAAAAATTGAAATCATATAAAGTACCTTCTTGGACCAAAGTGGAATAAAACTAGAAATCAATACCAAAAGCCACCCTCAAAGCCATATAAATGCATGGAAATTAAATAATCTGCTCCTGAATGATTGTTGGATCAATGATGAAATTAAGGTGGAAATTTTTTAAAGTTTTGAAACAGATGAAAATAGACACAACATACCAAAAGCGTTTGACATACAGCAAAAACAGTGCTAAGAGGCAATTTTATAGTGTTAACAGCCTACATCAAAAAGAAAGATCTCAAATTAACAGTGTAACATTGTACCTCAAAGAACTAGAAAAACAAGAGCAAACCACATCAAAAGCTAGCAGAACTGAATGAAATTGAGACCAAAAAACATTGCAAAGAATTAATTAAAAGTTGTTCTTTGAAAAACCAAGCAAAATTGGTAGCTAATCAAGTGAAAAAGAGAACATTCAAATAAGCAAAATCAGAAATAATAAAGGTGTCATTACAACTGATGCAACAGAAATACAAAAGATCACTAATGACTACCATCAGCATCTCTATGCATACAAGCTGGAAAACCTAGAGGAAATGGATAAGTTCTTAGAAATATACAACCTTCCAAGATGAACTAGAAGAAATAGAAAACCTGAACAGACCAATAAGGAGTAGTGAAATTGAATCAGTAATTAAAAATCTCTCAACAATAACAAAAAAGCCCAGGGCTGGATGGTTTTACAGCCAAATTCTGCTAGATGTTAAAGGAAGAACTGCTACCGATTCTACTAAAACTGTTCCAAAACATCAAGGAGGAGGGAATCCTCCCTAACTCATTCTGTGAAGCCAGCATCACTCTGATACCAAAGCCAGACAAGGACACAACAAAAAAAGAAAGCTATAGACCATTATTCTTGATGAACATAGATGCAGTTGTCCTCAATAAAATACTAGCAAACCAGATTCAGGAACGTATACACAAAGAAAATCCAGCATAATCAGGTGGATTTTATTCCAGGGATGCAAGGTTGATTCAACATACACAAATCAATAAATGTGATTCACCACATAAACAGAATTAAAAACAAAAGCTATGTGATAACATCAATAGATGCAGGAAGAGCATTCAATAAAATCCAGCATCACTTCATAGTTAAAAACCCTTACCAAACTAGGCACAGAAGGAACATACCTCAAAATAATAAAAGCCATATATAACAAACCCAATGCCAACATTATACTGAATGAGGAAAAGTTAAAAGCATTCCCCCTAATAACTGGAACAAGATAAGGATACCCAGTTTCACCACTACTGTTCAACATAGTCCTAGAAATCCTAGCTATAGCAATCAGGTAAGAGAATGAAATAAAAGGCATCCAAATTGGAAAAGAGGAACTCAAATAATCTCTACTGATGATATGTTTCTATACCTAGAAAACGCTAAAGACTCCTTCAAAAGACTGCCATATTTGATAAATGACTTCAGTAAAGTTTCAGGATACAAAATCAGCATACAAAAATTAGCATTTCTGTACACCAATAACAATCAAGCTGAGAACCAAATCAAGAACTCAATCCCATTTATAATGGCTATGAAAATAATAAAATACCCAGGAATACATTTAACCAGGAGGTGAAAGATCTCTACAGGGAGAACTACAAAATACTGATGAAAGAAACCATATATAACACAAATAAATGGAAAACATACCATGTTCATGAATCAGAAGAATGAATATTGTTGAAATGAGTATACTACCAAAAGCAATCTACAGATTTAAGGCAATTCCTATAAAATTACCAATGTCATTCTTCACAGAATTAGAAAAAATAATAATGAAATTTATACAGAACAATAAAAAGAGCCCAAATAGCCAAAGTAAACTTAAGCAAAAAGAGTAAAGCTGGAGAAACCACATTGCCAGACTTCAAATTATACTACAAGGCTATAGTAACCAAAACAGCATGGTACTGGTATTTTAAAAAGACACTTAGATTGATATAAAAGAATAGAGAACCAAGAACTAAAGCCACAAACCTACAACCAAGTGATCTTTGACAAAGTCAACTAGAATATACACTGTGGAAAGGACACCCATTCAATAAATGGTACTGGGAAAACTGGAGAGCCATATGCAGAAGAATGAAACTGGACCCCTATCTCTCACCAGACACAAAATTAACATGGGTTAAAAACTTAAATGTAAGACCTCAGACTATAAAAATCCTAGAAGAGAACCTAGGAAAAACTCTTTTGGACATTAGGCAAAGAATTTATAACTAAGTCGTCAAAAGGAAATGCAGCAAAAACAAAAATAGACAAATGGGACGTAATTAAATGAAAAGTTTCTGAAGAAATAATTAACAGAGTAAACAGAAAATCTACATAATGGAAGAAAACTTTTGCAAACAATGCATCTGACAAAGGGCTAATATCCAGAATCTATAAGGAACTCAAACAACTCAAGAAGAGAAAAACAACCCCATTAAAAAGTGGGCCAAGGACATGAACAGACATTTCTGAAAAGAAGACATACAAGAAGGCAGCAAACATTGAAAAAAGTCCTCAGCATCACCAATCATCAGAGAAATGCACATTAAAACCACAGTGAAATAGCATCTTACTCCAGTCAGAATAGCTATTATTAAAAAGTCAAAAAACAGATGTTGACAAGGATGCAAAGAAAAGGAAATGATTTATACACTGTTAATGGGAATGTAAATTAGTACACCTTTATGAAAATAGTATAGAGATTTCTCAAAGAACTAAAAATAAGACTACCATTCAACCGCAATCCCATTATTGAGTATCTGCTCAAAGGAAAAGAAGCCCTTTTATCAAAAAGACACCTGCACTAGTATGCTTATTGCAGTGCTATTAACAATAACAAGGCCGTGGAATCAACCTAAGTGTTCATCAGTGAAGAATGAAATCATGTCTTTTGCAGCAACATGGATGGAACTGGAGGCCATTATCTTAAGTGAAACAACTCAGACACAGAAAGACAAATACCGCATGTTCTCACAAGTGGGAGCTAAACAATGTGTACACATGGAAGCAGAATATGGAATGATGGACAATAGAGTATCAGAGGGGTGGGGAAGTGGTGGATGATGGGAGCTTGCTTGGCTGATACAGTGTGCCTTGCCCTGGTGATGGATGCACTGAAAGCCCTGACTTCACCACAGTGCAATATATCAATGCAGCAAAATTGCACTTGTAACCCATGAATATACACAACAAATAAATAAAGTTGAATGAGGTGGAGAAATTATAAGTTATATCTCAATGTTGTTTTGTTTCAAACAACAATTGAAACATTGTAAAATTGTTTGAAAATTTGTTTCAAAAATACAATTTCAAATTTGAATGGTTAAATTTGTATTAACCACTTATAGGTCTTCTTCATAGCTTTCCTTTTTCCCTAATTCTTTTATGTTAAACATTTCAAAGTGCTTAAAATTCTTTTTTAAAAGACTGCTCATTCAGATAATAATTCAAAAAGCAAGATGGACATAGTGGTGCAAGCCCGTAGTCCCAGCTACTCAGGAGGCTGAAGCGGGAGGATTGCTTCAGAGGGTAATATTGGCCCTCTTGACATCTCTTCCCCTTTGACTTCTAATATTTTGTGATTACCTAATGGTACACAAACTTGTTTGAAGCTCTCAGAATTGGTGTTTTCATAGATACACATTACTAATTTCCAAATATGTGTTGAAACTATTGCTATTGGAGAGAAGCGGGAAGACAAGAATTTAGCAGAATTCTCTAAGCATCTGCAAGGTTTGTTTTGTTGTTTTGACTCCGTGCTTCCTACTGCCATCAGTAGGAACCATCTCAGTACCTTTTAGCTCTCACACTGAGAAATGAAAGCAGAAGAGAAGTGAAGGGTGTTGTCACTGAAAAGGCAAGCTGGACCAGGGGCTTTCTACTTAGAGTGATCCAGGCATCGTCATCACCTGGAAGCATGTTAGAAATGTAGACTCTAGGGCCACACCCCAGACCTTCTGAATCACAATCTGTCCTCTGAGTATTATATAGCAAAAATGTAGTATTGTATTTATTTCACAAAGTCTTTTCTTCCCTTTGTTAACTTTTGTTG
Source organism: Nomascus leucogenys (assembly GCF_006542625.1). Lineage (NCBI taxonomy): Eukaryota > Metazoa > Chordata > Mammalia > Primates > Hylobatidae > Nomascus > Nomascus leucogenys. The sequence goes on along the minus strand of NC_044383.1, from coordinate 96,009,524 downwards.
TTGTTGTCTCATTAGAGACAGGGTCTGACACTGGTGCAGTGGCACAATTATAACTTACTGCAACCTCAAACGCCTGGGCTCAAGCAATCCTCCTGCCTCAGCCTCCTGTGTAGCTGATACTACAGGCATGCACCACTGCGCCCAGCCTCCATTGTTAACTTTTTAAACTTAGGATTTTATTGCTTTAAAATTAAGTTTATCTTTAAAAATTGTCACCCTTTTTTTCCTTTTGAAAGAACTCAAAAGATACTTAAGATCCACAAAAATTACATATCAAGGTAGCATCCTTGACTTGTCAAGCTATGATAGTAATATCAGTGTACAATTTTTCACAGGTAATGGAAGAAAACAAGGATAGGTTTCCTGGTGCCCCAAAATATGGAGGCTGGATTGTGGACAACTGCCCTATTGTAAAAGAATTGTGGATGGTCTTAATCAAGAAAGGAATTATACCTGATTTGGTCATCTATTTATCAGATACAGAAAACAATGGTTGGTAAATATTTATTATGTAAATTTAAAAGTGAAGTTTTTATTATTGATAGTTTTGGTTAAATATAGAACGGACAACTCTCCACTCTTCCTAGATAGAAATACCCACCTCAGCAATCCCTGCAGGAACTAGAGGTACACAAAATGAGGCTTCCATATACTGAGAAGGTGGCCAGGAATAAGTGCCGGATGGTTGAATGTTCTAGCTGGCCGTTGTAATTGTTCTTTAAAGCTTACAGTTTAGCACCCACACACACAATTAGAAGCTATAACTTCTAAATGAATAACATATAAGGCTGAGGGCAAAGATTAAATGTTAGTTCTTCTTCACCTCAAGTAGGAAAAATGAGGTACATAAATTTAGCAGAGCCAAATTTTAATTATTCTGTTTGCCTCTTAAAGTAATATATTCAAAATGGGAATTTCCAGGGGAAAAATAAAATATACTACCTCTTTTCATGTTTTACTTATTTATACTGTATTCATACATACCTTTTTAAAAAGAATTTAAGATGGCCTATTAATATTTTAAAGGATCTGGGCTCTATTTAGATACATGCTTAAAGGAAAATATATTTAGATATAGGCAGAAATAATGTTTGTGTTAATCTTCAAAATACATCTCACTGTATTTTATAAGCTACAAAAGTAATATTAGTCTCTTTATCTGTATTTCAGGAAAATGTTTATTTAATAGAATATATTTACAGAATAAATCTGAAATTGACTCTAAGATTTTAGAAAGATTATTAGAAGAACTACAAAAGAAAAAAAAAGAGGAAGAAGCAGCAAGGTAAAATCTGCCTAGAATGATAAAACAGATTAATGTATCTGTTATAGCAGTTAAATATCTTCTTGCAATTATGGAATATATTTAATATTGAAATGATAATTTATTAACTTGATCTGATTCTAGTTAATTTTAAGAAAAGCAGCGATTTCACAAATACTTCCAGAATCTCTGAAGCACACAGTTGTGGATGTTTTCACAGCCCATATCAAACTTATTCTAAATCAAGCATCTGCTCTTAAAAGACACTATTAAAAAAATAAGCATGGGTAAGATATATATATATTGTTATGATATTTATCTGTGACTTAATTTTGTTAACTAGTATTTACAAATTGAAGAAATAATATGATGGGAAGCAAATGAAAATATATAATACTCATGCGACATGACTAAAATCGAAAGCCTGACTAAGTTCTACACATGGAAAGACAAGGCTAATTATTTATGTTTGACAGGTTTAACATTGAGGGCTTATTCTCTAATCTGGGTATAATAATGACTTTTTAAAATGTGACCACACAGTTATCTGTTCATGGCAGGGGTCAATACTAAACTTTAATAAACTGTAAGTCCTTCAGATTGAAGAATAAAATATTAAAAGAAACAATGACTTAGTTTGCTAATTGTTCTTCCTTACTAAAAAATTCTCTTTAAATACTTTACATTTTAATTTGTCCACTGGGATTTCTACTATTCAAAGTAATAAAGGCCTAGATATTTAAGAATTAAATTTTTCTGTGTAAATCCATGGAACTTCCTACTATTGATGATGGCACCTATGGCTTTCTTAAATGCTATTTCCTTTTCCCTTTCAAATATTAGCTATTTGAGCTGAGACTTAGGAGAGCTCTTTAAACCCTAGAAATGAAGAAGCTGGGAGGTGGGTAATTACAGAGGTAGAGAGCAGTTTAACTGATATGTGTGTCAGAGGATTTTATTTTTTAGTGTTCATTATTCATTTAAGCTAGTCACTCCTTTAGAAATTTAACATAAAAATATGTATGATTTAGTTAAATTAGTTAGTAAAATTATTATGTGATATATTGACCAAACAGTACTTTAATTCAGACAATAATTACAAACTTATATTCCCTTTTAGCTTTGAAAACTTTTCTTACAAATCTACTAATTAGCTACAATCAGCTATACTCAATCTACAGATCAGCTATAATCTGTTGATAATTAAGGAATTACTTAATCTTTTTCCAGTGTGTGAGAAATAGTCCAGTCTTTGAGAACAGATGGAGATCTCAACATAAGAAAGAGTAAAACAAAGTCGATGTGATTTCTAGACTGGAGATCTGCTGCATTTTAAATATATTAAAAATGTGTATACCTTTAACTTTTTTTAGAAAGGAAAAGATACCTTCTCCACTTTCTCTCAATTCTACCTTCACCTCTTTTACCATATGGAATTCTCTAAGTTATTTTTATAATCAATCTTTACTTCTTTTGATTCTAAATTTTTACATCTTTATAAACTCCTTAATGTCACCTGCCCAGATTGAAGCAGGCTTTTCTATGGTTTTATATGCTGATTTTTAAAATTCAACATGAGTTTTTCAAAACAAACTTTTTTCCTTTATACTTCAGAAAATAAAATTTAAGATGGTTTTTAAAAAACTGTCAGACACTCACTTAAAGGCCTTACAGGTTGGTTAGAAAAGAGAGGAACTTAACAGGATTAAGAACTGGATCTTGATCAAATATCTAAAGACATGCTGAATTTTAAAACTTTTCCAGCATCAGTTTCCAAATGTGCTAGTCAAATGGCAAGATAACTTCTGTCATATTGTTAGTCATTGGATCTTCTATCCAAGTGGGTTACAGAAATTTCTAAGAACTGGCAGCAAAACTCTTCCTTGTTCTGTTCAGGTCTTAGATTCTCAGCAGCAACATACTTGATCCAGGATTTGGATAAGAAAGATGTCACAAAGAGCCCCATCTGAGGTACAGGCATAGCCTGGAGATATTGCAGGTTTGGTTCCAGGCCACCACAGTAAAGCAAGTCACATGAGTTTTTTTGCTTCCCAGTCTATATAAACGTTATGTTTACACAATATTGTCATCTATTAAGTGTGCAATAGCATTATGTCTAAAAATGTATATACCTTAATTTTAAAATGCTTTAAAAGAACATGGTGATGATCATCTGAGCCTTCAGTGAGTCAATCATTTTGCTGGTGGAAGGTTTTGCCTCAGTGTTGATGGCTGCTGACCGATAAGGGCAGTGGTTGCCAAAGGTTGGGGTGGCTATGGAAATTTCTTAAACTAGGACAATGATGAAGTTTGTTGCATTTATTTATTACTCTTTCTTTCCCAAAATATTTTTCTGTAGTATGTAATGTTGTTTGATAGCATTTTACCCACAGTAGAACTTCTTTCAAAATTGGAGTCAATCCTCTCAAACCCACCACTACTTTATCAACCAAGTTTATGTAGTATTCTAAATTTTTTGTTGTAATTTCAACAGTGTTCACAGCATCTTCACCAAGAATAGATTCCATCTCAAGAAACCAATTTCTTTTCTCATCCATGAGAAGAACTCTTCATCTGTTCAAGTTTGATCATGAGATTGCAGCAATTTAGGCTTCACTTCTAATTCTAATTATCTTGCTATTTTCACTACATCTGCAGTTACTTCCTTCATTACAGTCCTGAACTTATTAAAGTAATCCATGAGGGTTGGAATCACCTTCTTCTAAATTCCTGTTAATGTGGATATTTTGACCTCCTCCCACAAATCATGAATGTTCTTAATGGCTTCTGCAATGGTAAATCCTTTCCAGAAGGTTTTCAATTTACTTTGCCCAGATCTATTAGAGGAATCACTATCTATGGCAGCTGTAGTCTTATGAAATGTGTTTCTTAATAATTAGACTTAAAAGTCAAAATTACTCTTTGATCCATGGGCTGCAGTATGGATGTTGCATTAGCAGGCATGAAAACATTCATTCTCCTTGTGTGTCTTCATCAGAGCTCTTGGGTGACTATGTGCATTGTCAATGAGCAGTAATATTTCAAAATTAATCTTTTTTCTAAGCAGTAGATCTCAACAGCAGATAAAATACTCAGTAAAGCATGCTGTAAACAGATGTACTGTCATCTAGGCTTTGTTCTATTTGTAGAGCACAGGCAGAGTAGATTTAGCATAGTTAATTAGGGGGCCTAGGATTTTTGGACTGGGAAATGGGCATTAGCTTTACCAGCTGCACAAGCCCTTAATAAGAGTCTCAGCCTGTCCCTTAAAGCTTTGAAGCCAGGCATTGACTTCTCCTCTCTAGCTCTGAAAGTCCTAAATGGCATCTTCTTCCAATAGAAGCACGTTTTGTTGACATTGAAAAATCTGTTGTTTAGTGTAGCCACCTTTATCTATGGTCTTAGCTAGGTCTTCTAAATAACTTATTGCAGCTCCTACATCAGCACTTGCCTGCTTCGCCTGGCACTGCACTTTGATGTTACAGAGATGGCTTCTTTCTTTAAGCCTCATGAACCAACTTTTGCTAGCTTCAAACTTTTCTTTTTTTTCTTTCTTTTTTTTTTTTTTTTTTTTTTGAGACAGAGTCTCGCTCTGTCGCCCAGGCTGGAGTGCAGTGGCGCAATCTCGGCTCACTGCAAGCTCCGCCTCCCGGGTTCACGCCATTCTCCTGCCTCAGCCTCTCCGAGTAGCTGGGACTACAGGCGCCCGCCACCACGCCCGGCTAATTTTTTGAATTTTTAGTAGAGACGGGGTTTCACCGTGGTCTCGATCTCCTGACCTCATGATCCGCCCTCCTCGGCCTCCCAAAGTGCTGGGATTACAAGCGTGAGCCACCGCACCCGGCCAGCTTCAAACTTTTCTTCTCCAGGTTCCTTGCCTCTCTCAGCCATCACAGAATTGAAGCGAATTAGGGCCTTGCTCCTGATTAGGCTTTGGCTTAAGGGAATGTTGTGGCTGGTTTGATCTTCCAATCAGACCACTCTAAAACTTTCTCCATATCAATAGTAAGGCTATTCTACTTTTGTATCATTAGTGTATTCACTGGAGTAGCACTTTTAATTTCCTTGAAGAACATTTCTTTGGCATTCACAACTTGGCTAACTATTTGCACAAGAGGCATAGCTTTTGGACTGCCTCAGCCTTCAATATACCTTCCTCACTAAGCTTAGCCATTTCTAGCTTTTGATTTAAAGTGACAAATGTGGGGCTCTTTTTTTCACTTAAAAACTTAGAGGCCATTGTAGGGTTATTAATTGGTCTCATTTCAATATTATTGTTTCTTAGAGAATAGGGAGACCTGAGGAGAGGGAGAGAGTCAAGGGATCAGCCAGTCAGTGGAGCAGTCAGAACACCCACAACATCTATCAATTAAGTTCACCGTCTTATATAGATGTGGTTCATGGCGCCCCAAACAATGATAATAGTAACATCAAAGACCATTGATCACAGATCACTGATAAATAATAATAATGAGGAAGTTTGAAATAGAGTTGCTCAATGCAGGGTTGCCACAAACCCTCAACTTGTAAAACAAAACAAAACAAAACAAAAAAAACAAAAAAACAAACACGATATCTGTAAAGTGCAATGAAGCAAAGCACAATAAGGCAAGGTATGCCTGCAGAACAACTGCCCGTTCACACACAGACAAAATGGGAAAGGAGTTCAGAAACAACACTCAGTAGACTCAGAGGGCTGAGTCATGAGCAAAGAGAACTTGAATTATGCCAAGACTTCCAGCGGGAACACAGGATTTGGAATGCAGTGAGAGAATGTCCTCCATTAACAGGAAGCCGACCTGCTGGGAGAAGAGGTGTAGTAATGTCTTAAGTGTAACTAGCTTTCAAAAGAAGGGAAAGTGGATGCAAAGAATGCGGAGTATGAGAAAATAACAGGTCTGAGGAAAGCTGTGCCCCCAGTGTATGCTGCTGACATGAATGGGCTCTTCCTTAACTGATGAATACCTGATATAATTTTTTGTTAAAATTTTTTAAAGATTCAGTCAACATTCTTTTGTATGTTTCTTTGTGCAGTAGTATTCCTCTTTCTGAGGGCTAAATTCCTAGATATAGAATTTCTAGATCAAACATTTTAATTTTTAATAAATGTTGCCTTTCTCCAGCATTTTACTAACTTTCCGTCCACCTTTCTTTACCATCATTAAGGCAGGTTTGGTGCTTCAATCCTAATGAAAAACAGATTCCCTGTAGGTTTTTAAGTTTCCATATTCCAGGTCTTTTTAAATTTCATCACTACTGTATTAAAAATAAAATAATTAGGGTTTTTTTCTTATTAGAAAGATAAATTTACAAATGTTCTGCTTATTCAATATAGAAAAAATTTTAATGCAAAAAGTTAAAGAAAACTTAAAACTCTTATATGCCATCATCCATGTTGACCATTTGATTGGTTTTCTCCTAGACTTTTAATCCTCATTTATATGCATTCTAAATACCAAATTAAAATTATATTATACATACAGTTTTATATTCGACTTTTCTTACTTAACATTATATTGTGAACATTTACCATTAAATCAGAGGAAAAATGCTACAAATCCTTCCATTTGCCTTTTCAACATACAGTTAGGTAATCCTTTCTTATTTTTGACAGGTTTCCTAATTAATAGACAAAGTTTTTCAAAGTATAACATTCCAGTTTTTCTCCCCCAGAAGAAAACGCTGTAAAGTAACTAGCCTCAACATAAGTAATTTAAACTTATACATTGTAAAGTAAGTATAATAAGATTTAATCTTTATTTTTAACACCATAAGCATTTAATCCTGTAACAGTGTGAGAAGTCTGAATTTCCAAAGATAATTAAATTTGAACCTTTTCATTTCAGAAAAGCCACAGAAGAGGAATTGAGACTCGAAGAAGAAAATCGAAGGCTACTGGAAGTTATGAAAGTGAAGGCAAAAGGCAAGCACAGATTGCTATGATTGATGATGTGTCATGGTATTGTTACTGCAAGCAATTGCAGTATTTCAAGTGAATTATAGACAGGGTGATCACATTTACCAATTTGTCCATGAGAGCCCAGGTTTATGCCTATGTTCTTGAAGTCTTCATAGTACCTTTTATTCTTAAACTGTTCCAGTTCATATACTAAATACTATTGTCACTGAAGTAATGGATTCATAGGAAAACGACTCTTGACACAGATACCTACTCATACACCCTCTACAAGTGATACACAGCAGAATAGCACACACAGCTGTCTTTAAATGGTTGCTCTTGACACAGGTGACACACAGCTGTTGGAATTACTTCTGTTAGAACCATCCTACAAGAGTTGAGAAGACAGCAAATCTCTTATTACCCACTTACTCTCTTTATGATTAAAATCCCATCTTCTGGATTAAGACCAGAAAACCATGTTAGACCTAAAACCATAAAAACCCTAGAAGAAAACCTAGGCAATACCATTCAGGACATAGGCATGGGCAAGGACTTCATGTCTAAAACACCAAAAGCAATGGCAACAAAAGCCAAAATTGACAAATGAGATCTAATTAAACTAAAGAGCTTCTGCACAGCAAAAGAAACTACCATCAGAGTGAACAGACAACCTACAAAATGAGAGAAAATTTTCCCAACCTACTCATCTGACAAAGGGCTAATATCCAGAATCTACAATGAACTCAAACAAATTTACAAGAAAAAAACAACCCCATCAAAAAATGGACGAAGGATATGAACAGACACTTCTCAAAAGAAGACATTTATGCAGCCAAAAAACACATGAAAAAATGCTCATCACTGGCCATCAGAGAAATGCAAATCAAAACCTCAGTGAGATACCATCTCACACCAGTTAGAATGGCGATTATTAAAAAATCAGGAAACAACAGGTGCTGGAGAGGATGTGGAGAAATAGGAATACCTTTACACTGTTGGTGGGACTGTCAACTAGTTCAACCATTGTGGAAGTCAGTATGGTGATTCCTCAGGGATCTAGAAGTAGAAATACCATTTGACCCAGCCATCCCATTACTGGGTATATACCCAAAGGACTATAAATCATGCTGCTATAAAGACACATGTACACGTATGTTTATTGCGGCACTATTCACAATAGCAAAGACTTGGAACCAACCCAATGTCCAACAACGATAGACTGGATTAAGAAAATGTGGCACATATACACCATGGAATACTATGCAGCCATAAAAAATGATGAGTTCGTGTCCTTTGTAGGGACATGGATGAAACTGGAAATCATCATTCTCAGCAAACTGTCACAAGGACAAAAAACCAAACACCGCATGTTCTCACTCATAGGTGGGAATTGAACAATGAGAACACATGGACACAGGAAGGGGAACATCACACACTGGGGACTGTTGTGGGGTGGGAGGAGAGGGGAGGGATAGCATTAGCAGATATACCTAATGCTAAATGACGAGTTAATGTGTGCAGTACACCAACATGGCACATGTATACATATGTAACAAACCTGCACATTGTGCACATGTACCCTAAAACTTAAAGTATAATAATAATAATATAAACAAATAAAAAATAAAAATAAAATACAGATTCCCTAGAACCTGTAAAAAAAAAAAAAAAAAAAAAAAAAAAAAACTCCTGTCTTCATTATATAACTCACTCTAACAGTTTCTTTTTTTTTATTTTATTTTATTTTTTATTATTATTATACTTTAAGTTTTAGGGTACATGTGCACAATGTGCAGGTTTGTTACATATGTATCCATGTGCCATGTTGGTGTGCTGCACCCATTAACTCATCATTTAGCATTAGATATATCTCCTAATGCTATCCCTCCCCACTCCCCGCACCCCACAACAGTCTCCGGAGTGTGATGTTCCCCTTCCTGTGTCCACGTGTTCTCATTGTTCAATTCCCACCAATGAGTGAGAACATGCGGTGTTTGGTTTTTTGTCCTTGCGATAGTTTACTGAGAATGATGATTTCCAATTTCATCCATGTCCCTACAAAGGACATGAACAACAGTTTCTTTTAAGCTTGGAGTTTTTCAGTGGACATAAACTATACCCTAGAACAAATAGATTTAAAAGATAATTACAGAACATTCTACCCAACAACTGCAGAATATACATTCTATTCATCAGCACATGGAATATCCTCCAAGATAGATGATATAATAGGCCACAAAACAGGTCTCAGCAAATTTAAGAAAATCAAAATTATACCAAGTACTCTCTCAGACCACAGTGGAATAAAATTGGAAATAAACTCCAAAAGGAACACTCAAAACTATACAAATACATGGAAATTAGACAACCTGCTCCTGAATGTTCTTTGGGCCAACAATTAAATCAAGAAGGAAATTTAAAAATTATTTGAACTGAACAATAACAGTGACACAACTTTTCAAAACTTCTGGGATACAGCAAAAGTGGTCCAAAGAGGAAAGTTCATAGTATTAAATGCTTGCATCAAAAAGTCTGAAAGAGCACAACTAGACAATCTAAGGTCACACCCCAAGGAACTAGAGAAGCAAGAGCAACCCAAACCCAGCAGAAACAAGAACAACCCAAACCTGAACCCAAGATCCCCAAAACAGAAGAAAAGAAATAATGAAGATCAGAGCAGAACTAAATAAAATTGAAACAAAAAAATAAATAAATAAAAGATAAATGAAATAAAAAGCTGGTTCTTTGAAAAGATAAGCAAAATTGATAGATCGTTAGTGAGATTAACCAAAAAAAGAAGAGAGAAGATTCAAATAAGCTCAATTAGAAATGAAACAGGAGGCCAGGTGTGGTGGCTCGTGCCTGTAATCCCAGCACTTTGGGAGGCTGAGGAGGGTGGATCACTTGAGGTCAGGAGTTTGAGACCAGCCTGGCCAACATGGCGAAACCCCATCTCTACTAAAAATACAAAAATTAGCTGGGCATGGTGGCCCACGCCTGTAATCCCAGCACTTTGGGAGGCTGAGGTGGGCGGATCACCTGAGGTCAGGAGTTGAAGACCAGCCTGTCTAACATGGTGAAACCCTGTTTCTACTAAAAATTTTTAAAACATTAGCCAGGCGCGGTGGTGCGCACCTGTATTCCCAGCTACTTGGGAGGCTGAGGCAGAAGAATTGCTTGAACCTGGGAGGCAGAGGTTGCAGTGAGCTGAGATCGTGTCACTGCACTCCAGCCTGGGCAACAGGCTATCTAAAAAGAAAAAAAAAAAAAGAAAGAAAGGAAGAAAGGAAGAAAAAGAAAGAAAGAGAAAGAGAAAAAGAAAAGGAAGAAAAAGAAAGGAAAGAAAGAGGAAGAAAGAAAGGAAGGAAGGAAGGAAGGAAGGAAGGAAGGAAGGAAGGAAGGAAGGAGATATTACAGCCAATACCACAGAAACACAAAAGATCATTCAAGGCTACTGTGAACACCTTTATACACATAAACTAGAAAATCTAGAGGAGATGGATACATTCCTGGAAGTAAACAACCCTTCTAGATTAAATCAGGAAGAAATAGAAGCTCCGAACAGACCAATAACAAGTACCAGGATTGAAAACAGTAATTTAAAAATTTCCAACAAGAAAATGTCCAGGACCAGATGGATTCACAGCTGATTTATATCAGGCATTCAAAGAATTGGTACCAATCTTACTGAAACTATTCCAAAAGATAGAGAGAGAGGGAATCCTCCCTAAGTCATTCTATGAAGCCAGTATCACTCTAATACCAAAACCAGGAAAGGACATTAAACAAAAAGGAACCATATACAAAAGCAGGCAAAAGGTGTGAAAGGCAAAATTAAGCGATATGTTGTTTAGAGATACCTTTTTTATATATAATACAAATGGTAAAACCCTAAGGAACAGCAAAAGAATGCTTAATACAAGTTTCAGCATAGTGGTTAGCTCTAGAAGAAAAAAGGCAGCTCTGATTGGTGAGGGGCCGCCAGGGGCTTCTAAGTTTCTCATAATATTCCCTTTCTTAAGTTGAAGCAAGGTAGAGAAGCAAGGTTGTTCGTGTTACTGTTATTCTTTAAGTTGTGCATATATATACTCTAAACCCTTTGCATGTGTGATATATCTCATGACAAAATATTTTAGAAATTGTATGGAGTCTACACGTTGGGAAGTTGGCCTGGATACAATTTGCAAAACGAAGACAGTTGTTATGTCCATTAAATCATTGATTTCCCCCCTAAATATTTCTTGAACTTGCCCCCACTTTCCTTTTGTATTTGTTCTTTGCCCCATGTCCTTATCATTTCTAATCTGGGGTATTACTGTCACTGTCTAACTGGTCTTACCCCTTGGATTCATCTTCCTCACAGTCACCAAAATATAAATCTATTCATGCCCCTACCCTCACTATTTAGAACAAAAGTTAATGGTCAGGCTTTCCCTACAGTTGTGTTCTCTACTATCAGCCTCCAGAGGTATTTATTATAGACAGGTACTACCTTGATACCATATTACTCATATTTAAAATATTTAAAAGACTATAATAAAGATATGATAATTATTTTACATTATTTATTCAAGAACAAAAACATGTTTGCTCTTAAATATATTATTAATAAGAATTTTTAATTCTTGTTAAAATTAAAGGAAGAGCAATGTGATTTAATAAGCTTCATGATTTTTGAAGTTTTGGTGCAATTTTAGTAATGCAAAGCATCACAGATGTGGCTGCAATATTAATTTTTGATTCTCAGTTTTAATGGCTGTCATAGCTTCATTTTTCTCATTCACGTTTTCCTTATATCCTGAATTTTCTCAATTATCATTCTCTTTTTTTGCACTGTAGTATTTTTGTGAGTTGTATCAAAATGGATGGGCTAGGTAATAAATAAATAATCTGAACAAAAAAAAAAAGGAACCAGACCAATATCCCTGATGAACATAGATGCAAAAATCATCAACAAAATACTAACTGAATTCAATAGCATGTCAAAAAGATAATATACCATGATCAAATGTGTTTCATACCAGGGATGCAGGAATGGTTTAACATACACAAGTCAATAAATGTGATACACCATGTAAACAGAAGTAAAAACAAAAATCTATGATCATCTCAATAGATGCAGAAAAAGCATTTGACAAAATCCAGCACCCCTTTATGATTAAAACCCTCAGCAAAATGGCATAAAAGGAACACACCTCAAGGTAATAAAAGCCACCTATGGCCTGGCACAGTGGCTCACGCTTGCAATCCCAGCACTTTGGGAGGCCGAGGCGGGCCGATCACGAGGTTAGGAGATTGAGACTATCCTGGCTAACATGGTGAAACTCCGTCTCTACTAAAAATACAAAAAATTAGCTGGGCGTGGTGGCGGGTGCCTGTAGTCCCAGCTACTCAGAAAGCTGAGGCAGGAGAACCGCTTGAACCCAGGAGGTGGAGGTTGCAGTGAGCCAAGATCATGCCACTGCACTCCAGCCTAGGTGACAGAGTGAGATTCTGTCTCAAAAAAAAAAAAAAAAGAAATATATGACAAACCCACAGCCAACATTATACTGAAAGGGGAAAAGCTAAAAGCATTCCCACTGAGAACTAGAACAAGACAAGGATGCCCACTTTCACCACTGCTATTCAACATTGTACTGGAAGTCCTAGCTGGAACAATCAGACAAAAGAAAGAAATAAAGAGCATTTAAATCGGTGAAGAGGAAGTCAAACTGTTGCTGTTCATTGATGATATGATCATATACCTAGAACATTCTAAATACTCATCCGAAAAAGCTCCTAGATCTGATAAATGAACTCAGTAAAGTTTTGGGATACAAAATTAATGTACACAAATTGGTAGCACTGCTATATAACAACAATGACCAAGCTGAGAATCAAATCAAGAACTCAACCCCATTTACAACAGCTGCAAAAAAAAAAAAAGTATATATATATATATATACACACCTAACCAAGGAGGTGAAAGATCTCTACAAGGAAAACGACAAAACACTGCTGAAAGAAATCATGAATGGCACAAACAAATGAAAACACATCCCATACTCATGGATGGGTAGAATCCATGAGCATGTGAAAATAACCATACTGCCAAAAGCAATCTACAAATCCAATGCAATTCCCATCAAAATGCCATCATTATTCTTCACAGAACTAGAAAAAAAATCCTAAAATTCAAATGGAACACAAAAAGAGCCCACATAGCCAAAGAAGACTAAGCAAAAAGAACAAATCTATAGGCATCACATTATCCAACTTCAAACCATACTTCAAGGATATAGTTACCAAAACAGCATGGTACTGGTATAAAAATAGGCACATAGACCAACAGAACAGCATAGAGAACACAGAAATAAAGTCAAATATTTACAGCCAACTGATCTTCGACAAAGAAAAAAGCAAACAAACAAACAAAACATAAAACGGAGAAAGAACACCCTATTCAACAAATGGTGCTGGGATAATTGGCAAGCCACAATGAAGAATGAAGCTGGATCTTTGTCTCTCACCTTATACAGAAATCAACTGAAGATGGATCAAGGACTTAAATCTAAGACCTGAAACCATAAAAATTCTAGAAGATAACATCAAAAAACTATTCTAGACACTGGCTTAGGCAAAGAGTTCATGCCCAAGAACCCAAAAACAAAAAGATAAATAGATGTGACTTAATTAAACTAAAAATCTTCTGCACAGCAAAAGAAATAATCAGCAGAGTAAACAGACAACCCACAGAGTGGGAGAAAATCTTCACAAACTATGCATCTGACAAAGGACTAATATCCGGAATCTACAAGCAACTCAAATCAGCAAGAAAAAAAAAAAAATCCCATCAGAAAGTGGGTCAAGGACATGAATAGAAAGTTCTCAAAAGAAGATACACAAATGGCCAACGAATATATGAAAAAATGCTCAACATCACTAATTATCAGGGAAATGCAAATCAAAACCATAGTGACATACCATCTTACTCCTGTAAGAATGGCCATAATTAAAAAATCAAAAAATAATAGATGTTGGCATGGATGTGATGAAAGGGAAACAGTTTTACACTGCTTGTGGGAATGTAAACCAGTACAACACTATGGAAAACACTATGGCAATTCCTTAAAGAACTAAAAATAAAACTACCATTTGATCCAGCAATTCCACTACTGGTTATCTACCCAGAGGAAAAGAAATCATTATTTGAAAAAGACACTTGCACACACATGTTTATAGCAGCACAATTCACAATTGAAAAAATATAGAACCAGCCTAAATGTCATCGACCAACGAGTGGATAAAGAACATGTGAGATATAGATATAGATATAGATATAGATATAGATATATAGATATATTCCATGGAATACTACTCAGCCATAAAAAGGAATGAAATAATGGTTTTTGCAGCAACCTGGATGGAGTTGGAGACCATTATTCTAAGTGAGGTAACTCAGGAATGGAAAACCAAACATCGTATGTTCTCACTTATAAGTGAGAGCTAAACTATGGGGGCACAAAGGCGTGAGAATGATATACTAGACTTTGGGAACTTGCGGGGAAGGTGGGAGGGAGATGAGGAATAAAAGACAACACATTGGGTACAGTGTACACTGCGCAGATGATAGGTGTACCAAAACCTCAGAAATCACCACTAAAGAACTTTTCCATGGAACAAAACACCACCTGTTCCTCAAAAACTTTTGGAATAAAAAAATTTTAAAAAGATAAGACAGACGTTAAAAAAAGACTGGAGTTCTTAACTTAGGGTCTATGGGTAAAATTCAGGGGTGTGTGAACTTAATTGGAAAATAATTCCGAATTTATTTTCACTAACATTTAACTGAAATTTATTATTATTTCCTTCAATGCACAATTAATATAGGCAACAAACCTCAATAGTATTAGCAATACCTTGACTTTGTCACCAAAAGAAATGAAGATGTTTTCATATTACATTATAGTTTTACATATCTTTTTATGTTTATCACTGTTCCAAAATTGTGGTAGTTATTAAACCAGCTACTAGTTCTGGGTTGTTTGTTTGTTTGTTTGTTTTGAGCCACAGTCTCATTCCCTGACCCAGGCTGGAGTGCAGTGACACAATCTCAGCTCACTGCAACCTCCACCTCCTGGGTTCGAGTGATTCTCTTGCCTTAGCCTCCTGAGTAGCTGGGGCTACAGGTGTGTGCCACCACACCCAGCTAATTTTTGTATTTTGTATTTACATTTAATATATTGATTAATGTACTACATGATTTATTATTTTTAGTTAGCTGTAAGAAAATCAATCATTATATATATAATCTAGCCTGGTGCTACCCATTAGAAACATAATATAAGCCACACATGGAACTTTAAATTTTCTAAAAGTCACATATTTTATATTTAGTTTTTCATATTAAATCTTTAAAATTCACTGTATGTTTTATACTTGCAGTATATATCAATTTGGACTAGCCTCATTTCAAGTACTCAATAGCCACATGTAGCTAGTGGCTACTATATTGAATGGTGCTGATGTAGCCCTTTCTTTGGACATTGGGCTATTTCTAGATTTACTGTAAGGATATTTGGAACTGCCACAAACATTTCATTTTTGAATAAACCCCTAGTCTGGCACTCACATAGCACTCTGAGCAGATGACTATCATCCTTTACCACTACATGTGAATAGCTATAATATATAGATAATTTTTCTATCTCCCCCATTAAACTACATACTCTAGGAAGGCAGGGACCATTTCATATTCTTTGTTTGGCTTCAGCACTTATCAACAACCAATAAATATTTGTTGGCTTCAACCAAATGATAATTTATTTCTTCAAATTTTTTTAGAGGCTGAAGAGACTGATAATGAGGATGAAGAAGAGATTGAAGGTGATGAGTCGGAAGTTCACGAAGAGCCTGAGGCATCTCACGATACTCGAGGGTCATGGTTACCTGAGGAGTCTGAAGCATCTGAGGTCCCTGAAACTGAGCCTGAAGCAGGTTAAACTTTATTGATAGCAAGTTCTTTTTTTTTTCTTTTATTTTTTAATTTTATTTTTTATTTTTATTTTTATTTTTTATTATTATACTTTAGGTTTTAGGGTACATGTGCACAATGTGCAGGTTTGTTACATATGTATCCATGTGCCATGTTGTTTTGCTGCACCCATTAACTCATCATTTAGCATTAGGTATATCTCCTAATGCTGTTCCTCCCCCCTCCCGCCACCCCACAACAGGCCACGGAGTGTGATGTTCCCCTTCCTGTGTCCATGAGTTCTCATTGTTCAATTCCCACCTATGAGTGAGAACATGCGGTGTTTGGTTTTTTGTCCTTGCGATAGTTTACTGAGAATGATGTTTTCCAGTTTCATCCATGTCCCTACAAAGGACATGAACTCATCATTTTTTATGGCTGCATAGTATTCCATGGTGTATATGTGCCACATTTTCTTAATCCAGTCTATCGTTGTTGGACATTTGGGTTGGTTCCAACTCTTTGCTATTGTGAATAGTGCTGCAATAAACATAAGTGTGCATGTGTCTTTATAGGAGCATGATTTATAGTCCTTTGGGTATATACCCAGTAATGGGATGGCTGGGTCAAATGGTATTTCTAGTTCTAGATCCCTGAGGAATCGCCACATTGACTTCCACAATGGTTGAACTAGTTGACAGTCCCACCAACAGTGTAAAAGTGTGCCTATTTCTCCACATCCTCTCCAGCACCTGTTGTTTCCTGACTTTTTAATGATGGCCATTCTAACTGGTGTGAGATGGTATCTCACTGTGGTTTTGATTTGCATTTCTCTGATGGCAAGTTCTTAATTCTACTCATGTGCATTAATGTGTCTGTTTGGGCATGTGTATATATACATGTTGGTAAAATGGAAGCTGGCTGAGAATGGAGAGATGAGCCCCCAGAGAGCAGCCATTGAGTCCAAATCCCACAATTTCAAGTGTGGTAGGAAAGCAGAGTCTGCTCTGCCCCAGCACTGGCACACAGGAGCACAGCTGGCTATGTAATTTGTAGGGCATGTTGTTGAAAAAGCAGGAAAAAAGTGTCATTAAAGGTAGTAAAATATAATGCTTTTTCCTTTCTTCCATTGTCTCTCTCTCAATTTGTCATGCTACATTTTTGTTGCTCTAAGTAAAGAAAAATTAAATTAAATTTTTAAATTATTAACATGAATTTTACAGTTCATCTTTATGGTGTGCAATGCCATTTTTAAATGCAAATATAAGAGCATTTTAAATGTAAATATAAGAGCATTAACTCTTTAAGCCCTACCTCAGAGGTCTCATTTGGTGGATGGGGCAGGGCAAGAAGGAGTCTATGGGCAATGAAAACCACTCCAAGGACTAGAGAGTGGGCTTAAAGCAGGAACATAGGGTACCCACCTGTGGTGAGAATGAGGCTTGCAAATGCTTTCAAGCAGAGTTAGTATTGAATCTGAAACTCATCCTACAAACTAAAAGGTCTTCAGATACCTGTAACTGGATGCTAGTCTGGAGCAGTTAAGGGCTTGGAACTGCTGTGAGCTTATAAAAGAAGGAAGACTAAAGGAAATTAATGAAAATTACACAATTCATATTTCACAGCTCATATGTGCATGTGTTTCATTCTGACAAGTATATTGAGTGGTATGCATTCTGACAAATATATTCAGTATTATGCATATCTAAGAGCCCCAGGCTGGTTTGTTTGCTTAAAAAGACATCGAAGCCCCAAGCATCTTCTTTCCTCCTGTACTTCTCTCCAGTATCTGACTCCATCCTCACAATCCAAAGGTGGCTGCTGCATCCATACACAATGTCTCCTCTTGCAAGCTTTTACTTTTTATTTCTAATTCAAGAAATAGATAGTTCCCAGAGACTTTCACCTACATTTCATTGAGCAAAATATTGTATCATTGTCTACCCCTACTTGCAGGGAATCTGGGAATTTAATTTGGACTTGGCTTCCTTGCCTAGATGGTAGAAGCCAATGGAATAGAAGATGAGAGGGGGGTTGAGGGAGCCAACCAACAGTATCTACCATACTGCCTTTCCATAGATGCAGGTTGCAGGAATGCCTAGGCACACATTCATGATTTCACCCAAGAAATAAGGAATCATCTGCTCAAATTCTTAAATGCTTAACTGAGACTTTAGAGTTTCACATAAAAGAGAATTATTTTTTCATAGTATAGGTGGTAGATCAGCTGTATCAGAATCACCTATGGTTCTTATTTTAAAGTAAGCCTCTGAGCTCTATGCAGGCTCTGGTTCAGTAAGTCTAGGATGGAATTTAGGAATCTACATTTGAATGAACACCCCAGTGATTCTTATACATACTAACAGTTGAGAACTACTGCTATAGGAAAAAAATTCTGCCTGAAAAAAAAGTTTTGTTAATTATTCCTTATATCATGGAAAAAGCACAGTAGCATACCTGAGAAAAATCTGATCCTGAAAATAAAAACTCTAGAATGATTTAGCTGTACACTGTATCTGCAGGTCAAAATTAATATATTGAATAGAAATTTGAAAAATGTATATTAAAGACAGTGATCATAGTTCTGATATAGTTGATGTTGAAGTGTGTTTCAAAATCATACATCCATCCAGGTTTGATAAAAATATATAGACAATACAGAAATTATACAAATAGAAAGATGGGGGAAATCGTCATTGATCTGACAACAAAAGGCAGTGATACTTAATATTCTAATGTATTTCCTTTTAGCTTTTTTAAGAATGGTGTTTTCTTTGTTTTGTTTCTGTCTGACTGTGATCCAATTAGATTTCAGCTTGAGAGAAAGGTTCCCTCTGACATTTTTAAAGTCCTACAAGAGAGTTATTTTCAATAAATAATAACTATTTATATGGAAATTATTTGTTTATAAACTTCCTTCAGATAGCATTTTGGAAAGAGGCATAACTTCTCCACATTGTTGAATGCTCATGAGTGTGGCCAGTTTTGTCCAGTCCACTAGAACAGGCTGTGGATTTCTGTAGCTGTGTGGTATTAGGATCATGATAATTCCATTTGGATTTCTCCCAAATTCCACATGACCCTATTCTTGATATTTTAATTTTGATTCATCTCTTAGTCATCTGGTCTACATCTTTGAGCAACTTTTTAAGGATCCAGCATGGCATATTTTGTAATTTCTATGCAAATCTATTGCTTTCACACATATAAAACAACTTAGGGGCTATTAAATCATTGTCATAACCGTTTCTTTTCAGAATTCCTCATGTTGACCTTCCTTCATTGTCCTCTACACATGGAAAAGTCAAGACATTGCCTCATTTCTGTTCTTTTCGTTCTTTTCCTGCAGGGATGCTCAAAGGATGCTTTTCAATACCATTATTTGTTAAAACTTTGCTGATATGTGAATGATTTACCCTGGAATTCACTGAGCTCTTTTTGTCTTCATATCACAATCTTTGTCTAGCTCAAAATGCCTTTCTTCAGTTATTTTGTTTCAGATTCCTTTTTCAGGATCGTTTATTATTTTTGGTCAGATAACTATTGTTTCTCAACCACGTTAATCTTCTTTTTCCTGATAGTTCTCATCTCTTTGTACTTTTTCTCTGGATTCTTCAGAGACTTGTTATCCTCCATGTCACTGGTTTACCTTCTCCACCTTATGCCTCTCTCCTAATGCATTTAAAAATTTTTTTATTTCAATAGTTTTAGAGGTACAAGTGGGTTTTGGTTACATGGATGAATCACACATAGTGGTGAAGTCTGGGGTTTTAGCATACCTATCACTCAAGTAGTGCACGTTGTATCCTATAGATGGCTTTTCTTTTTTTTATTATTATTATACTTTAAGTTCTAAAGAGGATACATGTGCACAACGTGCAGGTTTGTTACATATGTATACATGTGCCATGTTGGTGTGCTGCACCCGTTAACTCGTCATTTACATTAGGTATATCTCCTAATACTATCCCTCCCCCCTCCCCCCACCCCACGACAGGCCCCAGTGTGTGATGCTCCCCACCCTGTGTCCAAGTGTTCTCATTGTTCAATTCCCACCTATGAGTGAGAACATGCGGTGTTTGGTTTCCTCTCCTTGTGACAGTTTGCTCAGAATGATGGTTTCCAGCTTCATTCATGTCCCTACAAAGCACATGAGCTCATCCTTTTTAATGGCTGCATAGTATCCCATGGTGTATATGTGCCACATTTTCTTAATCCAGTCTATCATTGATGGACATTTGGGTTGGTTCCAAGTCTTTGCTATCGTGAATAGTGCCACAATAAACATACATGTGCATGTGTCTTTACAGCAGCATGATTTATAAACCTTTGGGTATATGCCCAGTAATGGGATGGCTGGGTCAAACGGTATTTCTAGTTCTAGATCCTTGAGGAATCGCCACACTGTCTTCCACAATGGTTGAACTAGTTTACAGTCCCACCAACAGTGTAAAAGCATTCCTATTTCTCCACATCCTCTCCAGCACATTGTTTCCTGACTTTTTAATGATTGCCATTCTAACTGGTGTGACATAGTATCTCATTGTGGTTTTGATTTGCATTTCTCTGATGGCCAGTGATGATGAGCATTTTTTCATGTGTCTGTTGGCTGCATAAATGTCTTCTTTTGAGAAGTGTCTGTTCATATCCTTTGCCCACTTTTTGATGTAGTTGTTTGATTTTTTCTTGTAAATTTAAGTTCTTTGTGGATTCTGGATATTAGCCTTTTGTCAGATGGGTAGATTGCAAAAATTTTCTCCCATTCTGTAGGTTGCCTATTCACTCTGTTGCTAGTTTCTTTTGCTGTGCAGAAGCTCCTTAGTTTAATTAGATCCCATTTGTCTATTTTGGCTTTTGTTGCCATTGCTTTTGGTATTTTAGTCATGAAGTCCTTGCCCATGTCTATGTCCTGAATGGTATTGCCTAGGTTTTCTTCTAGAGTTTTTATGGTTTTAGGTCTAACATTTAAGTCTTTAATCCATCTTAAATTAATTTTTGTATAAGATGTAAGGAATGGATCCAGTTTCAGCTTTCTACATATGGCTAGCCAGTTTTCCCAGCACCATTTGTTAAATAGGGAATCCTTTCCCCATTTCTTGTTTTTGTCAGGTTTGTCAAAGATCAGATGGTTGTAGATGTGTGGTATTATTTCCGGGGGCTCTGTTTTGTTCCTTTGGTCTATATATCTGTTTTGGTACCAGTACCATGCTGTTTTGGTTACTGTAGCCTTGTAGTATAGTTTGAAGTCAGGTAGCTTGATGCCTCCCACTTTGTTCTTTTTGCTTAGGATTGTCTTGGTAATGTGGGCGGGCTCTTTTTTGGTTCCATATGAACTATAAAGTAGTTTTTCCAATTCTGTGAAGAAAGTCCTTGGTAGCTTGATGGGGATGGCATTGAATCTAAAAATTACTTTGGGCAGTATGGCCATTTTCACAATATTAATACTTCCTATCCATGAGCATGGAATCTTCTTCCATTTATTTGTGTCCTCTTTTATTTCGTTGAGCAGTGGTTTGTAGTTCTCCTTGAAGAGGTCCTTCACATCCCTTGTAAGTTGGATTCCTAGGTATTTTATTCTCTTTGAAGCAATTGTGAATGGGAGTTCACTCATGATTTGGTTCTCTGTTTGTCTGCTATTGGTGTATAAGAATGCTTGTGATTTTTATACATTGATTTTGTATCCTTAGACTGTGCTGAAGTTGCTTATCAGTTTAAGGAGATTTTGGGCTGAGATGATGGGGTTTTCTAAATATACAATCATGTCATTTGCAAACAGGGACAATTTGACTTCTTCTTTTCCTAGTTGAATATCCTTTATTTCTTTCTCTTGCTTGATTGCCCTGGCCAGAACTTCCAACACTATGTTGAATAGGAGTGGTGAGAGAGGGCATCCCTGTCTTGTGCCAGTTTTCAAAGGGAATGCTTCCAGTTTTTGCCCATTCAGCATGATATTGGCTGTGGGTTTGTCATAAATAGCTCTTACTATTTTTAGATACGTCGCATCAATACCTAGTTTACTGAGAGTTTTTAGCATGAAGCACTGTTGAATTTTCTTCAAGGCCTTTTCTGCATCTATTGAGATAACCATGTGGTTTTTGTCTTTGGTTCTGTTTATATGATGGATTACATTTATTGATTTGCATATGTTGAGCCAGCCTTGCATCCCAGGGATGAAGCCAACTTGATCGTGGTGGATAAGCTTTTTGATGTGCTGCTGGATTCGGCTTGCCAGTATTTTATTGAGGATTTTTGCATCGATGTTCATCAGGGATATTGGTCTAAAATTCTCTTTTTTTGTTGTGTCTCTGCCAGTCTTTGGTATCAGGATGATGTTGGCCTCATAAAATAAATTAGGGAGGATTCCCTTTTTCTTTTTTTTTTTTAATTATACTTTAAGTTCTAGGGTACATGTGCACAATGTGCAGGTTTGTTACATATGTATACATGTGCCATGTTGGTGTGCTGCACCCATTAACTCGTCATTTGCATTAGGTATATCTCCTAATGCTATCCCTCCCCTCTCCCCGCACCCCACAACAGGCTCTGGTGTGTGATGTTCCCCTTCCTGTGTCCAAGTGTTCTCATTGTTCAATTCCCACCTATGAGTGAAGACATGCGGTGTTTGTTTTTTTGTCCTTGCGATATTTTGCTGAGAATGATGGTTTCCAGCTTCATCCATGTCCCTACAAAGGACATGAACTCAGAGGATTCCCTTTTTCTATTGTTTGGAATAACTTCAGAAGGAATGGTACCAGCTCCTCTTTGTATCTCTGGTAGAATTCAGCTGTGAATCTGTCTGGTCCTGGACTTTTTTTGGTTGGTAGGCTACTAATTATTGCCTCAATTTTAGAACCTGTTATTGGTCTATTCAGGGATTCAGCTTCTTCCTGGTTTAGTCTTGGGAGGGTGTATGTGTCTAGGAATTTATCCATTTCTTCTAGATTTTCTAGTTTATTTGCGTAGACGTGTTTATAGTATTCTCTGATGGTAGTTTGTATTTCTGTGGGATCAGTAGTCATATCCCCTTCGTCATTTTTTATTGCATCTATTTGATTCTTCTCTCTTTTCTTCTTTATTAGTCTTGCTAGCGGTCTATCAATTTTGTTGATCTTTTCAAAAAACCAGCTCCTGGATTCATTGGTTTTTTGAACGGCTTTTTGTCTCTGTCTCCTTCAGTTCTGCTCTGATCTTAGTTATTTCTTGCCTTCTGCTAGCTTTTGAATGTGTTTGCTCTTGCTTCTCTACTTCTTTTAATTGTGATGTTAAGGTGTCAATTTTAGATCTCACCTGCTTTCTCTTGTGGGCATTTAGTGTTATAAATTTCCCTCTACACATTGCTTTAAATGTGTCCCAGAAATTCTGGTATGTTGTGTCCTTGTTCTCATTGGTTTGAAAGAACATCTTTATTTCTGCCTTCATTTCGTTATGTACCCAGTAGTCATTCAGGAGCAGGTTGTTCAGTTTCCATGTAGTTGAGCAGTTTTAAGTGAGTTTCTTAATCCCTATAGGTGGTTTTTCATCCCT
Source organism: Nomascus leucogenys (assembly GCF_006542625.1). Classification (NCBI taxonomy): domain Eukaryota; kingdom Metazoa; phylum Chordata; class Mammalia; order Primates; family Hylobatidae; genus Nomascus; species Nomascus leucogenys. The sequence continues at coordinate 95,985,881 of NC_044383.1, read as the reverse complement.
CACTCCCCTCTTACCCTGCTCCCTTCTGAGTCTCCAGTGTCCATTATACCACTCTGTATGCCTTTGCATACCCACAGCTTAGCTCCCACTTGTAAGTAAGAACATTCCCAATGCATATGTTAACTCTACTATTGCATTTTAGATCTCCTTGCATTGTTTTCTTGTTTCAGTTACCTTTCTTGTATTTCTGCCTTTATTTTAGGTTGATCTATCTTTATGCCTCATGATTTTTATTTCATAGACTCAGTTGTTCTCTTGTGTTTTTTAGTACTCCAAGCATACATCTTGTAAAATTTACTCTGCTTTATATAAGAAATTGTCTTCAGAAGTAAAATTTTCATCTGAATCTTTGGATCAATACTCTCTTTTCCTTCATCGATTTTGTTTTTGTTGTTTTTGTGGACTTATCCTTGGATGAAGCAGAATATATCAAACTCTTGCATTTACCAACAGGAAGGGTAGGTGGAGTATTTATAAGAACTCTGTCCCCCTACCCTGACCCCCACACACATGTACTTTTCACTTAGACTTCTTGCCTGGCATTCTCAGATATAGACCTGTTATATCTGATATAGGTTAATGCAAATCAACCTGGTTCAAGTTGTAATATTTAGTAAGTATTCATCTTGTATGGCTCTTCTCGACTGAGGCTAGGTCTTCACCCCCAACTATTGCAGTCTTTGATTAAGCCAGAGAAGCTAAGACATTGTAGAATTATCTGTATATTCTTGGTGTTCTTTTCTCTTCCATGGTTTATAATGATTTTCTTAATTGAGCAACCTACAGTTAAACATGCCACCACCAGGCCATCCCCAGGCTTGTCCCCTTCTACTTCCTGCTCTATTGAATATTAAACATTATAGATCCTGTTGAAAGAGGACCCAAGTATTATTTTAGCTAACTCAGAAGACAGTTTCCACAGTGTTACAGAATGTGTGTGTGTATATACATATGTATATATGCATATAGATATATGTATTTTTGTCTATGCAAAACTTGTGTTTCAGAACTAGGAGCAGACTAGGATGAAAAGACAGATAATTAGTCCTGCCTTCCCTGAAACCACCTCTGCTGGATCTGTATGTGCAGCGTGTCTTACATCCTTCAGGAAAACAGTTTTCAATCTATACCTTCAACAGTGAAATTAGTTGAGATTCTCTTAAATCTGTCCATGCCTACACCTACAGCTGGGACTTTGCAATATCATCATCTCTCATTGCCACTTTGTGGTCTTTTTTGGTGTATCTTCTTGAAAAAAATTTTTTTAAAGAGATGGCGTCTTGCTCTGTCACCCCGACTGGTGTGCAGTGGCACGATCATAGCTCCCTGTAACTTGAACTCCTGGGATCTAGTGATCTTCCCACCTCAGCCTCCCATGTAGCTAGGACCACAGGTGTGAGCCACCATGCCTGGCTAATTTTTATTTTTTGTAGGGATGTGGTCTTGCTGTGTTGCCTAGGCTGGTCTTGAACTCCCGGCCTTAAGTGATTGTCCCACCTCTGCCTCCCAAAGGCTAGGATTACGGGAATGAGTCACTATGCCTGGCTTCATGGGTATTTTAATAAGAAATTAAAAGAAATATCAGGCATTGTTAGTCTACTGCCAAATTAAAAGAAGTTTGATTAATATTTAACAAATTATCAGCCAGAATTGTATGTGCCATGTGTCAATTATTATTCTAGTCCATCTCCTTTTATGTGTTTCAGAATATTCTTTATTTTCTGCCTTTTTTATTATGTATCCTTATGCCATTCTTTCCCTAACAAGAACTGTGCTTTCTATTAGATATTTCATGTACAATTTAAGCTATATTTTGAAATGTTCTTTGTGCCAAAACTTTCACAAAGGAATAATGTTTTAAAATTTAAACACTAACTATTAGATTTCTTTCTTAAGTATCTGAGCCTATTGAGGAAACTATAGTGGAAACAGAAACCCCAAAAGGATCCAAAGAGGGCCTGGAAACTGAAAAATTATCTGAAACAGGTTAGACTGTAAAATGAAAGTAGTTTGTGCATAAAAGTACTTTTCATATTTTCTTACAAAGGGTCTCTAATTTTAGGCATAGTAGGTGCTTCATACTTATTTCTTTCTATGTTATATGCTAATTGACATACATAAATATTTGGCTTACTCCATTAAAAGTGTATCAAACCAGATTATAACACTGGTTTTCACACAAATTTGTTTTATACATTTTTTTATTAACAGTTAAAGTTTCCTTAAGAAAATCATGTTAATTATCCAAAAGCTTGAGTTTTAGTAACAGGTAAATATACATCTGCAGCAAATATAAGAATAAATCATAATTAAATTATGAATTTATGAATGTATATTGTTGCTTAGAATATTATTTTTTTCAACTGTTTAAAAAATATTACAAAGTATAAGCTATTTTGGCAATATGGCTAAAGATAGGATATTTAAGGCCCCTTTTTTCTTTCCTTTGTCTTTTACTCCAAAGTTGTACTACCTGAGTTTCCAGAAGACTCTTATCCTGATGTTCCTGAAATGGAGCCATTTAAAGAGAAGATTGGTTCTTTCATCATCCTCTGGAAACAGCTAGAAGCAACAATTAGTGAAGCTTACATTAAAATTTTAAACTTGGAGATTGCTGACAGAACTCCACAGGAATTACTTCAAAAAGCAGTTGAGACTATGGAAAGTAAGGGCTTTAATCATAACATTTATTATCAAGAGCAGGTGATAGTATTAGAAGCATTTTGAAACTTGAAAGCCTTCGTTGATGGTTTATGAAGTAAATGTTCAATATATCCAAGGCTGATGTATAAAATACTTAGGAACTATCACTGTGCAGGTCCTGACCAACAGAACAGCTGCGCGGCCCAAACACCTCTGGCCATACTGGCCAGTTGTCACATAAGGAACTTATAAAGGCCTATTTGCATACATATTTAATCTAAGAGACTAATAATAATAATTAATTTTCCTAACCTTTGACTATAGTAATATGCTAATAACCTTTTTTGCTAAAAATATTTTCCCCAATGATTCTCTTTTTCTCCAGAACCATTTCAATATACTGCATGGGAGTTAACTGGGGAAGATTATGAGGAAGAAACAGAAGACTACCAGACTGAAGCAGAAGTTGATGAGGAGCTAGAGGAAGAGGAAGAGGAAGAGGCATGATTCTTTTATTTCTACTCATTCTCATTCGTGAAGTCATTGAAAATATGCAAATAAGAGTGGTAACTATCACTTTTGGACCCCAAGTGAACAGACATCCTCATTTGCACACACATTCTCCCTCTGCCTCAGCTTCACTTGACCCCTCTGAAATTCCAGGCTATGTAGTAAGAAAAAAGACTCATGAAAAGATAAAAGGAAACTATTTTAACTATTTTACATGGAAAAAAAAGTTTGTTTTAAATACATAAATATTTTATAAATTTAGCAGAAGTGGTTGTTGTAAGTAAAAGAGGCTGCCTGCATGATAATAATGTGCAGTGTTCTCAGTTAGGAGCAACCCATATTCAGGCCCCATCCACTCCCTTGGCATCAGAATTTGGACAACAATTCTCATTTGATAGTTGTTCAGTTCAGACATCTATCAATAATGAAACAGGAAGCAGTTCTTTTCATTTGAAGCTTTATAAGTAAAAAGTAATATTATTAAGTTATATAAACATAGACTTGTGATTAACTGGGTTAAGTTGCCTGACTTAAACTCAAATATGTATGTGTCAAACAACAAACAATATGTAGTGTGATTCTGATAACAGCTTTTAGTACTTTATCACTAAGGAACTGGAGAGCCTTTCTTTGGGATGGCTAAAGGATGTGGGTTTTGTCCCACTCAGATTCAGATTCTTTTCTTTCATCATCTATCCTCTGCCATGTCTGCTGTTGTTCTTTTGTGTCCCGCTCTGGCCCACCATAAAATGGTCTCTGGTATCTGCAGACAATTATCAGGCCGTCTGTAATTCTCAAAGCTTATATTTTAAAGTATAGTCTTCATTAATAATATTAAAAAAAAAAAACTCCCAATTCACAGAGCATTGGGTAGGGTACTAACAAGGGCCTAGCCTTAGGAATGGGGAATAACTAGACCTAGCATAAATGAAGCTTTGGCCCCCCCATCAAAAAGCAAGAGCCAAAAGGATCAAACTGCTTCCAAGTAATTTAACTGTGTCCAAGAGCAATGCTCGAGAATATTTATGGGAATATAAAGTAAAATTCTAGCAGTCACTGAAGGATTGTGAGACTTGCAAACAGGCAGAAAAATATGACTCACAATGAGGAGAAAAAGTAATCAACTGAAATGGATTCAGAACTGACGAAGGTGTTCTTAGAATTAGATGACAAGGACGGTAAAACAGTTGTTATTCTATATGTTCAAAAAGTTAAACAGAGATACAGAATATGTAATAAATACCTAAGTCGAACTTTTAAGATTGAAAAGTACAATATATGAAATGAAATATACATTAATGGTATGACCATAGTTTAGCCACTGCAAGAGAAATAGCAATAGAAACTATCCAAAATGAAACAACAGAGGAAAAAGATTCTGAAAAAAAATGAGAAGAGCATCAGTGATCTGTGGGACAACTTCAAGCAGCCTATTATACAGAATGCTTGGGACCAGAAGTGTTTCTGATTTTAGACTTTTTCAGATTCTTGAATATTTGCACAATGCATACCAGTTGAGCATCTTAAATCTGAAATCCAAAATGCTACAGTAAGCATTTTCTTTGAGTGTCAGATCACTACTCAAGAAGTTTCAGAGTTTAGAGCATTCCAAATTTCAGATTTGGGGATTAGGGATGCTCAACATGTACATATAGTTCAGATCTACAAAAAGTATGTGTGAGGGGGATTGAAGAGATAATGGCCAAGTTTTTTCTAAATTTTGAAAAAAATTACAAACTCTCAGATTCAATATGCCCAATAAATAAATATGCTCAAGCACAAGAAACATGAAGAAAATATTATAATAACACCAAGTACATCGTATTATTCAAATTGCTCAAAACCAGTTTTAAAAATAAAGGAGAAAACAGATATGCCACATACACAGTAACAAAGATAAGGATGACAGCATATTTCTCATCAAAAACAATGCAAGAAGAGAGTGGAGCAACATCTTTAATGTATTGAAGGGAAAAAAAAATGTCAGCCTGTCACAGTGGCTCATGCCTGTAATCCCAGCACTTTGGGAGGCCAAGGCAGGCACATTGCTTCAGCTCAGGAGTTCAAGACCAGCCTGGGCAACATGGCGAAACCCCATCTCTACAAAAAATACAAAAATTAACCAGGCATGGTGGTGCACACCTGTAGTCCTAGCTACTCGGGAGACAGGTGGGAGGATCACCTGAGCCCAGGAGGTCGAGGCATCAGTGAGCTAAGATCACACCTCTGCACTCCAGCCTGGGCAACAGAGTGAGACTCTGTCTTAAACAAAACAAAACAAAACACAAAAAACCACAAAATAAACTGTCAACCTAGGATTCTAAGTCCACTTAAACTCTCTTTTAGAAACAAAGGCAAGCTGGGCATGGTGGCTCATGCCTGTAATCCCAGCACTTTGGGAGGCTGAGGCAGGCGGATCATGAGGTCAGGAGTTCAAGACCAGCCTGGCCAACATGGTGAAACCCCATCTCTACTAAAAATACAAAAATTAGCCAGATGTGGTGGTGTGCACCTGTAATCCCAGCTACTCAGGAGGCTGGGGCAGGATAATCGCTTGAACCTGGGAGCCAGAGGTTGCAGTGAGATTGTGCCATTGAACTCCAGCCTGGGCAACAAAGCGAGACTCTGTCTCAAAAAATAAAAATAAAAACAAAGGCAAACTGAAGACTGTTAGACATACGAAAGCTGAAAGAAAGCAGCCAGACACAGGTGGCTTCCCTCATGAATTCTGCCAAATCTTGAAGAAAGAAAGAAAACCAATTCTATACAAACTGTTCCAGAAAATTGAAGAGGAGAGAATACTTCCTAGTCGTTCTATGAGATCAGCATTATTCTGATACCAAAACCAAAGACATTAAAAGCAAGGAAAGAAAAACAAACTGCAGTCTAACATCACTCATTAACATAGATACAGACATTCTTAACAAAATTTTAGCAAATCAAATCCAAAATAATACACCATGACCAAGTGGGGCTTATCTTGGAAATTCAAGGTTAGTTTAACATTTGAAAAGCAATCATTGTAATTCATCATATTAACAAACAAGGGAAAAAACATGATCACCTCAATAGATATAGAAAAAGCATTTGACAAAATTCAAAATCTATTACTGGTAAGAAAAAAAAATGAAGGGAACTTCCTTAGCTTGATAAAGGGTATCCACACAAAGTCTCTAACAGCTAATGTCATACTTAAGGGTAAAAGGCTGAATGCTTTTTTCCTAAGATCAGGACAAAGAAAGGATGTTCATTCTCACCACTTCTATTCAACACTATACTGAAGGTTTGGCTACTGCATTCAGACAAGGAAAAGAAATAAAAGGCATTCAGATTGAAAAAGAAAGATGCAACTATCTTTATATGTAGGAAGTAAGATTTTCTGTTGTGATAGGCTAAATAATGGCACCCCAAAGAAGTTCATGTCCTAAGCTGTGAATTGACACGTGTGAATGTTACCTTACATGGCAAAAAGGATTTTGCAGATGTGACTAAATTAAGGATCCCGAGATGAGGGAGTTATCATGGATTATCCATGTAGACCAATGTAATCACAAAGATCCTTATAAGAGGAAGACAGGAAATGAGAGAGAAGGTGCTTTTAAGCCGGCTTTGAAGATAGAGAAAAGGACCAAGAGCCAACCCTAGAAGTGGAGGAGCAGGAATGGATTCTCTCCTGGGGCCTCCAGAAAGAATTAAGCCTGCCAACAAATTCACAGTAGCCCCATAAAACTCTCTGGGCTTCTGATCTCCAAAACTGTAAGAAAATACATGTTTGTTGTTTTAAGCCACTATATTTGTGGTAATTTGTTAAGCAGCATTATGAAATTAATACATCTATGTAGAAAAGCCAATGGAATCAACAAAAAAAAGCTACTAATAATTGAATTTAGCAAAGTTTCAGGACATAAAATCAGTATTCAAGAACCAATCTTATTTCTATGTGTAAGCTATAGACAATCAGAAATTGATTTTTAAATGCCTTTCAAAATAGGATCAAGAATATGTAATATGAAGGGATAAATTTAGCAAAAGATCCAGGAACAATACACTAAAAACTACAAAACTGTGCTGAGAAAAATTGAAGAAAGCCTACATAAATGGACAGATAGATATACCAGGCCGGGCGCGGTGGCTCACACCTGTAATCCCAGCACTTTGGGAGGCCGAGGTGGGCGGATCATGAGGTCAGGAGATCAAGACCATCCTGACTAACACGGTGAAACCCTGTCTCTACTAAAAATACAAAAAATTGGGCCAGGCTCGGTGGCTCACGCTTGTAATCCCAGCACTTTGGGAGGCCGAGGCAGGCAGATCACGAGGTCAGGAGATCGAGACCATGGTGAAACCCCATCTCTACTAAAAATACAAAAAAATTAGCTGGGTGTGGTGGTGGGCGCCTGTAGTCCCAGCTACTAGGAGAGGCTGAGGCAGGAGAATGGCGTGAACCTGGGAGGCGGAGCTTGCAGTGAGCCGAGATTGCGCCACTGCACTCCAGCCTGGGTGACAGAGCGAGACTCCGTCTCAAAAAAAAAAAAAAAAAATACAAAAAATTAGCCAGGCGAGGTGGCAGGTGCCTGTAGTCCCAGCTACTCGGGAGGCTGAGGCAGGAGAATGGCATGAACCTGGGAGGCGGAGCTTGCAGTGAGCCGAGATCGTGCCACTGCACTCCAGCCTGGGCGACAGAGTGAGACTCCGTCTCAAAAAAAAAAAAAAAAAAAAAAAGGATATACCATGGCTGAGTATGGTGGCTCACGTCTATAATCCTAGCAGTTTGGGAGGCCGAGTCAGGCGGATCACTTGAGGTCAGGAGTTCGAGGCAGCTTAGCCAACATGGCGAACCCCCTTCTCTACTGAAAATATAAAAATTAGCCAGGCGTGGTGGTGTGTGCCTGTAATCCCAGCTGCTGGCAAGGCTGAGACACGAAAATCATTTGATCTTGGGCAGTGAGCCAAGATTGTGCCACCGCACCCCAGCCTAGGTGACAGAGCAAGGCTCCATCTCAAAAAAAAAAAAGTAGATATACCATGTTCATAGGTCAGAAGACTTAATATTATTATATCAATTCTCCCCAAATTTATCTACAGATTCCATATAATCAAAATTAAAAACCCAGCAGACTGTTTGGTAGAAACTTATAAATTGATCCTAACATTCATTTGAAAATGCAGAGTACTTAAAATAATGAAAACAAATTTTAGAAAGAATAACCAAGTAAGAGAATTAATACATTTGATTTCAAGATTAATTAATTATAAAGTTATAGCTATCAAAATAGTGGCATTGGCACAAAACAGCAAATAGATTAATAGAACACAAGAGAGTCCAGAAATAGAGCCACACATATATGGACAATTGATTATTGACAAATCTACAGAGGCAATTTAGTGGAGAAAGGACAGTCGTTTTAATCAATAGTGCTGGAACAATTGGAGATCCATATGCAAAATAATGAACTTTGAACCAAACCTCACATGATATACCAAAACTAACTTAAAATGTATTATAGGCCTAAATGTACATTACAAAACTTCTGGAAAAAACCTAAGAGAGAATCTTTGAGACCTTGGATTAGGCAAAAATTTCTTAGACATGACACCAAAAGCAGAATCCATAGAGAAAAAGAATGATAAATTGGCCTTCATCAAAAGTAAGAACTAAACTATTTTTAAAAAAAAACACTATTAAGAGAATGAAAAGACAAACTTGAATAAAATATTTGCAAATCACATATCTGATGCAAGTCCTTATATCCAGAATATATAAAGAACTCTTAATACTCAATGAGAAAACAAACAACCCATTTTTTTAATGGGCAGAAGATTTTAACAGACACCAGATACTTCACCAAATAAAGTATACAGATGGCTAATAGGTACATGAAAAGACGTTCAACCTCATTAGTCATTAAAGAAGTAAAAATTTAAATCACAATGAGACACTATTAGATAATGATTAGAATGCCTAAAATCAAAGACTGACCATACCAAGTGTTAGCTAGGGTGCAGAATAACTTGAACTCTTATATACTGCTTGTGGGAATATAACTTGGTACAACCACTTTGGAAAACAGTTTGGCAATTTCTTAAACAGATAAATATGCACCTACCATAGCACCCAGTCCTTCCACTCCTAGGAATTTATCCCAGACAAAGGAGAGCACATGCCCATTCAAAGACTTGATGAGTGGTCACAGCAGCTTTATTTGTAATAGCTCCAAATTGGAAACCATTCAGTAATTCATCAACATAGGAGGAGGGGTGACTGCAGTCTCTGCAAACCAGCAGACTTAGCCTCTCATCTTGGTAGTTCTGAGGAATCCAGGCAGCCCAGATGAGTGGGTTTCCCTTCAGGAAAACATACCCTCTCCACCAAGGGACAAAGTGCTTCTTTAAATGGGTCCGGCTCCCTGTGCCACCCAACTGGGTGAGACCCTCTAACAGGGGTTGTTAGACATTCTATACAGGAGTGATTCTACTGGCATCAGGTTGGTGTTCCTCAAGGTCAAAAGTCCCAGAAGAAGGAGCAGGCACCCATCTTTGCTGCTGTCTAGCCCTCTCAAGTAACATCTTCAGGCATGGGGGCAAATCAGATGAGTAGTGTCTGAAGTGAACCCCCAGCAAACTGCAGCAGCCCTACAGAAGAGGGACCTGACTATTGAAAGCAAAACAAACAAGTAGAAAGTGACAACAACGCATCAACAACAACAAAAAGGCCCCCACAAAAACCCCATCCAAGGGTCAGCAGCCTCAAAGACCGAAACTTGACAAACTCACGAAGATAGAAAGAATCAATGAAAAAATGCTGAAAACCCAAAAGGTCAGAGTGCATCTTCTCCTCCAAATGAATGCAGTGTTTCTCCATCAAGGGCACAGAACTGGAAGGAGGATCAGATGGATGAATTGACAGAAGTAGCCTTCAGAAGATGGGTAATAAAAAATTAAGATGAGTTAAAGGAGCAGGTTAACCTGATAAAAGTTTAGAGCAATTGCTAACTAGAATAATCAGTTTAGAGAGGAACATAAATGACCTGATGGAGCTGAAAAACACAGCATGAGAACTTTGTGAAGCATATACAAGTATCAACAGTTGAATTGACCAAGCAGAAGAAAGGATATTGGAGTTTGAAGAACACCTTACTGAAATAAGACATGCAGACAACAATAGAGAAAAAAGAATGAAAATGAATGAACAAAGTCTCCAAAAAATGTGGGACTTCATATAAAGACAAAACCTACAATTGATTAGAGTACCAGAAGGAGACAGGGAGAATGGAAACAAGCTGGAAAACTGGAAAACACACTTCAGGATATTATCCAGGAGAACTTCCTCAATCTAGCGAGACAGGCCAACATTCAAATTCAGGAAATACAGAGAACACCATTAAGATACTCCATGAGATCAACCCCAAAACACATAATCATCAGATTCTCCATGGTTGAAATGAAGGAAAAACTGTTAAGGGCAGCCAGAGAGAAAGGTCAGGTAACATACAAAGGGAAGCCGATCAGACTAACAGTGGACCTCTCAGCAGAAACTCTACAAAACTTAAGAGACTGGGGGCCAATATTCAACATTCTTAAAGAATTTTCAACCCAGAATTTCATATCCAGCCAAACTAAGCTTCATAAGCAAAGGAGAAATAAAATCCTTTCCAGACAAGCAGATGCTGAGGGATTTCATTACCACCAGGCCTGCCCTGCAAGAGCTCCTGAAAGAAGCACTAAATATGTACTGGAAGGGAAAAACTGGTACCAGCCACTGCAAAAATACACCAAAATATAAAGACCAATGACACTACAAAGAAACTGCATCAACTAGTGTGCAAAATAAGCAAATAGCATCATGATGACAGGATCAGAGTCACACATATCTATACTAACCTTAAATGTAAATAGGCTAAATGCCCCAATTCAAATACACAGAATGGCAAGCTAGATAAAGACCCAAGATCTATTGGTATGCTGTCTTCAAGAGACTCATCTCACATGCAAAGATACACACAGGCTCAAAATAAAGGGATGGAGGAAAATTTACCAAGCAAATGGAAAGCCAAAAAAAGCAGGAGTCACAATCTTAGTCTCTGACCAAACGGATTTGAAACCAATAAAGATCAAAAAAGACAAAGAAGGGGACTATATAATGGTAAAGGGAACAATTCAACAAGAAGAGCTAACTATTCTAAATATATATGCACCCAATACAAGAGCAGCCAGATTCATAAAACAAGTTCTTAGAGACCTACAAAGAGACTTAGAATCCCACACAATAATAGTGGGAGACTTTAACACCCCATTGTCAGTATTAGATCACTGAGACAGAAAATTAATGAGGATATTCAGGACTTAAACTCAACTCTGGATCAAGTGGACCTAGTTGACATCTACAGAACTCAATACCCCAAATCAATAGAATATATATTCTTCTCAGTGCCACATGGCACTTATTTTAAAATAAAACACATAATTGGAAGTAAAACACTCCTCAGCAAATGCAAAAGAACTGAAATCATAACAAACAGTCTCTCAGACCACAGTGTAGGCAAATTAGGATTCAGGATTAAGAGACTCACTCAAAATCACACAATTTCATGGAAATTGAACAACCTGCTCCTGAATGATTCCTGGGTAAATAATGAAATAAGGCAGAAATCAAGAAGTTCTTTGAAACCAATGAGAACAAAGAGACAATGTACCAGAATCTCTGGGACACAGCTAAAGCAGTGTTAAGAGGGAAATTTATAGCACTAAATGCCCACATCAGAAATCTAGATAGATCTCAAATCAGCACCCTAACATCACAATGAAGAGAGCTAGAGAAGCATCAGCAAGCTAATCCAAAAGCTAGCAGAAGACAAGGAATAACTAAGATAAGAGAAGAATTGAAGGAGATAGGGACACAAAAAAACCTTCCGAAATATCAATGAATCCAGGAGCTGGTTTTTTAAAAAATTAACAAAATAGATAGACCACTAGCTAGACTATTGAGAGAGAGGAATCAAATAGACACAATAGCAAATGATAACGGGGATATCACCACAGAAATACAAATTGCTGGGCTGAGTGCGGTGGCTCACGCCTGCACTCCCAGCACTTTGGGAGGCCAAGGCGGGCAGATCACCTGAGGTCAGGAGTTCGAGACCAGCCTGGCTAACATAGGGAAACCCTGTCTGTACTAAAAATACAAAAATTATCTGGGCATGGTGGTGCACGTCTGTAATCCCAGCTACTCGAGAGGCTGAGACAGGAGAATAGCTTGAGCCTGGGAGGAGGAGGTTGCAGTGAGCAGAGATCATACTATTGCACTCCATCCTGGGCTACAGAATGAGACTCTGTCTCAAAAAAAAAAAAAAAAGAAATACCAACTACCATCAGAGAATATTAACACCTCTATGCAAATAAACTAGAAAATCTAGAAGAAATGAATAAATTCCTGCACACATACACCCTCCCAAGACTGAATCAGGAAGAAGTTGACTCCCTGAATAGACCAATAACAAGTTCTGAAATTGAGGAGGTAATTAATAGCCTACCAACCATAAAAAGCTCAGGATCAGATGGATTCACAGCTGAATTATACCAGAAATACAAAGAGGAGCTGGCACCATTACTTCTGAAACTATTCCAAACAATTGAAAAGGAGGGACTCCTCCCTAATTCATTTTATGAAGCATCAGCCTGATACCAAAACCTGGCAGAGACACAACAAAGCAAGAAAGCTTCAGCCAATATCCCTGATGAACACCAATTCCAAAATCCTCAATAAGATAACTGTCAAACAGAATCCAGCAGTGCATCAAAAAATTTATCCACCAAGATCAAGTCGGCTTCATCCCTGGGATGCAAGGCTGGTTCAACATACACAAATCAATAAATGTAATAATCTATCACATAAACAGAACCAAAGACGAAAACCACATGATTATCTTAATAGATGCAGAAAAGGCCTTTGATAAAATTTAACATCCCTTCATGTTAAAAACTCTCAATAAACTAGGTATTGATGGAACATATCTCAAAATAATAAGAGCTATTTATGACAAAGCCACAGCGAATATCATATTGAATGGGCAAGAGCTGGAAGCGTTCCCTTTGAAAACCAGTACAAGACAAGGATACCTTCTCTCACCACTCCCATTCAACATAGTATCGTAAGTTCTGGCCAGGACAATCAGGCAAGATAAAGAAATAAACGATATTCAAATAGGAAGAGAGGAAGTGAAGTTGTCTCTGCTTGCCAATGACATGATATTATGTCTAGAATACCCCATTATTTCAGCCCCAAAACTTCTTGAACCGATAAGCAACTTCAGCAAAGTCTCAGGATACAAAATCAATGTGCATAAATCACAAGCATTCCTTTACACCAACAATAGGCAAGCAGAGAGCCAAATCATGAATGAACTCCAATTCACAATCACTACAAAGAGAATAAAATATCTAGGAATACAGCTAACAAGGGATAGGAAGGACCTCTTCAAGGAGAACTACAAACCACTGCTCAAGGAAATAAGAGAAGACACAAACACATAGAAAAACTTTCCATCCTTCTGGATAGGAAGAATCAATATCATGAAAATGGCCATAACACCCAAAGTAATTTATAGATTCAATGCTATTCCCATCAAACTACAATTGACATTTTCACGGAATTAGAAAAAGCTATTTTAGGATGGGTGGAGCCAAGATGGCCGAATAGGAACAGCTCCAGTCTACAGCTCCCAGCGTCAGCAGCACAGAAGACGGGTGATTTCTGCATTTCCGTTTGAGGTACTGGGTTCATCTCACTAGGGAGTGCCAAACAGTGGGTGCAGGACAGTCGGTGCAGCACACTGTGCGCAAGCCGAAGCAGGGCGAGGCACTGCCTCACTCGGGAAGCGCAAGGGGTCAGGGAGTTCCCTTTCCTAGTCAAAGAAAAGAGTAACAGATGGCACCTGGAAAATCGGGTCAGTCCCACCCTAATACTGCGCTTTTACAATGGGCCTGGAAAACGGCACACCAGGAGATTGTGTCCCTCACCTGGCTCGGAGGCTCCTATGCCCACGGAATCTCGCTGATTGCTAGCACAGCAGTCTGAGATCAAACTGCAAGGCGGCAGCGAGGCTGGGGGAGGGGCGCCCGCCATTGCCCAGGCTTGCATAAGTAAACAAAGCAGCCAGGAAGCTCAAACTGGGTGGAGCCCACCACAGCTCAAGGAGGCCTGTCTGCCTCTGTAGGCTCCACCTCTGGGGGCAGGGCACAGACAAACAAAAGTTCAGCAGGAACCTCTGCAGACTTAAATGTCCCTGTCTGACAGCTTTGAAGAGAGTAGTGGTTCTCCCAGCATGCAGCTGGATATCTGAGAACGGTCAGACTGCCTCCTAAAGTGGGTCCCTGACCCCCAAGCAGCCTAACTGGGAGGCACCCCCCAGTAGGGACAGACTGACACCTCACCCAGCCGGGTACTCCTCTGAGACAAAACTTCCAGAGGAACTATCAGACAGCTGAATTTGTGGTCTCACGAAAATCCACTGTTCTGCAGCCACCGCTGCTGACACTCAGCCAAACAGGGTCTGGAGTGGACCTCTAGCAAACTCCAACAGACCTGCAGCTGCGGGTCCTGTCTGGTAGAAGGAAAACTAACAAACAGAAGACATCCACACCAAAAACCCATCTGTACATCACCATCATCAAAGACCAAAAGTAGATAAAACCACAAAGATGGGGAAAAAACAGAGCAGAAAAACTGGAAACTCTAAAAAGCAGAGCACCTGTCCTCCTCCAAAGGAACGCAGTTCCTCACCAGCAACGGAACAAAGCTGGATGGAGAATGACTTTGACGAGTTGAGAGAAGAAGGCTTCAGATGATCAAACTACTCCGAGCTATGGGAGGAAATTCAAAACAATAGCAAAGAAGTTAAAAACTTTGAAAAAAAATTAGACGAATGGATAACTAGAATAACCAATGGAGAGAAAGGCTTAAAGGAGCTGATGGAGCCGAAAGCCAAGTTTCAAGAACTGCGTGAAGATTGCAGAAGCCTCGGGAGCCGATGTGATCAACTGAAAGAAAGGGTATCAGTGATGGAAGATGAAATGAATGAAATGAAGCGAGAAGGGAAGTTTAGAGAAAAAAGAATAAAAAGAAATGAACAAAGCCTCCAAGAAATTTGGGACTATGTGAAAAGACCAAACCTACGTCTGACTGGTGTACCTGAAAATGACCGGGAGAATGGAACCAAGTTGGAAAACACTCTGCAAGATATTATCCAGGAGAACTTCCCCAATCTAGCAAGGCAGGCCAACATTCAGATTCAGGAAATACAGAGAACGCCACAAAGATACTCCTCGAGAAGAGCAACTCCAAGACACATAATTGTCAGATTCACCAAAGTTGGAATGAAGGAAAAAATGTTAAGGGTGGCCAGAGAGAAAGGTCGGGTTACCCACAAAGGGAAGCCCATCAGACTAACAGCTGATCTCTCGGCAGAAACTCTACAAGCCAGAAGAGAGTGGGGACCGATATTCAACATTCTTAAAGAAAAGAATTTTCAACCCAGAATTTCAAATCCAGCCAAACTAAGCTTCATAAGTGAAGGAGAAATAAAATCCTTTACAGACAAGCAAATGCTGAGTGATTTTGTCATCACCAGGCCTGCCCTAAAAGAGCTCCTGAAGGAAGCACTAAACATGGAAAGGAGCAACCGGTACCAGCCCCTGCAAAAACATGCCAAATTGTAAAGACCATCGAGGCTAGGAAGAAACTGCATCAACTAACAAGCAAAATAACCAACTAACATCATAATGACAGGATCACATTCACACATAACAATATTAATTTTAAATGTAAATGGGCTAAATGCTCCAATTAAAAGACACAGACTGGCAAACTGGATAAGGAGTCAAGACCCATCAGTGTACTGTATTCAGGAAACCCATCTCACGTGCAGAGACACACATAGGCTCAAAATAAAGGGATGGAGGAAGATCTATCAAGCAAATGGAAAACAAAAAAAGGCAGGGGTTGCAATCCTAGTTTCTGATAAAATAGACTTTAAACCAACAAAGATCAAAAGAGACAAAGAAGGCCATTACATAATGGTAAAGGGATCAATTCAACAAGAAGAGCTAACTATCCTAAATATATATGCACCCAACACAGGAGCACCCAGATTCATAAAGCAAGTCCTGAGTGACCTACAAAGGGACTTAAACTCCCACACAATAATAATGGGAGATTTTAACACCCCACTGTCAACATTAGACAGATCATCGAGACAGAAAGTTAACAAGGATATCCAGGAATTGAACTCAGCTCTGCACAAAGTGGAACTAATAGATGTCTACAGAACTCTCCACCCCAAAGCAACAGAATATACATTTTTTTCAGCACCACACCACACCTATTCCAAAATTGACCACATAGTTGGAAGTAAAGCTCTCCTCAGCAAATGTAAAAGAACAGAAATTATAACAAACTGTCTCTCAGACCACAGGGCAATCAAACTAGAACTCAGGATTAAGAAACTCACTCAAAACCGCTCAACTACATGGAAACTGAACAACCTGCTCCTGAATGACTACTGGGTACATAATGAAATGAAGGCAGAAATAAAGATGTTCTTTGAAACCAACGAGAACAAAGACACAACATACCAGAATCTCTGGGACACATTCAAAGCAGTGTGTAGAGGGAAATTTATAGCACTAAATGCCCACGAGAGAAAGCAGGAAACATCCAAAATGACACCCTAACATCACAATTAAAAGAACTAGAAAAGCAAGAGCAAACACATTCAAAAGCTAGCAGAAGGCTAGAAATAACTAAAATCAGAGCAGAACTGAAGGAAATAGAGACACAAAAAACCCTTCAAAAAATTAATGAATCCAGGAGCTGGTTTTTTGAAAAGATCAACAAAATTGATAGACCACTAGCAAGACTAATAAAGAAGAAAAGAGAGAAGAATCAAATAGATGCAATAAAAAATGAAAAGGGGGTTATCACCTCCGATCCCACAGAAATACAATCTACCATCAGAGAATACTACAAACACCTCTATGCAAATAAACTAGAAAATCTAGAAGAAATGGATAAATTCCTCAACAAATATACCCTCCCAAGACTAAACCAGGAAGAAGTTGAATCTCTGAATAGACCAATAACAGGTTCTGCAATTGTGGCAATAATCAATAGCTTACCAACCAAAAAGAGTTCAGGACCTGATGTATTCACAGCCGAATTCTACCAGAGGTACAAGGAGGAACTGGTACCATTCCTTCTGAAACTATTCCAATCGATAGAAAAAGAGGGAATCCTCCCTAACACATTTTATGAGTCCAGCATCGTCCTGATACCAAAGCCTGGCAGAGACATAACCAAAAAAGAGAATTTCAGACCAATATCCTTGATGAACATTGATGCAAAAATCCTCAATAAAATACTGGCAAACCAAATCCAGCAGCACATCAAAAAGCTTATACATCATAATCAAGTGGGCTTCATCCCTGGGATGCAAGGCTGGTTCAACATACGCAAATCAATAAATGTAATCCAGCATATAAACAGAACCAAAGACAAAAACCACATGATTATCTCAATAGATGCAGAAAAGGTCTTTGACAAAATTCAACAGCCCTTCATGCTAAAAACTCTCAATAAATTAGGTATTGATGGGACGTATCTCGAAATAATAAGAGCTATCTATGACAAACCCACAGCCAATATCATACTGAATGGGCAAAAACTGGAAGCATTCCCTTTGAAAACTGGCACAAGACAGGGATGCCCTCTCTCACCACTCCTATTCAACAGAGTGCTGGAAGTTCTGGCCAGAGCAATCAGGCAGGAGAAGGAAATAAAGGGTATTCAATTAGGAAACAAGGAAGCCAAATTGTCCCTGTTTGCAGATGACATGATTGTATATCTAGAAAACCCCATTGTCTCAGCCCAAAATCTCCTTAAGCTGATTAGCAACTTCAGCAAAGTCTCAGGATACAAAATCAATGTACAAAAATCACAAGCATTCTTGTACACCAATCACAGACAAACGGAGAGCCAAATCATGAGTGAACTCCCATTCACAATTGCTTCAAAGAGAATAAAATACCTAGGAATCCAACTTACAAGGGATGTGAAGGACCTCTTCAAGGAGAACTAAAAACCACTGCTCAATGAAATGAAAGAGGATACAAACAAATGGAAGAACATTCCATGCTCATGGGTTGGAAGAATCAATATCGTGAAAATGGCCATACTGCCCAAGGTAATTTATAGATTCAATGCCATCCCCATCAAGCTACCAATGACTTTCTTCACAGAATTGGAAAAAACTACTTTAAAGTTCATATGGAACCAAAAAAGAGCCTGCATCGCCAAGTCAATCCTAAGCCAAAAGAACAAAGCTAGAGGCATCATGCTACCTGACTTCAAACTATACTACAAGGCTACAGTAACCAAAACAGCATGGTACTGGTACCACAACAGAGACATAGATCAATGGAACAGAACAGAGCCCTCAGAAATAGTGCTGCATATCTACAACTATCTGATCTTTGACAAACCTGACAAAAACAAGCAATGGGAAAGGATTCCCTTTTTAATAAATGGTGCTGGGAAAACTGGCTAGCCATATGTAGAAAGCTGAAACTGGATCCCTTCCTCACACCTTATACAAAAATTAATTCAAGATGGATTAAAGACTTACATGGTAGACCTAAAACCATAAAAACCCTAGAAGAAAGCCTAGGCAATAAATACCATTCAGGACATAGGCGTGGGCAAGGACTTCATGTCTAAAACACCAAAAGCAATGGCAACAAAAGCCAAAATGGACAAATGGGATCTAATTAAACTAAAGAGCTTCTGCACAGCAAAAGAAACTACCATCAGAGTGAACAGGCAACCTACAGAATGGGAGAAAGTTTTTGCAACCTACTCATCTGACAAAGGGCTAATATCCAGAATCTACAATGAACTCAAACAAATTTACAAGAAAAAAACAAACAACCCCATCAAAAAGTGGGCGAAGGACATGAACAGACACTTCTCAAAAGAAGACATTTATGCAGCCAAAAAACACATGAAAAAATGCTCATCATCACTGGCCATCAGAGAAATGCAAATCAAAACCACAATGAGATACCATGTCACACCAGTTAGAATGGCCATCATTAAAAAGCCAGGAAACAACAGGTGCTGGAGAGGATGTGGAGAAATAGGAACACTTTTACACTGTTGGTGGGACTGTCAACTAGTTCAACCATTGTGGAAGTCAGTGTGGCGATTCCTCAGGGATCTAGAAGTAGAAATACCATTTGACCCAGCCATCCCATTACTGGGTATATACCCAAAGGACTATAAATCATGCTGCTGTAAAGACACATGCACACGTATGTTTGTTGCGGCACTATTCACAATAGCAAAGACTTAGAACCAACCCAAATGTCCAACAAGGATAGACTGGATTAAGAAAATGTGGCACATATACACCATGGAATACTATGCAGCCATAAAAAATGATGAGTTCATGTCGTTTGTAGGGACATGGATGAAACTGGAAAACATCATTCTCAGTAAACTATCGCAAGGACAAAAAAACAAACACCGCATGTTCTCACTCATGGGTGGGAATTGAACAATGAGAACTCATGGACACAGGAAGGGGAACATCACACTCCAGGGACTGTTGTGGGGAGGGGGTAGGAGGGAGGGACAGCATTAGGAGATATACCTAATGCTAAATGACGAGTTAATGGGTGCAGCAAACCAACACGGCACATGGATTCATATGTAACAAACCTGCACATTGTGCACATGTACTCTAAAACCTAAAGTATAATAATAAAAAAAAAAGAAAAAACTATCTTAAATTTCATATGGGATCAAAGGAGACCCTGTATAGCCAAGACAATTCTAAGCAAAAAGAACAAAGCTAGAGGCATCACGCTACCTGACTTCAAGCTATGCTGCAAGGCTACAGTAACCAAAACAGCATGGTACTGGTACCAAAACAGACATATAGACCAATGGAACAGAACAGAGACCTCAGAAATAATACCATACATCTACAACCATCTGATCTTCAACAAACCTGACAAAAACAAGCAATGAGGAAAGAATCTCCTATTCAGTAAATGGTGCTGGGAAAACTGGCTAGTCATATGCAGAAAACTGAAACTGGACCCTTTCCTTACACCTTATACAAAAATTAACTCAAGATGGATTAAAGACTTAAATGTATAACCCAAAAGCATAAAAAACCGTAGAAGAAAACCTAGGCAATACCTTTCAGGACATAGGCATGGGCAAAGACTTCATGACAAAAATGCCAAAGCAATTGCAACAAAAGCCAAAATTGACAAATAGGATCTAATTAAACTAAAGAGCTTCTGCACAGCAAAAGAAACTACCATCAGAGTGAACAGGCAACCTGAAGAATGGGAGAAAATTTTTGCAATCTACCCATCTGACAAAAGTCTAATATTCAGAATTTATGTTGAACTTAAACATATTTACAAGAAAAAAACAAACAACCCCATCAAAAAGTAGTCAAAAGATATGAACAGACACTTCTCAAAAGAAGACATTTATGTGGGCAGCAAACATGAAAAAAGCTCAGCATCACTGATCATCAGAGAAATGCAAATCAAAACCACACTGAGATACCATCTCATGCCAGCCAAAATGGTAATTATTAAAAAGTCAGGAAATAATAGACGCTGGTGAGGCTGTGGAGAAATAGGAATGCTTTTACACTGTTGGTGGGAGCGCAAATTAGTTCAATTATTGTGAAACACAGTGTGGCAATTCCTCAAGGATCTGGAACCAAAATACCATTTGACCCAGCAATCCCATTACTGGGTATATACCCACAGGAATATAAACCATTGTACTCTAAAGACACAAGCACACATATGTTTATTGCCGCACTATTTACAACAGGAAAGACATGGAACCAACCCAAATGCCCATCAATGATAGACTGGATAAAGAAAATGTGGTATATATACACCATGGGATGCTATGCAGCCATAAAAAAGAATGAGATCATGTCCTTTGCAGGGACATGAATGGAGCTGGAAGTCATCATCCTCAGCAAAGTAACACAGGAACAGAAAACCAAAATCACGTGTTCTCACTTATAAGTGGGAGTTGAACACTGAAAACACATGGACACCAAGAGGGGAATAACACACACCAGGGCCTGTTGGGGGGTAAGAGGAAGGAACATAGAGGATGGGTCAATTGTTGCAGCAAACCACCATGGCACATATGTACCTATGTAACAAACCTGCACGTTCTGCACATGTATCCCTTTTTTTTTTTTTTTTTGGAAGAAATAAAGAAAAAACTGAAAAAAAATTATAAGGACTTGAAAGGATTTTACCCCCCAAAAAATCAATTACTGAAATATGGGCTTAGGAAGAAAGATAAAAGCTAAACCAAAATAATAGGTGGGGGAGGCTTTATAGGTCATTTCTTACATACACCTTCATTGATTACATAAGTCTCTGTGTTTTTTGAACATCATAGGAAAAAAATCATTAATTTCCAGCTCATTTTGAAGCTTGCATTTTTTTTTTTTTTTTTTGAGATGGAGTCTCACCCTGTCACCCTGGCTGGAGTGTGGTGTGCCATCTCGGCTCACTGCAACCTCCACCTCTCGGACTCAAGTGATTCTCCTGCCTCAGCCTCCTGAATAGCTGGGATTACAGGCACGCGCCACCACGCCTGGCTAATTTTTATATTTTCAGTAGAGAAGGGGTTTCACCATGTTGGCCAGGCTGGTCTCAAACTCCTGACCTCATGTGATCCACCCCACCTCGGCCTCCCAAAGTGCTAGGATTACAGGCATGAGCCCCCGCACCCAGCCAAGGCTTGCATATTCTGATATAAATATCAAGTAAGAACAATAAAAGGAAAGGTTAGTCTCATTTTTGCACCTTTATAGAAAGTTTATTGTATCTTGTTTTGTGGAAAGAAGTATGATGTAAATAAGTATGTAAAGTATTCCACTTGTATTTTTAAAAATACTTTATTTGTGCCTAAATATATATCTATTTTTATAGGCATATTGGTAGGATTTTTTTAATGAGTCTGGGAGATAAAACTATTAAGAATGCTAACATAGTACTGGAAGAAAAAAGGTGAAAAGAGATTTTCACTTTTTATACGTTGTGATGTGTTTTGAATATTTTTACAGTAAGCATGCATTTTATATCATAAAAAACATTTTTTAAGTGTATTTCCCTTGCTTTAAATACATTGAAAGAATCCTTAATGGACTTTGCACATATTTTCTTTATCATAAATGAAAATACATTTTACACTTTCAATTGAGCTAAATAGGATATTACCATATTATTATTTGATCATATATCCACTTAATACCAAAGTAAATCCTGAGGCATCTCTCATTTAATTTGCCATGGGTAAGACGTTGTGACCTTGACTCAGCTTTTACTTTTAGGGAATAATTCTGTTTTAGAAACTGACCTCACAATGACCCAGCATCAACACATCCCGGAGTTTTTCATTACATCTGTGTTGGTAGAGGACTGGGGGCACCTTCATTCTCAGTGCTGCTTTATTTTCCTCATGAAAATAAAGAAACTTAGAATGTGCACTTGGAGTAATATATGAAGAAGTGATTTTTAATTAATTAAAATAATATAAGGACTGGCTTTTTGTGGATTGTTTTCAAGTTGCTACAGATTAAATATTATTCAAGAAACATTTTAAAAAATTCTCTGCATCAAAATACTTTTTAATTTAATGTTCTCCAAACTTCGAATAATGTTTCTAGGGTGAAGATAAAATGAAGGAGAGAAAGAGGCATTTGGGAGACACAAAACACTTTTGTCCAGTGGTCCTCAAAGAAAATTTCATCCTGCAACCAGGAAACACAGAAGAAGCAGCCAAGTATCGAGAAAAGATCTACTACTTTTCAAGTGCTGAGGCTAAAGAAAAGTTTTTGGAGCATCCTGAGGACTATGTGGCTCATGAAGAACCATTGAAGGTGAGACAGTATTCCTATCTTAATGATTGCTCCCACAGGATTTTTTCGGGACTGATTACCAATCGCCATCAATTTACTTAAGGGTGAAAGCCCCAATCTGATATTACAATATAAAGAAAATATCTAAGTTCAAAGAACAGCTTTTTGGAATATAACATAAAATAATTATCTATTTTGATTTCTTTAGTAATGACTTGTGTCAAACCAGCACTTAATATCTGCCTTTTTAGCTGAAATAAAAATAAAACAAAACACAAACACAAACAAACCCCACAGGTGGATTAATTCCTTACTATAGTGAGGCCAGTCATTCTGGTTAGTCTCTCAGAGCAGAGCAGGATGATGGTCTTTTACAGGATTTTGGAGAAGAGTGGAATTCAGGGATTGGTGAACTTTCAGAGGCATAAGTGGGTTGACATCTATGGAAGTAAGATTACTCTAGTGATGCTGCTGTTGACTGGTTCACACTCAGAGAATTGTTATAGGGGTAAGTCCATCCTGACTGGTTGAGTTTCGAGAGTGAGGGCTGACACTGGTTGGTTGGATTGCAAAAATGTATTCCCTGAAGTGAGTTTACCCTGATCAATTAAACCAATTTAAAATTGGTTGAGTGGCTATTGTTACCATGGCTATCCAATAGTCATTTTTTAGTGGAGCATTGTTATAGTGGAGAGGGACACTTTGGTGAATCTTCTCTGGACATTTTTCTGTTACAGCTTTGGCTGACTTTCTCAAAGCACTCTCATCATAAGCAGATGTTATTGCTCTTTGGCCCTCCAGAAGCTCAACAAGGAAAATGCATTGATCCTCAAAAAAAAAAAAGCTGTTGCCATGACCTTTGTGCTTGACCAGTCCACTCTTGCTTTGACTGGACCACTGCCACTTCTTGGTAGCCATTGCTTTGATTGTGCTTTGTCTTCAGGATCATACTGATAAAGCCATGTTTCATGGCTCTACAATTCTTCAAACAAATACTTCAAGATTCTGATCCCATGTGTTTAAAATTTCCATCAAAAGCTCTGTTTTTGTCAGCAGATGATCTGGGTGCAACAGTTTTGGCAATCATAGAGTAGAAACTTTGCTCAACTTTAATTTTTCAGTCAGAAAAATTGTACACTGAGCCAACCTAGATGTCTAGGTGTGTTGGCTATTGTTTCTGCTGTTAATCATCAGCCCTTGTCAATTAGGCCACAAACAAGATAAATTTTTTCCTCACAAATTTAAGTGGATGGTCTGTTACTGCAGGCTTCATCTTCAACATTGTCTTGTCCTTTTGTCAAACAAATTGTCCATTTGGAAACTGCTGATCTCTTTGGGGCATTGTCCCCAGAAACTTTCATAAAGCATCAATGATTTCACCACTCTTCTTCTCAAGCTTCACCATAAATTTGATGTTTATTCCTACTTCAATTTTAGCAGGACTCATGTTGCTCTGATAGGGGCTGTTTTCAAACTGATATCTTATCTTTCTTAGTGCCTCAAACTAGATCCTGTTCAGACATGTTATAACAAGTTCATATGAGTTTATTTAGTGCAAAAAAAGTGAATCCATGCATAGTTTTGTCATAATATGCATTTTCCATCAACTTTTTGGAGACCCCTCATATTTTTAGATTTTTGAGAAAATTCCATACTGTTTTCCATAATGGCTTTCCTACTTTACATTTCCACAACAGTGTACAAGTGTTCCCCTTTCTTCACATCCTCATCAGTATTTGCTATTTTTTTGGTCTTTTTGATAATAGCCATTCTAACTGAGGTGAGATGATATCTCACTGTGGTTTTGATTTGCATTTCCCTGATGATTAGTGATGTTGAGCATTTTTTCATATACCTGTTGTCCGTTTGTATGTGTTCTTTTGAGAAATGTCTGTTCAGGTCTTTTTTCCCCATTGTTAAATCAGAATATATATATATATATATATATATATATATATATATATATATATATATATTTTGCTACTGAGCTGTTTGAGTTCCTTATATATTCTGGTTATTAATCCCTTGTTGGATGGATACTTTGCAAATCTTATCTCCTATTCTGTAGGTTGTCTCTTTACTGTGTTGTTTTCTTTGTGATGCAGAGGTTTTTTTAGGTTAATGTAATCCTATGTGTCTATTTTTGCTTTTATTGCCTGTGTTTTTGAGGTTTTACCTGGAAAAATCTTTGCCCAGACCAATGTCCTGTAGCACTCCCCCATGTTTTCTTCTAGCAGCTTTAGATATTCAGGTCTTCCATTTAGGTCTTTAATCCATTTTGAGTTGATTTCTGTATATGGTGAAAGATGAGGATCTAGTTTCATTCTTCTGCATATGGATATCCAGCTTTCACAGCACCATATATTAAAGAGACCATCGTTTCTTCCATCTATTTGGTGCTTTTGTAGAAAATGAGTTGGCTATAAGTGTTTCGGCTTTCTTGAATTACTTTACTACTGTGCTATGCTATAGCTCCCTGGGATAGGATTACTGGAGCAAGATATATACATCACAATATATTGCCTTATTACTTTTGATAATATCAATGCCGCCTTAAAATGAACACATGAAACATAATCTAAGCTCTTCTGTATAATTTGGGCCATTTTCATGAACCTCAATTTTTTATATAGTGCTGACGAGACTACTGAAGTATGTGGATGGTTGTGCCCTCACAAAGAAGCCCCAATCCACTGGTGTTGGGGGTCAATTTAAGGACTGTGGCCACTTATCCTTTTCTGTTGTTGTTTTCAGCTGTAATTTCCGCTTAGTCTGGTTTGCTGTTTGTGATCTATTGCCTTGTTTTACACGAATCCATATGAATAAGATCCTGAAATCCTGACTGTATTTCCATAGTTTTGCAAAGCATAAAATGAACTGGGTTTTCCAGAAACATTTTCCTTCCCTACCATAGGGTACCTGAATACAGTCTGAGCACCAGACAGCCCTAGTTGCCAGACGTTTAACTGGTAGGTGAGTGAGGTGTTAATCCGGTAGTTTTATCACGGAGAGGTTTAAAATGTGATTTAAAAGTATGGTGTGAGGCTGCAGCTATATAATTTCATGTCATTCTAGTTTTTCTCCTTCCCCTTGCAAAAACTCCAGCCCCTTTGAGGCTTATCCTACTCGGATATATCAACAAGCCCCATTCCTCCTTGCTGCTGTCACCTACCAATTTCTTAGTATTTCCTCACAATCACAGAAGACTTAGCTGCTGCTTCATTCGAGTACTCACCATTGTTCTTGACTGTTTCAGCATCCTGTGGATGATCCATACAATGTGAGTCCTGAGATTACTGGAATAAATGGAGAAGGCTCTAAATTTTTCTTATTAGTGGGCTTTCTGTTTGATAGATTTATTTTATTGTGCTAAGAAAGTATCTTTCCATACTGTATTAACTAAAACTTTTGTCAAAAACAAAAATAAGTAAACTATTTTATTAAATGCCTTTTGGCATATGATACCAAGATAATCTTATATGGTTGTTGGTGTTCCCTGAGGACCAGTGTTGATGGAACTAATTATGTTAATTGAAATCCTAATGTCTAAGCATCCTTGAGTTCATGATGTGATCATTCCCACCCCGTCTTAGGGAGGGCAGTTAGTAAGTCTTACGTGTTCTAAATTACTCAAAACTGCTTTTCCTTCACTCTCCCTTTATCCCACCCCTCCCTGACCCACCCCCTGTGGCAGGCTCCTCCATTAAGAATATGCCTTGTCGGCCCCCAGGGCTCTGGCAAAACTATGTGTGGAAGACAGTTGGCAGAAAAATTAAACATTTTTCACATTCAGTTTGAAGAAGTTCTTCAAGAAAAACTACTACTCAAAACTGAAAAGAAAGTGGGACCTGAATTTGAGGAAGATTCTGAGGACGAACAAGCTGCCAAACAAGAACTTGAAGAGCTTGCAATTCAGGCCAATGTCAAAGTTGAGGAAGAAAATACAAAAAAGCAGGTAGTAATCTCTTTTTTTGTTTTTTGTTTTGTTTTGTTTTGTTTTTGCTGTTATTGTTGTTTTTGAGACAGGGTCTCCATCTGTCACTCAGACAGGAGGGCAGTGGCACAATCACTGCTCACCAAAGCCTCAACTTCCCTGGGCTCAAGTGATTCTCCTGCCTTGGTATATTAGTCCATTTTCACACTGCTGACAAAGACATACCAAGACCAGGCAATTTACAAAAGAAAGACATTTAATGGACTTATAGTTAGTTCCACGTGGCTGGGGAGGCTTCACAGTCATGGCAGAAGGCAAGGAGGAGCAAATCACATCTTACGTGGATGGCAGCAGGCAAAGAGAAAGCTTGTGCAGGGCAACTCCCTGTTATAAAACCATCATATTTTGTGAGACTTATTCACTATCACAAGAACATCATGGGAAAGGCCTGTCCCCATGATTCAATTACTTCTCACTGTGTTCCTCCCATAACATGTGGGAATTCAAGATGAGATTTGGGTGAGGTCACAGTCAAACCATATCACTTGGCCTCCCAAGTAGCTGGGACTACAGGTGTGCACCACCATGCCCAGCTAGTTTTGGTATTTTTTGTAGAGATGGGGGTCTTGCCATGTTGCCCAGGCTGGTCTCAAATTCCTGGGCCGAAGTCATTTACCCACCTTGGCCTCCCAAAGTGCTGGGATTACAGGCATGAGCCACTGTGCCTGGCAGTACTAATCTATGCAGACAGCTGTGCTTACTGGTGTTACTCTGGGGAAGTAGTAGTATAAAACTCTACAAAGTTTCTAAGAAGAGAAAATAATTAGCCCATAAAAGTCATTTAAAGAGTCATATTCATCATATGCTAAATACAAATCTTCTAGCTCTTCTAGAATATAAAGTACTGAATTTTATATGACTCCAAAAAAATTCAGAAAAATTTTCCTTGACAAGGCTGTTGTATAGCATTTATTTGGAAGTATGATATTTGATATATCTGACTTAGACAATAAACTTTTCCATTATTGTGTTCTCCGATTTCTATCAAATAGCATAAAAATCTGCCCCAGCCTTAGCGGAGATCTCAAAATATTAATTTCTAATGACGCCTTATCAGAAAGTTTGTACTGTGTGTTAATCTGTTCTCTTGTTGCTATAAAGAAATACCTGAAATTGGGTAATTTTTAAAGAAAATAGGTTTAACTGGCTCGCAATTCGTCAGGCCATACAGGAAGCATAGTGGCATCTGCTTGGCTTCTGGAGAGGCCTTAGAAGACTTACAATCATGGCGGAAGGTGAAGGGAGAGCAGACACATCACATGGCCAGGGCAGGAGAAAGAGAGAGTGAGGTGGGAGGTGCCACACACTTTTCAACCACTGGATCTCATGAGCGTTCACTCACTACAGTCATGACAGTACCAAGGGGGTAATGGTGCTGAACCATTCATGAGAAACCACCCCGATGATCCAATCACCTCTCACCAGACCCCACCTCCAGCATTGGGGACTGCAATTCCACATGAGATTTGGGCGGGGAAACAGATCCAAACCATATTAACCTCTTACATGGCTTCTATCTGGAGTTATACAATGAAAGTTCTTCATTCTAACTCACATTTTAACCGTTTCTGGTATAGATAGGCCATTTGTTCTCAAATGATCCAAATGCAGTTATATGTAACACTCAAAGTTGAAGCAGGGTTGGACAGTGAGTGACATATGGTGTTCTAGTAGGTAATGAAGTACCTATTTAGACATATTCTTTTTTCTTTTTGAGACAGCATCTCCCTCTCTTGCCCAGGCCAGAGTGCAGTGGTGCGATCTCGGCTCACTGCAACCTGACTCCTGGACTCAAGCGATCCTCTCACCTCAGCCTCCTAAGTAGCTGGGACTACAGGCATGCACCACCATGCCAGGGTAATTTTTGTATTTTTTGTATAGATGAGATTTCATCATGTTGCCCAGGTTGGTCTCAAACTCCAGATCTCAAGTGATCCACTCACCTTGGCCTCCCAAAGTGCTGGGATTACAGGCGTGAGCCACCTGTGCCTGGCCTTCAGACATATTCTTTAAATGTTTTTCACCTATATTTAGTAGCGTTCAGGAGAAACTGATATCCTATTAATTTAAAAAATGTATATTGGGACAGGCACGGTCACTCACGCCTGTAATCCCAGCACTTTGGGAAGTTGAGGCAGGCAGATCACTTGAGGTCAGGAGTTCGAGACCAGCCTGGCCAACATGGTGAAACCCCGTCTCTACTAAAAGTACAAAAATTAGCCAGGCGTGGTGACACGTGCCTGTAATGCCAGCTACTCAGTAGGCTAAGGCAGGAGAATCACTTGAACCCGGGAGGCAGAGGTTGCAGTGAGCCAAGATCGCACTGCTGCGCTCCAACCTGGGCAACAGAGCAAGACTCCATCTCAAAAAAAGAAAAAAGTATGTCAATCCAGATTTTTAAATTTAACAAGTCTAGATTTTAAAGTGCAACAAATATCTCCTGCTTGTCTACAGTTTTTTGTTTGGTTTTCGTTCACTGTTTTCTGAATAATTTAACTTCTCAGAAAGCAATTAAGGGATTTTATTTTTAGATAATAACATTAATCCTGCTTCCTGGTAAGCAGCAGTTTATCATACCTTAGCTATTCAGTTTTAGAATTTTGGATGACAAAAGTACTCAACAAAAATGTTTCATTTTTGTAAGAACTGTTGTTTTTTACTATCCATTCAAGGGTGATCCTACTTTAGAGAGAATTGACCTCAGTTAATTATCACAATGCTTTCTATTTGTTATTATATTATAATCCTCTTCTAGTTTGTATTTCAGATGGCTGCCTGTTTGGCTTATCCCATAATCAGGATCTAGGTTGGGGAGATAATGCTATATAATTATAATATAAATAACAAAAATCAGTTAAGCCTTATAGGTGTGTGTGTGATAAATTGAAAAAGGTTTAGCAAAAAGTAATGAGATATGACCCCAAGGTCATGTATGAAAATCAATCATATTATTACTTGTAATTTATCTTAGCTGTAGTAAATATTATTTACTATAGGTTGGTGCAAAAATGGTTGTGTTTTTGCCATTACTTTTAAAGCAAAAACTGCAATTGCATTTGCACAACCTATATTTCTAACCACATTAAATAATTGGTTTAAAGAAAATAGCTCAAATTTTTAAATGTTTATAAGCAACACTACAAAAAAAAGACCTCAGAGAAAATAACAGGTCTCATTCTAATCAGCTACGTAATACCATATTGTTTATGAATATAGATTTTGGGGCTTTTCTAAATTGGTATTTGTACATATTTATGGGGTACTTGTGATATTTTGTTACACACATAGAATGTATAAGGATGAAGTCAGAGTATTTATGATATCCATCACCTTGAGCACTTATCATTGCTATGTATTGGGAGCATTTCAAGCCCTCTCTTCTAGCTATCCTGAAATATACAATACATTGTATATATATATATATATATATATATATATTTTTTTTTTATTATACTTTAGGGTTTTAGGGTACATGTGCACAATGTGCAGGTTTGTTACATATGTATCCATGTGCCATGTTGATTTCCTGCACCCATTAACTCGTCATTTAGCATTAGGTGTATCTCCTAATGCTGTCCCTCCCCCCTCCCCCCACCCCACAACAGTCCCCGGAGTGTGATGTTCACCTTCCTGTGTCCATGAGTTCTCATTGTTCAATTCCCACCTATGAGTGAGAACATGCGGTGTTTGGTTTTTTGTCCTTGCGATAGTTTACTGAGAATGATGTTTTCCAGTTTCATCCATGTCCCTACAAAGGACACGAACTCATCATTTTTTATGGCTGCATAGTATTCCATGGTGTATATGTGCCACATTTTCTTAATCCAGTCTATCGTTGTTGGACATTTGGGTTGGTTCCAACTCTTTGCTATTGTGAATAGTGCCGCAATAAACATACGTGTGCATGTGTCTTTATAGCAGCATGATTTATAGTCCTTTGGGTATATACCCAGTAATGGGATGGCTGGGTCAAATGGTATTTCTAGTTCGAGATCCCTGAGGAATCGCCACACTGACTTCCACAATGGTTGAACTAGTTTACAGTCCCACCAACAGTGTAAAAGTGTTCCTATTTCTCCACATCCTCTCCAGCACCTGTTGTTTCCTGATTTTTTAATGATGGCATTCTAACTGGTGTGAGATGGTATCTCACTGTGGTTTTGATTTGCATTTCTCTGATGGCCAGTGATGATGAGCATTTCTTCATGTGTTTTCTGGCTGCATAAATGTCTTCTTTTGAGAAGTGTCTGTTCATGTCCTCTGCCCACTTTTTGATGGGGTTGTTTGTTTTTTTCTTGTAAATTTGTTTGAGTTCATTATAGATTCTGGATATTAGCCCTTTGTCAGATGAGTAGGTTGCAAAAATTTTCTCCCATTCTGTAGGTTGCCTGTTAATTCTGATGATAGTTTCTTTTGCTGTGCAGAAGCTCTTTAGTTTAATGAGATCCCATTTGTCGATTTTGGCTTTTGTTGCCATTGCTTTTGGTGTTTTAGACATGAAGTCCTTGCCCACGCCTATGTCCTGAATGGTATTGCCTAGGTTTTCTTGTAGGATTTTAATGGTTTTAGGTCTAACATATAAGTCTTTAATCCATCTTGAATTAATTTTTGTATAAGGTGTAAGGAAGGGATCCAGTTGCAGCTTTCTACATATGGCTAGCCAGTTTTCCCAGCACCATTTATTAAATAGGGAATCCTTTCCCCATTTCTTGTTTTTGTCAGGTTTGTCAAAGATCAGATAGTTGTAGCTATGCGGCATCATTTCTGAGGGCTCTGTTCTGTTCCATTGATCTATGTCTCTGTTGTGGTACCAGTACCATGCTGTTTTGGTTACTGTAGCCTTGTAGTATAGTTTAAAGTCAGGTAGCGTGATGCCTCCAGCTTTGTTCTTTTGGCTTAGGATTGACTTGGCGATGCGGGCTCTTTTTTGGTTCCATATGAACTTTAAAGTAGTTTTTTCCAATTCTGTGAAGAAAGTCATTGGTAGCTTGATGGGGATGGCATTGAATCTATAAATTACCTTGGGCAGTATGGCCATTTTCACGATATTGATTCTTCCAACCCATGAGCATGGAATGTTCTTCCATTTGTTTGTATCCTCTTTCATTTCATTGAGCAGTGGTTTGTAGTTCTCCTTGAAGAGGTCCTTCACATCCCTTGTAAGTTGGATTCCTAGGTATTTTATTCTCTTTGAAGCAATTGTGAATGGGAGTTCACTCATGATTTGGCTCTCTGTTTGTCTGTTATTGGTGTACAAGAATGCTTGTGATTTTTGTACATTAATTTTGTATCCTGAGACTTCGCTGAAGTTGCTAATCAGCTTAAGGAGATTTTGGGCTGAGACAATGGGGTTTTCTAGATATACAATCATGTCATCTGCAAACAGGGACAATTTGACTTCCTCTTTTCCTAATTGAATACCTTTTATTTCCTTCTCCTGCCTGATGGCTCTGGCCAGAACTTCCAGCACTATGTTGAACAGGAGCGGTGAGAGAGGGCATCCCTGTCTTGTGCCAGTTTTCAGAGGGAATGCTTCCAGTTTTTGCCCATTCAGTATGATATTGGCTGTGGGTTTGTCGTAGATAGCTCTTATCATTTTGAGATACGTCCCATCAATACCTAATTTATTGAGAGTTTTTAGCATGAAGGGTTGTTGAATTTTGTCAAAGGCCTTTTCTGCATCTATTGAGATAATCATGTGGTTTTTGTCTTTGGTTCTGTTTATATGTTGGATTACATTTATTGATTTGCGTATGTTGAACCAGCCTTGCATCCCAGGGATGAAGCCCACTTGATCATGGTGGATAAGCTTTTTGATGTGCTGCTGGATTCGGTTTGCCAGTATTTTATTGAGGATTTTTGCATCAATGTTCATCAAGGATATTGGTCTGAAATTCTCTTTTTTGGTTATGTCTCTGCCAGGTTTTGGTATCAGGACAATGCTGGCTTCATAAAATGTGTTAGGGAGGATTCCCTCTTTTTCTATCGATTGGAATAGTTTCAGAAGGAATGGTACCAGTTCCTCCTTGTACCTCTGGTAGAATTCGGCTGTGAATCCGTCAGGTCCTGGACTCTTTTTGGTTCGTAAGCTATTGATTATTGCCACAATTTCAGAACCTGTTATTGGTCTATTCAGAGATTCAATTTCTTCCTGGTTTAGTCTTGGGAGGGTGTATTTGTCGAGGAATTTATCCATTTCTTCTAGATTTTCTAGTTTATTTGCGTAGAGGTGTTTGTAGTATTCTCTGATGGTAGATTGTATTTCTGTGGGATCGGTGGTGATATCCCCTTTTTCGTTTTTTATTGCATCTATTTGATTCTTCTCTCTTTTCTTCTTTATTAGTCTTGCTAGCGGTCCATCAATTTTGTTGATCTTTTCAAAAAACCAGCTCCTGGATTCATTAATTTTTTGAAGGGTTTTTTGTGTCTCTATTTCCTTCAGTTCTGCTCTGATTTTAGTTATTTCTAGCCTTCTGCTAGCTTTTGAATGTGTTTGCTCTTGCTTTTCTAGTTCTTTTAATTGTGATGTTAGGGAGTCAATTTTGGATCTTTCCTGCTTTCTCTTGTGGGCATTTAGTGCTATAAATTTCCCTCTACACACTGCTTTGAATGTGTCCCAGAGATTCTGGTATGTTGTGTCTTTGTTCTCGTTGGTTTCAAAGAACATCTTTATTTCTGCCTTCATTTCATTATGTACCCAATAGTCATTCAGGAGCAGGTTGTTCAGTTTCCATGTAGTAGAGCGGTTTTGAGTGAGTTTCTTAATCCTGAGTTCTAGTTTGATTGCCCTGTGGTCTGAGAGACAGTTTGTTATAATTTCTGTTCTTTTACATTTGCTGAGGAGAGCTTTACTTCCAACTATGTGGTCAATTTTGGAATAGGTGTGGTGTGGTGCTGAAAAAAATGTATATTCTGTTGACTTGGGGTGGAGAGTTCTGTAGATGTCTATTAGGTCCACTTTATGTAGAGCTGAGTTCAATTCCTGGATATCCTTGTTAACTTTCTGTCTCATTGATCTGTCTAATGCTGACAGTGGGGTGTTAAAATCTCCCATTATTATTGTGTGGGAGTTTAAGTCCCTTAGTACGTCACTCAGGACTTGCTTTATGAATCTGGGTGCTCCTGTGTTGGGTGCATATATATTTAGGATAGTTAGCTCTTCTTGATGAATTGATCCCTTTACCATTATGTAATGGCCTTCTTTGTCTCTTTTGATCTTTGTTGGTTTAAAGTCTATTTTATCAGAGACTAGGATTGCAACCCCTGCCTTTTTTTGTTTTCCAGTTGCTTGATAGATCTTCCTCCATCCCTTTATTTTGAGTCTATGTGTGTCTCTGCATGTGAGATGGGTTTCCTGAATACAGCACACTGATGGGTCCTGACTCCTTATCCAGTTTGCCAGTCTGTGTCTTTTGAATGGAGCATTTAGCCCATTTACATTTAACGTTAATATTGTTATGTGTGAATCTGATCCTGTCATTATGATGTTAGTTGGTTATTTTGCTCGTTAGTTGCTATAGTTTCTTCCTAGTCTCGATGGTCTTTACAATTTGGCATGTTTTTGCAGTGGCTGGTACCGGTTGTTCCTTTCCATGTTTAGTGCTTCCTTCAGGAGCTCTTTTAGGGCAGGCCTGGTGGTGACAAAATCATTCAGCGTTTGCTTGTCTGTAAAGTGTTTTATTTCTCCTTCACTTATGAAGCTTAGTTTGGCGGGATAGGAGATTCTGGGTTGAAAATTCTTTTCTTTAAGAATGTTGAATATCGGCCCCCACTCTCTTCTGGCTTGTAGAGTTTCTGCTGAGAGATCAGCTGTTAGTCTGATGGGTTTCCCTTTGTGGGTAACCCGACCTTTCTCTCTGGCTGCCCTTAACATTTTTTCTTTCATTTCAACTTTGGTGGATCTGACAATAATGTGTCTTGGAGTTGCCCTTCTCGAGGAGTATCTTTGTGGCGTTCTCTGTATTTCCTGAATCTGGATGCTGGCCTGCCTTGCTAGATTGGGGAAGTTCTCCTGGATAATATCTTGCAGAGTGTTTTCCAACTTGGTTCCATTCTCCCCATCATTTTCAGGTACACCAATCAGACGTAGGTTTGGTCTTTTCACATAGTCCCAAATTTCTTGGAGGCTTTGTTCATTTCTTTTTATCCTTTTTTCTCTAAACTTCCCTTCTCTCTTCATTTCATTCATTTCATCTTCCATCAGCGATACCCTTTCTTCCAGTTGATCGCATCTGCTACTGAGGCTTCTGCAATCTTCGCGTAGTTCTCGAAACTTGGCTTTCAGCTCCATCGGCTCCTTGAAGCCCTTCTCTCCATTGGTTATTCTAGTTATCCATTCTTCTAATTTTTTTTCAAAGTTTTTAACTTCTTTGCTGTTGTTTTGAATTTCCTCTCGTAGCTCAGAGTAGTTTGATCGTCTGAAGCCTTCTTCTCTCAACTCATCAAAGTCATCCTCCATCCAGCTTTGTTCCGTTGCTGGTGAGGAACTGCGTTCCTTTGGAGGAGGAGAGGTGCTCTGTTTTTTAGAGTTTCCAGTTTTTTTGGTCTGTTTTTTCCCCATCTTTGTGGTTTTATCTACTTTTTGTCTTTGATGATGGTGATGTACAGATGGGTTTTTGGTGTGGATGTCCTTTCTGTTTGTTAGTTTTCCTTCTACCAGACAGGACCCTCAGCTGCAGGTCTGTTGGAGTTTACTAGAGGTGCACTCCAGACACCTGTTTGGCTGGGTGTCAGCAGCGGTGGCTTCAGAACAGCAGATTTTCGTGAGACCACAAATTCAGCTGTCTGATATTTCCTCTGAAAGTTTTGTCTCAGAGAAGTACCGGGTTGAATGAGGTGTCAGTCTGTCCCTACTGGGGGGGTGCCTCCCAGTTAGGCTGCTCAGGGGTGAGGGACCCACTTTAGGAGGCAGTCTGACTGTTCTCAGATCTCCAGCTGCGTGCTGGGAGAACCACTACTCTCTTCAAAGCTGTCAGTCAGACAGGGACATTTAAGTCTGTGGAAGTTCTTGCAGAGTTTTTGTTTGTCTGTGCCCTGCCCCCAGAGGTGGAGCCTACAGAGGCAGGGAGGCCTCCTTGAGCTGTGGTGGGCTCCACCCAGTTCGAGCTTCCTGGCTGCTTTGTTTACCTAAGCAAGCCTGGGCAATGGCGGGCGCCCCTCCCCCAGCCTCGCTGCCGCCTCGCAGCTTGATCTCAGACTGCTGTGCTAGCAATTAGCGAGACTCCGTGGGCATAGGACCCTCCGAGCCAGGTGCGGGACACAATCTCCTAGTGTGCCATTTTCCAGGCCCGTTGGAAAAGCGCAGTTAGGGTGGGACTGACCCGATATTCCAGGTGCCGTCTGCTTCCCCTTTCTTTGACTAGGAAAGGGAACTCCCTGACCCCTTGCGCTTCCCGAGTGAGTCAATGCCTCGCCCTGCTTCGGCTCACGCACAGTGCGCTTCACCGACTGTCCTGCACCCACTGTTAGGCACTCCCTAGTGAGATGAAACCAGTACCTCAAGCAGAAATGCAGAAATCACCCGTCTTCTGTGTCGCTGGGGCTGGGAGCTGGAGACCGGAGCTGTTCCTATTCGGCCATCTTGGCTCCACCTACATTGTATATTAACTATAGTTTCCCTCTGTGCTATTGAACATTAGAACTTACACCTTCTATCTAACTGTATGTTTGTACCCATTATCCTGCTTCTTTTCATGTCCCCTACCACAAACCCTTCCCTGCCTCTGGTAACTTTCATTCTACTCTCCACCTCCATGAGGTCCTCTTCTTTAGCTTTCACATATGAGTGAGAACACGCAATTATTAGCACAGAGTTTTAAAACTTGTTTCGTTTTCTGATTTTTGTTTTTAGCATCCAGAAGTACAACTTACAGAAGAAGAAGAAGTAATCAAATCAAGTCTAATGGAAAATGAGCCCTTGCCTCCTGAAATTCTTGAAGTAATTCTTTCTGAGTGGTGGCTTAAGGAACCAATACGGTATCTTAATTTATATAGAATTGTACATCTATTTGCTTTTATTTGTTTTATTCTTAAAAGTTAAAAATGTAGTTTAACATACATTGAAGAATTTTCACCTTTATATTCATGTAAGCTGGTGATTTTTCACTTGAGATACACATTAAAAACATCTGTAGAGTCTTTAAAAATACCAATGCCAGGACCCCACACCAAAATAATTGAATTTGAATCTCTAGGAGTGTGAGCCTAGGATATTTTTCAGTACCCGCAGGTTATTATAAAGTGCATTTGTGGTAAAATTGTAAAAGCCTAAACAAAATAGCTAAATATTGTGCACCATTAAAATTTATTGTAGGGCTGTGTGCAGTGACTCACGCCTGTAATCCCAACACTTTGGGAGGCCTAGGCAGGCGGATCACCTGAGGGGGAGTTCGAGACCAGCCTGACCAACATGGAGAAACTCTGTCTCTACTAAAAATACAAAATTAGCCAGGTGTGGTGGAGCATGGCTATAATCCCAGCTACTCAGGAGGCTTAGGCAGGAGAATCACTTGAACCCGGGAGACAGAGGTTGCGGTGAGCCGAGATAGTGCCATTGCAGTCCAGCATGGGCAACAACAGTGAAACTCCATTTCAAAAACAAAAAAATTATTATAATGAATAATGTGTAATAGCATAAGAAATGTTATTACATAAAGTTAAAAAGAAGATGTAAAACCATAATATAATAGAGAATGCACACATGAAAAACCAACTGGAAAGAAATAAAACATTTTTATTAACCTCTGAGATATGGGATTATGGATAATTTTTAGCTTTTTATTAAAGCTTTTCTCTATTTTTTCCACTTTTCTATAGTATGACTTAATTGCTTTTATAATGAAGGAGAAAATAGCACATTTTGAAAAGGTTATTGCATTAGTCCTGGAGAGATATACTAAGGGTTTTGAACTAAGGGAGGATGACAGAAATAGAAGTGTAAGTACAGAGGAGGACATGCCAGGACTTAGCTATTAAATGTAAGAAGGAAGAGGGAGCCAGGGGAGAGGGCCAAAGCTCTCTAACAGGTAGCATGTGAGTACTAGTGGGTCAGAAGGAAGAGCAGTTTGGAAGGCTAACAGTATGATTTTTGACAGTATAATGTGTGTATAATTCCAGAAGGGCATTCAGATGGAGAAACTCCACAGCTTTTTGAAAATTTGGAATCAAAACTCAGAAGAGAGGTTGGGTGTAGAGGTAAAGATTTGGAAGTCATTGAAAGAGAAATGACAGCAGGAACAGTAGGAATGAAATTGACCCTGCCAGAGAGACCAGACTGAAGGCACCTCTAAAGAAAAAAACATGGAAACAGCTCCAGTCTACAGCTCCCAGTGTGAGCGATGCAGAAGACGGGTGATTTCTGAATTTCCAACTGAGGTACCAGGTTCATCTCACTGGGGCTTGTCAGACAGTGGATGCAGGACAGTGGGTGCAGCCCACTGAGCATGAGCCAAAGCAGGGCAAGTCATCGCCTCACTGGGGAAGCACAAGGGGTCAGGGAATTCCCTTTGCTAGCCAAGGGAAGCTGTGACAGACAGCACCTGGAAAATCGGATCACTCCCACCCTAATACTGTGCTTTTCCAATGGTCTTAGCAAACAGCACACCAGGAGATTATATCCCGTGCCTGACTCGGAGGGTCTCATGCCCACGGAGCTTCACGCATTGCTAGCACAGCAGTCTGAGATCGAATTGCAATGTGGCAGCGAGGCCGGGGTAGGGGCGCCCACCATTGCTGAGGCTAGAGTAGGTAAACAAAGCAACCAGGAAGCTCTAACTGGGTGGAGCCCACCACAGCTCAAGGAGGCCTGCCTGCCTCTGTAGACTCCACCTCTGGGGGCAGGGCTTAGCCAAACAAAAGGCAGCAGAAACCTCTGCAGACTTAAATGTCCCTGTCTGACAGCTTTGAAGAGAGTAGTGGTTCTCCCAGCACAGAGTTTGAGATCTGAGAATGGACAGACTGCCTCCTCAAGTCGGTCCCTGATCCCTGAGTAGTGTAACTGGGAGGCACCCCCAAGTAGGGGCAGTCTGACACCTCACATGGCCAGGTACTCCTCTGAGATGAAGCTTCCAGAGGAACGATCAGGCAGCAACATTTGCTGTTCAGCAGTATTCGCTGTACAGCAATATTCGCTGTACTACAGCCTTTGCTGCTGATACCCAGGCAAACAGGATCTGGAGTGGACCTCGAACAAACTCCAAGAGACCTACAGCTGAGGGTCCTGATTGTTAGAAGGAAAACTAGCAAACAGAAAGGACATCCACACCAAAACCCCATCTGTATGTCACCATCATCAAAGACCAAAGGTAGATAAAACCACAAAGATGGGGAAAAAACAGAGCAGAAAAGCTGAAAATTCTAAAAATCAGAGCGCCTCTCCCCCTCCAAAGGAACACAGCTCCTCGCCAGCAATGGAACAAAGCTGGACAGAGAATGACTTTGACAAGTTGAGAGAAGAAGGCTTCAGATGATCAAACTTCTCCAAGCTAAAGGAGGAAGTTCGAACCCATAGCAAAGAAGCTAAAAACCTTGAAAAAAGATTAGACAAATGGCTAACTAGAAAAACCAGTGTAGAGAAGTCCTTAAATCACTTGATGGAGCTGAAAACCATGGCACAAGAACTACATGACGAATGCACAAGCTTCAGTAGCCAATTCGATTAACTGGAAGAAAGGGTATCAGTGATTGAAGATCAAATGAATGAAATGAAGTGAGAAGAGACGTTTAGAGAAAAAAGTATAAAAAGAAATGAACAAAGCCCCCAAAAAATATGGGACTATGTGAAAAGACCAAATCTACATCTGATTAGTGTACCTGAAAGCGACAGGGAGAATGGAACCAAGCTGGGAAACACTCTGCAGGATATCATCCAGGAGAACTTCCCCAACCTAGCAAGGCAGGCCAACATTCAAATTCAGAAAATACAGAGAATGCCACAGAGATACTCCTTAAGAAGAGCAACTCCAAGACACATAATTGTCAGATTCACCAAAGTTGAAATGAAGGAAAAAATGCAGCCAGAGAGAAAGGTCGGGTTACCCACAAAGGGAAGCCCATCAGACTAATAGCTGATCTCTCGGCAGAAACTCTACAAGCCAGAAGAGAGTGGGGGCCGATATTCAACATTCTTAAAGAAAAGAATTTTCAACCCAGAATTTCAAATCCAGCCAAACTAAGCTTCATAAGTGAAGGAGAAATAAAATCCTTTACAGACAAGCAAATGCTGAGTGATTTTGTCACCACCAGGCCAGCCCTAAAAGAGCTCCTGAAGGAAGCACTAAACATGGAAAGGAACAACCGGTACCAGCCCCTGCAAAAACATGCCAAATTTTAAAGACCATCGAGGCTAGGAAGAAACTGCATCAACTAATGAGCAAAATAACCAACTAACATCATAATGACAGGATCACATTCACACATAACAATATTAACTTTAAATGTAAATGGGCTAAATGCTCCAATTAAAAGACATAGACTGGCAAATTGGATAAAGAGTCAAGACTCATCAGTGTGCTGTATTCAGGAGACCCATCTCACGTGCAGAGACACACATAGGCTCAAAATAAAGGGATGGAGGAAGATCTATCAAGCAAATGGAAAACAAAAAAGGCAAGGGTTGCAATCCTAGTCTCTGATAAAACAGACTTGAAACCAACAAAGATCAAAAGAGACAAAGAAGGTCATTACGTAATGGTAAAGGGATTGATTCAACAAGAAGAGCTAACTATCCTAAATATATATGCACCCAACACAGGAGCACCCAGATTCATAAAGCAAGTCCTTAGAGACCTACAAAGAGACTTAGATTCCCACACAATAATAATGGGAGACTTTAACACCCAACTGTCCACATTAGACAGATGAATGAGACAGAAAGTTCACAAGGATATCCAGAAATTGAACTCAGCTCTGCACCAAGCGGACCTAATAGACATCTACAGAACTCTCCACCCAAAAACAACAGAATATACATTCTTCTCAGCACCACATCGCACTTATTCCAAAATTGACCACATAGTTGGAAGTAAAGCTGTCCTCAGCAAATGTAAAAGAACAGAAATTATAACAAACTGTCTCTCAGACCACAGTGCAATCAAACTAGAATTCAGGAATAAGAAACTCACTCAAAACCACTCAACTACATGGAAACTGAACAACCTGCTCCTGAATGACTACTGGGTACATAACGAAATGAAGATATTAAATAAATAAAGATATTCTTCAAAACCAA
Source organism: Nomascus leucogenys (assembly GCF_006542625.1). Taxonomy (NCBI): domain Eukaryota; kingdom Metazoa; phylum Chordata; class Mammalia; order Primates; family Hylobatidae; genus Nomascus; species Nomascus leucogenys. The sequence continues at coordinate 95,944,537 of NC_044383.1, read as the reverse complement.
TGAGAACAAAGACACAACATACCAGAATCTCTGGGACACATTTAAAGCAGTGTGTAGAGGGAAATTTATAGCACTAAATGCCCACAAGAGAAAGCAGGCAAGATCTAAAATTGACACCCTAAGATCACAATTAAAAGAACTAGAGAAGCAAGAGCAAACACATTCAAAAGCTAGCAGAAGGCAAGAAATAACTAAGATCAGGGCAGAACTGAAGGAGATAGAGACACAAAAAACCATTCAAAAAATCAGTGAATCCAAGAGCTGTTTTTTTCTGAAAAGATCAACAAAATTGATAGACTGCTAGCAAGACTAATGAAGAAGAAAAGAGAGAAGAATCAAATAAATGCAATAAAAAATGATAAAGGGGTTATCACCACCAATCCCACAGAAATACAAATTACCATCACAGAATACTATAAACACCTTTACACATATAAACTAGAAAATCTAGAAGAAATGGATAAATTCATGGAAACATACACCCTCCCAAGACTAAACCAGGAAGAAGTTGAATCCCTGAATAGCCCAATAACAGGCTCTGAAATTGAGGCAATAATTAATAGCCTACCAACCAAAAAAAGTCCAGGACCAGACGGATTCACAGCCGAATTCTACCAGAGGTATAAGGAGGAGCTGATACCATTCCTTCTGAAACTATTCTAATCAATAGAAAAAGAGGGAATCCTCCCTAACTCATTTTATGAGGCCAGCATCATCCTGATACCAAAGCCTGGCAGAGACAACAAAAAAAGAGAATTTTAGACCAATATCCCTGATGAACATCAATGCAAAAATCCTCAATAAAATACTGGCAAACCGAATCGAACAGCACATCAAAAAGCTTATCCACCATGATCAAGTGGGCTTCATCCCTGGGATGCAAGGCTGGTTCAACACACACGAATCAATAAACACAATCCAGCATATAAGCAGAACCAAAGACAAAAACCACATGATATCTCAATAGATGCAAAAAAGGCCTTCAACAAAATTCAACAGCCCTTCATGCTAAAAACTCTCAATAAATTAGCTATTGATGGGACGTATCTCAAAATAATAAGAGCTATTTATGAAAAACCCACAGCCAATATCATACTGAATGGGTAAAAACTGGAAGCATTCCCTTTGAAAACTGGCACAAGGCAGGGATGCTCTCTGTCACCACTCCTATTCAACACAGTGTTGGAAGTTCTGGCCACAGCAATCAGGCAGGAGAAAGAAATAAACAATATTCAATTAGGAAAAGAGGAGTGTTTTGCAGATGATGTGATTGTATATTTAGATGTTTGCAGATTATGTGATTGTACATTTTTGCAGATGATGTGATTGTATATTTAGAAAACCCCATCATCTCAGCCCAAAATCTCCTTAACCTAATAAGCAACTTCAACAAAGTCTCAGGATACAAAATCAATGTGCAAAAATCACAAGCATTCTTATACACCAATAACAGACAAACAGAGAGCCACATCATGAGTGAACTCCCATTCACAATTACTTCAAAGAGAATACAATACCTAGGAATCCAACTTACAAGGGATGTGAAGGACCTCTTCAAGGAGAACTACAAACCACTGCTCAACGAAATAAAAGAGGACACAAACAAATGGAAGAACATTCCATGCTCATGGATAGGAAGAATCAATATCATGAAAATGGCCATATTGCCCAAGGTAATTTATAGATTCAATGCCATCCCCATCAAGCTACCAATGACTTTCTTCACAGAATTGGAAAAAACTACTTTAAAGTTCATATGGAACCAAAAAAGAGCCCACATTGCCAAGACAATCCTAAGCCAAAAGAACAAAGCTGGAGGCATCGTACTACCTGACTTCAAACTATACTACAAGGCTACAGTAACCAAAACAGCATGGTTCTGGTACCAAAACAGAGATATAGACCAATGGAACAGAACAGAGCCCTCAGAAGTAATATCACACATCTACAACTATCCGGTCTTTCACAAACCTGACAAAAACAAGAAATAGGGAAAGGATTCCCTATTTAATAAATGGTGCTGGGAAAACTGGCTAGCCATATGTAGAAAGCTGAAACTGGATCCCTTCCTTACACCTTATACAAAAATTAATTCAAGATGGATTAAAGACTTAAATGTTAGACCTAAAACCATAAAAACCCTAGAAGAAAACCTAGGCAATACCATTCAGGACATAGGCATAGGCAAGGACTTCATGTCTAAAACACCAAAAGCAATGGCAACAAAAGCCAAAATTGACACATGGGATCTAATTAAACTAAAGAACTTCTGACAGCAAAAGAAACTACCATCAGAGTGAACAGGCAATCTACAGAATGGGAGAAAATTTTTCCAATCTACTCATCTGACAACCGGCTAATATCCAGAATCTACAATGAACTCAAACAAATTTACAAGAAAAAAACAAACAACCCATCAATAAGTGGGGAAAGGATATGAACAGACACTTCTCAAAAGAAGACAGTTATGCAGCCAAAAAACACATGAAAAAATGCTCATCATCACTGGCCATCAGAGGAATGCAAATCAAAACCACAATGAGATACCATCTCACACTAGTTAGAATGACGATCATTAAAAAGTCAGGAAACAACAGGTACTGGAGAGGATGTGGAGAAATAGGAACACTTTTACACTGTTGGTGGGACTGTAAACTAGTTCAACCATTGTGAAAGACAATGTGGCGATTCCTCAAGGATCTAGAACTAGAAATACCATTTGACCCAGCCATCCCATTACTGGGTATATACCCAAAGGATTATAAATCATGCTGCTATAAAGACACATGCACACGTATGTTTATTGCGGCACTATTCACAATAGCAAAGACTTGGAACCAACCCAAATGTCCATCAATGATAGACTGGATTAATAAAATGTGGCACATATACACCATGGAATACTATGCATCCATTAAAAAGGATGAGTTCATGTCCTTTGTAGGGACATGGATGAAGCTGGAAACCATCATTCTCAGTAAACTATCACAAGGACAAAAAACCAAACACCGCACATTCTCACTCATAGGTGGGAATTGAACAATGGGAACACTTGGACACAGGAAGGGGAGTATCACACACCATGGCCTGTTGTGGGGTGGGGGGAGGGGGAGAGATAGCATTAGGAGATATACCTAATGTAAATGACGAGTTAATGGGCACAGCACACCAACAAGACATGGCATATGTATACATATGTAACAAACCTGCATGTTGTGCACATGTACCCTAGAACTTAAAGTATAATTAAAAAAACACATATATTATGGCCAATATATGGAAATTTGCCTCCTTATTAAGAAAGGAAAATTCACATTTTTTAATTAACAACTTTGAAGGCTGAAACTGTCAAATGTTCATGAAAGCAAATCAATAAATGTAATCCAGCATATAAACAGAACCAAAAACAAAAACCACATGATTATCTCAATAGATGCAGAAAAGGCCTTTGACAAAATTCAACAACCCTTCATGCCAAAAAGTCTCAATAAATTAGGTATTGATGGGACATATCTCAAAATAATAAGAGCTATCTATGACAAACCCACAGCCAATATCATACTGAAAGGGCAAAAACTGGAAGCATTCTCTTTGAAAACTGGCACAAGACAGGGATGCCCTCTCTCACCACTCCTATTCAACATAGTGTTGGAAGTTCTGGCCAGGGCAATTAGGCAGGAGAAGGAAATAAAGGGTATTCAATTAGGAAAAGAGGAAGTCAAATTGTCCCTGTTTGCAGATGACATGATAGTATATCTAGAAAACCCCGTTGTCTCAACCCAAAATCTTGTTAAGCTGATAAGCAACTTCAGCAAAGTCTCAGGATACAAAATTAATGTACGAAAATCACAAGCATTCTTATACACCAATAACAGACAAACAGAGAGCCAAATCATGAGTGAACTCCCATTCACAATTGCTTCAAAGAGAATAAAATACCTAGGAATCCAACTTACAAGGGATGTGAAGGACCTCTTCAAGGAGAACTACAAACCACTGCTCAGTGAAATAAAAGAGGATACAAACAAATGGAAGAACATTCCATGCTCATGGGTAGGAAGAATCAATATCATGAAAATGGCAATACTGCCCATGGTAATTTATAGATTCAATGCCATCCCCATCAAGCTACCAATGACTTTCTTCACAGAATTGGAAAAAACTACTTTAAAGTTCATATGGAACCAAAAAAGAGCCTGCATTGCCAAGTCAATCCTAAGCCAAAAGAACAAAGCTGGAGGCATCACGCTACCTGACTTCAAACTATACTACAAGGCTACAGTGACCAAAACAACATGGTACTGGTACCAAAACAGAGAAATAGATCAATGGAACAGAACAGAGCCCTCAGAAATAATGCCGCATATCTACAACCATCTGATCTTTGACAAACCTGACAAAAACAAGCAATGGGAAAGGATTCCCTATTTAATAAATGGTGCTGGGAAAACTGGCTAGCCATATGTAGAAAGCTGAAACAGGATCCCTTCCTTACACCTTATACAAAAATTAATTCAAGATGGATTAAAGACTTACATGTTAGACCTAAAACCATAAAAACCCTAGAAGAAAACCTAGGCAATACCATTCAGGACATAGGCATGGGCAAGGACTTCATGTCTAAAACACCAAAAGCAATGGCAACAAAAGCCAAAATGGACAAATGGGATCTAATTAAACTAAAGAGCTTCTGCACAGCAAAAGAAACTACCATCAGAGTGAACAGGCAACCTACAAAATGGGAGAAAATTTTCCCAACCTACTCATTTGACAAAGGGCTAATATCCAGAATCTACAATGAACTCAAACAAATTTACAAGAAAAAAACAAACAGCCCCATCAAAAAGTGGGCGAAGGATATGAACAGGCACTTCTCAAAAGAAGATATTTATGTAGCCAAAAAACACATGAAAAAATGCTCATCACCACTGGCCATCAGAGAAATGCAAATCAAAACCTCAATGAGATACCATCTCACACCAGTTAGAATGGCCATCATTAAAAAATCAGGAAACAACAGGTGCTGGAGAGGATGTGGAGAAATAGGAACACTTTTACACTGTTGGTGGGACTGTCAACTAGTTCAACCATTGCGGAAGTCAGTGTGGCGATTCCTCAGGGATCTAGAACTAGAAATACCATTTGATCCAGTCATCCCATTACTGGGTATATACCCAAAGGATTATAAATCATGCTGCTGTAAAGACACATGCACACGTATGTTTGTTGCAGCACTATTCACAATAGCAAAGACTTGGAACCAACCCAAATGTCCAACAACGATAGACTGTATTAAGAAAATGTGGCACATATACACAATGGAATACTATGCAGCCGTAAAAAATGATGAGTTCCTGTCCTTTGTAGGGACATGGATGAAACTGGAAATCATCATTCTCAGCAAACTATCGCAAGGACAAGAAACCAAACACCGCATGTTCTCACTCATAGGTGGGAATTGAACAATGAGAACACATGGACACAGGAAGGGGAACATCACACTCCGGGGACTGTAGTGGGGTGGGGGGAGGGGGGAGAGATAGCATTAGGAGATATACCTAACGTTAAATGACGAGTTAATGGGTGCAGCACACCAACATGGCACATGTATACATATGTAACAAGCCTGTACATTGTACACATGTACCCTAAAACTTAAAGTATAATAATAATAAAATTAAAAAAAATTGTTCATGGAAGTCCTATTTGTATTAAGAAGGAAATACGTAAAACAAACCAAATTTCAGATAAGCAGGAGAAACAAATTCTCACTCAAACGGTAACCGGTATTGACTCTCTCAATTAAACAAAGCCAAGTTTTCAAAGCTTAGTTGTTTTATAAGTGCTCTCTAATAAAAATGTATTAACATTCCAGTTATTTTCCTGATTCTTTTTTTTTTTTTTTGAGAAAGAGTTTCAATCTTGTTGCCCAGGCTGGAGTGCAATGGCATATTTTCCTGATTCTTAAAGTCTCATCATACTTGGGCAAGTTTGACAATCCCATTTGAATATAATCATCTTGCCCATAGGAACCAAGATACATACATTAACAATTGTCATCAGTTACAAGGAGACCCAGGGAGGTGGGTATTAGTTGTCTCATGAAAGGAAGCACTGTTAGAAGAAAAACTGCCAAAGGTGAGGGCTCCCACTACAAGTGGGCTGGCCAGGTGTACTCTTTAAATAAGGAATACCACATTCATTAGGCTGGGCACCCCTCCCAAACAGAGAACTTATTTTCTTTTTTCCTATGGTCTTCTCACAACTTTTAGTAAACTTGCAGTTAATAGTAATTGTCTGTAAACTGATTGACTACAATTTTATATTACAAATATATGTATGAAATATTGTAATTTTAATCCAATTTGATATATTTTGAAAAATAAAGGTCACATATACAACTAGAAACAGTAAAAGAAATAAAAGATAGTAGAGTAAATTTTTAAACTATTCATTACCTACAGAAAGTTGATATTTATCAATACTTTTTTTACTTTAAGTTTATTTTTTTCTTTTAAAATATTTAATTAACAAGTAAAGAATGTATATATTCAAGGTGTACATGATGATTTAATATACCTTGTATAATGATCATTACAGTCAAATTAATGAACACATCCATTACAATATTTTAATGAGATAAAGTAAATTATGAAAATTTCCACCAGTTCCACAGGTTTTATATTAGATGGTTTCCCACGATATCCAGAAGAGGCCCAGTTTTTGGGAGATCGTGGATTTTTCCCAGATGCAGCTGTTTTTATACAAGTTGATGATCAAGATATTTTTGATCGCCTCCTTCCTGCCCAAATTGAAAAGTGGAAACTAAAACAAAAGAAGAAATTAGAAAGGAAGAAACTGATCAAAGACATGAAGGCAAAAATCAGGGTATGTATCTAGCAAAAATGCATTGAATAAATCTGTTCAGCATCTGTTTAGTGATCTGTTATAAAGTGATCTTCACAAAAAATGTAGTATTCTAATTTTAATACCACAGCATGAAACATTTTTCATCGGATATTAAGACTACAATAAGAGTTAAGAGTTATTTCAGGCTTTTGTGGTGATCAATGTGTTAATGCTTCTCTCTTTATGGCAAACAAAAGATAGTGGTAGTGCCAAGACTTCCCTCTCCCAGACATGGGAGCAAGTGGAAGAGGTAACAAACAGAGATTTGAAACACAAAGAAGTAAAATTTCAGAGGTCTTTTTCGCTGCCCCTGGAGCGATGACACCATCCATCAAAGACATGTGAGCCTGTAGTGAAACCAGATCCACATTAGATTAGAACATTGTTCCTAAACCTACATTATGAGGAGTATTCCACAAAATGTTCAAAAGTGTCATGGGGAACCAGCAATTCCACTCCTGGGAATCTATCTAACAGAAATGAAAATATATGTCCACATAAAAAGTTATATGTGAATGTTCATAACCATTATTCATAATAACCAGAAAGTAGAAACAACCCAAATAATCAACTGATGAATAGAAAAATAAAAGGTGGTATCTCCTTAGAATTGAAAAACTACTCAGCATTAAGAAGGAATGACCTATTGATACACCCTGTAACATGGATAAAAATCAGAACCATTGTGCTGAGTGACAGAAGCCAGGCAAAACAGGAGTGCGTCCCGTACAATTCCATTTACATGACATGCCCTGAAAAGGCAAACCTGTAGGTCTGGGCTGAGGTAGAAAGAATGGGCTTTTGAGTCTGGACCTAGGATGGCCCAGATGAGACATGAGAGCAGTGTTAAATGTTTGAAGGGCTTTCATACCGAAGAGAGGTTGGAGTTACTCCACGTGGCCTCAAGGGAAAGAACTACCATTGGTAGGAGGAAGGTACAGGGAAAGTATATTTCATCCTTAGCAAGACATTTCAAAAAGAACCAAGAATGAAGGCAGGGAGCTCCTTGCCAATAAATAAGCATAAACTAGACGAACATTTGGCAGGGGAGAATGTAAAATATCTCAGAAAGCTCATCTATTAATTTCAATTCTGAGATACTAAGACTTAAATTATGTAATACATTCTCACAATTCAACACCAATTAAATTACAGACTGCCAAAGTGTTAAAGTCAAGCAGTTCCTCTTTCATTGCTCATACATCGTTTTCAAATTCTTTTCATCTTGGGGTTAGCCAGAGGAAATCCCTTCAAGGCCATTGCCATCCATTCCTCTCCCCCACCACACTAAGGTTGCATGTCCCAGGCCATCACTGGTTTGCACAATATCAAGGCAGGCAGAGTTCTTAGCCATCTAAGAACTGTGGAGGTAAGGAGGGAGACGTGGGAAGATACCTGGCTCCACACTGTTCTTGATGACGTTCAGGCCAAACTGTCTGCCATGCGAGAGATTCTGTAAGTATGAGAATGGAAAAGAAAGAGCCAAAGATGAGAGCCTACCATAGCACATTCATATGTTGTCTTACTGTGGGGCCTGAAATATCTAGGCCAGTGCTAACACAGAAATCTCTGTGATGACAGAAATGTCCTAGATCTGTGCTGTCCTGTACAGGAGCCACTAGCCGCAGTGGCTATTGAGCACTTAAAATGTGATTAGTGTGACTGAAAAATCAAATGTTTAATTTTGTTTAATTTTAATATAAATAGCCACACACAGCTAGTGGCTATTGTACTGGACAGTACAGCTGTAGGGCAATGAAGCCACATCCTAGATACCACATTCTTTAAGAATTTTAGGGACCTAGAATAGGAAAGCAGCAGGTTTCAGGAGCTGGTTTATCACCCCAGGCATTTGCCCCTTCCTTTCCTCACCCAATAACTCTATCTCAGTTCAGAGCTTTCTTGGCTGACACCAGCGCTCCTACAGTGACCTAATTGTCCTCCCTGGCTTCATCTCTATGCCTTCCAGACTATCCTTCTGACTACCTCCACACGAATTTTTGTAAAACTCCATTTTGATCAAGCCACCCAATTAAGGTCTGAATTCTCAATCTTATCCCAAATTATCTGTCTAACTTTTTTTCTCAGTTGAAACAAATACAAACCCTTCTCTGCAGCAGCCACCACATTGTATGCTTTGGCAATCCCATATCATTCTTTTTTTTTTTTTTTTTGAGATGGAGTCTCACTCTGTCGCTAGGCTGGAGTGCAGTGGGGCAAGCTCAGCTCACTGCAACCTCCGCCACCTGGGTTCAAGCGATTCTCCTGCCTCAGCCTCCAGAGTAGCTGGGACTACAGGCGTGCACCACCATGCCCAGCTAATTTTTGTATTTTTAGTAGAGACGGGGTTTCACCATGTTGGCCAGGTCAAGAGATCGAGACCATATCTGGTAGTTTCTAAAAGCATTCTCACACTAATTGTGTGATATTACGTGAGTTAAACCCTGAATTTCTGTTAACTCACCTCTAGAGTGGAGTAATGCCTTGCAGATATGTTTTGAGCAGAAAATGAAAGAATATATATTATCGTGCTCAGGACAGTGCTGCCATCTGGCAGATGTACAATAATTAGTTAAACCTCACTGACTATTTATTTGAGTGAAAAGAGCAGAGGAAAAGTAGACTCAGAATGTGTATGAGTGTTTTTGTGTATAGTTTGCAATTTTTCGGTAATACAGTGGTCTTTATGTTTTATGAAAACACAAAAGAGACTATGTTTTCACAACTCCACATTTAAAGAACCTATGGTAAAGATATGTTTTTATAAAAGGAAATAAAAAGAATTTTTGTAAATTCTCACCATGTTAAGAGCCATAGAATCTTTCTGGGGCTCATAAACCAAATGAATTATATTCAGTTCAGTTTTATAATTCTATCTACAAATAATTCTTGCATGCCTACAAGGCATAAGTTCTCAGGAATGTGTACTCAATAGCAACCAGACAAAAGCGCCCAGGTTCTGCTCGTCTGGACCAGAGCCCCAGAGCATGTCCTCAGGCACCACTCTAGCCTCCTGGTATTTAAAGGGAGACCAGTTTACAGAGTCCTGAGCCAATAAGCCCCCAAACCTGAAGAAAGCAGATTAGTTTTCATGAAGACCTTGGAGACCTATCAAAGAGGATCCATTGTGTTAGATTTAGAGGATTCTGGGAAGGTTGGAGGACTATCTATATATCAAGTCTGTGACTGTCTCCCAACCACATACACTTTCCCCATGTGGACATATGTATTTTTAGGTTTGTTAGTCCGGGGGTTCCTAACCCCTGGGCCATGGATGGATACCAGTCTGTGGCCTGTGAGGAACCAGGCCACACAGCAGGAGGTGAGCAGTGAGTGGGCAAGTGAGTGAAGCTTCATCTGTATTTACAGCCACTCCCCATCACTCACATTACTGCCTGAGCTCTGCCTCTGGTCAGATCAGCGGCACGTTAGATTCTCATAGGAGCACAAACCATATTGTTAATTGTGCATGCAAGGGATCTAGGTTGCAAACTCATGAGAATCTAATGCCTCATGATCTGTCACTATCTCCCATCACCTCCAGATGGGACCATGTAGTTGCAGGAAAACAAGTTTAAGGCCCCCACTGATTCTACATTGTGGTGAGTTATGAAATTATTTCTTTGGATATTACATTGTAATAATAAAAGAAATAAAGTGCACGATAAATGTCATGAGCTTGAATCATCCCAAAACAATCCTCATCTTCGGTCCATGGAAAATTGTCTTCTGTGAAACCGGTCCCTCATGCCAAAATGGTTGGGGATCGCTATGTTAATAGTGTGTTAAAAGCTTACCATTTTCAACGATTTGCCTCCAAGTATTTCCCTATTTCCTGCCACCAAAACCAAACAAACAAATAAGCAATAAATGTTGAAAAGGAGTTCTAGGGGGTGGAGCCAAGATGGCCGAATAGGAACAGCTCCGGTCTCCAGCTCCCAGCCCCAGCGACACAGAAGACGGGTGACTTCTGCATTTCTGCTTGAGGTACCGGTTTCATCTCACTAGGGAGTGCCTAACAGTGGGTGCAGGACAGTCGGTGAAGCGCACTGTGCGCGAGCCGAAGCAGGGCGAGGCATTGCCTCACTCGGGAAGCACAAGGGGTCAGGGAGTTCCCTTTCCTAGTCAAAGAAAGGGGAAGCAGACGGCACCTGGAATATCGGGTCAGTCCCATCCTAATATTGCGCTTTTCCAACGGGCCTGGAAAATGGCACACTAGGAGATTGTGTCCCGCACCTGGCTCGGAGGGTCCTATGCCCACGGAGTCTCGCTAATTGCTAGCACAGCAGTCTGAGATCAAGCTGCGAGGCGGCAGCGAGGCTGGGGGAGGGGCGCCCGCCATTGCCCAGGCTTGCTTAGGTAAACAAAGCAGCCAGGAAGCTCAAACTGGGTGGAGCCCACCACAGCTCAAGGAGGCCTGCCTGCGTCTGTAGGCTCCACCTCTGGGGGCAGGGCACAGACAAACAAAAACTCTGCAAGAACTTCCACAGACTTAAATGTCCCTGTCTGACTGACAGCTTTGAAGAGAGTAGTGGTTCTCCCAGCATGCAGCTGGAGATCTGAGAACGGTCAGACTGCCTCCTAAAGTGGGTCCCTGACCCCTGAGCAGCCTAACTGGGAGGCACCCCCCCAGTAGGGACAGACTAACACCTCATTCAACCCGGTACTTCTCTGAGACAAAACTTTCAGAGGAACTATCAGACAGCTGAATTTGTGGTCTCACGAAAATCTGCTGTTCTGCAGCCACTGCTGCTGACACCCAGCCAAACAGGTGTCTGGAGTGCACCTCTAGTAAACTCCAACAGACCTGCAGCTGTGGGTCCTGTCTGGTAGAAGGAAAAATAACAAACAGAAAGGACATCCACACCAAAAACCCATCTGTACATCACCATCATCAAAGACAAAAAGTAGATAAAAGCACAAAGATGGGGAAAAAACAGACCAAAAAAACTGGAAACTCTAAAAAACAGAGCACCTCTCCTCCTCCAAAGGAACGCAGTTCCTCACCAGCAACGGAACAAAGCTGGATGGAGGATGACTTTGATGAGCTGAGAGAAGAAGGCTTCAGATGATCAAACTACTCTGAGCTACGAGAGGAAATTCAAAACAACAGGAAAGAAGTTAAAAACTTTGAAAAAAAATTAGAAGAATGGATAACTAGAATAACCAATGGAGAGAAGGGCTTCAAGGAGCTGATGGAGCTGAAAGCCAAGTTTCGAGAACTACGCGAAGATTGCAGAAGCCTCAGTAGCAGATGTGATCAACTAGAAGAAAGGGTATCGCTGATGGAAGATGAAATGAATGAAATGAAGAGAGAAGGGAAGTTTAGAGAAAAAAGGATAAAAAGAAATGAACAAAGCCTCCAAGAAATTTGGGACTATGTGAAAAGACCAAACCTACGTCTGATTGGTGTACCTGAAAATGATGGGGAGAATGGAACCAAGTTGGAAAACACTCTGCAAGATATTATCCAGGAGAACTTCCCCAATCTAGCAAGGCAGGCCAGCATTCAGATTCAGGAAATACAGAGAACGCCACAAAGATACTCCTCGAGAAGGGCAACTCCAAGACACATTATTGTCAGATCCACCAAAGTTGAAATGAAAGAAAAAATGTTAAGGGCAGCCAGAGAGAAAGGTCGGGTTACCCACAAAGGGAAGCCCATCAGACTAACAGCTGATCTCTCAGCAGAAACTCTACAAGCCAGAAGAGAGTGGGGGCCGATATTCAACATTCTTAAAGAAAAGAATTTTCAACCCAGAATCTCCTATCCTGCCAAACTAAGCTTCATAAGTGAAGGAGAAATAAAACACTTTACAGACAAGCAAACGCTGAGTGATTTTGTCACCACCAGGCCTGCCCTAAAAGAGCTCCTGAAGGAAGCACTAAACATGGAAAGGAACAACCGGTACCAGCCACTGCAAAAACATGCCAAATTGTAAAGACCATCGAGACTAGGAAGAAACTATAGCAACTAACGAGCAAAATAACCAACTAACATCATAATGACAGGATCAGATTCACACATAACAATATTAATGTTAAATGTAAATGGGCTAAATGCTCCAATCAAAAGACACAGACTGGCAAACTGGATAAGGAGTCAGGACCCATCAGTGTGCTGTATTCAGGAAACCCATCTCACGTGCAGAGACACACATAGACTCAAAATAAAGGGATGGAGGAAGATCTATCAAGCAACTGGAAAACAAAAAAAGGCAGGGGTTGCAATCCTAGTCTCTGATAAAATAGACTTTAAACCAACAAAGATCAAAAGAGACAAAGAAGGCCATTACATAATGGTAAAGGGATCAATTCAACAAGAAGAGCTAACTATCCTAAATATATATGCACCCAACACAGGAGCACCCAGATTCATAAAGCAAGTCCTGAGTGACCTACAAAGGGACGTAAACTCCCACACAATAATAATGGGAGATTTTAACACCCCACTGTCAGCATTAGACAGATCAACGAGACAGAAAGTTAACAAGGATATCCAGGAATTGAACTCAGCTCTACATAAAGTGGACCTAATAGACATCTACAGAACTCTCCACCCCAAGTCAACAGAATATACATTTTTTTCAGCACCACACCACACCTATTCCAAAATTGACCACATAGTTGGAAGTAAAGCTCTCCTCAGCAAATGTAAAAGAACAGAAATTATAACAAACTGTCTCTCAGACCACAGTGCAATCAAACTAGAACTCAGGATTAAGAAACTCACTCAAAACCGCTCTACTACATGGAAACTGAACAACCTGCTCCTGAATGACTATTGGGTACATAATGAAATGAAGGCAGAAATAAAGATGTTCTTTGAAACCAACGAGAACAAAGACACAACATACCAGAATCTCTGGGACACATTCAAAGCAGTGTGTAGAGGGAAATTTATAGCACTAAATGCCCACAAGAGAAAGCAGGAAAGATCCAAAATTGACTCCCTAACATCACAATTAAAAGAACTAGAAAAGCAAGAGCAAACACATTCAAAAGCTAGCAGAAGGCTAGAAATAACTAAAATCAGAGCAGAACTGAAGGAAATAGAGACACAAAAAACCCTTCAAAAAATTAATGAATCCAGGAGCTGGTTTTTTGAAAAGATCAACAAAATTGATGGACCGCTAGCAAGACTAATAAAGAAGAAAAGAGAGAAGAATCAAATAGATGCAATAAAAAACGAGAAAGGGGATATCACCACCGATCCCACAGAAATACAATCTACCATCAGAGAATACTACAAACACCTCTATGCAAATAAACTAGAAAATCTAGAAGAAATGGATAAATTCCTCGACAAATACACCCTCCCAAGACTAAACCAGGAAGAAGTTGAATCTCTGAATAGACCAATAACAGGTTCTGAAATTGTGGCAATAATCAATAGCTTACCAACCAAAAAGAGTCCAGGACCTGATGGATTCACAGCTGAATTCTACCAGAGGTACAAGGAGGAACTGGTACCATTCCTTCTGAAACTATTCCAATCGATAGAAAAAGAGGGAATCCTCCCTAACACATTTTATGAAGCCAGCATCGTCCTGATACCAAAACCTGGCAGAGACATAACCAAAAAAGAGAATTTCAGACCAATATCCTTGATGAACATTGATGCAAAAATCCTCAATAAAATACTGGCAAACCGAATCCAGCAGCACATCAAAAAGCTTATCCACCATGATCAAGTGGGCTTCATCCCTGGGATGCAAGGCTGGTTCAACATACGCAAATCAATAAATGTAATCCAGCATATAAACAGAACCAAAGACAAAAACCACATGATTATCTCAATAGATGCAGAAAAGGCCTTTGACAAAATTCAACAACCCTTCATGCTAAAAACTCTCAATAAATTAGGTATTGATGGGACGTATCTCAAAATGATAAGAGCTATCTACGACAAACCCACAGCCAATATCATACTGAATGGGCAAAAACTGGAAGCATTCCCTCTGAAAACTGGCACAAGACAGGGATGCCCTCTCTCACCGCTCCTATTCAACATAGTGCTGGAAGTTCTGGCCAGAGCAATCAGGCAGGAGAAGGAAATAAAAGGTATTCAATTAGGAAAAGAGGAAGTCAAATTGTCCCTGTTTGCAGATGACATGATTGTATATCTAGAAAACCCCATTGTCTCAGCCCAAAATCTCCTTAAGCTGATTAGCAACTTCAGCGAAGTCTCAGGATACAAAATTAATGTACAAAAATCACAAGCATTCTTGTACACCAATAACAGACAAACAGAGAGCCAAATCATGAGTGAACTCCCATTCACAATTGCTTCAAAGAGAATAAAATACCTAGGAATCCAACTTACAAGGGATGTGAAGGACCTCTTCAAGGAGAACTACAAACCACTGCTCAATGAAATGAAAGAGGATACAAACAAATGGAAGAACATTCCATGCTCATGGGTTGGAAGAATCAATATCGTGAAAATGGCCATACTGCCCAAGGTAATTTATAGATTCAATGCCATCCCCATCAAGCTACCAATGACTTTCTTCACAGAATTGGAAAAAACTACTTTAAAGTTCATATGGAACCAAAAAAGAGCCCGCATCGCCAAGTTAATCCTAAGCCAAAAGAACAAAGCTGGAGGCATCACGCTACCTGACTTTAAACTATACTACAAGGCTACAGTAACCAAAACAGGATGGTACTGGTACCACAACAGAGACATAGATCAATGGAACAGAACAGAGCCCTCAGAAATGGTGCCGCATAGCTACAACTATCTGATCTTTGACAAACCTGACAAAAACAAGAAATGGGGAAAGGATTCCCTATTTAATAAATGGTGCTGGGAAAACTGGCTAGCCATATGTAGAAAGCTGCAACTGGATCCCTTCCTTACACCTTATACAAAAATTAATTCAGGATGGATTAAAGACTTATATGTTAGACCTAAAACCATTAAAATCCTACAAGAAACCCTAGGCAATACCATTCAGGACATAGGCGTGGGCAAGGACTTCATGTCTAAAACACCAAAAGCAATGGCAACAAAAGCCAAAATCGACAAATGGGATCTCATTAAACTAAAGAGCTTCTGCACAGCAAAAGAAACTATCATCAGAATGAACAGGCAACCTACAGAATGGGAGAAAATTTTTGCAACCTACTCATCTGACAAAGGGCTAATATCCAGAATCTACAATGAACTCAAACAAATTTACAAGAAAAAAACAAACAACCCCATCAAAAAGTGGGCAGAGGACATGAACAAACACTTCTCAAAAGAAGACATTTATGCAGCCAGAAAACACATGAAGAAATGCTCATCATCACTGGCCATCAGAGAAATGCAAATCAAAACCACAGTGAGATACCATCTCACACCAGTTAGAATGGCCATCATTAAAAAATCAGGAAACAACAGGTGCTGGAGAGGATGTGGAGAAATAGGAACACTTTTACACTGTTGGTGGGACTGTAAACTAGTTCAACCATTGTGGAAGTCAGTGTGGCGATTCCTCAGGGATCTCGAACTAGAAATACCATTTGACCCAGCCATCCCATTACTGGGTATATACCCAAAGGACTATAAATCATGCTGCTATAAAGACACATGCACACGTATGTTTATTGCGGCACTATTCACAATAGCAAAGAGTTGGAACCAACCCAAATGTCCAACAACGATAGACTGGATTAAGAAAATGTGGCACATATACACCATGGAATACTATGCAGCCATAAAAAATGATGAGTTCGTGTCCTTTGTAGGGACATGGATGAAACTGGAAAACATCATTCTCAGTAAACTATCACAAGGACAAAAAACCAAACACCGCATGTTCTCTCTCATAGGTGGGAATTGAACAATGAGAACTCATGGACACAGGAAGGGGAACATCACACTCCGGGGACTGTTGTGGGGTGGGGGGAGGGGGGAGGGACAGCATTAGGAGATACACCTAATGCTAAATGACGAGTTAATGGGTGCAGGAAATCAACATGGCACATGGATACATATGTAACAAACCTGCACATTGTGCACATGTACCCTAAAACCCTAAAGTATTAAAAAAAATAAAAATAAAAAATAAAAAAATAAAAAAATAAAAAGAAAAGGAGTTCTAAACTTTGTGGAAAGAGTAACTGACCCCAAGTGCTGCTTATCCCTGTGAAAGAAAATAGCTGATCAAGAGGTTCAGAGGTACAAGGATGCAAGCCAAGCAACATGATTACCGCCATCACATCCTTTCCTGCAAAGTTCGCTGTGCTTCTGCCCAAACGTTATTCCTACTTTATAGAAAAATATATTAATACAGAGAAAGCCACTTTTATCATTCTTCATTACAATTTTTTAATGTCTCTTTCTTTAACAGGTTGGTATGATTGCTAAAAGAAGGGCTGAACTTATATTAGAGAGAGATAAAAAAAGGAGGGAGGTAAGTAATTTTCTTTTTTTTCAAAACAGGGTCTCACTCTGTTGCCCAGGGCAGGGTGCAGTGGCACAATCATAGCTCACTGCAACCTCGAACTCCTGGGCTCAAGGGATCCTCCCACCTCAGCCTCTCAAAGCACTAGGATTATAGGCATGAGCCATCACACCCAGCCTTTGCCTTCTGGCATAAGACACCCTTGTAACAGCTTTTCAAGGCTGACCCTCTTGTAACCTGATTTCCATCTGTATAAAAATGTCCAGCCAAACAAGGAGAAGAGAAAAAGAGGAATATCAGAAAATACAACTTGCTACAAGTGCAACCACGTGTCCCCCTGGTGTGAATATGCTGGACTTCCGTACAGAGGACTGCTGATACTATACAGTGCAACTGCAACTGCAACTGCGGGCACAAAGCATTGCAGAGAAGGGGCCAAAGTAATTGTTGCTTTGTCAAAACAAAATATTTACAACCAAAAGTAAATTAAAAAAAAAAACCATTGGACTGACAAAATTATGGCACCATGTAAGAATAAGAATCCTCCTCTTAATTATTTGCCTCGATTTTCATTCATTTATTCATTCAGCCCATCAGCAAACATTAATTGAGCTTTGTGTCTGACACTGTTTCAAATACTGGCAAATCGGCCACGAGCAAAACTTACAGAAATCCTAGCCTCATTCTAATGCTCATTTCCCTCATCAAACATGTTCTGAAAGTTTACTCTGTTTAAGGTGTCATGCTAATGTTTAGGATCAAAAAGATGTCCTAACCTGGAATTAAGTACAGTTAACTACTTTAAGCCCTTGGGAGTCCCTAGTGGTCCCCTTCTGAATCACTTCAAATGTTTCAGCAGTGAAGGAGTCCAGGCTTTGCAGTTAAACACACCTACGCGGTATCCATTCTCCAGTTCTCATTGACTTTGTTCA
The DNA here is from genome assembly GCF_006542625.1 of Nomascus leucogenys. NCBI lineage: Eukaryota > Metazoa > Chordata > Mammalia > Primates > Hylobatidae > Nomascus > Nomascus leucogenys. Next base: position 95,926,299 of record NC_044383.1, on the reverse strand, counting down.
CTGCTCTCCAGTGCCTGGTGGAGTGCTGACACATGTGACATTCAACTTCAGTTGTATAACACTGAGTAAGTCACTTAGCCTCTGTAAACCTAGGGCTTTTTATTGTAAAATGGGAAAAATTAATACACTTACTTTCCCTAATTAATAATAATTTAATTTCCCTTTGCTACTCTTTAGTTAAATCTTCATTTCTTAAGAATTAATTTTCAGGATAAACTTTAAATGTTCTTTATAATTTTTTCATTTGTTAACATTAGAATGGTGTGATTTCTTCTGATTTATCATTCGGAAATGCAATATGTAGAGGTTAAATAGGATTTTGTGAGTCAGCTCTCCTGAGACTTCATGTTTGTAAAATTGGCTGTGTATCCCACAAAACTGATATAAACAAACTCACAACACAACTCCTGAGATGTTTGATGAATTAAAAATTAAAACTGTATGTGGGGAGTTTTTTCCAACTCCTTTGATGGAAATTTTATATGTCCTGCTACTGACTCAGACAATAAAGTAGACAAAATGTAGCATCTCAGGTCTGAGTTAGTGTGCTTGTTACTGCTGGTCAGTGTGCTACCCTAAGTGGCATCCATCCTGACTCCACATCTATCCTGGAGCTCACTTGCATGAACAGATCCAGGGGGTTTCTCACATTTGCCTTCTTATGCAGAATATGCAGTTCTGTGACTTGCCTTTTTCACACTAACTGGGGAATCCCAGGCAGAGAAAGCCCTTCCCAGATTTGTCTTCTTGCCCTAAACAAAATCATTGCCTTTACTGTCTTTTTAGCACTGAATGGGACATTTCCAACATTAGAAATCACTTCAATATCCCAGTCACCACTTGCATTAATTTCATAGGGAAACGTTGCCATCTTGTGGACCTGTAGTCTCAGAATGTGACTGTAAGGCAGCCCCTGGCCTTGCTTGTAATCTTCCCTCTCTTCCTGTCCCCTGGCTCCATCCCTGGGTCTCTATTAGGTGTTGGGTAGCCACTGGGAGGTGAAAGCAAGGGAGGGCCAGGACAGGAAGCCTGGGGAGCAAGTGAGCGCAGTGTCAGACTACGCCTCGGAGAAGAATAATAGAAACACATTGATCATAGGTACTGAGGGAAGGTCCAAGTCAGGGTCCACATGAGGTTGAAACAAGGGTCGGGACCAAGTATCAGGCCAAAACCATCTCCAGGATCCTCTAGGGAGAAGACAGAGTGTTTAGACCCAAAGGTTGATACACAGAGGGCTCTTCAGGATGAAACAGCAAGCAAAAGTGTGCATGGGTATACAGGTTGGAGACAGATTCAAAGCACTGAAAACCAAGTAGTTCACAATAGCTGCTCCACAGGCAACGTCAGTCACACCACAGCATAATAAAGGAATCTGGGGATCTAGATAACGAGCATCTGTGTCAGGAAGCCCTGAGAACTCTAACAGGTCTTTTACTTCTTCTTCCATTTCTTCATGCTTTCCTCTTCCGTCCCTTCTCTAATCATAAAAAATTCCATCACTCTCCTGGCACAAGCTTCTGTCCAGATATAGCTTCCCCTGTCTTCCCCTACCAGTAGACAGTTGTAACACAGCTTACCCCAAATCTAGTCCTGTCTCTCTGAGACTATGAATTTATTTGCTTTCTGCTTGTCCCTTCTGTTTTCTGTTTCTCTGTTCCCCTTTTCCGGCCTTCTTTGGATTATTTGATTATATTTTAGAAATTCATTTTAATTATCTATTGCCTTTTTTTCTTTTGAAAAGTGTGTAAAATTTTTATTTTATTTTTTCTTTTTCAATTTGTATTTTAGATTCAGAAGGTACATGTGCAGGTTTGTTACATGGGTAAATTGCATGTTGCTGGGGTTTGGTGTACAAATAATTTTGTCACTCAGGTAGTGAGCATAGTACTCAATAGGTAGTGTTTTGACTCTCACTCTCCTCCTACCCTCTACCCTCAAGTAGGCCCCAGTGTCTGTTTTTCCCCTCTTTGTGTCCATGTGCACTCAAAGTTTAGCTCCCACTTATGAGAACATGCAGTATTTGGTTTTCTGTTCCTGTGTTAATTTGCTTGGGATAATGGACTCCAGCCCCATCCATGTTGCTGCAAAAGATATGAATTCATTCTTTTTTATGGCTGCATGGTATTCCATGGTATATATGTACCACATTTTCTTTATCCAGTCCACCATTAATGGGCATCTAGGTTGATTGCATGTCTTTGCTATTGTGAGTAGTGCACTGCATGTGTGCATGTGACTTTTTGGTAGAACGATTTCTATTCCCTTGGGTGTATACCCATTAATGGGATTGCTGAGTTAAATGGTAGTTCTAAGTTCTTTGATAAATCTCCAAACTGCTTTTCACAGTGGCTAAACTAATTTACATTCCCACCAACATTTCCTTTTCTTCATAACCTCACTAACATCTGTTATTTTCTGACTTTTCAATAATAGTCATTCTGACTGGCATGAGATAGCACATCATTGTGTTTTCGATTTGCATTTCTCTAATGAGTAGTGACATTGAGCATTTTTTCATATGCTTGTTGGCTGTGTCTATGTCTTCTTCTAAGTGTCTGTTTACGTCTTGTGCCCATTTTTTAATGGGGTTGTTGTTTTGGGCTTGTTGATTTGTTTAAGTTCCTTATAGATTCTGGATATTAGACTTGTGTTGTATGCATAGTTTGCAAATATTTTCTCCCATTCTGTAGGTTGTCTGTTTCTTCTGTTGATAGTTTCTTTTGTGTGAAGAAGCTGTTTAGTTTAATTAGGTCCCACTTGTCAATTTTTGTTTTTGTTGCAATTGCTTTTGGAGACTTTGTCATAAAATATTTGTCCAGAACCAAAACAGCATGGTACTGGTACAAAAACAGACACATAGAGCAATGGAACTCAGAAATAAAGCTGCACGCCTACAATCATCTGATCTTCGACAAGGTCGATAAAAACAAGCAATGGGGAAATGACTCCCTAGTAAATAAATGGTGCTGGGATAACTGGTTATCCATATGCAGAAGAATGAACCTGGACCCCTTCCTTTTACCATATACAAAAATCAAAATGGATTAAAGACTTAAATGTAAGACCTAAAACCATAAAAACCCTAGAAGAAAATCTGTTGCCTTTTTAAGTATACCTCTATGCTTCATTTTTTAGTAGTTATGCTAGAATTACAAATACATCCTTGGCTTTTCACGTCTACTTAGGGTCAATATTATTCAATGTAATATTGTAAAAACCTTAGAACTGTCTAGCTCCATTTGCCCCACCCGTCTCCAACCCACTAACATCCTTTATGCTCTAGTTGTGATGTGTTTTACAATTGAATACATTACAGCCCTCATAAGAAATAGTTCTAATGTTTATATTAGTCACATGTATATTCAAAAAATTAATAGGAAAGTAAGCCTTGTTTTACATTTATCCAGATATTTACTATTTCTGATGTTCTGCATTCATTCCTCTGGTATGATGGAAATCAGAAGGATGGGAATGCTGGATATCTGGATTATTGTTCACCTATTGTCTTTCTTTTCTCTCTATCTTTGCTTTTCAACAGTTTGGTTATGATGTGCCTACATATCATTTTCTTCATATCTAGTTTGGGGTTCACTAAGCTTCTTTAATCTGTACATTTGTGTCTTTCACTAAATTTGGGGAAACTTTAGACGTTATTTCTTTAGACATTTTTTCTGCCTCATTTACTCTTTGTCTTCTCCTTATAGTACCCCAGTTATACATAGGTTAGACCTTTGCTATTGTTCCATATGTCCTGGGAACTTTGTTGATTTTTTTCCATCTTTTTTCTCTCTCTTCTTTAAGGTAAATAATTTAAGCCCAACCAACAATTTTTTTAATTTCGAATACTGTATTTTTAGTTCTAAAATTTCCATTTGGTTTGTTTCTATATTTTCTATTTCTCTCCTGAGATTTCCTATCTGTTCATTTATTATAAGTGTATTTTCCTTTTCCTGATTGATCATTGTAATAACTGCTTTAAAAGTTCTTGTTTGGTGATCCTAACACCTGGGCTGGGTATTTGATTATTATCTTTCTTTATGAGGATGGGTCAAATTTTCATGATTCTTCATATTTTGAGTAACTTTGAATTATGTTCTAGAATTGTAAATGTTATATTGTGGGGATTCTGGATTTTGTTATGTACCTCCGAAGAGAACTGAGGTTTTTGTTTTAGCAGGCAATTAACTTGGTAAGATAAACTTAAAATTCTGTCATGCCTGCAATGAATGGCAGCTCTGTGTATACTGTTTTTGAACTGCCCATATGTACATGGTTCACAGGCTAGCTAGAGTCTTGGACGAATTAACTTTGGTGTTTCCTTCTCTGGCTCTCTCATCTCTGGCATTTACCCTCACTCTCCAGCGACCCTAGTTGTGGCTCCTTTCTCTGGTTGCTCCATCCAGAAAGTCAGTTGGCTTTCTACCAAAGTTTTAGTCACACTGAACCACTACTACTCTGAAACTGCCCTCTCGGCAAATGCACAAAATCAGAAAACTCACCCTATGCCAATTGCTTCCTCCAAATTTTGACTGCTCTTCAAAATCTGCTTTTCTTGCTCCAAAGACCTCAAAAATAGTAGAGAGAGGAGTGTTGTTTACAGTTTATTATTATCTGCTAGAGGTTAAATAAACTTTTTTCTTCATATTTGAGGCAGATCTTCAAGACCATGAAGTTTAGAATATACATCTTCCAACTTGAGGACTAAGACATGCGTGATGTCAGGGAAAACAACACTGTTCTACAAGATTAAATGACCATTTACAGAAAAATGAAAACTTTTTTTTCCCTAGGAAGAATTAACCTGAGAGTCTCTTAGATGATCTTTTGTGAAGATTTTTAGGATATTTTTAGGATTTTTTAAAAATCAACATTGTATTACAGGTGTGAGCCAAAGCAAAGTAAGAAAAAGAAATAGCATACGTATTAAAAAGTAAGAATAAAACTCATTATTTGTATATAATTTGAATATCTAGAAAGTGTAAGAGGGTAAATTGCAGAAAAATTCCTTAAGGTCACCAGCCCTTCACTTAACAGCGACATTTGCCCCATAAAGAAAAAAGGTAAATCATTTCTAAAGGGATGAAATAATCTGTCTGGAAGATTCTAGGTCCACAGAATGTTGGTTGATACCTTTCATTTTTGGGGCAAGGTCCAGGCTTCCTACATCTTCTCATCTTCACATCTTAAATAGAAGTGTGATACAACATTACCTGCTCATATACAGACAGCATGCAGGTGCTCTGAACTAATCAATTTAATCCTTCATTTATAAAAATGAATAGCCAACCAAGGGTTACCATATACTTGAGGAAAATCACCAAAAAAAGGAAAAACCAACATAAACGAACAGAACAATTGATCATAAAACAAGTGGACAACCCAGGAAACATCATTAAATATTAAAAGAATTTCACTTTCTCTCAGAAAATTCAAGAAGAAACTTGTATCCATAAAACAGGAAAAAGATGCTATAAAAAGTCAGAGAACAAAAAAGAGTTAATGAAAACTAAAATAAATTAAAAGTTAAATTGAAAAAAAGGAAAAGTCCAAGAAGTTTCTCAAATATAAAACAAAGTGCAAGAGATAGGAAATACAAAAGAAAAAAACTGAAGATCTATGAGGTCAATCCAGGAAGGTCAACATCCAATATGCATTTCAAATAGTGGAAACATAAAATAAGGAAATAATCTAAGAAATGTTAGAAGAAAAGTTCCCAGTATTGAAGAGAGCAGGAGGTCTTCAAATTGAAAGGGCCCATGGAATGCCAAGCAGAATAAATAAAAAGAGATGTGCATTAGACACATCCATATGAAATTTGAGATTGACAGGTATAAAGAGAAGCTCCTACTTGTTTCTAAAATTTTAAAAGGATATCTACAAAGGAATGGAGGTAAGATTTGTATCAGACTTCTCAGTAACAATACTTGATAGTAAAAGACAGAGACAACACTTGTAAAATTCTAAGTGAAAATGGTTTTCAGCCTAGAACTCTGTACTTAGCAAACTGTTTATAATGAGAGAAAATGAAATGGAAAAATTTTCAGATACTTTAGATTTGTGAAAATTAGCCTCTTTTATATTCTTCCTGAAAAGAGTAGCCAATTGATATGGTGAATAACACTGTTTCTGCTCACAAAATAAACAACAATAAAACAAACAAATGAAAAAACCCTAGAAATATGGGGGTGGGGAGAGACAATAAGAGTATTATTCAAATATGGGGCAAATGTAATTGTAGCATGATTTTGAATAAGAAGAAAAAGTGATGCTTGGTCTTGATACTAGACACATTCTACTTAGAATAGTGCATGTTTCTTGATATAGAATTGCATTCCTTGTATTACTAACTCCAGCTGTAGTGAATAAGGGTTATGTAATTTAACATAGCAGGTGCTGTTTATTAGATTTCCATATTCAGAATCAATCAAATGCTGTTTGCTTACTTTTAATTTTTAGAATCAATTTCTACATGAAGCACCAAATACTGAACTCCAATTATAGGACAGGGACATAAATGTAGTAATATTGGAGACAAAATACTTAGAAACTGAAGAAAGGGAGACTTGGAAGGAAGAGTAAGGACATCTTCTTAATGGGGAATCAAAACAGACATCTAAAGAGGGCAGCTCAATAAATAGAGATTTGGAGATAGTATTTAAAGTTATAAGCACTCAATTACAAAATAAAGAGTGAAAATATGACTAAAACTGGGCAACAGGCAGAAAGAGGAGTGATGTAAGTTAGCTAAATTCCTCATCATCACTGGCAGGAAAGAGGAACCAAATATCACAAGGGTCAAAAGTGATTACCGTTTACTGTTTGTTTTGTTACTTTCTAAACTGGTTTCTATAGAAAAAACACACATTTTTTAAATAGAAGAATGATTAAATGAACTGTGATACTATGAAGTACTATGTGGCGTTTAAAAATATTAAGATGCAAAGAACAATCAGTGAAGAGAAAGAAACGCTTCCAAATAGGAAAAGAAGTTAAACTATCTCTTTGCTGACAATATAATTCTATACCTGTAAAACCCTAAAGACTCTGCCAAAAGGTCACTGAAACTAATAAACAACTTCAGTAAAATTTCAGGATACAAAAATCAATGCACAAAATTAGTTGCCTTTATACTAGTAACATTTAAGCTTAGAGCCAAATCAAGGATGCAATCCCATTTACAATAGCCACCAAAAGAATAAAATACCTAAGAGTACAGCTAATCAAGGAAGTGAAAAATCTCTCCAAGGAGAACTACAAAACAGTGCTGAAAAAAATCAGAGACAACACAAAACAGATGAAAAAACATTTCATACTCATGGACTGGAAGAATCAGTATCGTTAAAATGGCCATACTATCCAATCTACAAATTCAATGGTATTCTATCAAACTACCAATAACATCCTTCACAGATTTTTTAAACTATTCTAAAATTCATATGGAACCAAAACAGGAGCCCCAAATAGCCAAAACAATCCCAAGAAAAAAGAAGCCAGAGGCATCACACTACCTAACTTTATACTCTTGGATTATGGTAATCAAAACAGCATGATACCAGTACAAAAACAGACACATAGACCAATGGAACAGAATACAAAACTCAGAAACGAAGCAATACACCTACAACCATCTGATCAACAAGGCCAACAACAACAAAAAAATAATAGAGAAAGGATTCCCTATTCAATAAATGGTGCCAGGTTAGCTGGCTATTCATATGCAGAAGAATGAAACTGGATGCCTACCTTTCACCATATAAAAAAATTAACTCAAGATAAATTAAAGATTTAAATGTGAGACCTCAGACTATATGATTCCTAGAAGAAAACCTGGGAAACACCATTCTGGACATTGGCTTTGGGAAATAATTATGACTAGGTCCTCAAAAGTAATTGTACCAAAAACAAAAATTGACAAGTGGGAGCTTAGCTCCCACAAGGACCTAAGACTATGGAGCTTCTGCACAGCAAAAGAAACTATCAACAGAGTAAACAGGCAACCTAAAGAATAGGAGAAAATATTCACAAACTATGCATCTGACACAGGTTAATATTCCAAATCTATAAGGAACTTAAACAATTGAACAAGCAAAAACCAAATAACCCTGTTAAAAAGTGGGCAAAAGATGTGAACAGACACTTTTCAAAAGAAGACATACATGCAGCCAACAACATCTGAACAAATGCTCAGTGTCACTAATCATCAGAGAAATGCAAGTCAAAGCCGCAGTGAGATACCATCTCACACCAGTCAGAATGGCTATTTTTTTTTTTTTTGAGACAGGCTGGAGTGCTCACTGCAGCCTCAACCTCCAGGGCTCAAGCAATCCTCCTGTCTCAGCCTCCAAGTAGCTGGGACTGCAGATAGAAACACACTTAGCTATTTTTTTATTTTTTATTTTTGGAGAGACAGGGTTTAACCATTTTTCCCAGGCTGGTCTCAAACTCCTGGTCTCAAGCAATCTGCCAGCCTCAGCCTCCCAAAGTGCTGGAATCACAGGTACGAACCACCATGCCTGACCTAGAATGGCTATTATTAAAAAGTCAAAAAACAACAGATACTGGTGAAGCTGCAAAGAAAAGGGAATACTTATACACTCTTGAGGGGAATGTAAATTAGCTGAGCCACTGTGGAAGGCAGTTTGAAGATTTCTCAGAGAACTCAAAACAGAAATACCATTCGACCCAACAATCCCATTACTTGGGTATATATACAAAAGAAAATAAATTGTTCTACCAAAAATACACATGCACTCATATGTTCATCATAGCCCTATTCACAATAGCAAAGACACGGAATTAACATAGGGGCTCATCAGTGGTGGACTGGGTAAAGGAAATGTGCTACATATGTATAATACCATAGAATACTACATGGCCATAAAGAAGAACAAAGTCATAGCCTTTGCAGCAATGTGGATACAGCTGGAAGCCATTATCCCGAGCAAATTAACACAGGAACAGAAAACCAAATACCCTGTATTCTCATTTTTAAGTAGGAGCTAAACACTGGGTACTCATGGACATAAAGATGGTAATAATAGACACTCAGAACACCTAGAAGGAGGAGGGTTGGGGAGAGGGTTGAAAAAATAACTATTGAGTACTATGCTGACTATCTGGATAACACGATCAATCATACCCCAAACTTCAGCATCATGCAATATACCCTTGTAACAAACCTGCACACGTACCCCGAATCTAAAATAAAAGCTGAAATTTTTTTAATTAATTGAAAAAAATTGAGATGTATGCTCTCATATGGAAAGAAATTTAAATACATTGCTAATTTTTTTAAAGTTGTAGAAAATAAAATAATCCCATTTATGTTTAAAATATGATGTAATTAAATATATATGTAGTAAAACATTTTTAAGGCTCCTAACCAAATTGTTAACCAAAATTAATTCCAGGTAGGAGGGTAGAAATATAGATAGGAGTGTGATGAAAGACTTCTACTTTTTATGTTATACAATACTATATAATTTAATTTCTTTATAATAAAAATGAATTTCTTTTAAAAATTGTACAATTTCAATTTTTAATAAAAAGTTGTAGGAGCTATTCAGTGGAGCCAGAGAGGTGAGCACAAGTTCATCTGGAACTAAGATGTCCCAGCTTGTAGTGTAGACCTATCCCACTATACTTGCAGTGATCCTTAGAAAATTAAATATCAGGATAGAAAATTGACAAGATATAATAAAAAGGAACAAGTCATAAGGAGACCAAATGATCTCAAACTTCTTTAAAAGGAACCAGAACTGAAAAACCCTGCTCCATAGCCAAGCTCCTTTTGGAGGAAGGGGAGCTTGGGCAGGAGCAGGAATGGGTCCTGATGCTCTTATCTTCCTCCCTGCACTCACATGCCCAAATCCCATCTCCAGGCACTTTTCACTAAACTAAATGACCAGAGGCCTGGTCATTTAGAAAGATTAGGAAGTAGCCTGAAGATTGCAGGCAAGAGACAATGTGAAGGCAAACAGTGGAGAGGGGCCGCAAGGGAGGGAGTGTTGAGCATTATTTAGGATTACAGTCCTTTGTAACCCCCCATCCCTTCCCATCCAGGATTCTCATCCTGGGAGTCTAGATAACTCCCAGGTTTCAGGCTGGAGGGCAGTTCTCCAACTGAAATAAGGAATACTACAGGGAGAACAGTGTGGAGGCAGTGCAGGAGGATGATTATTATAGGATTCAGTTTTGTGCAAAGTGAACTATAGCACTTAAAGCCTATACAATACGACTTAGTACCAATATCCTGTCATGGTCTTTAATAATCATTAATGTATTATTCTCGTTTTCTCAGATAGGCTATAGCCTCTGAAAAAGCATCTGCTGTCCTATTTGTACACTGCTTTACACAAAGTGACAATAATAACTATAAGAGCACAATAATAGGTAACATTCACATACTTACCATATGCCAGACATTTTTCTAATGGCTTTGCATGTATTAACTAATTTAATGCTCCCAGCAACCCTGTGAGGTACTTTTATTATTCTTATTTTACAGATAAGGAAACATCTTGTCCCAGTTAAGACAGCTAGTGTTTTATACTCTGTAAACTGCATTAAATATTGTTCCTGAAGACCATCAAAAACATGTAACATTCTGACAATCATAGACATAAATAACATTTAATATTTTGTCTCTGTATTTATTTGTGGGACCACTTTGGGGCCAGAGTCTTGAAAGTATTAAAATTCTGAGTACCAAAGAAATTTTTAAACAATTTTTCCAAGATGGCAGGTTGGAGGCAGTGTTAGCATGCCTCCCCAACTTGGAAAGACAAAATAGGGTGTAGAGATTCACACTGTGAACGTTTTTCCAAGAAGCAACACAGGAATTTAACAGGAAAACTGAAAGAAACCACAGACCCTTTGAAAGAAGCAGTGGGCTACAGCCTACACCAGAAGGCAGGCAGAAAACTGAGACAGTGAACCCGCTCCACATTGAGCACACTGCTACTACAACCAGCAACTGAGAAAGCCATCATTCCAAAGACCACCACCGAGGAACTCACGCACAGAGGCTTCACCCTGAGGGAACCCAGAAGTTACAAGCAACTGTAAACATAAAGTCACATCCTCAAGGAGAAAAAAAAGAAATTTTAAAAAACCAGTCAAATCCAAAATAAATTCAAAAATAATTAGAAGAAATAGTCTACCTAAATGAGAAGGAACCAGAAAAATAATTCTGGCAACATGACATAAAAGGGTTCTATAACACCCCCAAAAGTGTCAGATATTTAAAACCTTATTGCGTTACTAGATGAATGTCAACATACAATACCAACCAATATCGACCCATTACAAAATATTCCAGATGATTTAATAGTGTCTTTTGTTACATATTTTACATGTATAGTAAAAGGGAATGTTTTCTTCCTTAGAATGTTGTTAGAGATGATGAAGAGATTAGTGAGGAAGAACTTGAAGAAGACAATGATGATATTGAAAACATCCTTGAAGATGAGTTTCCAAAAGATGAGGAAGAGATGAGTGGCGAGGAAGATGAAGAACAGGAAACGGATGCAACTGAGCGCCTGAGAGGTGAACTAGGAGAAAAATTTGAAGCAGATACACATAATTTACAAATAATACAGGTTATTACTTTTCCTTCACTTTTTATAATTCAAAAGTAATATTTGAGAATCAGACTAAAGCAATTTAGTTCATGCCATTTTTTTAAACATTTCAAAAATGTATATTTTAGGGCTGTATTTCCTTTTATCAGTATCATTCAACAATTATGCAATAAGTCCATAAATTAAGAGCAACGTGGAAGCCACAGAGGATCAGAGTAAGTTTAGTCACCAACATGCAGCCACTTGGAAGCTGAAAAATATTTGTGTTCTGGACTGAAGTAGTCAGTCACCAGCAGTATCTACATGCTGTGACTAAATACTACCAGCCTTTTTCTCACTAAATATATTTGTTCTTATGACTTTTCTTATCAGGATGAACTTGAGAGGTATTTGATACCAATAATTTCCATTAATGGAGCTCGGAAAAATCACATTGTACAATATACATTGAATATGAAACTGAAACCACTGGTGGAAAATCGTGCAAGCATTTTTGAGAAATGTCATCCAATACCAGCACCCCTTGCCCAGAAAATGCTCACCTTTACCTACAAGTATATAAGCTCATTCGGCTATTGGGACCCTGTAAAGGTAATTTCAGCAAATGCACCTGAAAGCCATGTTCCTTATTTATTTTTTTCAAAGGTATGTCTTTTTTTAAAGGAAAAAGACTGGATAATTTCAAAAATTGTAAGTATTGTGTAGTAGTCTCATCTAGCTATAAAAATACTTTGGGATTTAAAATGGAATCATTAAACTTTCAGCTTTTCTTTTATCACCAACTGTATAACATAGAGGAGACACCCCTACCTCCCTCTGAGTTTCTCCTTATCTCTAGCATTTACTGCCATCCATGCACTTCACTCTAGCCCAAGAATTATAATGTTGACACTACCATTGATCTGTAACAACTGTCTTGAGGTAGCTCTCAGGGAGGAGCAATATTGCCATACTATTTCACACCTACTCTGTCAAGTCCAGGAATGGCTGACACTTGCCCATCTGATGCTATAAAAAGATATTCAAACGTAGCATTGATCAATTGCCCAGTCTTCATCATCACCAATGCAAAGATGTGGAACCACTCCTCCAACTTCATTCCTACCCACACCTTAGGTTGCCTTTTATGGGTATTTTTCCCTTTCATGATAGCTCTTAATGTTTATGTGAGTGGGATTTGAACTATACAAAAATATAGAAGAGAACCCAGTGGGATTTGCCCTACTAGTATACCCCCAAAAGATAACCCAAGAACCCAATTGTATTAGTCATCTCTGGCTGCCGTAACAAAATACCACTTGGTAGCTTAAACAACAGAAATTATTTTCTCACAGTTCTAAAGGCTAAAAGTTCAAGATCAAGGTGCCAGCAGGGTTGGTTTTTCTGACAAGGCAAGACCTGTCTCCTTAACTTGCAGTTGGCCACCTTCTATCTGTGTCCCCATGTGGCCTTTTCTGTGTGCCCACCCCCATGTCTCTTCCTCCTCTTGTAAGGACACCAGTCCCACCAGATTCAGGTTCCATCCTTCTGACCTCATTTAACCTTAATTACCTCCTTTATTAAAGGCCCTGTCTTCAAATGTAAGTCACTTTGGGTGCTAGGGCCTCAAACAGAAATTGAGGAGGTAAGGGAGAAACAATTCAATCCATGACATCACCTTAGGAATGGACCTCTTTGTGAGGATAAATTGGCCTGTGAATAAATGCAAACAACCTTAGGCTCTTTGACAGAAACATTCAGTATACATTAAACACACTATAAATGAAGTAGAAGGACTATAATTGTCATAAACTGAAGGCCAATTAAGAACTATTGCATTGATTACATACGGCTGTAAAATAATGTGTACTTTTCCACAGTTGTTTAATATTAATCTTTGATTATAATTAGTTTTCTTATTCTGTAAGGAAATTTTTTTTTCCTATGTCACAAATTTTTTTTCAAATGTGTTTCAGGGAAGTGCTGTAAAAATTCAAACTAACTTTCAAATTCAACTGTGTATATGTTGCAGCTAAGTGAAGGAGAGACAATCAAGCCAGTTGAAAATGCAGAGAATCCAATTTATCCTGTAATCCATCGTCAGTATATTTATTTTTTATCTAGTAAAGAAACAAAAGAAAAATTTATGAAGAACCCAATCAAATATATCCGCCAACCCAAACCTAAGCCTACTGTGCCCATTAGGATTATAATTGTGGGGCCTCCAAAATCTGGGAAAACTACAGGTGAGCTTATGTTTGCCTTTGTTTTCCTCAAGCATAAAAGAATCTGCTTGTACCGGATGTACATGGCAGGTCAATTCACCAAGACACTGGGTTGTAGCAGAAAAAGACATTTAATTGTAGGGTGGCTGAGTGAGGAGATAGGAGGAAATCTCCAATCTGTCTCCCTGAGGAATTTGGGGCTAGGGTTTTTAAGAGGTTCGGAGTGGGCTGAATTGAAGTGCAAAAATCATTGATTGGTTGAAGAATGCAGGGTGAAGTTATGGGACAGGGAGATGAAGAAACTGACTTCTGCTGATTCGGTGGGGGTTTTAAACCTCCTCTTGGTGTCAGCTATTCTGCTGGCATTTAGGTTCTGCTTAAGGAATTCCTTAACAACAGCCTTGTTATTCTAACATCAGAGATCCTATCTTTCTTAAACAAAAGTCTTGTGCGTCTGACATCAGAAATCCTATTTATAGGAATGATGGGGATGCCAGTGATCAGTAACTACTGCTATGTGACTTTCAGTTACAAGGAAGTGGGTCAAAGGTGCAGCCTGATTCAGGCTTATTATAACTATATTTCTGTCTAGAATTCTTGTTAATCCTGTGAGAATGACTGAAAACTAGTGCCACTTCTTCAGAAAACCAACTATCAAGATTGACTCAAAACGAGATAGAAAACCTAAATAGACCAATAACCATTGAAGAGAAGGCATTCAAAAATATAACCCAACTCTGAAATGGCCCAGAATCAAATTGTTTTAGACAAAAATTATAGCAAATTTTCAAAGAACTAAAAACTCAAGAGATAATGCCTGTATTTTTATAAGCTCTCCCATAGCAAGGGGAAAGAGTAAGTTTCCCAAGTTATTTTTATTTTCTTTTTTATTAAGGAATATGGTTCATACAGTCAAAAAGGCATATAGGATACAAACCCATTTTTTAATTAACATGACCCTAATATCAAAACCTAATCAAGACAATACAAGAAATTACAAACTAATATTCATAATTATAGTCAAATATTCTAAGTATATAAAGTATATGAAAATATTTTATAAATATAATTTACTATACTAGGCACAGTGGCTCATGCCTGTAATCCCAGCACTTTGGGAGGCCAAGGTGGGAGGATTACTTGAGCCCAGGAGTTCAAGACCAGCCTGGGTAACATAGTGAGACCTCATCTCCACAAAAAAATTAAAACATTAGCTGGGAGTGGTGGCACATGCCTGTAGTCCCAACTATTTAGGAGGCTGAGGTGGGAGGACCACTTGAGCCAAGGAAATTGAGGCAACAGTGACCCATGATTGTGCCACTGTACTCCACCCTAGGCAACAGAGTGAGAGCCTATCTCAAAACAAGTAATAATAGTAAATCAATTATCTTAATCATTGCTGGAAAGGCATTTGATAAACTATATTCCTGTAATGTTTTGTGTAACTTTGGACTTTCAGGCAAATAGTCCAAAACTTGGTTGGTTGTAGTATTTCAAGACGACATGATAACAATAAGAACAGTGGGTGGTCACAATGAGAACAGAATGGAAATGGCAGATATAGGATACATTTCCAAGGAAAACAGTAAGTCTTAATGACTGACTGAATAGAGAACAAAGAAGAGAGATAAGGGAATTTTATGTTCCAGCTCTTCAGATGAAAAGTTTATTTTGGCTTTATAAAGTTCTTAACATGACAAAAGAGTCTATAATTGTTACAGGAAAGGGGTCCAGAACCAGATCCCAAGAGAAGGTTCTTGGATCTCACACAAGAAAGAATTCAAGGCGAGTCCATAGAGTACAATGAAAGCAAGTTTATTAGGAAAGTGAAGGAATGGCTACTCCATAGACACAGCAGCCCCAAGAGTTGCTGGTTGCCCATTTTTATGGTTATTTCTGGATGATATGCTAAACAAGGGGTGGATTATTCATGTCTCCCCATTTTAGACCACATAGGGTAACTTCCTAATGTTGTCATGGCATTTGTAAACTGTCATGGCACTGGTGAGAGTGTGGCAGTGAGGATAGCCAGAGGTCACTCTCATTGCCATCTTGGTTTTGGTAGGTTTTAGCAGGCTTCATTACTGCAATCTGTTTTATCAGCAGGGTCTTTATGATCTGTATCTTGTGCTGACCTTCTGTCTCATCCTGTGACTTAGAATGCCTTAACTGTCTGGGAATGCAGCCCAGTATGTCTCAGCCTTATTTACCCATCCCCTACTCAAGATGGAGTTGCTCTTGTTTGCACGCCTCTGATATAATCATATCCTAAATGTTCACAAAGATAATGATATTTTCCAAAGACAGCAGAACGTTGACATGCAAAATAAGATCCCACATCCAGAGCACAAGGTGAACATGTAGATTACCTGATATCTCATTTTTTTGTTGAAATGGTGGTTGATTTTTAGCCAGGCGCGGTGGCTCACGCTTGTAATCCCAGCACTTTGGGAGGCCGAGGCGGGCGGATCACGAGGTCAGGAGATCGAGACCACGGTGAAACCCCGTCTCTACTAAAAATACAAAAAAATTAGCCGGGCGTGGTGGCGGGCGCCTGTAGTCCCAGCTACTCGGAGAGGCTGAGGCAGGAGAATGGCGTGAACCCGGGAGGCGGAGCTTGCAGTGAGCCGAGATTGCGCCACTGCACTCCAGCCTGGGCGACAGAGCGAGACTCCGTCTCAAAAAAAAAAAAAAAGAAATGGTGGTTGATTTTTAAATAAGGTGTCAAATTTTAGGAGCCTAATTATTGTTAGAACTTTTAAAAAAATAGATCTCATTCCAGCATTTGTGCAAAGCTGAAGTTACGTGCTCTGTGGCTCTCACAGGAACTTCCTTATTGGGTGGTTCTGATGGTGGTCCCTGGGCAATCGTCATCCTCATGGGATGAGTAGAGTTCTGAGTATCCTCCACCCACTGCTATCTCCACACAGTGCTCAGGCAAGGAATATACACACAACAGAGCACACCCACATTTACTAGCTACTAGAAGCCATTTATCTGTCTGTTGTCTCACTCAGGAGAAGCCAGTGTGAGTCTTCTTTCAGCCAGTGTCAACATCTATGTAACCTTGGACAAATCAGTTCCCCTCATCTATAAAATTGGAATTTCAATATCCATTCCACCCACCTGATGAAATAGTTAAAAATATCAAATAAAGTCACAGAAGAAAAATTCCTCATAGGCTGTAAGTCACTATTAAAATGTCAAGTGTGCCATTATACATTTTAAAAATTATTTCCTAGAGGATTAACTGAGATCTAACTGTATAGAGTATGCTATGCTGATTGCATCATGGAGTCCATAAATGGACAGAAAGGGGAATGATACAATTCAGTGAAACAGGAATATTATATTGTTATTTGGGGCATACTACCAGATAGTAAGAGTACATATAAGATGACTTGCAAAGCTCTCAAAAATTTTGCCACCTCATGCAGAAGAAAGAAAACGCTTAAAATTGGTTTGTTAAGGGAAAAAAAAAAAAAACAAGCAGATTTGGCTCATTAGCCAGCTCTATAGCCACATACCTGAAGTACTGTTAATGACTGAACTTTGACAGTTATTAGTTCCATAAAATAGGGCAATTTTAATTTTTGAAATTTCATTGAGAAATGTGAAAATTAGCTTGCTGTTGATATCATTAGCCAGAGTCTAAAACTAAGGTGAACTGATAAGTTTGTGAAATGAAATAAATTTAGAGTTTTGTTTTTTACTATCTATTGGGTACTACTGTTCTGGTATCTTTGGGTTGGATCTTTTCTGGCTTGAAATCTCTGTGGCTGCAGCACCTTTGCCCAAATTCTTGTCCTGCATCCAGGAAGAATGAAGTAGGCAGACAAGTGAAGAGTAAACAAGACAAACATGAATTGAGTGTTGTAGCAGCTCAGAGGAGACCCACAGTGGGTGGCTCCTCTACTTCGGCAGGTCATCTGTCCAGTGTTCAGTTCTCAGCAGAGAAGAGGCCCTGGAGAGGGTAGCTCCTCTCTGCTACTGGTTGTCTTGATGTCTGCTGCTCTCAGCAGAGAGGAGGCCCTGGAGAGGGTGGCTCCTATCTGCTGGCAGGTCATCTCTGCAGCTCTCACCAGAGAGGGTAGCTCCTCTCTGCAACTGGTTGTTCTGTCATCTTCAGCTATCAGCAGAGAGGATACTTCTCTCTGCAGTTGGTCATCCTGTCCTCTCCAGCTATCAGCAGAGAGGGTACTCCTCTCTGCAGCTGGTCATCCTGTTATCTCTCTGCCCTCTTTGTCTTCTGGTCGTCCTCTCCCCTGCTCTGGCTGAGCCCAAGGCTCTTATGGACCCCAGAGGGGAGGAAGTGCCTGCTGATTGGTCCATGGGTGGCCCTGGGTAGGCCCAGAACAGGCACCACGAGTCCCCACTCCTGTCCACAGACTGGCATCCCGGCCCCCAGCCTTCAGGCCCTCCCTGGCCTCAAGGTAGGGCCTTACTGGGGACCCACCCCCTTCTGCCCAGGAATCAATCTGCCACCCACTGCCATTTATGGCCCCTGGGGCTTGGCCCCAACCCCTGTTCAGAGATGGGAGTAGGGCCAGGAGCAGAGAGAGGCCAAGCAGCGGGAGCAGACACCCCTGAGCCTGCAGGGGTTGGGGAGGTTCCCAGGCCCCTGAGGATGCAGGCTGCAGAGATGCAGAGATGCCTGGGTCCTGCACCTGGGAGAACCCCCCAAGCTGCACCCAGGGAGCTCCCACCCCGCCAAATCAGAAGGGGCAGGGTTCCTGCTTGTCCGTGGCTCCTGCCTGCTCCATGGAGCAGGAGGCCCAGAGCTGCAGCTGTGGATCAGGTGGCTGCAGCTGCATCCAAGAGGGCAGGTCTTACCTGCTCCTGGCTGCCTCCAAGAGCACAGGGAGGCTCAGACCCATAGCTGCAGTTTAAGTGACTATAGCCACGCCCAGGAGGATGAGGCTGCTGCTTCCTCCATAGAGCAGGAGGCCTGGGTCTGCAGCATGGTTTGGGCAGCTGCAGCCAGTGTGATGGCAGCAGCCACTGCCATAACTATGTTTGCTACTTGGGGGACAGGATCATTAGAAGCCCAAACCTGAGCATCATGCAATATACCCATGTAACAAAACTGCACATGTTCCCCCTGAATCTAAATCATTTAATTTAAAAGTTTTATGTTTTTCAGTTGCCAAAAAAATTACAAGCGAATATGGGTTAAAGCGTTTATCAATAGGAGGAGCTTTGCGTTATGTACTAAACAATCACCCAGAAACAGAGCTGGCACTTATGTTAAATTGGCATCTTCATAAAGGAATGACAGCACCTGATGAACTGGCTATTCAAGCCTTAGAACTTTCTCTGATGGAAAGTGTGTGCAATACTGCAGGGTAAGTGAATGGGGTGAGAGGATGGGACAAAGGGAGTTAAATCTTTCAAGAAACTGCTCACTCATGATTTAAAACACTTACATAGGGCTTAAAGCTCTTGTAAGGGTGTGATCTACTTCTCTCAAACTCTGGGCACCTATATGGTTACATATTTGAATTTTCTGTCAAGCAAAAACTTGACTTGAAAATTCACATGCCAGATTAGCAGGCAGGCCCCTTCACTCTCTCCAGCAACCCCTGAGTTGTCCAAAAGCCTTCAGACTTAAACAAAGGAGGCTGATGTGACTTCCACACTCCAGGAGTTCTTCTCACTGCCCCATGAAGTTATGGAGAAGTGTCCCTTCCCCATCCCCCAGGTGCTGGTCCAGTGGAGATGGTCTATGTCTGGCCCAGCTCTCTGCACGGGTAGCAGTGCCTCTCCCTTAACACCACATTCGGACAAGAGAGCTATGCACTTGAGCTGTCTTTTCCATTTACACTTCTCACCTTTGCTCCTCCAGCACAGCCACGGGCCATACCCAGTAGTAAAAGCCCTCCCCCTGAAACCTCAGGCCCTGGTCTTGAGCACAGGTCACTGACCTAGAACCCCCCTGATTTACTCAAGGTTTTCTATTAGGAGCCTCCTTGCCTTTCCTTGTCTGTGACCCATAATTAAGTCCTTGAACAGTTCTCGAGTTCATTTACTGGGGAGCAGCTTCTGGGGTGTCAGACTTTATCCCCAGAAAAGGCCCGGGACTTACCCAAATTGAATTACCTCCTCCCTGGTGTTCAGCTTTGCATAAGAAGGACCTCAGTGAGGCAATCATGGTTGAGTCAAAAAGATTTCATTCCACCTTAATACCAGGACAATGACTGCTCATTCACCCAGAATTTCCCTAATCCTGAGGGTCACTCAAGTGACTCTTCACAGGACAAAGAAGTTGAGCTACTCTTAATTAAAAAAACAACAATTGCACCCTCATACATTCTCTATGAGGCCAGCCTAGCCAACAGTCCCCTCTGCTGTAGAATTGTAGGCCAGTGCCTAGAGACTCAGCTGTTAGAAAAGAAAAACTTCAGCTGAATTAAATTCAAAGGAGTTTAAGCAATGAACAATTCACAAATCGGGCAGCCCCCAGAATCACAGCAGACTCATGGAGACTCCAGCAAAGCCACATGGTGAAAGAAGATTTATAGACAAAAAAGGGAAATGATGTACAGAAATTGGCAGTGAGATACAGAAACAGCTGGACTGGTTACAGGTTGGTGTTTGCCTTATTTGAACACAGTTTAAACACTTAGCAGTCTGTGAGTGGTTGAAGTATGGCCGCTGGGATTGGCCAGGACTCAGTTATTGTTACAGGCACATACTCCTAAATTAGGTTTTCAATCTTGTCTGACTATTAAGCTAGGTTACAGTTCATCCACAAGAACTCAAATATAGACGTATGGCCGTATTTAGTTTGCTTTAACAGCTGGAAAGCACTGAGGCAGGGAGTCCTGTGGCTTAGGTCAAACCAAACTTCCTCATGACCACCAGCTAGCATGCCCAGCTTGCTCCCACCTCACAGGGAGTTTCCTGAGCTTGGGGGCCACTCCTCCTAGAAGCTATAACCAGCCTTTTTTTTTCCTCCTCTCAGTTTGATAGTGACAATCTCATTATCTCAATATATCTCAATCTATTGAACTAGTTTAAATTTTCCTTGTCATTTCTGCTCAGAGGCATGCATCATGGGTCCTGATGGAATGATTCCCACTCAAATATTATAGGGCCACTCTCACCAACTCTCCCCCAGCTGCACTCCCAGCCTCCTCACAGAGCATTTACTACAAAAAGCAAGCTGAAAGCACACATTTTTTTTTTCCATATTGACTTAGTCTCTTACTAAAATACTACTTCTTCAGCATCTAATATGTACCAGGTCCTACTCTAGTTGCTTTACATACCTGATCTCCAATCTTTAAAACAACTCTAAGAGTTAAATATCATTTCCTCTCAGAAAGTTCAAACCAGGTTTTAAATCTAAAGTTCTCTGCCTCTAAAGCTATACTCTTTCATGTTTAGATTAACAGTACCAATTGAACACAATGTTCAAGGTACTGTGGGAGTTATCTCTCAAATTCTGCCAAAATCTATCTCCAGCATGCTGAGTGTAGAAATTCAGAGCTCTCTCCTACGCCCACCTTCTGAACTGTGGTTTGGATGTGTCCTGCCCACTTCATGGCTCTTGGCCTGACTGAGATTAAAGATGCAGAGATGAAGAGGGCAAAGTGTGAAGAAAATAAATTGAGTTACATAAGGAAAATCATGAGCTACTCCTAAAGAGACATACTGGTTCTGGAAGACAGAAAGGAAGTACGAGAGAAAAAGAAATGTGGAATTTTTATTTTCATGTTTTTCCTTGTTAGTGTTGTCATCGATGGATATCCTGTAACTAAACATCAAATGAATCTCTTGGAAGCTAGGTCAATCATTCCCATGGTCATCTTTGAATTGAGTGTGGCTTCCACGGAGATTTTCAAAAGATTGCTCCTAGAAAAAGAAAATGAACAAAGGTAACGTGCATGATGAAGACAACAAAAAAGGAATCAACTGTAATAATACAGGGGGAAAAGATATGTTTTTAACAGCTTTTTCCATTCTTTCTCTGTGTCTCTATTAGATTGCCTTATCCATTGCACAATAGTGCACAAATTATAGCTGTCAATAATGTAAAGTATCACAAAAATATTGGTGAGATTAGGCAATATTATCAAGAACAGCATCAGAACTGGTATGTGATTGATGGATTTCACAGCAAATGGTGGGTATGGAATGAAGTCATTAAGAATGTTCAAATGGTGAATAAATACATGCAGACATACCTGGAAAGAATAAAAGCAGGTAAGATAGCACTTTTTAAGGTAGAATAAAATATTAATTTAAAGTGTAAACATGCCTGACTCGTGTTACTGTAATTCATTCCATTTGAATATGAGTCAGGCATGACTTAATAAGTATTTCATATATATAGTATTATCCAATACTACCCACATATACGTAGTATTATCCAACACTACCCACATATACGTAGTATTATCCAACACTACCCACATATACGTAGTATTATCCAACACTACCCACATATACGTAGTATTATCCAACACTACCCACATATACGTAGTATTATCCAACACTACTCACATATATCTAGTATTATCCAACACTACCCACATATACGTAGTATTATCCAACACTACCCACATATACGTAGTATTATCCAACACTACCCACATATACGTAGTATTATCCAACACTACCCATATATACGTAGTATTATCCAACACTACCCATATATACGTAGTATATATATATATATAGTATTATCCAATTATTGTGATGCTATGGTCTGAAATTTGTATCACCCAAAATTCATATGCTGAAACCGAATCCCCAGTATAATAGTATTAAGAGGTGGGGCCTTTAGGAAGTGGTTAGATTAAGAGGTGGGGCCTTTAGGAAGTGGTTAGATCATGAAGTGGTTAGATTCATGCCCTCATGAATGGGATTAGTGCCCTTATAGAAGAAGCTTGAGGGAGCCTGCTTGTCCCTTCTACCACATGAGAATACAGCAAGAGAGCACCATCTATGAGGAACAATGCCTCGCCAGATACCAGATTTGTTGGTACCTTGATTCTGGACTTCCCAGTCTCCGAAACTGTGAGCAATAAATCTCCGTTGTTTATTAATTACCCAGTCTGTAGCATTTGGTTATAGCAGCGAAAATAGACTACGACATGTGGGCATGTTTGTTCTAATAAATGACTGCCACTACCCAAGCTATCATTTATTGAATGTCTATGTGAATCTAGGACATAAAAATAATGCATAATCTCTCACTAAAAGGGTATATAGTGTTTGGAATAGTAAGAAGCTATTTTTCAGAATGTGTGGAGTAGTTATACGGGTACATGATTGCAGAGTGACACCTGGCAAAATTTTATTTAAGAATCTAGAATTAAAATTATTTTTACTATTTACACCCATTATAGTATGATGTAAATGTTGAGTCCATAAAAAAATTAAGCTTGCTCATTAAAATGTCTTTTAATCTATATTAGGAATTCACAGAAGCACGTTTGATTATATATTCTTGTTAAATAGTTTATTGATTGTTCTCTGAAAATACACAAAATACAAGGAAAGTTATCTACATCTGATATCTCTAAAAAGAGTGATGACTACAAAGATATGATCTGTAGGGTTCTCACAGACATCTGTTTAATGATTTTGTTTAACTTCAGAAACTACAGAGAAGTTATGATGAGGTTTATGGGAGCAATGTGACTAAGAGAGTCCTGTACAAAGAAGAATGCAATGAGGATTCCAATAATAACTGCATCACTGTATCTTGATTTGCTTCATCATGTGGGCATAACCAGTATCTCTGGTTCCTGTTTGTTTACAAATTGGGAATCTGTTTTCACCTAAAGATCATAAGGCATGAAGATAAAAGTGCAAGGGAAGGGAGAATTGAGTTTTTAGAAATATCTCAATAAGTTCTGAGTGGGATAGCACTGGGAAACACTCCACAGCAGACTTTGAAAGCGAAAGCTGTGCCTCATTCATCTTTCTGTTACTCTATTTCACCCTCCCTGTCTTAGACTGGGTTCCCTAGAAACAGACTCAAGATGAAAAGTCATGTGCAGAAGTTTTATCAGAAAGTACTTTCAGGAGTAGAGTTGCCAGATTTAGCAACTAAAAATACAGGACACCTAGTTCTTTTTTCTTGAAAGAGTCTCACTCTGTCGCCCAGGCTGGAGTGCAGTGGTGTGATCTCTGCTCACTGCAACCTCCCCTTCCCGGGTTCAAGCGATTCTTGTGCCTCAGCCTCCCGAGTAGCTAGGACTACAGGTGTGTGCCACCATGCCCGGCTAATTTTTTGTATTTTAGTACAGACAGGGTTTCACCACGTTGACCAGGCTGGTCTCAAACTCCCGACCTCGGGTGATCCACCCTCTTCTGCCTCCCAAAGTGCTAGGATTGCAGGTGTGAGCCATCATGCCTGACTGACACCCAGTTAAATTTCAATTTCAGATAAACAATAATTCTTTAGTATAAGTATATCCCAAATAATTGCATAGGGTATACTTATACTAAAAACTATTAATATTCATTGCTTATCTGAAATTCAAACTTAACCAGGCATTCTTTAATTTTATTTTTTGAGACAGGGGCTTGCTCTGTTCTCCAGGCTGGGGTGCAGTGGTACAATCATAGCTCACTGCAGCTTTGAACTCCTAGTCTCAAAGGATCCTCCTGCCTCAGCCTCTCCAGTAGCTAGGACTACAGGTGCATGCCACCATGCCCAGCTAATTTTTAAAATGTTTTTATAGAGATTGGAGGTGGCAATCTTACTTTGTTTCCCAGGCTGGTCTCAAACTCCTGGCTTCAAGCGATCCTCTCACCTCAGCCTCCCGAAGTACTGAGTTTATAGGCATGAGCCACTGCAACCAGCAGTGTCCTTTATTTTATCCAGCAACTCTAATCAGGAGATACACCTGTGGACAAGTCAGGATGGTCAAATTGGGCAGAAGGAGAAACTAACCTGCAGTGTGGTGGGAACAGAAGCCCTCAGTAGATCCTGGGGAAACACTGGTGCTGGGAGGGACCTTCAAAATATCCCAAAGTGGGGGGAGGGTCCAGGCTTTGTATCCTCTCCACCCTCGCATCAGCCTGCCATTGACCGCAGGCCACCCTGGGAGGGAGTATAACTTGTGTAGGCTGTGACAGAAGGGCAATTTCCAGTCCGGCTGTGAGCAATCAGCGCCAGGTGCCCAGCAGCTGCACGGTGGGTGTGTCAGCCCTGGAGAGGGAACTGAGGATCCACTACATGATTCCAGTGCCTGCCTCTGCCACACATAGTTTCATCTCAGTGAAGTCTGTCCTGTTCTCTTCTGCTTCAGCATCTGCCTGATAATCTAGCCTGTACCTGATTGTTTGAATTTAGTTTTGATTTTTTTCATGCTCTGTTTCCTTTGTATATTGTTCAAATGATGGTCTCCTACCAGGAGGCCAAGGTTTACCCTGATCAGTGAGATGGTGCAAGGCTGGGGCTTAGAGGAGTAAAGAGATTCCTCCTGCCACATTCCAGAAGAGGGTACACAGACATTGCCAGATGTCATCAAGAATATCCCAATAATTAGAAAAAGAGACATTTGGGTGTCTTTTGAGACTTGAAGTTGCATTATTCTAAATTACCCTGTCATTAAACCTGTCAGGATTGGTGAGGTTCAGTACATCTGAGCTAAAGAGCAACCTAGAAATAGATAGTATTAGAATACTATAGCACCACGTAGTATATAATAATATTTTGTATTATAATACCATATACCTTAATACTATATATTATTGTACTATAGTACTACATATTATAGTACCACTATAGTGTCATAGTAGTGTAATATTCTTTGTAGAAAATCAATATTGGAACTTCTTAGCCTTTTCATCTGTGTCATAAGCAACAGATAGAATAGTGTATTTGTTATCTATTGTTTCATAACAAATTAGTCCAAAACTTAGCAACTGAAAATAACACACACACACACACACACACACACACACACACACACATACAGTTCCTGTGGGTCAGAAATCTGGACACAGTTTAACTGGGTACTCTCTTACAAGGCTACAGTGAAGGTGTCAGCCAAGACTATGGTCTTTTCTGAAGGCTCAACTGGGAAAGAGCCCACTGCCATGCTCACTTGTGTGATGTCGGTAAGATTCCGTTCCTTAAGTGTTACTGGACTGAGGACCTCAGTTCCTTGCTGGTTGCTATTGGCCAGAGGCCACCCTCAGTTCCTTGCCATGTGAACCTCTCCAACATGGCAGCTTCCTTTATCAAGTGTACAACCTGAAAGGGCAAGAAAGAGTGTCCATCTTTTGTAATTGTTTTACTTAGGGCTGCTGAAACAAACTGCCACAAACTGGGTGGCTTAAACAACAAAAATGTATTGTCTCACAGTTTTGGTGGCTAGAAGTCCAAAATCAAGGTGTTGACAGGGCCATCCTCTGCCCGAAGTTTCTAGGGGAGGATCTATTCCATGCCTTTCTGTTTTCCCAGTGTTGCCAGAAATCCTCAGCATTCCTGAGCTTGTGGATGCATCACTCCAGTCTCTGCCTCTGTCATCACATGGCGTTCTCCATGTGTGTGTCTTTGTGTCTTCACATGTCATTCTCCCTTCTGTATCTGTCTGTGTGTATTTCTCTGACCCGATTTCCAAATAAGGTCATATTCATGGGTACTGGGGGTACTTCAATATATCTTTT
The DNA here is from genome assembly GCF_006542625.1 of Nomascus leucogenys. Lineage (NCBI taxonomy): Eukaryota > Metazoa > Chordata > Mammalia > Primates > Hylobatidae > Nomascus > Nomascus leucogenys. The sequence goes on along the minus strand of NC_044383.1, from coordinate 95,899,877 downwards.
TGGGAAACATAATTCAGGCCATAATGGTAAACTAATCTTGGAAGTGACATCCCCTCACTTTTGCCATATTCTGTTTATTAGAAGCAAGTTACTCAGTCCAGCCCACACATGGGGGAGGAGATTACACAAAGGCATGAACACCACAAGGCAGGGATCAAGAATACCACTGGAGTCACATCAGATCAGCCCACCCTGTGGCTTCCAGTAATACACATGATATATGATATGGTGAAGGAATTCACAATCAGATTTATGTTCAGATTAATCGGGAAATTGGGAATGTTAAGTGACAATAATTTTATGTGGTAAGATATGGTAAGGTTCAAAGTCATTTGTTTTAAGGCCAATAATGCTCTCCTAGAAAGCCCTCTGTTAACTCTGTGAAACAGGCACAAAGACATTCAGGAGATCCCACCCAGCTGGCTCTCAGCTCTTCAGAGAAGACCAGAACCTAAGGATACAATCAGGATTCATTCATGGCTGGTATCCTTTCTTCTGGGACTCAGAAGTTGAGTTGGGGATTCTAATTGACCTATGTTGACTCTGATGAGTCTTAGATGTTACAATTTGGAAAATACTGTCACTTTATCAGTTTATGTCCTAAAGACCTTGTTGGGAATAGTGCTGATGCCACACTGATGGATTCTTTGCCTTCAAGAGATGAATGGAGGATGAGAGCCAATAAGCAATGGTTTTAAAAGCCTGCCTTATTGAAGGAGGGCTGTGATTGCTTAAAGAATGCCAGTTAATAAAGATCCCTTCATGTTGTGTATGTTCCTTTCCCCCTCCCCTATTCCCTGTTTAAAAGCAGGATTGTGGAGAGATTGCATAATGGAAACCTCTTTGGGCACGGTTTCCCAACCATCTCCTTTTCAGGATTACATGTGGCCTTTTGAAGAGTGGAAATGGTAGTTGGTATCAGGAGACATCATCTTCTGGGCCCCCACACCCTCCTCCCCAGTACAGGCAGGCAGATCAGTGAGGCAATCACGTGACATGACACCTCTGGCCTGTGATTACGAAATCCAAAAACTTCTAAAAATACCAAGTTTAGTTATAAATCATTTGAGGGCAAAACTTGACATGAGCTGACATATGGCTATTTATAGTCTTTTTATGAAACCCAGTAAGTGGGGAAGGGTCATCCTATTTGGTTGCAGAAATTTCATCTTATTGATTACAGGGTGCTTCTCCAGACTCTGTGAAGGTGTGATGTATTTCTTTTCTTTCATTTTGTTTGTTTGTTTGTTTGTTTGTTTGAGACAGTCTCACTCTGTTGCCCAGGCTGGAGTGCAGTGGCTTACTGCAGCCTCCACCTCCCGAGCTCAAGTGATCCTCCCACTTCAGCCTCTCAAGTAGCTGAGACTACAGGCATGTGCCACCACAGTGGGCTAATTTTTGTATTTTTTGTAGAGACAGGGTCTCGCCGTGTTGCCCAAGCTGGTCTTAAACTCCTGGGCTCAAGCGATCTACCCACCTCAGCCTCCCAAAGTGCTGCGATTACAGGCGTGAGCCACCACACCTGGCTGAGTGTGATGTATTTCCAAAATCTAAAATATTCTGAATTATCCAACATATCTGGCCCCAAGGGTCTTAGATAAGGGATTACAGTTCTGTAATAGTACATTTCAGATGAGATCATTTCTATCCTAGCAAACAAAAAACAAACTATGATTTATGCTTCCTAATTTTATGGTTAATTTAGTATGTTCCTAGGCATAATCTTTTAAAAAGGTAAAACTTTGCCTTGGTAAAAGGACAACTAACAAAATGTACTGGCTATAATAAGTCATTATAACTAAATAATATATATTTATTTATACACATATGTATATACATATGTATCAATATACATATATATACGTATCAATATATACAACTATATAATGAGTTATAACTCATTATAACTAAAATGTATTTAAAAAGTAATTTTATTTTCTATAACATCTTATATTGCTTTGAAGTCCCCATTCCAGTGGAGTATTGGAGAGAAAACTCTCTTTTTTACGTGTATACTTACATTTTTGTTCTGGGTAAGCACAGAGAGAAAACTCTTAATCTTGTTCATTAAAGGAACTTGGGTACTTTCTTTTTAAAATCTCCTCTTTAGAATAAAGCCAATCACTTTTGGATAAATGTTTGTTTTCCTTCTCTTAGGTGGGATCTGGGCACAGGGAGAACTTTGTGTGAGTAACATCATGTCAACAAACTATTTGCACTTCCTGAACTCTAGCCCATAGGTTTTTTTAAACGTAGCAGGTTTATAAATGTGCTGGTATACACATGTATAAACTGTGCGTGTGTGTGTGTGTATCATATATATAGTCTATAGTAGCTAAGAACTAAAACGGCCAAAACATTCACCAATAGATAAATGGTTGAGTAAACTACATGTATGTTTATACAGTGGAATACTATGCATTGATTAAAAAGAATTAGGTAAATTGGCCAGGCACGGTGGCTCATGCCTGTAATCCCAACACTTTGGGAGGCCGAGGTGGGTGGATCACCTGAGGCCAGGAATTCGAGACCAACCTGGCCAGCATGGCAAAACCCCGTCTCTACTAAAAGTACAGAAAATTAGCCAGCCATGATGGTACACATCTGTAATCCTAGCTACTTGGGAGGCTGAGGCACAAGAATCACTTGAACCTGGGAGGTGGAGGTTGCAGTGAACTGAGATCGAGCTATGCCACTGCACTCCAGCCTGGGTGACAGAACGAGACTCTATCTCAAAAAAAAAAAATTAGGTAAATTATATAAGCTTATATGAAAAGAGGTCAAAGACCATAACTGACTGATAAAAGCAGTTGCAGAATAATGTTTCTAGTATAGTGACACAAGCATACTATATGCAAAAAAGTATATATGTGAAGGTATAGAAAAAAGACTGAAAAAGATACAAATCCAACGGTGATGATTACCTCTCAAGTAAAGTATTGGATTGAAACAATGGAGATGTGAATAGTAACTTTTACTTTTTACTCTATTGTTTGGAATTTTATAATGTGTATGTATAGTGCTGTGTAATTAAAATTATTTTAATTTCTAAAATCATTGTGTTCTCTATGAAAAATATATACATGACAATAGTTAATATGTTAATAATAGGAAAAGCTGCCTGCATTGACAAGTTATGTATCACACCTCAAGAGCTGCTTTCTCGCCTGGGAGAATTTGGACAGTTCTGCCCTGTCAGCCTGGCAGAATCCCAGGAATTATTTGATTGCTCTGCAACTGACTCCTTGGAATTTGCAGCAGAGTTCAGGGGGCACTACTATAAAATGAGTTCTCAGGAAAAACTGAATGTAAGTTTGTTCCTAACTCCAAATATGTACTAAAGAAAGAAAATGTCTTATCTTGGAATTAATCAATAGGAAGGGATAGGCACCCAGAAACTTGGGACCAGGAGCCCCATTACTGGAACCTGTGACTCTGGGACAAGTGAAGCAACTCAGCGGTGAGTTCCAAAACTGCATCCCAGGACATAATTTGAAACATTGCAGGAGTCCAGGGTCAATGATGGGCTGTTGGCCTGGGCCAGCCTAACGGCTAAGGAGAGCCAACAGTGAGTCCCATAAATGGAAGAGATGCTGAACATCAAGGGCTCAGCCCACTGAGGATCCAGGGGGTTCAGCACCCAGGGGTGCTGAAGGGAATCAGAGTCAGTAGAAATGAAGCAAGAGCTGACATATGTCTCCTGAGCTTAATTTTTTTTCTATCGCTAGAACTCTTTATATACCTTATATTTCTGCTTAATGGAACAGAATATAGATTTTGTCTCATAATGTCCACAATTTGATGATTTTAAGATTGGTAGTTGAAAACAAAACAAAAAAAAATCAGATGCCTCTGAACATTTTATTTCCTTGGAGAATTAGAATTGTTGGTCCCTTTATTATGAGATATTGATTTCTTCCTGCTTACTTAAATGGTAATCATAGAATTTTTAAAACTGGAAGTGACATTAAAGGCCATGTATCTGGTCCACCCCTTCCATTTTACAGAGCAATACCTGAAGCTGGAGAAGTTAACTCATCTGCCAAAGGCACCCAACCGGTTAATTACACAGCAGGACAGGAATACGGGCTGGCAAGGGCCTGCTCTTTCCAGTGACTGTAGTGTAGTAGGAGCGCAACAAGTGTTTTTTGTAGGAATGAATGAATGAGTGACTGAGATGAGGATAAATCTTGGATGTGATCACTTGGGAGTATTCCTGTAAGGAACTTCTGTTCAGAGGAGAGGTTATTACAGTTTGAGGAGCAGCAGAACTCTGCTACTGAAAATGGGGAGGGTGCAGGAGAGCCTCGGTGGCCTTCTGATTGGCATAGCATTTCTGGTTTAAATCATGTTGCTACTGGAATTCTTTTTTAATAGAAATTCTTGGAGAACCCAGAATTGTACGTGCCTCCCTTAGCACCTCATCCACTCCCATCTGCTGACATGATCCCCAAAAGACTGACGCTGTCAGAGCTGAAGAGTCGATTCCCTAAGTGTGCGGAGCTCCAGGGCTACTGTCCAGTGACCTATCAGGATGGAAACCAAAGGCAAGTCCTGGCCTTCGTGGAAGTATAGAATGATATTGCTACGCCAAAGAAGTGGTTCATGTAATAATCTTAACATATTGGTCAAAAGGTTGCTATTGTTTAATTGGAAAAATATTCTATTTCTTCCTTGAGCTACATAGGTAGAAAAATAAAAAACTTTTGACTTTTTATTTACAGAAGACTGCATATTAATTATACAATAGAGGTTTTGTTTTGTTTCTTTGGTCTTCCAGATATGAAGCTCTAGTACCTGGTAGCATTAACTATGCTTTAGAATATCGTAATCGTATATATATTTGTGAGAACAAAGAAAAACTCCAGAAATTTTTGAGGTGAGACCATTAAATCACAAATATTTACTGAAAATCTGTGTTGCATGCAACATGCTGGGAACAGGGGAAAGGAGTGTGAGTGTGTGTGTGTGTGTGTGTGTGTGTGTGTGAGAACAAGTACTGGTCCCTGCCATCCCAAAGCTGTCCAGGGTAAGATGGACTTTGAGTGCTTGATAACAACAGAATGTGATGGACTTTAGGGTGGGGAAATGCCTGGACTTCTGAGAAAGTGTAGCCCAAAGGTCTAACTGAATTGTGTGTGGGTGTAAGGTCAGGATAAGGAGTGGGAATTGGCTAGATGAAGGGAAAGAGGGACATGTTCCAAGCAGAGGGACCTACAACAAATCTGGCCTAGGGTATTCCTGAACTGTTAAGAACTTCAGCATAGCTGGATATGATGTGGAGAGGGGATGGAGTGAAGGCGAGGCTGGAGGTGGAGGGCAGGGCCAGAGTGTGGAAGGTCAAGTAAGACCACCATGAAGCGTTTGCGGTTTCATGGACTCATACTGTGCACACAGTTTGTGTCCTCATAGTGATCCTGAGGGCAATCTGAGCACACTGACTGATTGTAAGTGAGGTTGGTGTTGGAATCAGATTTGCTCTGGGGTCAGACCACTACTAAAGTGTAGACCATGGGTTAGAGTCAGACCACTACTAAAGTGTAGACCATGGATTGGACTACCAGTGATGAGGCTGCCAGAGTGATCTTGTCTGAAATATGATGGCATGTTTGAGCTCATCCATAGTTATGTGGGGAAGGCAGCGGTCTTGGGACCACACCCTGAGAAACACCAACGCATGAATGTCAGAAGAGCTTACAAGGGAAACTGAGAAAGAAGAACCACAGAGACATGAAAGGAGGGCCAGGATGAGGAGGGTTGAGGGAGGCAGAGGGGAGGGATGGCATGGCAACAGGTTTAAATGCTTCTCAGAGGTCAAGCAAGACAAGGGCTGAAAAGCGTTTGAGATTTAGGGTGTAACAGGTCATTAGTAATCTTGCCAAGAATGGTTTTGTCAAGTGATGTGAGAGGACGTGACTACAGAGCTCCAAGGAGCAGAGCTGAGGAAACTGAGCTCTTGCCTGTAGTCCAGAGGCACAAACAAACACAGTGCCTACAGCAGCCAGGAGGCGAGGGACCCGAGGCAAGCAGGCTGGGTGTGAAGACACAGGAGTCAGGGGGCCTGGTGCAAACTGGACTGCACATGGCCGGCTGAAGGGACCAGAGCTGCCCATCTACTGCTGGAAGAAGCTGGAAACTATTATTGCTGTTTAAATTGTTCACATTCCTAAACATCCACATCTGATTCAAATTTAAAAATAAAATACATGTGGATCAAATCCCATCTGCAGATAAAATTTGTGTGGTAGCTTGCAATCTCTAGTGAAGCCACTGTTTGAAGAAGTTTAATTATAAAAAGAGAAGAGATGTTCGTTTCTGGAAGGCATATAGGATTTAAGGAGTAAAAATGGTTTTTCTTTTTTTTTTTAATGGGGAATTATGAAGATGTTTAAATGCATATGCACAGGAAGGACCCAATAAAGAAGGAAGTGGCAAAGATGCCAGGGCAGGGAGCAAGCAGTTGCTGTAGTAAGATGCCTGGAGAGAGGGAGCGGTGGGACCAAGGGGCCTGGTCTCAGATGGGAGGCACCTCCACATGGGAAGAGAACAAGTGGGTAGCTCTGCTTGTGATGGGCTGAGGAAGTCCCATCCCGATGGCTTCTCTGAGTACAGCATGGCATCTGCCTGGGGGTGAGGGGGCATTTGGGAGAGTCAGAAGTTTAAGGAAAATAAAGAGAGTTTTATATAATTGCTGTGAAAAACGAGAAAACTGAGACGAGGTGAGTAGGGCTGGGTACCCAGTTGACATGAGTGGCTGTGTACTTCCAGGAGCCCCAGCCTTCCCACTTGTATCATTTTCTCCAGTGCAGAAAAACAAGTAGTGAACTTTATCTTCTAATAATCTCTTGTCTATTCCTATATATACACGCTGAGTACAACTGTGAGCATCCATCTAATGAACTTTGTGTTCTTAGGTCGCCACTGAAATACTGGGAACAGAAGCTTCCACACAAGCTTCCCCCATTAAGGGAACCGATACTTCTTACTAGTCTTCCTTTGCCTGGATATCTGGAACAGGTTCTTTTACTTAATTTTGTGTTATGTATGTTAGAAGAATACAGTGACTTCTTCTTTTTAACACTAATTTTTATTTTGGGAACGATAAAATTCAAGGCAGAGTTTTCTGATTTTAAGCTGCAAATTCTCTCAGCCTATTTTGTTCATATGTAGTGGTTAAAATAAAATGTGTGAAAATCCCCTGCTTCCATAGCTAATTCCCAAATATCTGCACCAAAGTGAAGAGAAAGTAGAGCATCACAAAATTGTTTCCATTTGAATTAGATATGTAGTTTGGTTCTCACTTTTGAATTTCAATGTCTGTGAAACTTTTCATAATTTGAAATGTGCAGATTCAGTCCGTGAGAGGGTCATTCACTGACTACTCGAAAGAGTGGAGTTACAGTGACACAACCAAACCAAAAAGCCCATATTTTGCTCCACATCCAGATAAAGTCATTTTTATTTACTGTTATTTATTTATTCTATTTAAGTTATACTTTATTTATCCAAGTATAACTTTTTAAGAATAGCAAAACTTAGCAGCAGCCAACCGCTATCTTTACTATTTTATTTTATTTTTACTATTTTTAAAGCTTTTTTTTAAAAAAAAAAGTCTACAAAATAAATGCTTAGGGCACAATTTCAAACCTTTGTCAGCAATTCTTAACCACTCTGATTTTTTCAACTTGCCTATAAGGTTAGCCTTCAGTCTGGTTTAACATCAAAATGCCAGATGAGGCCTACCCATAGGGGAGTATTCTCATGAAGGCCAATTTTTATCAGGAGGGCCTCTTACCTTCTTCTGGGCTCTGGAATCTTGCCAGCACTGACTACTGTGGTCTCTGGAATTCCTTGTCAGGTGGCCAAGGGTCCTCAGAGTGGGAGGCAGTCTGGCCATTTCTGAGAATGAAAGCAGATACGGGCCAAGATATCGCAAAGCCTAGGGTCCCCTTCTTTCTTCTCTTAACTTTTTGTTATAAAAAATGTCAAACATATAAAAATAGAGAGACTTGTGTAATGAAGCCCATACTCCTATCCATCACTCAGCTGACACTAAGTCAGTTTGTAATTTTCATTTTTCCTAATCAAATATATTTTGTATTTCTTTCCTGTTGGCTTACTGGTCATCTAACCATATTTATAAGCCTCATCCCCACTCCAGGGGGCTATTTGAGGCAAAGAAATAATATTTGCCTCTTTATCTGTTGGCACTAAGAAAAGAAACCAAACTCAAGTATACACAAAATTTGAATTGTTCCCTCCCTGCAGGGTATTGCAACTTCTCTAATTAAAGCAATGAATGCAGTGGGATGCTTAAAGCCCAAGTTCCCCTTTTTAAGTATAAGGAGATCTGCACTGCTATATATAGCACTTCATCTCAAAGGTATGTCGTTTTTAATGATTTACTACTCAGAACAAATTTAACATTAATGGTAGTAGAAGTGATGAATAGGATTGTTAAACTGTGTTGCCTGCTTGGTGAGAGAGAGAGAGAGAGAGTGTTAGTAGCAAATACAATACAGGGCAAATATTTTAAATAAAATGTCAAAGTTAAAATTCTGTTTTCAAAGTAAGGACTATGAATAATACAGTCAGCTGTCGATAATCCATGCCATAAAGAAGGGTGAATAGAGGCAATTATGACCTAAAACAGAATAATCTCCAGATTTTATTTGAGATTTGGATATCTTCTCGACCATAACTATGTAACTAGCTCAATCACACATCCAGGTCTCTTTCTCTTTCATTTAATGACTCACTAACTAGCAGAAATTATTCATAGTTCTGTGAAATTTTCTACAGCATTTAATCCCAAAGGTTCTGCATATACAAGAAAAAAGTATAAGAAGAAGATGGAGCAGTTTATGGAGAGTTGTGAACTCATAACATACCTGGGTGCCAAGATGACCAGAAAATACAAGGAACCTCAGTTCAGAGCCATTGACTTTGACCATAAGTTAAAGACCTTTCTCTCTCTCAGAAATATAGACCCAATTAATGGGTAGTTTACTTAGGTAATAGCAGCCTGAATCTCAAGAGTTATCTGAAAGTGATAGAGGGAAACTGAGAGAAGTAGATTGAAAATCTGGGCCTCTTGGAAGTACTTGTGCCTTCTGAGCAAGGTACCATGGCTGCCAGACTTCAGGTGAACTCAAAGGTCTTCCAGCCAGGAAGGAGCACTCTTATGGAAACATAAGTTTTAATACAATTTTAAAATGTATTGCTCTTTGCCTGAACTTTGACGCTTTAACAAAACAAACATTCTATTTATAATTCCATATAGAAAAGTTAAGTGACTTATTTAATAAATGTATTATTTTCCTTTTTAACATTTTCAGTAGAAAAGTCAGTCTCTATTAAAATTACTCATTAAATGTTAGCTTTAAGAAATACATTTAACATTGTTATAAATGAAACCAAAATATGGGTTATACATTTTACATACAAAATTGTTTGTGAACTTTGTGAACATAAGATATTATCATCTTCCCAATAAAATAAATGGATTTTGCAACAACTGACTGGCTGCCTCTTTTCTTTTTCTTAAGTATTCATTGAAGCATGCTTTATACATTATTTTATAATTAGAAATTACCTGGAATTTTAAGAAGGATGAAATCTAGAGTCATTATATGACTCAGTATATGCTAGAGGAAAACTTACTAAATTGAATTTAATGAGATTTTTAAAATAACAATTTTCAGCAGCAATGTAAAAAGATCTGGAATAGGAAACAGCAAGACTGACACTTAAAAAATAAAAAATATGACCATTAACTGTGTAACCTTGGGTAAATTTCTCTGAGCCTTCATTTCTTAATCTCCACAATAGATGGTTTAGCTCTTTGATCCCTATAAATTCAATAATGTTAATTAAAAACTAGAAGTCTTTTTATATATCTTTTGCATTATATATTTCATAATAAAATGATTTTTAAACAAAAGCTGGAAGCCTATTGCCAAAGTTAGGATAAACCTCAAACGCCTTTACTTTTTCAGGAGGCTGGGAGTTGCCAATAGCTGCCAAGTTTTGCTGGCAACTTAAGCCCCATTTTTTGTTCCCTGCCCATTTCTTAATGTCTGTAATTTACCATCTTTCTATCACCAACTGAAATCTACTGGCTTTTTCATTCTTGACAAAATATAAATGTTCTCAGGTCTCTTCAGCCTATGGGTATGATGAGTTTGCTTTAGCAGTTAAACCCAAACTTCATTGCTTCAGTGCCCCTGCCTTTACGAAGGGCAGCAGTCCCTGCAGAATACCACTGAGTGTTTCTTGGGGTCTCCAGGGAGTGTCCCATGTGCTCCAGAGAAAGTCTACACCCACTGCACATCTCCTGGGGATGAAGTTCTCTAGTATGGCTTCGCCCTGAGAACTCTACGAGCCCAAGGATGCTGTCTTCTGAGCTCTAACATCTCATGCATCATTGTTCTGGAGCTGCTGAATTCTGCACAAAACTAGGGCAAATGCCCTTTATCTTCTTAGTAGGAAGAAGCTCAGTCCCTGAGCTGAGTCAGCAACCAAAAGCCATGTGATTCTCCCTTTTCACCTCTCTCTCCATAGAGTTTCTTCCTCTGAGTAAATATATACAACAGAGTATAGCAGGTAGGAGCAGTGGGGAAGGAGTAAGGAGTCAAATTTCCTAGAGTAGCTTCTAGTGCTGGACACCCCAGGTCCCTACCATTCACATGCAACTACAGTTAGCTACATTTGGAGCCTTATTTAGAATAACTACGGACACAGCTACTATTTCCCAGCTGTTTTCTATGTGGCCAGAGAGAGCGTGCTAGTGGCTTTTCATGCATTATCTCATCTCATTATTACACATGAGAAGAGCTTCCTACCCAAGATCACATAAGTTACTATCAAGATTCAGATCCTGATCTGCCTAACTACAGCCTTGCTCTTACCCTTACCACTTCCTGCACTGTAAGCACATCTTGCAAACCACCATCCCAGTGTCAGTGTTCTTAAGTAGTGTCAGTAGTGTCCGTCGTGTGTGTCTGTGTGTATGTGTGAATGTACTTCAGAGTACAAAAAAAATACGGGAGACCCTTGGGAAAGTCTTGTTGGAGCCTGAGAACCACTCCCCTCCAGGCCCACTACATACGTGCACTCACAACCACCTATCATGTTTGCTTTCCTTCTCAGGGGAGCAAGCTGTGTTTTCCATGTCAAGGGGTCTGTGTCCCTAACAAGGGAGAACAATATTTCTGCAATAAGAAGAACATGTATCCTTTAAAGCCTCTTATTGAAATTCTGCTTTTGTTTAGAAATTATGCTTGCATATTATTACAAATAATCCATTAACTAGCATCCCAAATATGATGAAAGAATATTCTGAATGGGTGTCCAGGGACCCTTAAACTTTCCCTATGTGAAACAATAACAGAGTGGGTGGCCAGGCCATGGTGCTCACTGAGGCTCAGAGAGACTCCTTTTTGCCCACCCCCATCCTCCAGCTGCTGCCCCAATCCTGACTGCTTCAGGAAGAGGCTGAGGCAGTGCAGCTTTAAGGGCAAGGGAAACTCCAACCAGCCTATGCCTCTCCATGGCTTGTCTAGATGTCATTTTCACAGCAACAATAACTTCACCTAGGAAGGAGAAGCAGTCTCCATTTGACAGATCCTAAGTCAAACAGTAAATGAAATGTGGAAAAGTAGGAAAAGGATTTTGGAGTACTTCCTTTCCTTCTTTTTTTTTTTTTTTTTAACAGTTACACTCAGATCCACACTGAGTAGATACACTATATTTGACCATTCCTATTGCTGGACTGTGTACTGTTGTACCAAATTTTAAAATACTACGTTGAGGTTGGGCACAGTGGCTCATGCTTGTAATGCCAGCACTTCGGGAGGCCAAGGCGGGAGGATCCCTTGAGCTCAGGAGTTTGAGACCAGCCTGGGCATGTCTCTACAAAAATTTTAAAAATAAATAAAATACTGTGTTGAATCTTTCCCTCTTATATTTAGGATTATTAGCCTGATATAAATTCTGAGAAATAAAATTGCTGGGTTAAAGGGCATGAATATTCTTAAATGGATATTCACAATTCATATTACCAAGCAACTTTCCAAAATAATTACAGCAATTTATACTGCTTCCAGGAGCACCCAAGAACACCAATTTTAATACTTCTTTACAATCACTTGGCAGTATCTTCACTTTTTTTTCTTTAATGGGTGAAAAGCAGAACCTTTTTGCTTTAATCTGAACTAATAGTGAGATTGAACATTATTGCATATGTTGGTCACCAGTTGCATTTTCTCTTTTGTGAATTATTTTATCACATCCTTTGCCCTCTAACTTATGGGGCATTTAAAAGTTCTGCATGAGTTCTTTATGTAATATAGACATCAACCTTTTGTAGTACATATATTCCATTTTTTAGGTATTAACATAAAACGTGTTCATCATTCCTTTCTGATTTTTTTTTTTTTTGAGATGGAACCTTGCTTTTTCGCCCAGAGTGCAGTGGTGTGTTCTCAGCTCACTGCAACCTCTGTCTCCCAGGTTCAAGCAATTCTCTTGCCTCAGCCTCCCAAGTAGCTGGGATTACAGGCACCCACCACCATGCCCAGCTAATTTTTGTATTTTTAGTAGAGATGGGGTTTCACCATGTTGGCCAGGCTGATTTTGAATAGTCTTCTAAGCTCTGGAAATTCTTCAATCTCTAGAAACGGAATATTCCATTCTGTTTTCTTCTACTTATTTGTGTTTTTAAAAATATATATTTGGCCGGGTGCAGTGGCTCACGCCTGTAATGCCAGCACTTTGGGAGGCCAAGGCGGGCGGATCACGAGGTCAGGAGATCGAGACCATCCTGGCTAACATAGTGAAACCCCGTCTCTACTGAAAATACAAAAAATTAGCCGGGCATGGTGGTGGGCGCCTGTAGTCCCAGCTACTTGGGAGGCTGAGGCAGGAGAATGGCGTGAACCCGGGAGGCGGAGCTGGCAATGAGCCAAGATTGCGCCACTGCACTCTAGCCTGGACGACAGAGTGAGACTCCATCTCAAAAAAAAAAAAAAAAAAGGAAAGATAAATAAAAATATATATTTAATTATTTAAGTCCTCTAGAATTTATTTCAGGATATGGTGTGAACTGTGGTTTTAAATTCTTCAAAACTCAAAGTACAGTAATAAATACTACATTTTTAAAACGTTTTCAATTTTATTATATATTTTTCATTTTATTTGCAATTCATTTGATAATTTGTTGAATTCAGGTAATTCATTAAAATTTCACAAATTCAGTGATGAAGGGGAAGAAGTTCAAGAACAGGATAGGCTGGGCGCAGTGGCTCACACCTGTAATCCCAGCACTTTGGGAGGCCAAAGTGGGCGGATCACGAGGTCAGGAGTTCGAGACCAGCCTGGCCAACATAGTGAAACCCCCGTCTCTACTAAAAATACAAAAATTAGCTGGGCATGGTGGCACACACCTGAAGTCCCAGCTACTCAGGAGGCTGAGGCAGGAGAATCGCCTGAACCTGGGAGGCGGAGGTTGTGGTGAGCCAAGATCAGGCCACTGCACTCCAGCCTGGGCAACAGAGCAAGACTCCGTCTCAAAAAAAAAAAAAAAAAAAGAACAGGATAGGAATGAGAGATATATTTTACACATGAACGCCTTTGTCTAGTTGTGGATGATTTTTTTTTTGTTTTATCTTTTCTTTTTTTTTTTTTTTTTTTTTGGTTTGTTCTTACTTATACAAATGAAGATCTGCGTTAAAGAATATCAAGCCACAAAGCCTGAGAGCCCTTAACTATAGGTGGTTCTGGGAAGAATTATCAGAGGGAGTGACACCTGAATTATATGGACTTTTTAAAATCAAAGCAGGTAAAAAATTTTTAAAAATAAGTCAAATTTGAGATTATAACCAGGGGGTGAAAAACATTCCAAGAATTAATTTGTGAGCACACGTATTCACCAAACCTGTGAGACACATGTTGAAGACTGCTTAGCATATGCAAGCATGTGTATATTTACAAGAATTCTACCAGTCTGTGTACAGTAGGAGATTAAAATATAAGCAGATACATGCCCTGCCCTTGTGTAGTACAGGACACATGGGATCTGGAAATTGGAGCACTACTGGATTAATGCTATAAAATCCCTCTAAAGATGCACTATTGGCACTGAACATTGACAATTATCCTTCTGTTCTCCCCAAATCCCTTTAAGTCATAATAAGCCTTGGACTATAGTTCCTTCCAGCCACAGTTATCAACCAACCATCCCAGGCTACACAAATATTTTTGATGCCCTTCATCATGACAAAGGACTTCCGCTAACCTTTAATTGCCAGATGATCATGACCTTCTCCTTCCTCCAATCTGCCAGATTCTCCATTGACTCAATACACCTGGAAGCTAGCCGGCACAGGGCTTTGATGATGAAGTCCTTGAGTCCCAGGGCCAAAAAAAAAAAAAAAAAAAAGGAGAGAAGAATGGAGACTAGATTTGGAGAGGAAAGAGAAAAAATCTGGATAGCCTTTTATCAATATTCACTCTGTAACTGATCTTACTTACAACAATTTATAATCTATGCTCTGATAACTCCATTATTAATATCTCAATTCTGTTCTCAGCTCTGAACTCCAGATTGTTACCTACGACTATCTACTGTACTTGGTTATCTAGTTAACATTTCAAATTTAATATGTCCACCCCATACTTGTTATCCAACCCAACTTCTCTTCCTCCAGATCAGTTAATGGTAACACCGTACACTCTGTTGATTTAGCCCCAAATCCAGGAGTCAATCTTGATTGCATGTTTCCGTCACTCCACACATCTATTCTCAGCAAGTCCTGTCAGAAAGACCTATCCCCCAAATCTACCTTGAATATGGGCTCTTCTTACATTTTACACTGCTGTCACCCTCATATCCATGCCTCCACTCATGTCCCTCCAGGATCTACTCTTCATCTAGCAGCTGGAGTAATTTTTAAATACATAAATCAGATTCAACAGTCCTTTTGAATAATCTTCCAGTGGCCTCCTATTTCAGTTAAAATCCAAACTCCTTTTTCTTGGCATAAAAGACTTTACATGATCTGGCTCTTCTTGCCTTTAACATCCTCTCCATCCTTTTCTTTCTCTCTCTCTTTTTTTTATTTTTTATTTTTTGGAGACAGAGTCTTGCTCTGTCGCCCAGGCTGGAGTGCAGTGGCATGATCTCAGCTCACTGCGACCTCCGCCTCCTGGGTTCAAGAGATTCTCGTGCCTCAGTTTCCTAAGTAGCTGTGCCACCATGCCCGGCTAATCTTTCTATTTTTAGTAGAGACAGGGTTTTGCCATGTTGGCCATGCTGGTCTTGAACTCCTGGCCTCAAGTGATCTGCCCGCCTTGGCCTCCCAAAGTGCTGGGATTACAGGCGTGAGCCACTGCGCCCGACCTGGCATTGACCAATAACTTTGAAATGCCATTATCTCCTCTACAGTGTTTGAAGTATGCACTCTATTTGTACCAATTAAGTGGCTGTCCCTTACTCTTTCACAATGTATATGTAAAGTCTCAAGGTAATCAATAGCTGTACCCTTAAAACACTGGAATACTGATAACCAGCTTCCCATCTGAAATGGTATTTTCATTCATTATTTTAGATCTACTCTATTTGTTTACTCTCCAAATTAGGCATTATTTTGCATAATCAATGTTTGTTTAGATTTCCTTCAAACTTACTTTTTTCTTTTTTTTTTTTTTTTTTGCTTACAACTCCCTCTTATATCTCAGACTTTCCTCTTGGTGTTATTTTCCTTCCTATGGTATGGGTTTGTTGGAGGTTAATACTTTTATTTTTGTTTGACCAAACTTGTCTTGATTTTGTCCTTGTCCATGATAATTGTAGTCTATAAAAAAGATTCTAGGTGAATTTTGAAAGTATCATGCCACTAACCTCTGGCTTCTACTATTGCTGTTGAGAAACCAGCTGTCATTTTAACTGGTTTTCTTTTATAGGTACCGTCATGTATTGCTTAATGACAGGGATATGTTCTGAGAAATGCATCATTAGGTGATTTTGTCACTGTGCAAACATCACAGAGTGAACTTACACAAACCTAGATGGTATAGTCCACTACACACCTAGGCTCTATGGTACAATCTATTGCTCCTGTGCTACAAACCTGTACAGAATGTTATTGTACTGAATACTGTAAGCAGCTGTAACACAGTGGTATTTCTGTATCTAAACATACCAAAACTTAAGAAAGACACTTAAAATACAGTATACTGATGGCTCATGCCATCAGGCCTAGGTGGGCAGAGCACTTGAGCCTAGGAGTTCAAGACCAGCCTGGGCCACATGGCAAAACCTCATCACTACAAAAAATACCAAAAAAAAAAAAAAAAAATAGTGGAGTGTTGTAGCATGTGTCTGCAGTCCCAACTACTCAGGGGGCTAAGCAGGGAGGATCACCTGAGCCCAGGAGGTAGAAGTTAACAGTGAGCCGCAATCATGCCACTGCACTCCAGCCTAGGCAACAGAGTGGGATTTTGTCTCAAAACAAAACAGTATAAAAGACCAAAAAAAAAAAAAAAAAAAAGTACACCTGTGTAGTGCACTTACCATGAATGGAGCTTTACAGGAATAGGAGTTGCTCCCGGTGAGTCAGTGAGTGAGTGGTGAGTGAATGTGAAGGCCTAGGACATGGCTATACACTACTGTAGACGTTATAAACATTGTACGCTCTAAGCTACACTAAATTTATATGAAAAAAATTCTTTCTTGGCTGTATAGGTGGCTCATGCCTGTAATCCCAGCGTGGGAGGCTGAGGCAGCATTTATTTTTTTAAATGGGTGTCCTGTGTCTTTATTTGTGAAATCTGGCAACTCTCCATTCCGTCTGCTGCCCCTCACTCACGTGCTCCAGCCACACGGTCCTTGCCATTCATCAGATGCTCCTTCCCAGTCTGAGCCTTTATGCTTGCTTTTCCCTTGCCTAGGACATTCTTATTCTAGATCTTCCCACAGCTGTCTCCATGTCATTCAGATCTCAGCTCAAATGTCACCCTATCCTGATTTCACTTCCCTGTCAGTCTCCATCATCATTCTTTATAAAATTTAACACTTTCTGAAACTATTATTCCTTAGTTTACTTGTGTATTTGTCCTGTCTCCCCTTAGTAGAATGTAAGCTTCATGAGAGCAAAGGCCTTGTTAGTTGCTGTATCCCCAACACCTGACGCCAATGTCTGGCTCTTAGTAGACACTCAACAAATATCTGTTAGATGAATGTATGACACCCCAAATCCTGTTCTGCAAGATTTAAAGTTATGAAGACCTGTTGGGGGTAGACCAGCTGGCCTTAACAAAAGTTTTGAAAAAGTCAGTATGGATCCAAAACAAAATTGCCTTGAAGAAAGGGCTAGTCTGTGTTGTGGGTAGCTGATGCTGGAAGATCCTCCAGACTCAGTCTTTCCTCACAGGATTATGCTCCAGTGAGCAATGATTGAATGAGGAAATGGAAGTACCTGGCTTACCTTGACACTGAGTCTTCTTATGCCGTTGAGGACCTCTGGAGGGCCAGTGATTTGACTGCAACCCTTGTAGCAGCAAGAAACAATGAGGTAGCTAACTTCCTGCTGGTATGCAGAAGTCAGGGAGCGCTCCCCATCCCACTGGTACCCCCACAAATCCAGAGGACTTAGAGACAATTCAATATGAAAGGGAAACCTCAGAGAAGGAGCATGTGTGGCTTGAGCTAGTTTTAATAAAATCTAGTAAAAATGTAAGAGCCAGGTTGCTAATTACACCTCCGGTTCAAGATCAGGGAGGCTATAGATGGCATGTTGGGAATCTGGAAATGGGCAGAAAAATAAGTAATTAGGTATTGGCGAAGAGAGAGAAAATGCTGAAATAAATGGATGGAAGCAGGTGGGGAGTAGATTTGGATGGCGCTTGTAGACCACATTAAGAAGCTTGGACTTTATCCAGAGGGCATGTGGGAGCCACATGGATTCTAAGCCAAGGAGTGACTCTAGTCTCTGGATCTCGTATGTGGAGAGATCCTCTGTACTCCACAATGGATTCTAAACCGAGGAGTGACTCTAGTCTCCGGATCTCATATGTACTTGGAGAAATCCTCTGTACTTCTGCGAATTAAAGAGAACAACACTGCAGCTGAGACCAGTTAGAAACAGTCTATTGAACAAAGATGATGAAAGTTTGAATAATAATGATCATTTTAATCACAGCAGACGAATTAAACCAGGCATTTCCTAAGCCCATTACATACTTAATTTTGTTTATGCAATAGCAACCCTACCAAAGTGGCACTAGTGTTAACATCTCCATTTTACAGGTAAGGTAAAGAAGTTGTGAGGGTAAGTAATTTGCCCAAGATCTCTCAGAACCCAGGTTTCTCTGACTGCAGTGCTCTCTTCATTCTCTTAGATTAAGGCATCGGGAGTGGGGAGGAAAAGGAGGCAGAAGTGAAAAACATTTAGGAGGTAAGTAATAGTTATTATATTAGCATTAGATAATGATGATGGTGATGATGATGACAATGATGACGACGGTAAGGGGGATTTCATGCCTTTACACATTCAAGAACAACACCAGATTCAGTGTCGTAGAAGAGATAAAATTAAGGTATTGGCGTTGAGCTAATAGTTTAATACGATATAAAATTTCCCAAAGGGAGGGGTCACAAAGCCTCTCCTGTCCATGGCCCCCAATTCACCGCAAAAGTCGCTCCTGCCTGGGCTACCCGGCAGTGCCACACGCAGGACCTCGGGCGCCGACACCGCCCCGCCCCTGGCCGCGCCCCGCCCCGGCCACTGTCCCTCCTCCGAAGCCGCGCCCCTCCTCGCCCCTCCCCGCCCCGCCCCAGCCCTGGCCCCTGCCCCCAAGCCCAGGGCTTGCCATCTCTCGCCGCCCCGCCCCGCCCCGCCGCGGCACCCCCGACCACAGGCCTGCATTCTCGCCCCGCCTTGCCCCTCCCCGCCCCTGCCACGCCCCAACCCTCGAACTGCCGTCGCGCCCCGCCTTGGCCCCCCCGCCCCCCCCCCCCCCGCCCCCCCGCCCCCCCCCCGCCCCGCCCCGCCCCGCCCCGCCCTGCCCTGATCCCCGGCCTGCCATCTCGCCCCGCCCCGCCCCGCCCCTCCCCGCCCCACCCCTCCCCTCCCCGCCCCGCCCCGCCCCGCCCCGCCCCGCCCCGCCCCGCCCCGCCGCTCTCGTGGCCCCCACCTCCAGGGGCGCCTCTGCGGGCCACGTGGTTCGGCGTCCGCGCGCAAGCGGCTCTTGGCGCCGCGCTTCCGGGTTGGCTGTGGCTGTGGCTGCGGCGGCGGCGCAGGGGCAGAAACCGGTGCGACGCAGAAGCCCCAGAGGCGGGCGGAGCGGAGGGCCAGCGGGCCTCGGCGCGGGTCTCCCGCCAGGCCGCCGGGTGAGCTGGCAGCGACCGGGACCCCACCGGGCGACCCTGAGAGGTAGGTCTGCCGCGCCGACCTCCCCCGCCGTCTGCTCCCTAGTCGGGCCCACGGGGCCTGGGCGGGGAGGTGGGGGTCTTTCCGCGCCGCCTCCCCCTGCTCGGACCACCCGGGGCTGCGGGGGCTCTGCGCCGCGCCCAGTGTGTCTGACGGCCCAACGCAGCTTAAGTTATTAGTTTATTGCAGCTACCTCACATTCACTTTGCACATGCACATTTCTTCACTCTTCACATTGGTTCCCACATACGAAATGGCTAATAATCTGGGAGATGGAGGCAGCTTCGTTCTCCCTGAGATAGTTGTGCAACCATAGAAAGTTCGTGCTTGCGGAGGATTTTGGAGATGGTTGATCCCATTTCTTCATTTTAGAGAAGGTAGACCCTGAATCGTTCCATGAATACTGGAGAGTCACTCAGCTAGGTAATGTGCGGCAGGAGGCTGAGGGAGAGAATTGCTTGAACCTGGGAGGCGGAGGTTGCAGTGAGCCGAGATTGCGCCACTGCGTTCCAGCCTGGGCGATAGAGCGAGACTCCGTCTCAAAAAAAAAAACCCCGAGCTAAGTTGTTTTGTTTTTGTTTTTTTGAGGTGGTGGTCTCGTTCTGTCGCCCAGGCTGGAGTGCAGTGGCACGATCACGGCTCACTGCCACCTCGAACTCCCAAGCTCAGGTGATGCTCCTGCCGCAGCCTCCTGAGTAGCTGGGACCACAGGCGGGCGCCACCACGCCAGGCTAATTTTTGTATTTTTTGTATAGATGAATTCTCTCCATGTTGCCCAGGCTGGTCTCAAGTGATCCGTCGGCCTCGGCCTCCCAAAGTGCTGGGATTACAGGCGTGAGGCCACTGCTCCCGGGCCCAGAGCTAAGTTTGTAGACAGACAATTAAAAATGGTAATGGTAAAATTCAGGTTAATGATGTGAAGTGAATAGGAAGTTCATGTGGGCTGGCACTAACCTTTTAGACAGTGCTTCCTCCTTTTTAAACCTTGTTTTCTTATTTCAGATTTAACCCTTCGTGGCTTCTGAAGAAAATGGCAGAAACATCGCCAGAGCCTTCTGGGCAGCTTGTTGTACACTCAGACGCTCACAGTGACACTGTCCTGGCCAGTTTTGAGGATCAGAGGAAGAAAGGCTTCCTCTGTGACATTACTTTAATCGTGGAGAATGTACATTTCCGGGCCCACAAAGCCTTACTTGCTGCCAGTAGTGAATACTTCTCAATGATGTTTGCAGAAGAGGGGGAAATCGGCCAATCCATTTATATGCTGGAAGGCATGGTTGCAGACACCTTTGGTATCCTGTTGGAATTTATCTACACAGGTTATCTCCATGCCAGTGAGAAAAGTACAGAACAAATCCTGGCTACTGCTCAGTTCTTAAAAGTCTATGACCTGGTAAAGGCTTACACAGACTTCCAAAATAATCATAGCTCCCCAAAGCCAACAACTTTGAACACTGCTGGTGCCCCAGTGGTTGTTATCTCTAATAAGAAAAACGATCCTCCAAAGCGGAAACGGGGAAGACCAAAAAAAGTCAATACATTGCAGGAGGAGAAATCAGAACTGGCTGCAGAGGAAGAAATACAGTTAAGAGTGAACAATTCAGTTCAGAATAGACAAAACTTTGTGGTTAAAGGAGACAGTGGTGTATTAAATGAGCAGATTGCAGCAAAAGAAAAGGAAGAATCGGAGCCTACTTGTGAGCCAAGTAGAGAGGAGGAAATGCCAGTTGAAAAAGATGAGAACTATGATCCCAAGACCCAGGATGGCCAGGCAAGCCAGAGTCGGTACAGCAAGCGGAGGATTTGGAGATCCGTCAAACTTAAAGATTACAAACTTGTTGGGGATCAAGAGGACCATGGTTCAGCCAAGAGGATCTGTGGAAGGAGAAAGCGCCCTGGAGGCTCTGAGGCCCGCTGTAAAGACTGCGGCAAGGTCTTTAAGTACAATCACTTTTTAGCAATCCACCAGAGGAGCCACACAGGTAATGATGTTTTCAAAGCTGATTGCAGTGTGTTTCAGAATTGGGAGTAGTGATGATAATAATAGCTTCTATTTGCTGTGCAACTTCTGTGTGATGGGCATTGTAATAAAGCCTTTATACATGTTATTGCATTTAATTTTCTCCACAATCCTGCAAGGTAGATAATATCCTCATTGTACATTGTATGATTAAAATCATATTTACTCATATGTAAGAGAGGGTTACTAAAGTGCATAGTTTACAGATGAAGCAACCAAGTTCTAGAGAGCTTAAATAACTTGCCAGAGTCACCCGTTAGTGACAGAGCTGGGATTGAACCCAGGTAGCCTGGTTGAAGAACCTCTCTCATTTGTAGTTGTTGAATGAATCCTTTAATGTCCACTTATCAAGATCTAGCCCAATATACCCTGCTTTCTGATTCTTGAACATTCTTCATCTTGACCATAACCATGCTTTTGCCTAAGTCTATGTGGACCACTTTCTAACTCAGCTGTCTAGCTTTAAATACCTTCTCATTTTTGGTCCCTCCAGCCCAGCGCTGACCAATGGCACCCTTCTGTGATGATGGAAATGTTCCTACATCCACAATGTCCAATATGGTGGCCAGTAACCACATGTGGTTTTTGAGCCCTTGAACTGTGGCTAGTGTGACTGAGAAACTGAATTTTAAATTTTATTTTAATTCATTTAAATTTGAATAACCACATGTGGCTAGTGGCGATCGTATTCGACACTGCAGTCCTAGCGAGAAATCCCTTCCTTTGAGCCATTTCAGGTGCTTAAACCCCACTGTGCTTTGGGTCAGATTGTTGTTGCTGTTTGTATATCCCTCAACTTAATTGTAAGCTTGAGTATAGGGACTGGTGCTTAAGTCTCGTCCTGTGATCCAGCAGCATCTGGTGCTGTGGTTCTCAACCTGCAAATTGGAATCACTCAGGGAGCTTCTAAAACTACCACTGCCTAGGCCTCAACCCCAGAGCTTCTGATTTAATTGTCTGGTGCCTTGGTGCTTTTGAAAGCTCCCTAAAGACTTTAGCTACAGATAGGTTGAAGACCTTGAATTCAGGTACTTTGAACAAAGTAGATACTTGAGAAATATTTGTTGAAATGTAATAGGTTATATTTTGGCTTTTTTTTTTTTTTTTTTTTTTTTTTGAGATGGATTCTCGCTCTGTCACCCAGGCTAGAGTGCATTGGCCGCGATCTCGGCTCACCGCAACCTCCGCCTCCTGAGTTCAAGCGATTCTCCTGCCTCAGCCTCCTGAGTAGCTGGGATTACAGGCACATGCCACCATGCCCAGCTAATTTTTTGTATTTTTATTAGAGACGGGGTTTCACCATGTTGGTCAGGCTGGTCTCAAACTCCTGACCTCGTGATCTGCCTGCCTCAGCCTCCCAAAGTGCTGGGATTACAGGCGTGCGCCACTGCGCCCAGCTGGCTATTTTAATCAAAGATTTATATGTGCATAGTTTAGAGTTAAATCATTATACAAGACTTAAGAAAAAGCATGTAGGATCGATCTTCCCTTATGTCCCCAGTACAGACAGTCCCCGACTCACAGTGGTTCGATTTTTCATCTTTAAAATGGTGTGAAAGCAGTACAGGTTCAACAGAAACTGTACTTTGAATTCTGAGTTTTGATCTTTTCCCGGGCTAGTAATATTCAGTATGATCCTCTCATGCCATGCTGGGCCACACAGTCACTTGGGTAAATGACCAGTACTGTGCATTTGGTGCATTCATACAGTATTCTGTATAAGTGTATTTTTCCTTATGATATTTTCAGTATGATGGGTTTGTTGAGATGTCCCATCATAAGTCAGGGAGCATCTGTATTCTGAATTTTGCAGCCCATCACTTTAGTATGGGTCTGTTTTCTTCCATCTGGGTAGATAACAGGTAGATTCATAAGGTTTGGAAACTGTCTTTCAGTTCCGGAAAATCTTGAGTTATTTCATAGATGATTTCTCCCCTCTGTTTTCTCTGTTCTCTCTAACTTTATTTTCTCTTATATTTTCCATCATTTTTGGCCCCACCATCTGGGGGATTTCCACTTTGTTTATCAGCCCTTTGAGGTTTTCTGTTTCGACTCTTATTTTTTTCCCCCTTATGAGCTCTTTTTGTTTTCTAAATGTTTTAATTTGAATGATCTTTTATTTCACAATGTAATATCTTACCTCTGTGAGCATGTTAATGATAACATTTTCCTCATTAGAGGCAAGTTGCTTTTTTTTTTCTTCTTACTTGTTTGTCTGTCACTACTACAAAAGGCTTTCCTTGAGTGCCTGATGTTTTTTTTAAAAATCATATTTAGTCATATGTAAGGGCGGGTTGCTAAAAGCTACCGGCAATGCTGCATGTGTGGAGAGAGCCTGTATTTTATTTATTTCTTACTCTGTTGCCCAGGCTGGAGTGCAATGGCGTGATCTCCGATCACTGCAACCTCTGCCTCCTGGATTCAAGTGATTCTCCTGCCTCAGCCTCCCAAGTAGCTGGGATTACAGGCATGCACCACCATGCCTGGCTAATTTTTTTGTATGAGAGAGCCTGCAAAACTGTGACATTGTTCCCAGATCACACTGAGGGTCAGGCTGCTATTTCTTGTGGCCCAATAACGAGATGTAGATGAACTGGGGAGGAAGAGAGTTTTTATTTCTATAACCAGTTACAGGGAGAAGGCCTGGAAATTATCGCCAGACCAAATCAAAATTACAAAGTTTTTCAGAGCTTAAATACCGCCTAAGCTGTATGTCTATGTGTAAGTGTGCATTCCTCTACAGACGTAGGTGATTAACTCTTAATCTATAACCAAGGTCTGCGTCCCAAAGACCTTCTTCTAGAGCCTCAGTAAGTTTACTTAATCTAAATGGGTCTAGGTGCTGGGGTGATTACCCTTATCTTCTGCTAAATCACGGAGATTTGGGGGATTCCTTCAGATCCTCAGTAAAACTTGTTTAATCCTAAATCGGTCCTGTTAAGAATTCCTTCGTTATTTTGTCATGCTTTAACGCCCAGGAGAAGCCTAGGCAAAACTCTTGGTGGGCTTTTGTTACATTCCAGCCTTTGTTTAAGGGCACTGGCTTTTAATATTTAACTTAACCACTCAGTCAGTACTGAAACAGTTGTTATGGAGGTGTGTTATAACCTCACTGGAGGTGGTGTGGCTGTGCCCCATGTCGTTGCTGGTGCCTGGCTTCCACATCTTTGCTCTCTTACCTTGGACCTATCATGTTCCAGTGGAAGACGCTTCTGCTCTCTCACTTGCAGGCACTAGGCCTGGCTGCTGGCCTGTGTCTAGGACAGGAGGGGGAAGAAGGAGTGGGGGAGTCTCATCATCCCAGGTGGAAATGTTGACTTACTCTCCCTGTGGTGATCCCAACTCAGCTGTGCCTAGAAACTCCTAATCCAAAGACCCCTTTTTCTTAATCCTCCTCAGTGAACACTCTCCATCCTCTTTTGGGGAGAGGGACAGTCTCCTGGCTGTGTGGAATGGAAGATTTGATCAGGGGTCTAAGTACCTTTGAAACAGACTTTCATTTACCCTCCCTCACCCCTGTTTCCAGAGATAGCAGTTGCCACCAATTCCTGAGTTTTTTGGAGATTGTATCTTTGCCACCAATTCCTGAGTTTTTTGGAGATTGTATCTTAAAAATTAGGTTGTATTGGGCTGGGTGTGGTGGCTCATGCCTGTAATCCCAGCAATTTGGGAGGCTGAGGCAGGAAGATTGCTTGAGCCCAGGAGTTGGAGACCTGCCTGGGCAACATAGTGAGATCCCATCTCTAAAAAAAAAAAATTAAAATTACAATTAAAAAATTAGCTGGGTGTGGTGGTGGCACACGCCTGTGATCCTAGCTACTCAGGAGGCTGAAGTGGGAAGATCATTTGTTCCCAGGAGGTTGAGGCTATAGTGAGCTATGGTAGCGCCATTGCACTCCAGCCTGGGTTATAGAGTGAGACCCTGTTACAAAGAAAAAACAAAAAATTAAGTTATATTAGTGCTAGTCACTGCTGGCTTCAGATTCATCTGTTCCAGCTTCCAAAATTTTATTGCTGATGTCTCTTGTGTTCATTGTTGGCCTTTTGGATGTGTGCCTTTTAGGAAAAATCCTTTATTGTTATTTTAATTTGGGAGAGACAAAAATGTGTGGATTCTTACTTACACCATGCTTCTGGGGCTCTTCTTCCAGGGGAGCGACCTTTCAAATGTAATGAGTGTGGAAAGGGCTTTGCCCAGAAGCACTCGCTACAGGTCCACACCAGGATGCACACAGGCGAGCGGCCGTACACCTGCACCGTGTGCAGCAAGGCTCTGACCACCAAGCACTCACTGCTGGAGCACATGAGCCTGCACTCAGGTAGTGGGGCTTGCCCAGAGGGCCAGCTGTCACCAGATTCCCATTCCCCAGGGTGGGCATTACCAACACCTAAATGGTGTTTTCTCAGCCTAGTATCATTTCCAACGTGGTGTCATTGAAAGACAGGGTTTTGCATCGGTCTGAGTGCAGTTTAGAGTTCTGCACAGATCCTTAAACTAGAGCTTATAAACTGGCTGCTGGGAGTTTAGTGTGCAAGCGTGTTTTATTAAACCACCAAAGTTTAGAATTGTTTTACTTTGAACGCCTTTGGGGGAAACTTAAATTCTCCAGTTCTACCCCAGTCTCCATCTCCAATACTCCCTATTGCCTTACATACCTTTGCACATTTATGTTTCTGTGGTAGATTGAAGTTTTCTGGGTTTGTAAACAAGTCACTTGTATCATTTGTAGAAAATGGGGACCTGGGCCCACTGTAGTATTTACCTTATTAGTGAGCATTCCAGTTCTTTATAGTTTTTTGCATGTTTTAGTGTTTTGGTTTTTTTGGCAGGACAGAAGTCTTTTACCTGTGATCAATGCGGAAAATATTTCAGCCAGAACAGACAACTAAAGAGCCATTACCGAGTTCATACAGGTACGATAAAGTGAGAACATTTAGATTGAGGGGGAAGAAATGCAAATAAAAATTGTTTCTGAAACATTAGGTTCATATTGTTCTGCTCTTAGCACATATTGTTCACATAGGGTATTTAGGGAAAAGTGCCTTAAGAGTCTAAATTATATGTTTTTATGTTATTGTCTGCCACCATGTGAATTATGTTTTATTTGTATACTACAGTTTTGGTGCCACACACAGAAATCCTATAGAATTAAAAGTGCCACTTGCACAAGGGAGCTTCAGTGAATGGTTGTTAGTGGTGCCTGGGCAGAGACATTATCACCCCATGGCTGTCAGCCCAGGCTTTCTCTCCCCTGGTTCTACCTGTTGTCCTTTTTCTTTCCTGCCAACTAATAAGAAATGAATGTGGGTTACGAGTGTCATTTGAGGTCATTTGTGGCCTCAGTCACACCAATACTTTGAGGAAAAAAGGAGAGACTACATTTAGAATTGGAAGGATCCTAGCTCTCTTGGAGGAGGCAGTGAGTTGAGGTGCTTAGGAAAATATTAACAGTTACCAAATTAATGAAAAAATTTTTGTTGTTAAAGTACTGTATTTAAAGTGATTATTTTTCAGGGAAGTGCTTTAACACAAATCACTGAAGAAAATGCAGGGAGAGCATATATGCACTGACACTTTTTTTATTGTTGCGACAAGGCCACTCATTACCGGAATGCAAAGACTGCCATCGCAAATTCATGGATGTGTCTCAGCTAAAGAAACATCTGCGAACACACACAGGTAAAACTCCATCTCGTCTGTCCCCCTAGTACACGGGATGTTTTCAGGAGAGTGAAGAATGAAGTTCTCTGACTGCCCTGCTAAGCCTGTGTTTGGAAATGTTTATTATAAATTGGATGGGAGTTGTGTAAGAAGATAAGTTAAAAGTTAGAAGGCAGAATGTTGTCAGCACTGTCTTTGGGGAAATCACATCTCTTGTAGAGGAGCAAAATGGAGATCACTTACTGAGCACTATTCGTATGTCACAATTCATTTAATACCACAGAATAGTGAGTCTGAGTCTGGTTCTGTGTTTCACTCTTAATTTACTTCAGCATTGAAGGTGATAGCAAGACTTTTTTTTTTTTTTTTTAAGATAAGGGCTCATGCTGTCATCCAGGCTAGAGTGCAGTGGCACGATCACCTCCCAAAGTGCTGGGATTACAAGCATGAGCCACCGCGCCCAGCCTTTTTTTTTTTTTTTTGAGATGGAGTCTTTCTCTGTTGCCAGGCTGGAGTGCAGTGGCGCGATCTTGGCTCACTGCAACCTCTGCCTCCCGGGTTCAAGTGATTCTCCTGCCTCAGCCTCCTTAGTAGCTGGGACTATAGGTGTGTGCTACCATGCCCAGCTAATTTTTTTTGTATTTTTAGTAGAGACAGGATTTCACCATGTCAGCCAGGATGGTCTCGATCTCTTGACCTTGTGATCCGCCCGCCTTGGCCTCCCAAAGTGCTGGGATTACAGGCATGAGCCACCATGCCTGGCCCAAGATTATTTTTTTAGAGAAGACAGCCAAATGTAACAGACACAAATGTAGCATAGACACTGAGAATGTTTCTACTTTCTCCCCTAGAACCAACACTTAAGCAGCACCACCTCCAGAAAAATCAGTTTCAGAGATGACGAGGAGGCAGCATTGATTAGGGCAGGTCAGCTTTTTTATGTAAGACCAAAAAATTGGATCTTTTATACCTTTTGGCAAAGAATGTGTGTTAAAAATAAGCCTATTCAATTTTCTAAGAAAAACTTGCCATTACAGGTTATTTAATAATTCTGTTGTCTACTGGAATTATCTAAATAGCAAATTGATTTATGGTGCTTTGGACTTTTTTTTTTTTTGGAGTCACTGTCTCACTCTATCGCCCAAGCTGTTGTGCAGTGGTGCGATCTCAGCTCACTGTAACCTCTGCCTGCTGGGTTCAAGCAATTCTCCTGCTTCATCCTCCCGAGTAGCTGGAACTACAGGTGTGCACCACCACGCCCGGCTAATTTTTGTTTTTTTTTTGTAGAGACAGGGTTTTGGCATGTTAGCCAGGCTGGTGTCGCTTGAACTCCTGGCCTCAAGTGATCCACCCTCCCAGCCTCCCAAAGCGCTGGGATTACAGGCGTGAGCCACTGTGCCTGGCCTGGATGTTGTTTTTTAAATACAAGTTTTTCTTCTTAAATTCAGTAAACGTCTCATAGGATATGGATTTTAACACATGTACTGAGCACTTACTGGGAACCAGACACTGTTTTAGGCTTTGAGGATGCAGCAGTGAATGAGATGGACAGGCCCCTGCCTTAAGAGACCAACATTCAATAGGGAAGACAGAGTACAAACAAGTATATAACACATTCGGTGTTGTGAGTGCGTTGAGGAATAAAATGCAAGGTAAGGGGGCAGGATGCGGGAAAGAGAGCTGCTCTTTTATGCGTGGACTGGTTTGGGAAGGTCTCACAGATGAGGTGGCATCTTGGATGGAGAGGAGAATGCAGTGGGGGAGTGAGCCAGCCAGCCATTGAGGATGCTCAGGAGAGAGCATTTTAAGCAGGAGGAGCCCTGGGCATAGGGCCCTCAGGCAGGAATAAACATTTTTGACAAGCTGGAGACGTGCTGGGAGGAGCACCAAGGCAGCCAGAGAGCTGGGAGTAGGAAGTCGTAGTGTAGGTGGATGTTCTCAATTTAGCTGCATGCTTTTTACCACCTGGGAAGCTTCAAAAAAAGCCTTGTCCCAACCGCCGAGATTCTGATTGACTTCACCTGGGCAGAGCCTGGGACTTGGTGTTTTTTAAAATACCCCTCAACAATTGTAGGGTGCACTCGGGCTGAAGTACTTTGAAGGCCACAGTAAAGATTGGATTTTATTCTGAGGGAGTTGGCTTTACTGCGATGAGTGACATGGCATGACTTAGGGTTGTAACAGGGTCACTCTAGCCACCCTGTGAGGTGGGGGCGAGGCCAGGGTGGAGGCAGAGAGACCCATTAGGAGGCTGTGCAGTAGTGGGGCTCGGAACAGCACAGTAGCAGCAGAGGTGGTGTCAAGTGGTCCAGTTCTGGATATATTCCAGGGAAGAATTCATGTGATTCGCTCATGATTGGATGTGGGAGTTGAAAGAGGAGGCAAAAGCCACTGTGAGGAGGAAAAACTAGGGAAGACTAAGAAGAACAGATCAGGAGTTAGATTGTGGACTGGTTGGTGTCTATTTGACATCCATGTGCAGGTGTGGGGTAGATCATTAGATTTCCAGGTCTGGAGAGTTCAGGGGAGAGATGCAGCCAGAGCTCTGGATTTCCACAGGTACACATGTGCCTGCAAATAGTATGTGGCGCTGCACTGAGTTCCCTAGGGAGACAGCGATGGTGGAGGAGAGTGGAGCTGGCTTGGTCATGCTGAGCAGTGCCAGAGGAGGCACTTCCCCTTGGTTTTGTTGTTGAGCATAAGGGGGAGTGAGGTTTCTGGGCTTTGTGAGTAGCAGTAGGACTTGAAGTAGGGATGAAAAGGAACAGAAGACCTCCCCCACTATAATTCCAGCAAACTCTTCTCAGCCTGTCAACTTTGAGAAGCAGAACAGAAAGTGGAAGATGTGTGGTGAGTTAAAAAGGAGACAGACGGGCATCTGTGGTTTGCCTGACTTAGAAATATGAAAAGAAATTGAACCTGTCAAAAAATTGGGGCGCTTCAAGAGCGGCAACTATGACCCATCTGTCCCTAGCATCAGCACGGAGAATCTGCTTGAATGTTGGTGAAGGGCATTGGCGTGCCATTTCCCTGCTCCCTGGGCATTGAGCACAGCCAGAATGAGTAGTCCCAGTCCTACCCTCAGGGCCATGCTCAGTTGGAAACCAAGACTTCATCTCTTAGAGATGAACCATCATTCATCTCTTAGATCTTTAGGCACAAACTCTCTCTGGGTTACATGTCCTGCACCAAGCACTGGAGAAGTCAAAGGCAAATTAGAGACGTTCTCTTTCCTAGGAGAGCATCCCCAGTGAGGGAGGTGGACACATTTTGACACGGAGGCAGAGTATCAGGCAGACAAGCAGTACCTGCCAGGTCACCACATCTCAGGCCCTCCTACTCACATCTTGTCCCCGTACCTGGCGCTGGTCAGATTTATAGGGACCCATTCAAGCCAAGTGAGTTCACAAGACAGATAAACCAGAGAATATATCAACTCAATAGAGGGATTACACCTTTCTGTTGCCCACAGCACCTCCTTCCTCACATTAGTGTACCCAAAAGCCAAGCTAGTGGTCAGAAGATTGCATGGTGAGCTGGGAACAAGTCAAGGGAATTAGCCCAGGCCACAGAGAAGCCTGGTGAGTGACCTCTGACCCCACAGCACAGTCCCACCCCACCAGTGTCCCTGTTCCTGGATGGTGTTCCATAAACACTGATTCTGCCCTGAGGGCTCCTACTCACAGGTAGATGGCCCTGTCTGGGAACAAATGATAAAGTTCAGTAAGTCACAGTTCTGTTCACAGCCTCATTGTGGCTTGAAGTTGAAGCTTCCCAAATCTCTTCAACTGTGTGTTGAGACCATCCATTAACGTTGAGACCTGGGGGTCTTCCCATCTTCCTGAGACCTGGTGGCCCCTCAACACAACATGCCCTTACAGAGTCTACATGCTGTCTACTATGAAACAGTATGGCGTGGTCAGAGCCACAGCAGAGGTGTGAACACAGGACAGGAAACAGCTGAGAAGACCATATAGGAATGCCAAGTACACAGGTGTCAAACCATGCTATCCACAGTTATCACGGACATGTGTCCCTTTTTTGCCAAGATTGGCAAGTACATGAGGAAGTGCACATCTTTATTTATTGTTGGTGGGAATATAATTTGGGAACCCTCTGGAAGGAACTTTTGCAATACTTACCAAAACGTAAACCGCACAATTGTGAAAAGATGTTTGCCTAAGGATATTCATCATAGGCAGCATTGTTTATAACTTAACAAGTTTAACAGCCACCCAAATGTCCCAGGAGGGGATTAGATAGGTAAATTTGGGGCAGTATACACAATGGTACACAAAACAGACTTTTAAAATGGCGGTGTGGCTTTACTGATGTGACAAACAGCATGCATTGGATGACCTCACAGAGTAAGACCACAAATAAACAGATTTGTCTGTAAAGATATTCGCCATTGTTAACTGGTTGTCTCGAGATGAGAATAGTGGAGCAGTTTTAATATTCTTTGTATTTTCAATATTTGATTCTTTTACAATGAACACAGTAATTTTTTAAGAAAAACAGCTGCGGTCCACAGTGGGAGGCAGGATGTTGAGGGGACAGAACTGGACTGACGGTGAACTGGACTAGACGGACAGAACTGGACTGCCAGGTGAACGTGACAGCTCAGGGAATGGGAGGTGTCACTGTGATTGTTGTGCCTGGCTGGACAGGGGCTGGGTGATGTTGTCGTTAACCATCATGACCTATGTTATTCTGGGTTTCAGCAGGTGGGGATGGGAAATCCACCTGTGATGCCAATAAGCAGTGACTCATCGATAGTATCTGGAGTGGGGTCCGGGATTTAAGTCATTGGGGAAGGGTAGGGGTGGGATCGGTGGAGTAACTGCTGAGAAGAGGGTCTGGAAGTACACCCTGGAGCTGTTTCAGTACTTCTGTTGACATCACACCTTTCGTCACACTCCTGTCTCTGCCTTTTCCTTTAATCGCTATTGTCTAATCCTCTTGTAACACACTTCTTTCCGGTCCCCATGCCTCTCAGGCCCTGTCCTATTACCTTATCCTTCTTCTCCATCTGCCACCTGCCACCTCCTGGTCTAGGCCTTGTGCGTAGCCTGTTAGAGGTCCTCCTGCCTCTAGCCCACCCTCCTCATCATTCCCAGGTGTATTTTGTTGGTACTTTCAGCATGTCATTCTGCTAAAAACTTCCAGAGGCTCCACAGGTCCCCTGCCTGGATTTCATAGCTCCTGTTGCCTTGGCCTCCCGACTCCTGAGAGTGATGCTTGTCACTCCTGGTGCACACCGTTTGGTCATTTCTGACACCATATGCTCATACTATTTAGACTAGTACCCTGGCCCGGGTTTCTTTCCAGTCTAGCCAGATCCCGCCCACCCCATCCAGCACCCTGTCTGCACTCAGAATTGTTGATGCCACTTATTTTAATGTTCAGTGAAACACAGACCTATGTTACTTAATTAGTTTGTGCATCTCCTCAAGTAGATTAGAAAAGTTTCTTTTTTGTTTCTTAGCTGTGTACTTTATTGATGGTCTATCAGTGTTTGAGAACTAAATAAACAAGGAATGGGTGTCTCTGTTGAAGGTGGTAGAGCTGTACACAGGGGAACAGATAGAAACCACTAAGCGGGAAGACCCCGGGCAGATTCACCTTGGCTGGGGAAATTTGCCTTCCTGCTGTCCTGCTCACTCCCTCAAAGAGCTTCCACTGCAGGGTGTTGCTCCTGCAAACACTTACCCTCAAAAAACATTTGCCATCAGGCAGACTTTCTGAAATAGAAACTCAGCTGGAGCTGAATGGTAAAGTTAATGTTGTTATGGATGATTGTTATTGTTCTTTCTCTTAAAAACCTGAAAACTGCAACAAGAATTTTACAATCACAGGCAAACAGCAGGTACTCAGTCTTTGAATCTGGAGAGGGAGAAAACCAACCAAGATCAGAGAAGGCCCCAGCTCTGATGTAGAAAGCTATAGACAGATTATGGCAGTGGCCTGGTTTTAATCTTTGAAGTGGTAAGAGTTCATGATGCAAAGATGCAGATTCATCCAAGTTGTTACAGCTGTCCTCTGCCTCGATGGAGCTTGGAGAAATGTCTTGCCTGAATTTTCCAGTAGATGCTGTGAAAGGGAAGCTCACTGACCATCTTCCATTTCAAATTGTACTTATCCTTTGCTGTTCTCCTGCTCTCCAGTTAAGTGGATTTTGCTGCTTGCTTTTTTTTTTTTTTCTTTTTTTCCAATTTAGTTTTCTTGCCTGCATTGGATTACTTAATTTTGTTTCTGGGCAACATGAACAGTCTGTCATTGTATGTTCAGCATGAAAACACACTGAATAAGCACTTGCTGATGTTAGTGAAGCCTGGTGGGTTCTGGAGCAG
The DNA here is from genome assembly GCF_006542625.1 of Nomascus leucogenys. Lineage (NCBI taxonomy): Eukaryota > Metazoa > Chordata > Mammalia > Primates > Hylobatidae > Nomascus > Nomascus leucogenys. The sequence continues at coordinate 95,866,412 of NC_044383.1, read as the reverse complement.
TTATAGCATCTCAGGTGTACCACCCCCATGAAATTCATTCAGCAGGGGTTTCTGAAATGGCATGCCAGGCCAGATTCTCAGCACTGGGGTACTAGGAGCGGGCATACCCACAAGTTATCTTAAAAAGGAAGAAATGGATAATAAATAACTTATACATTATATGAGGCAGCAATTGCATTGTGGAAAAACTAAATTGGAGAATTGGACTAAGGAGTGCGTGGCAAGGTTTGTAGTGCTCTTGGTGGTGATGGAGCCTCACTGATAAAATAACATGTGAACAGAGACTTGAAGGAGATGAGAGTGAACCATGCTGGGAGACACCCTGAGATGAGATCAGGGAGGTTTGGGGTGAGGAGTAGGGTTTATGGGGTACGGATCTATGATCGCTTGTAGGGCAAGAACTTTGGGTTTTATCTTGGGGTGGGAAATCATCAACATTTGCAGCCCAAGCATAAAATGACCTGACTGCATCAAGGCTCACTCTGGTGGCCACATGGATAGTTTATGGCAGGGAAGCAAAAGCAGAAACGGAGACCCCATAGGAGGCAAGAGATGGTGGTGCTGTGGACCAGAGAGTGGCAGTGGAGGTACTGAGCAGTGGTCAGATTCTGGATATATTTGGAAGGTTGATATAAACGTGAATAATACATAACTCACCCTAGCATACAGGAGTCCTTTCAGGGTCAAGTGGGCTACCTAGCCAAGCAGTAAGGCAGGAGAGCATAGGTGCTGTAATATCTAATGGAAGAAAACAGGAGTAAATAGGGTGTAGCTCACTTCCTTGTTGCAGTTTTCAGGTTTTTAAGAGAACCAGGCCTTACAATTTCTGTGTATGCTCTCGGCACTCGGCACACAGTGCTTAGGTTAGTTACAGAGTAGATATTTGGTGAGTGCATCATTCATTTATGCTTACGGAGGGGATTGCCTTTGTTCTGTTTATATTGTGAAACCAAAGTGTTTTTATTTTGTCTTATGCTGAATGTATATTATTAAATGTTTTTTTTGTTTCGTGTGTTTTTTTTTTTTTAGGTGAGAAGCCATTTACTTGTGAAATCTGTGGCAAATCTTTCACAGCAAAGAGTTCTCTTCAGACCCACATCAGAATCCATCGGTAAAGTTTTGCAGATATTTTTCTCACATGGAGGCCTCATTCAGTTCTGCTGTTCAGTGAGGTGACATGTGTTACCTATATAGTTTTCTCCCAGTTGTTACTCTGCAGAATTTTGTGTGCAGTGTATTACTTTGGCTTTGTTTTATTTGTTTGTTTTGAGACAGGGTCTCGCTGTCGCCCAGGCTGGAGTGCAGTGGTGTAAGTGGAGTGCAGGTGGGAGTTCAGGCGATTCTCCCACGGTGGCATCCTGAGTAACTGGGATACCACACCCAGCTAGTTTTTGTATTTTTTTGGTAGAGACGGGATTTCACCATGTTGACCAGGCTGATCTCAGACTCCTGACCTCAAGTGATCCGCCTGCTTGGGCTTCCCAAAGTGTTGGGATTACAGATGTGAGCCACCACACCTGGCCTATTTTGTTTTATCTTTTCAGTAATGAAATTCCTCACCTAGGTAAAAAGGAATGCTGATTCTGGCCAGTAAAAGTTTACATTACTGATTTCATTTATTAAATTTTGACTGGGGCTAGGGATTGGTCCAAAGCTTAAATCTTCAATCAAAAATAAGTATTAAATTTGATGTTTTCTGAATAAATGTTTTTGTTTACACAGTTATCCCCAGGTGGGACTTAGGAGTTCTTCTAACAGCATCACAAATAATTAGAGGATGCTTAAATTTTTTAAATTGACGTTAATCATAGATACTTATTGGGCCAGTAGAGTCTAAAAATTGGCTGTGAAAACTAAGACAAAACAAAAGAGAACTATGTGTTTATTGTATAAATATTTACTCTCTCTTCCTATCTGAAATACATACTGTGGAATCATAAAATTTTGTCATATCTAGCCCTGCCCCATCTGCCACCCTTCCTCAGGCACCACCCCCACCCTATTTTCAGATTAGAAACTGCCCATGGAAGCGAGACTTGCTTCAAGTCCTTGAGTTAGTAGGTGAACCCATGACTTATGACTTGCAGTCCAGTTAATTTTCCACTACTCTTGATTGCTTGCCCCTAAATAATCAGGAAGTAGTAAGTAGGTATTTCCATTTTAAAAATAAAATGTTTATTTTCTTACAGAGGAGAAAAGCCATACTCGTGTGGCATTTGTGGCAAATCCTTCTCTGACTCCAGTGCCAAAAGGAGACACTGCATTCTACACACCGGCAAGAAGCCTTTCTCCTGCCCTGAGTGTAACTTACAGTTTGCTCGCTTAGACAACTTGAAGGCTCACTTGAAAATTCATAGCAAGGAGAAGCATGTGTCAGATGCCAGCAGCATTTCTGGCAGTAGTAACACAGAAGAGGTCAGGAATATTCTTCAGCTACAGCCATATCAACTCTCTACCTCGGGAGAGCAGGAAATTCAGCTTCTTGTAACCGATTCTGTACATAACATCAATTTCATGCCCGGTCCTAGCCAGGGAATCAGCATCGTGACTGCAGAGAGTTCCCAGAATATGACTGCAGACCAGGCTGCTAATCTTACCCTGCTCACGCAGCAACCAGAGCAACTGCAGAATTTAATTCTTTCGGCTCAGCAGGAGCAAACAGAACACATTCAGAGCCTCAATATGATTGAAAGCCAGATGGGACCCTCACAAACAGAGCCAGTGCACGTGATCACTCTGTCCAAGGAAACACTGGAACATCTTCATGCCCATCAAGAGCAAACAGAGGAGCTCCATTTAGCTACAAGTACTTCAGATCCAGCTCAGCACCTGCAGCTGACACAGGAGCCTGATCCGCCACCCACTCACCACGTGCCCCAGCCAACGCCACTTGGCCAAGAGCAGAGCTGACCTGTAAACACGTTTGACTGCTTGATTGGGCTCTTCTTATAAGCCAACCCTGACTGGATTTTGAACGCTTGAAGTCAGGCTCTCCACACCATCGACTTGCAGATCCTTCTGTGAGAGCTGTGATGGCTAACTGATGTTTATAATGCCCTCCATCCAGGTAGCAAGATGTGTGTGTGTCTTGTCTAAGGTACTGATTTGGATTGAGCATTTCAATATTGAATGGTTTTCATTTTCATCTGCAACGTCTCATAAAGACTCGGGTAGTTTTTCTTTGGGAGCATTGATTTCAGTTTTTCTGTAAGGTTTAAATGTTCACAGCCATAGGTTATGGTCTTGCCAACCTCCCCAGTTATGTTTTTTTATTTTCTAGGACAAAGGGAGTCATTTTGGTTGAACTGGGCAGAATGGTTTGTGCTGTTTTCTTATTTTTCTTAGGCAACACAGTTGTTACCACAAGACAAGTCAGGGCTAAATATGACAGATCACAATGTATGGGGAATTTGCCCTTTTAATAACTTCCAGTCCCCTAAGACAAAGTAACCCTCAACGTTTTATCTCTGTGCAGTACAGTGGGCTTATTGTGTTACACTTGAGGAAGGTTCAAACTCATAAACTCAGCATTTTAACTCAAAATTCATGTAACAAGATAGCTAAAAGTATAGGATTTTTTTTAAATTCTGAATTCATCTTTCCTGAGAAACAAATTTACATATTTTTTAACAGCAAGCTATCAAAATTTTAATTAAGTTTAAAATACAAAATTGGATCAAGACATTCACCCTAAATTCTGAATTTTTGTCAGAAAAGAGATTTGATTTTCATGAAGGTAAAGCTTTCTTCACTATTCTGGAACAGAAAACTTCATTCAGTGTAATTTAAGTCTTATATATACTCTACTGAATTCTAACTGATCTCCTGAAAATGTTGATCTATGTATTGTGTCCTTTAACTTTCTGGAGATGGAAGCTTATTATAATTCATTTTTATTGCAGACTAGTTAAATCCCACAAAGTGAATATCTTCTCCTAATCTTTCCTTTTTTAGAGACAGGGTCTCACTCTATCATCCAGGCCAGAGTGTTAGTGGCACAATCATTGCTCACTGTAACCTCAAATTCCTGGGCTCAAGCAACCCTCCCGCCTCAGCCTCCTAGTAGCTGGGACTACAGGGATGTACCGCCACACCCAGCTAATCTTCATCTAATCTTAAAACTTTGAGCCTCAGAGACTTTGTAGCCAGCATGTGTCTGTAATTGTATGATTTTTAAATCATCATCAAAAGATTAAATTATGTTTGGGTTAAGTTTTCAAGCTAAGCATATTGAATTCTTTTACCACTTTCATGTAAGCTGGTAGGGGATTTTTGAGAAAAGAAGGTGGGCACTAGTATATCTAAATTAACAATGCTGATGGAGAGTAGGGGGTAATCTACTCTAAAATTAATAGAGCCTTTCCGTCAATTGTTTTGTTTTAGACATCCTTGATTTCTACCTAAATCAAGTAAGTTATTTGGAGGTTAGAGTAATAGAGAATTCTTCAGGTTTGAGAGAAGATAAAAACATTTTGGTTGCATATTTGCTAAGCTATATTTTATTATATGTAATTCACAAAATTTCCAAAATGATATACATCTTATATGTATCAACCAAACTAATGTTAAATCAGGCCTGACTAGAGCAAAGATAACCATATTTTACAAACACTGTTAAGCCCTAAGTATTATTTCAGGTTCTCGTTTAAACTGTTTAATTTTATTCTTAAAATACAAAGTTTTTACCAGCTTTTCAAAGCCCACCAATCCACATTTTCTGCAGGAAATTAAATATTTAAGTAAGTGAATTTCTACTCACTCTGGACAGCTAGGTGATTATTCAGAAAAGACAGTTACATAGCTATTTATAAGTCAAGTTTCACTGGCTCGATAACAGTCTACCTCTACACTAAGAGAACTATCACCTGAACAACATAGGTCACTTTAAATGTTCTAGTAGCAACATTTAAAAACATAAAAAGAAGCAGGTGAAAATGTTAATAAAAGTTTATTTAATCCAACATTTGCCAAATATTTCAGCATATAAAAATATATTAGTGAGACATTTTACATTCTCTTTCATACTAAACTTTCGAAATCCGGTGCATATTTTACACTTTCTGCACATCTCAATTTGGATGCTAATGTTCATTGGACATACTTGATCTGTATTTAGATTTCATGCAACTTACAGTTGAAAACAGATTCTCATATCAAGTAGCTAAGACAAGTTTTTTTCAAGAATTGAAGTATCAGTTTAAAAATTTATATTAAAATTTATTAAAATTAAAATCCAGTTCCTTGTTGCATGGGACACAGTGCAAATGCTTGATAAGCACATGTGGCTAGTGGCTGCTATATTGGACAGCATGGGCCACCTGTTTCTAGCTTGAGCATCAGTCCTAGCTATGCCTGAATTATTTGACCAGCTGTCAAAGAGAAACAAGGAAATCATAGCTTTATCAATCTAGCCTCTTCCTTTGTCCCACATATACATTCTACCCCTTTGAATAAAAAAGTTCAATGACGCCGGGTGTGGTGGCTCATGCCTGTAATCCCAGCACTTTGGGAGGCCAAGGTGGGCGTATCACGAGGTCAGGAGTTCGAGGCCAGCCTGACCAACATAATGAAACCCCATCTCTACTAAAAATACAAAAATTAGCCGGGCGTGGTGGTGTATGCCTGTAATCCCAGCTACTCGGGAGGCTGAGACAGGAGAATCACTTGAACCCAGGAGGCAGAGGCTGCAGTGAGCTGAGATCACGCCACTGCACTCAAGCCTGGCGACAGAGCGAGACTCCATCTCAAAAAAAAGAAGTTCAATGACTTGAGTATCCAAAAGAAATGTCGTGAACATGAAAGTACTTCTCATGTGTCCTTGAGAAATGATGTTACTAGTGCAGTGTTTCACAATTCGTTTTCTACTAAATGTGTACTATTTTTTAAATTGTTTTAACAGAAATACAGAGTGTGTTTCTTAGCAAACAGAATGTTATGCTTTGGGGCTCCTGAAACACCTCATTTTGAAGGTGAATCTTTGATTTTCTCCCAGTAGAGGGTCGGCCTTGGGATGACTCTTACCATCAAAATCAGTTATTCAAGTGCTTGCCCAGTGCTTCTTGAAACTCACCTCTACTCTGTATTTTCTACAGTTGGTTCTTGTGTTATAAATGTTGTGAGCAACAGATTAAATGATGCTGAGGAATGAAAAAAGATTCTCATTATAAACGCTTACCTAGGATTCTCATTATAGATGCTTATCTAGGTTTTCATAAATGGGAACATAACAATATCTTCCAAATATGGAGTCCTTACTATTGGCCAGGAGCCAAGCCAGGTCTGTTAAATCTGTATCATATCTTACTGGGTCTCAAACATCTTCCATGTCATGGCACACAGATTTACAATATAGCACCCTCGGGTTGGAGGACTCCAGTCCCCTCTAGTCATGACTGATATATTAGTTTGCCAGGACTGCCATAACAAATACCACAGACTGGGTGACTGAAAAAATAGAAAATCCAAGATCAACATGTCAGTGGGGTTGGTTTCTTCTGAGGCCTCCCTTCTAGCTGTCTTCCCCTGCCTGTATCTTCACATGTCCTTCCCTCTGTCCTACTCTCTTTTAAGAACACCAGTTATATGGGATCAGCCCACATTAATGTCCTCATTTAATCATCTTTTCAAACACAGTCCCATTCTGAGATGCTGGGTATTAGGACATCAACATGTGAATTTGGAGTAGGGGGACACAATTTACCTCCTAACAACTGGCATCTGAGTGAGGAGGGGAGCAGTGTCTGGGACACACCTTAACCGCTGGAAGCATGTCTCATCTTAATCTTCATGACATTCCGATGAGGTGAGTAATTATTATGCTTATTGGACAGATGAGAACATGGAGCCCAAAGAGAAAGTCTGTTGCCAAATGTCATACAGTAAGTGGTAGAACCAGAACCAGGGCACAGGCTTTTAAAACTTTAAGCTGGATTTCTTATTCCCAAGGTTAATAGAACCAAAAGAAAATGATAATTTTCTTATTACATAAGTAATTTCTTATTTAATATTAAATACGTAATTTATTTCCTACTTAAGTTATTTCTTATTAAAAATTACATATTTAATAATTAAGGAATGTGACCTGCTTAATGTAATAGAACTTTTTGACTAAAATTGAGGGTCTGTGTCTGGAATTACAGCGTACTTTTTTTAAGTGGAGACAGGGTCTCACTATATTGCCCAGGCTGGCCTCAAACTCCTGGCCTCAAGCAGTCCTCCCACCTCGGCCTCCTAAAGTGCTGGGATTACAAGCATGTGCCACCTGCATACAATTATAACTTTTTTACATAAAACAATAGTAGTGAAAGTTATGGTCTACAGAAATTCAGTAACTACCATATAATCATGTTAGTGTTTCACTACTATTGATTTAAAGCCTAATTGGTAAGAAAATGTGGCACATATACACCATGGAATACTATGCAGCCATAAAAAAGGATGGACGAGTTCATGTCCTTTGCAGGGACATGGCTGAAACTGGAAATCATCATTCTCAGCAAACTAACACAGGAACAGAAAACCAAACACCACATGTTCCCACTCATAGATGGGAATCGAATAATGAGAACACTTGGACACAGGGCAGGGAACATCACATACCAGGGCCTGTCGTAGGGTGGGGGGCTGGGGGAGGGATAGGATTACGAGAAATACCTAATGTAAATGACAAGTTAATGGGTGCAGGAAACCAACATGGCACATGTATACCTATGTAACCTGCATGTTGTGCACATGTACCCTAGAACTTAAAGTATAATTTAAAAAAAAAAAAGCTTAATCGAAATTTGCCGGTTGAATGAAAGTTACTAGTAAGGTGAAAATGTCTTAGTTAACAGGAGCCTCTGTAAGTGAGCCCTTTTTTCAAATTTTTGACTGAGGATATTTTAAGTTTAGGGTAGGTTTGTTTTATTTTTGTTATCCTTAATAAGCATTAAGGTAAAATTTCATTTTCAGTTTCTAAACTTAAGCCTAAACTCTTAAGAATTGAAAGAAAACTCTTTGTCTTGCTTTTGTAAATAGCAGATAAAGAGGAGTGACCTGTAAAAAATCTGCTTGCCTTGCCTTTTGTAAATAGCAGCTCTCAAGGAGTGACCTCTAAAAGAAGCGGGAATGTCGTGATAGTTTATGCTGCTCTCAAATTCTTTACACATAAGAAAGCAGCAAAAGACTTTAGCTTACTGGAGTGTGTGTGTGTGTGTGTGTGTGTGTGTGTGTATTTATATATATATTTCATTCTAACTTGAAACATAGGACATCAACAGCTTTTAAACTAAAGTTCATTCAATTACATTTCTTTCTTTTTTTTTTTTTTTTTTGACATAGGGTCTTGCTCTGTCACAGGCTGAAGTGCAGTGGCATGATCATGGCTCACTACAGCCTCTTAGCCTCCTGAGTACCTGGGACCACAGGCATGCACCACCATGCTCAGCTAATTTTTAAATTTTTTTTAGAGACAAGGTCTCACTGTGTTACCCAGGCTGGTCTCAAACTCCTGAGCTCAAGTGATCCTCCCACCTCAGCCTCCCAGAGTGCTGGGATTACAGACACAAACCACTGTACTCAGCCCACATTCTCAGTAATACAAAATGTAGGAATTTAAACACATTTTGGTAACAGCAAGGGATCTTAGCTTTTTTATGTGAGTCTGAAAAGCGGTACTATATTCAGTGTGAAGTGTGAAAAAAGGAAAAAAATCTGAGCAGCGGTCAGGGTAGAGAACTTTTACTCTGAATTCTTAATATCCATAATATGTCACTTTAAATATAATTCAAAGATGATTTTCCAAAAGAATAGTTTGGGTATTGGTTTTAGTTCATTCATATTACTTTATCCTTGTTAAATGAAAAGTCAAACTGAAGCTTCCTTAGACTAAATCAGAGTTAAAATCAAAACTACATTTTAAAAATCCACCTCTCAAGATAATTTTGTTTGGTTAAGTGGCTTCTGGATAAATGTTTCTTATAATCTTAGTGTTTGAAGGGCAAAGGCAGTCTTATTACAAGAATATGGGCAAGTATTTAACTGATCCTGAACCTATTTATGTGTTTAATCTTTGCAGCCTCTCAAGGTAGAGTCCTTGTATTATCTCAGAGTCTATGAAATCATAATTGTGCCTTGACTTCTGGGGAAGGTATTGAGTAAAAAGCAGCATACAGAGGAATAAGGTGGGAAGGAAGAATAGGAAAGAATGGGGGCCCCAAATTTGTGATTTACCCACTCCAAGCCAAGAGACAAAGCTGGGTGTCATTCTTGAAGGGGCCCACCTCACCCCCACACCCAATTCATGGCCATGTTATGTCAGTTTCACCTTGAAATATCTTTTGACTCCATCCACTTCTCCCATCCTCACTATACCACGTCACTTGCCTGTACTCCTGACAAAGACCTGATTGATCCTTTCTACCACCTCCTGCTGGGCTTTCTCCACTGTAAGTGATGATCTGTTTGGGCTAACCATTGTACCCTTAGCTTAGCCTCAAACAGAGGCTTGCTAAATGAATGCATTTGCATTAGTTATTAAGATAAATATGACCGTGCCTCTGCTCTGCTTAAAATACTTCTACAGAGTTTCCATTGGCCTTTAGAATAAAATCTCCAACTTCCTCTTGGGACCCTCTTCCCCATTCTCATTTCCAGTCACGTGGGTTCCTTGCTGTTCCCCACACATACCCAGCTCTTTCCTGCCTGAGGGCTTTGTGGCAGGTGGTTTCTCAGCCTTGAAAGTTGTCTGCCCCCACTCTGATTCATGACTACTCATCTGTCCTCTAACCTCAATCAAACCACGTTGTCACATCCTCTCATGGCACTCTCTACACCTTTGGCACAGATGTCACTGTTTTTAGGTCATGGGCTCTGTCTCTGGCTATACTGCAGCCACAGCTTCCCGGCCCAGGACCATGGGTTTGTTGCTTGAAGATACTGGCCCGCGGGTACAAAGCCATATTACAGGGTGACTTAAACATGTCACCTACAGTACTAGGGACCCAGTTTCTGGGCCCAGGAGATAAGAAATTGGGAGGTGACAGAACATGGTATGGGGCAGAGGGAAGGGGGGGATCCTGTCTTAATGGCTCAGGTTTTTAACCCAGGCCTACTGCTAGGTTTTACCGTTTGCAAAAACATTAGAATGGAACTCCTTTTTTCCTTTTTTTGGATGGAGTTTCACCCTCGTTGCCCAGGCTGGAGTGCAATGGAACGATCTCAGCTCACCGCAACCTCCGCCTCCCAAGTTCAAGCGATTCTCCTGCCTCAGCCTTCCTGAGTAGCTGGGATTACAGGCATGCGCCACCATGTCCCGCTAATTTTGTATTTTTCATAGAGATGGGGTTTCTCCATGTTGGTCGGGCTGGTCTCGAACTCCCGACCTCAGGTGATCTGCCCGCCTTAGCCTCCCAAAGTGCTGGGATTACAGGCGTGAGCCACTGTGCCCAGCCTTAGAATGGGACTCTTTTTAAACTGACTTAATGTATCACCCACTTATTTGATCCAATATGAATTGGCCAATGTGATTGTGCCAGTATTTTTAGTTCTATATACACATAATTTGAATCATGACTCAAGATTCTAATTAAGGAGAGAAATTCTTATAGTTAATAAATAGCTTTAATAGAGTTTTTTTTTTTTTCTTGGAAGAAATTCTAAGTAGAACTTGGTTTGGGTCTTCTAGTCTGTTCATTTCTTAGGACAGCATTGAATGGTAGGATTTTGGAGTAGAAATGGGCTGAGAAGTTTTTAGAGATGGGCAGACGAAGTGTGGTTGGTGACATCCAAGGTCACACTAGGCTAGCGTGAAGCAAAGCTGGAATCCGACCAGACCTTCTGGATTCCAGAACAATGTATTCCCTGCTGCTTTATGCCCCCATGTTAAGTATTTAATTAGCATAAGTTGAAACTCCAAGTCAGCAGTTTTTAGCACTGATGAACTCATTATTGTTCTCTGATCTTCTTTAAAGACAAATTTTATGATGTGTCATTCATAGAGCCACATGATCCTGCTTGGCAAAAGGCATTGAGTCAAGCCAGACCCCACTAAGCCTTTGCAAAGACATTAAGTGGAGCGGCTAGTTGTGTACCATCTGCTAGTGAAAGGGAAATGAGATTATTCTAGAAGCCAAGGACTGTCTCGAGATCTCTTATGGTCTCTGGATCTCAAGGACAGCAACCCTCTTATTTATTCCTCGGTTTTGTTAGTGTTTCCAGCGTGACAGTTCACTTCTATTAAACAAGACATAGCTTCGTATAATGCCAGCCTTTCACGCATCATTTTGAATCAACCCTGGGGGGTGGAGCCCAAGGTAACCCAGCTGTAGTGGACTTTAGAACGTTTTTACACTGTGTATTTAAATATGGGTGTGTCTGATATTCGGCAAATTCATTTCAAGCCAAATGACGTGTCACACTCAAAAGCTAGGATGGGCCCAACTGAGAGGCTGCCCTAGTTTTCTGAGCGCGACCTGGCTGAATTCCCTCGCCTCTCCTGGCAGAGAACAGGCATTTCCCCTTGCTTTCCTCCCACTGTCTGCTTCTCAGCTCGAGCTGGGAACAGTGAGTGTTCAGGTCTTACTGGGTCTCAGAGATTTTCCAGATGAAATGCAAAGTGAGAATAAAGGGAGACCCCTATTGCCTCCCAGCTCTTTATGGTCTCTGGATCTCAAGGACAGCAACCCTCTTATTTATTCCTCAGTTTTATTAGTGTTTCCAGTGTAACAGTGTCACTTCCTCTAAACAAGAAACAGCTTCTTATAATGCCAGCCTTTCATGCGTCATTTTGGGTCACCCCTGGGGTGGTGGAGCCCAGACAGACCTGGGCCCCCAAACAGCTCTGCCACTTGCTGTATGCAGATCACAGAACTTCTGTGACTCAGTTTCCTTTTTGGTAAAATGGGACTTGCAAGCACTGATGCTGAGGTAATACTCATAGGATGACGGTCAATAAATGAGACGATGTTTTTTAATATTAACTAGCTGAAAGACTGGACGCGTCCCTTCACTTTAGGCGCTGTTTCCTTATCGGGAATACGACGAAGCTGATCCCAAAGGCCTCTCCAGCCCTTTTCAGCAAACGGTCCCATGGGTCCTCACTCTAAGGCATTCATTGAAGACTTGGTCTCTCTTCCACACACCCCTCCCATTCCCCATCTCTTGGTGGTGGTCTAACCCGCCCCGCCGTCCCCTTCCCTCTCACTTCTCATATCCATTTGGAAGCTGCAGATTGCTGAGTTTCCAGGACTTTAATCCGCGCCCTTTGCCCTCGGCCCGGACTTAGGGGTCGACCTGTCTCATGGGAGGCGCACTCTGCGCTTGGATCCATCCTGGGGCGCCCGGGCCGTGGATCTCCAGGTAGGAGACCGGAGAAGAGCGCAGACGTTCCGGCGCCACCCTCGGACCCGCCGGCTTTTGCAGACCTCTTGAGAGGCCTGAGCGCCCTCTTGGCCCGGCGCTGGGAGGCTGCCAACGGACCTGGGACCGCGCCGGGGGCGGGTGATCCTCGCTTTGCCGCGAGGAAAGAGCTAGCCTGGCACGCGCAAGCGCCGGGAAGAAGCCCAGACCGAAAATGCGCGATCTAGCACTGGGCGCCCTGACCCTCGAGCTCCTCAACCCCCAACAGGCTAGACCCACCCGGAGGCCCCAGAGCGGAAAGGGGTGTCCGCAGCGCCACGCCCTCGGGCGCCACTCTGCAGGCATGGGCGGGCCCAAGACTGTCCCCGCTGGAGGCGGTGGAGGGATCCAGAAGTAATGAGATGCTAATGAGTCGCAAATAAAGCCCGGGCGGCGCCCCGCGCCCCTCGCGGAAGCCCACACTCCGGGCGCACGCCCCGGGCCGCCCCGCATCCCAGTATCCGCGCCCGATCTCGGCGTTTCCGCCCCCGCCCCCGCCCCCGCCCTCCCACCCGCTCCGACCTGGTTGCCAGCCCGGCAGGAAGCGGCCCCTCCCGGCCTCGGAGCCGCTGGTAAGTCGTCCAGCGGAGCCGGCTGCGCGCCCCGCGGCCGGGTGGGGTGAGGTGGGGTGCGCTTCCGGGGAAATGCGGCTGCGAGCGCTCGGGAACCACGCCCGGCAGGTCCGGCAGGTCCGGCAGGTCTTCCCTCAGCCCAGCCCTGCTCACCCCGCGTCCGGACTTTGCCGTTCAGAGTGTCGGGGACCCCCACTGCTGCCGCGCGCGGTCCAGCTCCCTCTCCATCCTTTCAGACCGCTCCACCCCTCTCACAGCCTTTGTCCTGGAGTTTCCAGGCTGGGTCGCCCCTTTCTCCCCTTTCGCCGAGTTCTTCCTCCTTCCACCCTCCACCCCCAAGAAGGATCTTTGCCCTTCTGTCTTAAGATTACGTCTGCCCTCGTCCGGGCGACCCGCAGCGGGAGGCTTTCATCTCCTGTCTCGGCGCGGCGGGCTGGGAACGGAAGGGCAGCTGGATGGTGGAGGGGCCTGAGCCTCAGGGACCTGCCCCCACTGCTGCCACTTACCCTCCCTAACGCTGCCGTAGACACCCGCCTCCTCCATACCCTCTGATCCCTTCTGGGGCCCTCGTGAGAAACCCCCTCGGGCACCCTTCAGGTGGCGTGGGAGGGGGCGACAAAGCGAGGCCTTGTCTCTGGAGATTCCTGGGAGAGCGCTCCCGGGCGCACAAGGGGCGGGGCGGGGTAGGGGTCGATCAGGGAGGGGGGAACCTGGGAGGGGCGAACCCGGCTGCGGTCGACCCCCAGCCCTACCCACGGCCCTCTGGAGTAGGGCACGTTCACAGAGGAAGTGTTTTGACCACAGTGCGTCAGAAATAGACCCAGGCCTCCTTTCCCCAGTCAGTCGCAACATCCTCCAGCCGTTTGTTGAGGTAGTTTGGTGGAGGGAAGTGGAACCCACGCGGACAGAGGCTGTTTCTCTGTCAGGAGGCAAGCACGAGTGCTGAGGAAAACTTTGCCCTTGCCATGAGACACTTCTCACACCCAGCGTGGCACTGGGGCCATCAAGGGGCGCCGGCACAGGGACGCATGGAGGGAGATGGGGCAGGATGTATGCTCAGCAGCTGGGGTTGTGGGTGTCAGATCTGTCCCTGTGTTGCATGCAAAGGCAGCTCTGTCCTCTCCACATCTAAGAAATCCCCCCACGCCCTGATTCCAGGGCCTAAGGAAGGCAGGCTAAGAATTCCTACCCCACGGCTTGGAGATCCCTGGACAGGGAGACTGAACTGGAGGCTCCCCTGGTGTCCCATGTGCCCATTAGTGAAAGACTAATGTTTTTCACATCCAAATTTGGCAAATTTCACTTGGAGTGGACGGGATAGCAGCTGTCTCTGGAGCAGATGCTGGCAGGGGAATGGGCTGGGAGAAGCAGAGCCAATCACTGGTGAATCCCGAGCTCCCTGGGGACACCAGCCTGCTCTCTTCGCCTCCCCTTCCTTTTTATTTCTTCTGTTCTCCAGCCTCTTCCCCTTCTTTTTCCACCTCTCCAGCCACTCGCCTCTGCCCAGCTGCTGCTCTCCCCGGGAGGCCTCCATGGCTTCACCCCCCTCCACCAACCCAGCGCATGCCCACTTTGAGCGCTTCCTGCAGGCCCAGCTGTGCCAGGACGTGCTGAGCAGCTTCCAGGAGCTATGTGGGGCCCTGGGGCTGGAACCCGGTGGGGGGCTGCCCCAGTACCACAAGATCAAGGACCAGCTCAACTACTGGAGCGCCAAGTCACTGTGGACCAAGCTGGACAAGCGAGCAGGCCAGCCTGTCTACCAGCAGGGCCGTGCCTGCACCAGCACCAAGGTAGATACACGGTGCCTGGGATGAAGTGCAGAGAATGTGGGGAGTCAGAGGAGGGACACGATGCCATGTCCTCACTGCCCTGTGTGTTCACAGTGCCTGGTGGTGGGTGCTGGACCTTGTGGGCTGCGGGTCGCTGTGGAGCTGGCGCTGCTGGGGGCCCGAGTGGTGCTGGTGGAAAAGCGCACCAAGTTCTCTCGCCACAACGTGCTCCACCTCTGGCCCTTCACCATCCATGACCTGAGGGCACTCGGCGCTAAGAAGTTCTACGGGCGCTTCTGCACTGGCACCCTGGACCACATCAGTGAGCACCACGTGGTGGCCTGGAGGGGCGGGTGAGCCTGGGCTTAGAGGCAGGCCAGTGGGGAAATGCTGGGCCAGCCAAGAGTCGAAGTGGACAAGATCTGTATCAGTCAGGTGACCTTGAAGATTCAGGTCCCCCATCTATAAGTGGGCTTTTGGGCTGAGTGATCGCTAAGACCTTTTCCAGTCTGACCCTGACCAGGCACACACTGGTACATGGGGAGCTTGTGCTGCCCCAGGGTCCCTGTTCCTAATGTCCTTTCCCTTCCAGGCATCCGGCAGCTCCAGCTGCTTCTGCTGAAGGTAGCATTGCTGCTGGGGGTGGAAATTCACTGGGGTGTCACTTTCACTGGCCTCCAGCCCCCTCCTAGGAAGGGTAAGTATTTCTATGCTCCCTGGAATCTCCCCCTCCCCCATCAAGAACTTGGCCAGTGTCTGAAAAAGGGTGGGCCAGGAGTGTCCTTTTTTGTTTTTGTTTTGAGACAGAGTCTCGTTCTGTCACCCAGGCTGGAGTGCAGTGGCATGATCTCGGCTCACTGCAACCTCCGCCACCCAGTTTCAAGCGATTCTCTTGCCTCAGCCTCCTGAGAAGCTGGGATTACAGGCATGTGCCACCACGCCCAGCTAATTTTTGCATTTTTTTAAGTAGAGACGGGGTTTCACTATGTTGGCCAGGCTGGTCTCGAACTACTGACCTCAAGTGATCCACCCGCCTCGGTCTCCCAAAGGGCTAGGATTACAGGCGTGACCCACCATGCCAGCCAGGAGTCTCGTTTTCTAATAGTGTGGCCTTGGGCAAGCCACTCTGAGCTTCAGATTGAGCATTTTCAAAACAAGAATACCACTTCCTTCCTTACCTGCCTTCCATAGCTGTGAAGGTGTAATCTGATAGATAATATATCATTGCTTTCTAAACCAGAGAGTCCTTTACACATGTTTTGATGATTTCACTGGCTTGTCCTGAGACTATAGGGGCTCTTACGACTTCTACACCTTTGTGCCTCTCATACCCCCTGCCCTAGGGAGTGGCTGGCGTGCCCAGCTCCAACCCACCCCCCCTGCCCACCTGGCCAACTATGAATTTGACGTCCTTGTCTCGGCTGCAGGAGGTAAATTCGTCCCTGAAGGTGAGTGATCACTCCCCTCAAAGAAGCCAGCATCTCTGGCACATCCTGGGCCTTTCTAGATTGTTATAACCCCCTCCTCCTCCCATTATTCACCTACCGTCACCTCTAGGCTTCAAAGTTCGAGAAATGCGAGGCAAACTGGCCATTGGCATCACAGCCAACTTTGTGAACAGACGCACCGTGGAGGAGACACAGGTGCCGGAGATCAGTGGTGTAGCCAGGATCTACAACCAGAGCTTCTTCCAGAGCCTTCTCAAAGCCACAGGTCAGGGACCCTCTTGCTGAATTTCCCCTCCCCCTGCCTGACGAGCCTGGCTCCTGCCTCTCCCTTCCAAACTTGTCCTCACTGCAAGGAATTCCACACTTTTCTGTTTTTTTGGTCTCAGCAGCAAAGAAGGAACCTGTCCCCTCAGGGATTAAGCAGGCACAGCCCTAGTTGACCACCCAGCATGAAAAGTCCTGGAATCTCTCAGAGATGAACCTGTGTATGGGAGTTTTGCTTAAGTGGTACTTCAAGAAGGTGCCTCTGTTTACTTTGGTTTTGCACTGCCATGCGACCAGGTGGTGCAGGTCTCCCAAATGCCACCCCCCTCCAAGCTTCCCTCTTTGCTCTAAGTCCTCAGGCCTCCTGGGCCTGGGACAGATGGTTGCTTGTGTCATCAGGACTCGTGGGGTTCTATGCATGGAGCACTCACTGCAGCCTAAGCCGGGATCCCAGCTCAGAGGTCAGGCCATGTTGGGATGTTTAGGGAAGTTGATGCGTTATCAGGAGACATATCTACTGTCCCCTGCCCTGTACCCCCAGGCATTGATCTGGAGAACATCGTGTACTACAAGGACGACACCCACTACTTTGTGATGACAGCCAAGAAGCAGTGCCTGCTGCGGCTGGGGGTGCTGCACCAGGTGAGGCCCAGTCCTGGCCAGGAGAGGCTGGGTGGTGAGCCCCGGGAGGCAGAGGCTAGGCTTGGACATAGTCGGCACCTGGGTGTGGGGACCCCGTCCTCTCCTGCCTTTGTCCTGGTGTTAACTTCACCCCTAAAAGTTCTCTCGGCCAGGCATGGTGGCTCACGCCTGTAATCCCAGCACTTTGGGAAGCCGAGGTGGGTGGATCACCTGAGGTCAGGAGTTCAAGACCAGCCTGGCCAACATGGTGAAACCCCATCTCTAACTAAAAGTACAAAAATGAGCCGGGCGTGTTGGCGGGCACCTGTAATCCCAGCTACTCGGGAGGCTGAGGCAGGAGAATCATTTGAACCTGGGAGGCGGAAGTTGCAGTGAGCCAAGATTGTGCTACTGCACTCCAGCCTGGGCAACAAAGTGAAACTCTGTCTCAAAAAAAAAAAAAAGTTCTCCCCTGGGATTTACAAGGCAACAGGAATCATATTCTGGGCTAAACACCTTATACCAGCCACAGTAGGTATGTGTCAGCTCCGTGAGGGCAGGCATTTTTGTCTCTTTGTCTGTTGCTTGCTACTAATTGCCAGTACCTGGAACAGTGCCAAATACATAGTAAACGCTCAGTATGTATTTGCTGAATGAATGAACTAGTTGAGTGCCTACCACGTGCTAGATACTGTGTTGAGAGTTAAATTTGCATCTCTCATCTAATTCTCATGAGTACCCTGATAAATTAGGCATGTTGTCTCTAAGTGATGGACAAACTAAAGCTCTTGAGTTTGTGGCAAGTATATGACAGTAATGATATGGGCAGAACAGAGCCTGGGACACCCAGCAGCAGGGTGAGTGCTGAAGAAAGGGCTTTGAGAATTCCAGGCTGCTGGAATTCTAGTCCCAGCTCAGCCTTCAACTGCTGTGTAGTCTAGGGCAGCCCCTTCCTTCTCTGGGCCCCAGGATGTGCACCTTCTGCGCCCAAGGGGGTGGCACTGGCCCACTGACCCTGCTTTCAGAGGTCTCTGAGGTTCTGCTCTGTTGACCATGCAGGACTTGCCAGACACCGATCGGCTGCTGGGCAGTGCCAATGTGGTGCCCGAGGCTCTGCAGCGCTTTGCCCGGGCAGCTGCTGACTTTGCCACCCATGGCAAGCTCGGGAAACTAGAGTTTGCCCAGGACGCCCATGGGCAGCCTGATGTCTCTGCCTTTGACTTCACGAGCATGATGCGGGCAGAGAGTTCTGCTCGTGTGCAAGAGAAGCATGGCGCCCGCCTGCTGCTGGGACTGGTGGGGGACTGCCTGGTGGAGGTGAGGGGTTCAGGAGGCACAGGGGTTTCATGGTTAGGGGAGGGAGCTGCCTAGTATGGAGGAGGGGATAAAAAGGTCTGCCTGCAGAGGGGAGGAGCTAAGGGCTGCCTGGTGTGGGGACGGCCCCTTCTGCTGGGACCTTGGGGGGTATCTGGGCTTGGGATGCGCCTGTTGGATTCTCCCTGAGCTGCTTCCTATTCCTCTGACACTGCAGCCCTTCTGGCCCCTGGGCACTGGAGTGGCACGGGGCTTCCTGGCAGCCTTTGATGCGGCCTGGATGGTGAAGCGGTGGGCAGAGGGCGCTGAATCCCTAGAGGTGTTGGCTGAGCGGTAAGACCTGAGTTGAGGGGGATGTGGGCAGGGCAGGACATGTGACAAGGTTCAGGAAGAGGGGCAGGGGTGCTAGGTGAATAGATGGAGGAATAGGCAGAAGAAAAGGCCTGGCAGTTCCTGAGGGGTGGGTGCTGACAGGTGCCCTCCCATTCATGCCCCTGCCCCTTACCCTCACCCCCTCAGTGAGAGCCTGTACCAGCTTCTGTCACAGACATCCCCAGAAAACATGCATCGCAATGTGGCCCAGTATGGGCTGGACCCAGCCACCCGCTACCCCAACCTGAACCTCCGGGCAGTGACCCCCAATCAGGTCAGACCCCCGACACACCCACCAGCCTTCCCAAGCCAACCCCCTTCCCCCAGGTCAGGCCCTCCCTGCCCAGTCGCTGCCCTTTGGGGTCAATCCTACCCCCGGCGGGCCCTTACCCCTGGACTGAGGGGCTGTGTGGCCAGCCTGCCTTGAGACCTGAGCGGGGCTGCCTTAGGTACGAGACCTGTACGATGTGCTAGCCAAGGAGCCTGTGCAGAGGAACAGCGACAAGACAGATACAGGGATGCCAGCCACTGGTGAGCAGGCCTTCCTCCCGAGGGGTGACCAAAATATGTACTACCCAGCGAGGCCCAGGTGGTCCCCGCAAAGCAGCTGCAGCCTCAGGACAGGAGCAGCGTGCCGGAGCACTCGTTGTTGGCTGGTGGGTTGGTTGGGGGCCTGCTGGAGGAACGGAGGGGCAGCACCAGACAGGCAGCAGTTGGCTGCCAGTCTGAATGGAAGCGCTTCAGTGTTTTAACCACCGTTACAGCCATAGTGGTGCTGGCAACCTCCCCTGCCCCCAGTTTAGTCTGCTGCCCCCTATGTAGCCAGTTGCGATTTCACTTTATTCGCTCCTCTATTTTATTCCAAAGAGATTTTTTTAAAAGAGAATTGGGATGGAGGGCTGCTGATAGTGAACTTTAGGCTGGTGCCCTAGTAGAGGTGGGTCCCTGACTCCTCCTCCCCTACAGAACCCCCACATGCAGCAGCTGGGCTCTCTATATGCCTAGGATGGGCAGAGGGAGCCTTGGGCACAGCGCAGCCTTCTCTCCCAGGGTCGGCAGGCACCCAGGAGGAGCTGCTACGCTGGTGCCAGGAGCAGACAGCTGGGTACCCGGGAGTCCACGTCTCCGATTTGTCTTCCTCCTGGGCTGACGGGCTAGCTCTGTGTGCGCTGGTGCACCGGCTGCAGCCTGGCCTGCTGTGAGTCCCTGGCAGACCCACCTCTCTCTCATGATCCCAGTGTAGGAGTTAGCATATCCAGTTGAGTCCTAGCGACAGTGTGCTTCCCTGCATCTGCTGACACTCTTGTGAGACTCTAATGCATTCAGATAGTGGAGAGCTTTGTGAATGGCACAGGCCCCCAAAGCCAGGAGTAGTGTCACTGGGTTGGGCACTGGGTAGCAGAGACTACACACCTACCTTCAAGCCTTCTTGTACCCCAGCCGCTGCTTGCTGTCCCTCCCCTCCTGCTGCCCCTCCTCCCCTCAGTGGGGCTAGGTTCTTGTCTCTAGTTGGCTTTTCTCCCTGACATCCCACAGGGAACCCTCAGAGCTGCAGGGGCTGGGAGCTCTGGAAGCAACTGCTTGGGCACTAAAGGTGGCAGAGCATGAGCTGGGCATCACACCGGTGGTGTCTGCACAGGCCGTGGTAGCAGGGAGTGACCCACTGGGCCTCATTGCCTACCTCAGCCACTTCCACAGTGCCTTCAAGAGCACGGCCCACAGCCCAGGTGACCTGAAGGAAAAGGCGGGTGGGTGGTGTGTGTGTGTGTGTGTGTGTGTGTGTGTGTGACAGAAAGAGGGAGAAAGCGCCCTCTGAGGGTCAGCCTGGGAGAGGTGTCCTTCTGGGTTGGAGAGTGACTGTCTGTTCTGGGGGTACAGTATTGGCACCCCCCATCCACACTGATGCCCTGGCTCTCCCCGCAGGCCCTGTCAGCCAGGCTTCCCCTGGGACCTCCAGTGCTGTATTATTCCTTGGTAAACTTCAGAGGACCCTGCAGCGATCCCGGGCCAAGGTGGAGAGTTTAGGCAGGGCTGGAGCTGACCAGGGAGGAGTGGGCAGGGGGGTACCCAGTGGAGATCCTGGGATGATGGTGAGGACCTTCAGAAAGTGGGGAGGACTGGGAGCTCAAAACATCGCACTCAGAGCTGTTAGGACTTATTGCAGGAAAATGCAGAGGATGCTGGTGGCAAGAAGCTGTGCTTGGAGGTAAATGCAGGCAGGAGCGGGTCAGTCTCCTACCCCACATTTTATCCCCTTTCCCAGTAGTGTCTTCCCTATTTCTCATGCCCCATGTCTTGTTCCCCACCCCAGGTCCTATAACCCCCCATCCAGCCTCCCTGCCTAGTCTCACTCCCCTTCCCTTCAGCCCCTTGTGTTCATCTGTACGCATCCCCTCCCAGCTGGCCCTGCCCCTCTACCCTCCCTGCCTGAGCACTTACCTCCTTAGATGGAGGCCGAGACCCCAAGTACTGAGGTGCCACCTGACCCAGAGCCTGGTGTACCCCTGACACCCCCATCCCAACACCAGGAGGTGAGAGCCAGGCCTCGTGTGCAGGCAGAGGCCTGGGGAGGGCAGGACAGGGGCGTTTCATGGGAGGGAAAGAACTTTGGAGCTGGCCTTGGCTCCACCTGACCCTGTGTCCTGGGGGTCCACGCAGGCCGGTGCCGGGGACCTGTGTGCGCTTTGTGGGGAACACCTCTATGTCCTGGAACGCCTCTGTGTCGACGGCCATTTCTTCCACCGGAGCTGCTTCCGCTGCCATACCTGTGAGGCCACACTGTGGCTAGGTGGCTATGAGCAGCACCCAGGAGATGGTGAGTGGGCCTGGGAGACCTCCAGAGAGACTCTGGGCCTGGCCCTGCCTGGGGGACAAAGAGCTTGAGGTAGAGAGGCACAGGGTGGAAACAGGCTCAAGATGGCACTTCGTTCTCCTGAGCTCAGGGTCTTCTCTGTCTCCTAGAAAGCTCCAGATGGGTGGTTCTGAGGAACAGGAGGCTGGCAGAAATTCACCTGAAAATCTGTTGTTTTCCCCACCTTCCTTCATAAACTGTTGCATGTCTGGGCACTGGGCTGCCCACACCAGATGCCTCCTCCCCTCTCTACCCTTTCCAGGACATTTCTACTGCCTCCAGCACCTGCCCCAGCCAGACCACAAAGAGGAAGGCAATGATGGAGGCCCTGAGAGTCCGGTAAAGACTGTGAAGGCATGTGTGTGTACTGGGGCATGGGAAGAGGAAGAGGGTCTCGTCAAACCAGCGCTTTGCTGGGAGTAACTGAATGTCTTCCTCTACTAGCATGTAAGCTCTGGGAAGGCAGGGATGCCTGTCTGCTTACACTTCTTGTTCTCTCAAGTATCTAAAACACAGCCAGACACTGTTTGTAAACGGTTTTAAGCGAATGAATGCCAAGGCTCACCTTTGCTTCCAAAGGGGTGGCCTCACCCCCTGACCTCACCCCACCCTGGGCAGGTCACTGACCAGACCACATGGTGGCTTTTCCAGGAGCTCCCCACACCAAGTGAGAATAGCATGCCAGCAGGCCTCTCAACTCCCACAGCCTCGCAGGAGGGGGCCGGTCCTGTTTCAGATCCCAGCCAGCCCACCCGTCGGCGGATCCGCCTCTCCAGCTCAGAGCGCCAGCGGTTGTCCTCCCTTAACCTTACCCCTGACCCGGAAATGGAGCCTCCACCCAAGCCCCCCCGCAGCTGCTCTGCCTTGGCCCGCCACGCCCTGGAGAGCAGCTTTGTGGGTTGGGGCCTGCCAGTCCAGAGCCCTCAAGGTAACCCATCCTCACAGATGTGCTGACCCAGGGTGGGACAGGGTGGGAATTCCTGCAGAGGAATTCTGGGGAATACAGAGGGAAGTTGTGGGGATCCCAGGCTGTGGCAGCCTCTCCTCTGCTCCATTCTTCTCAGTTCCTCCCATGCCCCAACACATACATTCAGTCTTCACCAGACTTGCAGGGCCTCCGTCACCACCATGCTCTTTGTTGCCTGACTGGGGCAGGTGCTGGAGGCAGTAGAACTTCTCAGTTCTTCTTCTTCTCAGCTCTTGTGGCCATGGAGAAGGAGGAAGAAGAGAGTCCCTTCTCCAGTGAAGAGGAAGAAGAAGAAGATGTGCCTTTGGACTCAGATGTGGAACAGGTGAGCAGGCCAGCATGCAGCCACAAAATGCTGTCCAGCCCACTACAGGAGAAACCTGCACTGGTCCACTGCACCCTTTTCTTGGAATGTCTTCTCACTCGGCCTGTCATATCTCTGGCCTCTACCTTTTCTACCAGAGCTTACCCCACTTCAGCACGGGTTATTTTCTGCCTTTCCAAACAACACTCCTATCCACCAGGGGGCCCAAGCCCTATCCCTGACTGACCTGACCCTCCCATAGGCCCTGCAGACCTTTGCCAAGACCTCAGGCACCATGAATAACTACCCAACATGGCGTCGGACTCTGCTGCGCCGCGCGAAGGAGGAGGAGATGAAGAGGTTCTGCAAGGCCCAGGTGAAGCCCAGGGGTTCCCAAAATTCTGATGGGGTCAAAGTTCTGAGAATGAGATCAGAGTTCCTCCAGTGCTCTGTTCTTGAGCAATGTAGAGACTCCTGGGTATCCTGTCTTGTACCCCTCAGACCATCCAACGGCGACTAAATGAGATCGAGGCTGCCCTGAGGGAGCTAGAGGCCGAGGGCGTGAAGCTGGAGCTGGCCTTGAGGCGCCAGAGCAGTGAGTGACAAGCTAGGACACCCCTCTGCCTTCTAGCACTGTGTTCAGCTCCACGCTCCAGCCCGTAGGAGTCCCAGTGGCTATGCCACACAGCTAACACATACCTGGGACACCCTGCTCTCCTGTCTCCCCTAAGCCTATAACTCCTGTGGTGCTGGCTGGAAGCCTCCTGATCACCCCACCCATCTTCCTTCTTCTCAGGTTCCCCAGAACAGCAAAAGAAACTATGGGTAGGACAGTTGCTACAGCTTGTTGATAAGAAAAACAGCCTGGTGGCTGAGGAGGCCGAGCTCATGATCACGTAAGGGGAAGGGGATGGTGACAGTGGCCCATGGGCCAGGCTCCAGCCCCTTGGGCACCTTAGACAGCTCTGCTTCTACAATCCCTGACCTCCACAGGGTGCAGGAGTTGAACCTGGAGGAGAAACAGTGGCAGCTGGACCAGGAGCTACGAGGCTACATGAACCGGGAAGGTAGGTGAAATGTGGGGAGAAGCAGACACATCCCAGGGATGTGTCATGCGAGCCTCATGATCTCAGATACTGACCAAGCAGAATGGTCCTTAGTCTGTGTACCTCTGAGACAATTCAGGAGGAAGCCAGAGGAGGGGGCTCCAAAGCCCCTTCTCACTTCAGTTCAATCAGAGCTGCACAGTTGGCTTTTATACAAGATCTCCTTCAAAAAAATGGTGCTGCTCAGTAGTGCTAGAAAACCACTGGTGTTGGCAACCCTCCTAATTTGGCAGCATAGGAAACAAAGCCCGGGTTATAGAAATGACATAGGCTGGGATTAGGTTGTGGCCCTCCTGCTTCCCTGCCCAGTTCCCTGTTCTCTAAGCTTTGTCTCCTCCTTTTAGAAACCCTAAAGACAGCTGCTGATCGGCAGGCTGAGGACCAGGTCCTGAGGAAGCTGGTGGATTTGGTCAACCAGAGAGATGCCCTCATCCGCTTCCAGGAGGAGCGCAGGCTCAGCGAGCTGGCCCTGGGGACAGGGGCCCAGGGCTAGACGAGGGTGGGCCGTCTGCTTTCGTTCCCACAAAGAAACCACCTCACCCCAGCACAGTGCCACCCCTGTTGATCTGGACTGCCTGGCAGAGAGCCTTGCTGTTTACAATTAAAATGTTTCTGCCACAAACAGGGTTCACACTGCCTACAGGTGGGAGGTGGGGGCATGTATCGGGACAGGAGAAGATGTGTAGGAGCCTTAAGGTCTGTAGTGTGACAGTCACACTGACCCCTGGCTCCCATGGCCTCTACAAGGAAAAAGGCAGAGCCACTAAAGTGCCAAGCTTTATTGTTCTTTAGCTCTGTCCCCCTCCTGCTGCCGCAGGAGTAGGGCTGGCTGAGGCTCTGGGCCCAGGTCCTGGGCCGCCCTTGCCCTTCCTAGCACATGCTGGAGCTCAGCCTGGGCCCTATATAAGCCATTGACCTCCTGCACGTGGAAGAGGTAGAATGCACCTGCCCACAGCACCAGCCCTATGCTGGGGGTCCAGAGCAGTATGGCAGCTTCCCCGGCCCCTCCTCCAGCCGCCAGGACACACAGCAGTGCCAGGAGAAGCAGTCCCAGGCCAATCACATAGCTAGCAAAGGCAGCCCACCAGCGAGCCTGAGCCATGCCCCGACCCAGCTCCGTCCAGGCCTCCTTTAGCACACTCATCAACGGCGACCTCTCTGCTGGTCCTACAACAGGGCAGGGCAGTGGGGCAGGAGAGAGTCAAGAGTGGAAGGGCTGCTTCAAGCGGGGCAAGGACCAAGGAAAGGGTGGAGGTGACTCACCATGGGTAGAGCTGGGGTTCTGCTGTGGGGGGCTGTGCCTCACAAACAGAGTAGCCATCAGGGCTTCATGATCAGAGAGGGGAGTGCCACTGTGAGGGTCATTGCCTGTAGTGGTTTCAAGACTCTTACAGGAGATGTAAAACCCAGAAACTGCCTAGGAAAAGTAAGGGCCAGAGAGAAGCTTACATATGAGGGCCTCTTCCCAGAGAACCAGCTCCAAGCTACCCCACTTTCCACCCATCAGTGGTCCAAGACTAGACTAGCTGAGCAAAGGATCTACACAGGTTGGTGGCAGACAAAGAGACACAGCATATGAAAGCATGTTGAGGGGAGGAGCCTGACCTTGTAAAGCACGTAGTCAATGCGGACACCAAAGGGAAATGGCTTCAGCTCCTGCTGGCTGACGTAGCAGTTCTTGGGTACCATTGTGTTGCCTTCTTCAGAGCCCTAAGGGAATCATTGGCTCATGCTAGGATGTTGGGGAGATGGAGGGAGAGAAGCTGGGGATATAGGTGGGGAAGTAACAGGCAAGTCCTCACCTTGAAGTCCCGAGTTTCAAGGTAGGCATCACGAAGCCCTGTCCACTCCTTCAGCAGGCAGCAGCCCAGGTCTTCTGGGTGCATGTTGAGGTCTCCACACAACAGAACCACGTCTGCCTTCTTGGATGTGTGGCTGGGGGAACCAGGTTGGTGAGGCGGGAGTTCTTCCCTCACCAGCTCTTCCCCATGACTGGGGCCTTGTTCACCCTCAGTCCCTGGGTCCCATCCCACTTCCCATTTGAAGCCCAGGCTCACACACTGGATGAACTGGGCCAATTCCCAAGCTTGGGCCACACGATGTGCTAGGTAGATGTCCTTCCGTCGATTGTATTCGGCATGGAGCTGAGCAAGATAGATGAGATCACAGCAGATAAGACTGAGGGTCCCAGGGGTATGTCTGAATCAAGCGTGTATCTGTCACTTGGCACGGTGTTTGGTATAGAATGGATAAGCCTTGCCCATTGCTTCCTTATAAGATCTTGCCCCCACACCTCACCCCCAGGTATGAGAGCTAGAGAAGTATCATCTCTCTGTCCCAGGACCGGGCTGCATGTCCCAGCCCTAGGCACTGCCAGCTTCACTCACATGGGTCACATAGGCGTTGAGCACCATGCCGCTTAGATGGAGCACCAGCAGCCCCACAGCCTTCCCACTGAACCAGTCACCATGATGGATCTGCAGGCAGAAGGAGATAGAAACTCAGGGCACCGCCACCATCTTTCTGCCCATCCCCTGCAGCTCTCAGAGGGCTGCCTCCTCTACCTTGTATTACTGGAGGTGGGGAAGGGAGGTGGAGGAGGTCAGAGGTCTGGCTTACCATGTAGGGGTAGCCATTGAGGGTGTAGATGTGCTGGGTGAGCTCCTGGATTGGGTGTTTGGAGAAGACACAGAGGCCACTGCCAATGATTCCGCTGAAAGCCAAGCCCTGCTTAAGAACCAGAAAAACAGGGAGAGACACCCAGCCCTCTTCCCCTCCCTTGTCTTCCAGCTCTGATCAGCTATTTTTTTCTTTTTCTACTGCTGAGACTAGCCCTAGAACAAAGGCGACAGCCTTTGGAGGAGTATAGGGCAGCCAGAAAACAAAGGTGAAATGGGCTGAAGTCATAGGACCTTCTTGGTTTACCCTTCTCCTTCTCTCACATCCAGAGGGAGAGGAGGCTGGAGGAGACTGGAGGGTGCAGGCAGGACAGGGAAGGGCTGGCAGGGCCAAGAGCCTCCTGGGATGAGAAAAGGCTTCAGGCCAGTGGGCTTCTCACCTCCGGAAGTGGTGTGCAGCTGGGTAGGTAGGCGACAGTTTCTGTCTCAGGTACTGGAAGTCCTGCTCACTCCACACCTGAGGGAAGCGGTGAGGATGCCTGCTTGGCCTTTCCCCAGGGGGAAGGTCTGTCCCCAGGTGCCCTCCTCCCAGCCTGGGTTCCGCACGGTGCCGCACAATCTCACCTCCTCCAGCAAAGCCAGGTCGAAGCTCTCCTGGTTCAGAAAGTCTCCCAGGCGCCTCATGCGGTCGGCCCGGTGCTTGCTCAAGTACGGAATGCCCCTAAGGAAGGGAAGAGCGGGGCGGGGGAGGTGACTGCTGGGACCACCGGCGCTGGGGCCAGATGTGGACTTTGGAGGTTCGGGTTTTCCCTACACCCTGAGATCCTGGGGCGGGATGGGGGGAAGAAGGCTGCATGGGTGCGAACGGAAGGTGGCCCCCAGACCGCACTCCGCGGACGCACTCACCAGCAGTTGAGGTTGAAGATCCGCAGTCGCAGGGAGAAGTTGGGCTTCATGGTTGGGACGCTCCAGGGGCGCGAGGCGGCTCGAGCTCTCCAGCGACGGCCGCGGTGGGGACGGGGGCGGCCGGCGGCGCCTTCTCCCCGGGCCGTTCCTTCCTCGCGGGCGGCGCGCACAGGTGGGCACCAAGCCCGCGTGGCTCAGGCCGGGCCCGACTCCCGCGTTCCCCCGGCAACCGGCCGTTTGCTCCCAATCAGGCGGGCCGCCAACCCGGAAAGGCCATCCGCTGCCGAAATCCGGGCGCCCAGGCTCGGCGAGGGCCGCGCGCGAGGACCCTGGGGGTCCGGAGGGCGCCCCCCGGTGGGCAGCTCCCGGTTCCTTTTCCTCCGAGCTGGTCCCCGGCCGCGGTCGCGGCCGCCCGCGCGCCAGCAGCCCAGCAACAGGCGCAAAGTTGAGGAAAGGCCCGGCCGCCACGGCCGCCCTCGGCCCCGCCCCTGGGCCCCGCCTTCTGCGAGCGGCGGAGGCGGGTCCGCGCGGTTGCCGGAGCGACGCGCAGTGTTTGGGGTCACCGGGCGTCCCCGGGCGCGGCCATGGCAAGGCCGCAGCCCTGCGGGCCCCCGCACGCTAGGTGCGGCTCGCCCTCGCTGCCCGAGCGGCCGCTGCAGGTGAAGGTGGTGGGGCTCTTCAGTTGCCCCAACTTTCAGATTGCGAAGAGCGTCGCTGAGGTAACCACAGAGAAACCTCTGTCGTGGGCGGCCCTCCCCGCTACCCGCTCTCGGCCGCGTGACTGCAGGCGCGGCGCCTCCGCGAGGCGGCGGGGGTCGAGGCCTCACCGGCCGAGGAAGGGGCTAGCGTGTCCTGGCCGGGCGGGATCCGTCTGGAGGACCGGGAGGAGAGTATAGGGGGGCAAGTGCGGGTCCGGGGGCGGGCGTTCGACTTGGCGACCTTTAAAGGGAGAACTGAGCGAAGGAAGGGTTCAGAACCGTGCTGGGAGATAAGGTAATCCCCTCCGAAAACACACACACACACCCCCCCGCAGATTTTGTTCTACGTCAATTTTTTATTTAATTATAGATTTTAAAATTAATGGAAAAATGATTACTATATAACTAGCTAATTTTTACAACCCCGCCATTTCGGCCCAAGCGATTTTTGTAAACTATTCATGCGGGGAGGTTCTTTTCTTTGAATTTTATAGAGCCGTCACTGCGTTCCAATCGAACCAGATGCTTCTTCACAAGTGCTTTGGAAAATCGTTTCTTTGTAAACACTCAGAACGATACTAAAGGAAAAGCACTTGAGAAAACTGGAAGAATTTGGCCAGATCAGTTATGCTGCAGCACACTTACAACTTGAAATGCAGGAGAAATGTATGAAATATCGGCATGTAGAATTCAGCCCTTCTTACAGGGTTTGCTCCAGAAAGAAATGCTGTCCATGGCAAACTTCTCGCCGAACCTCACTTGACTCCAGGACCATGCCTTAATTAATGTTTTTAACTTCCGAAGTACCCAGCTGGATACTTGACAACAAAATGTTCCCAAATAGAAGATATCTTGGCGCGGTGACTCACGCCTGTAATCTCAGCACTTTGGGAGGCAGACGCGGAGTTCTAGACCAGCCTGGCCAACATGGTGAAACCCCGTTTCTACTAAAAATAAAAAAATTTTTATTTATATTTTTTTACAGACGACCGTGGTGGCGGTCGTCTGTAATCCCAGCTACTCAGGAGGCTGAGGCACAAGAATCGCTTGAACCCGGGAGGCGGAGGTTGCAGTGAGCTGAGATCGCGCCATTGCCCTCCAGCCTGGGCGACAGAGCCAGACCCCGTCTCAAAATAAATAAATAATGAAAAGAAAAGTGATCAGAAGTCTGTGAAAATAATACACGAATCATCAAAAGTAGAAATTGTGGTCTGTGTTGCTTGGGCAGACGGGATCAGCAACCTTTTATTACCAAAGTGAATGGCCATGAAGTTAATTACAAAGTTAATGTATTTAATGAGTTTCGGGGATTTTTTTTTCTTTTTTTTTTCGCTTTTTTTCTGAAGGCACATTTTCTGTGCCTACTCCACATTGTAAAGAAAGTGTTGACAAGTTTTTTTCTGTAAAGTCCAGATAGTAAATATATTAGGCCTTCTTGGCAATAGGGTCTCAGTCACACCTGTTTAGCTTTGCCCTGTGTTGCAAAAGCAGACACAGAGATGGAAATGAATGACAGTATTCCAGTAAAACCATATTATGGACACTGAATTTGACTGCCTATCATTTTCACATAACATGAATTTTTTTTTTTTTTTTTTTTTTTTTTTTTTTTTTTTGAGACGGAGTCTCGCTCTGTCCCCCAGGCTGGAGTGCAGTGGCGAGATCTCGGCTCACTGCAAGCTCCACCTCCCGGGTTCACGCCATTCTCCTGTCTCAGCCTCTCCCAGTGGCTGGGACTACAGGCGCCTGCCACCACGCCCGGCTAATTTTTTGTATTTTTAGTAGAGACGGGGTTTCACCGTGGTCTCGATCTCCTGACCTCGTGATCCGCCCGCCTCGGCCTCCCAAAGTGCTGGGATTACAAGCGTGAGCCACCGCACCCGGCCATGAAATATTCTTTTGATTTTTTAAAACTGTTTACAGGCCGAGCGTGGTGGCTCATGCCTGTAATCCCAGCACTTTGGGAGGCTGAGGCAGGCAGATCATGAAATCAGGAGTTCAAGACCAGCCTGGCCAACGTGGTGAAACCCCATCTACACTAAACATACAAAAATTATCCAGGCATGGTGGCGGGCGCCTGTAATCCCAGCTACTCGGGAAGCTGAGGCTGGAGAATTGCTTGAACCCGGGAGGTGGAGGTTTCAGTGAGCTGAGATTGTGCCACTGTGCTCCAGCCTGGGCAACAAGAGTGAGACTCTGTCTTAAAAAAAAAACAAAAAACTGTTTACAAATCTAAAAATTATTCCTCTCCAGCCCCTGCTGTAGAAGACAGTAGGTCGAGAAAACAATATCTTTATTATATTAATAATGTCAATATTCCCTTTCTTAAACTTTTACCTACTGTAGTTATATTCAAATATGAAAATTCAGCTAGCTTTGTTTTCTTTTTTTGGAAGAGACGGGGGTCTCACTGTGTTGCTGGTCTTGAACTCCTGGGCTCAAGCAATCCTCCTCGACCTCCCAAAGTGCTGGGATTATAGGCATGGGCCACCACGCCCAGCCTCTAGTTCTGTCTTAATGGATATCTGAATGTATTCCTAACATGATAATTTGTGAGCGATCCTGGATGTCTGATTAACTAACAAAGATTTAGATTTGTGTTGAATGTTCCCAACAGAAAGAAATAATAAATGTTTGAGATGATGGATATGCTAATGGTAAGTATATATTATATGTATCGAGACATCACTACCTCATAAATATGTACAATTATTATATGTGAATTTAAAAATAAAATTAAAAACAAAATGTAAAAACCAAACACACAAAATATTGAGATTTGTAGAGAATAAGAACAAATATTGCATACATTTTCATTTGGATATAGTCCGTTCTACAACAAATACTAAATTATTAAAAAGACATGATGTGTTTCATTTGAAAACTGCTGGATTTATAGTTTATTCCAGATGGTTAGAAATAGCAGTCAACCGGTCCAGGTGCGGTGGTTCACGCCTGTAATCCCAGCACTTTGGGAGGCTGAGGCAGGCAGATTGCCTAAGGTCAGGAGTTCGAGACCAGCCTGGCCAACATGGTGAAACCTTGTTGCTAAAAATGCAAAAATTAGCTGGGCGTGGTGGCGGGAGCCTGTAATCCCAGCTACTTGGGAGGCTGAGGTAGGAGAATTGCTTGAACCCGGGAGACGGAGGTTGCAGTGAGCTGAGGTCATACCGCTGCACTCCATCCTAGGCGACAGAGCGAGACTCCGTCTCAAAAAAAAAAGAAAAAGTAATCAACCTGCAGTATTGCCTCAAACTGAGCACAGACACCGGAACTGAGAAACAAGATGCGTCAGCTATTGCTTGGGGACAGAAGGAAATGGCCTAATTATTGTTGCCCTCTTCGTGAGTATTCCCAAAGTGGGCCACACTCACATCCTAGTTTTCTCTCCTTGGAATACTCACCCCTGATGGCCTGTGCTAGGCCAGCACCCTCTTTTGGACCACGACAGGGCCTCCATGCACTGTCCCTAGCAGGGAAGGTACTAACCTGCAGCGGCTGTCACTTTTCCCTTTGGTCCATCTACTTCCCAAACCCACTCAGAAAAGAGGCCTGTTATAGCCTCACCTGCATTCTCTTGCTTTAGAGGGAGACAAAGTATAACGAATATCAAGAACCAAGCCTGGATTGCTAACCAATAAGAATTTTCTCTGATTCCTACAGACAATCTATGTCAAACTAAAACATATTCAGTATCTAAACCTAAACTGATTTCGTACTTGTCTTTTTCCTAAGGGGTATAACCACAACGTTATTATCTTTTTGGTCATCCCCCATTCATCAGTGAATTAAAGCAAAAACATTTATTTATTTATTTTAGTTATAAGTAAAGTGTCTGTAGATCCACCGAGGTTTAGCAAGAGTTGTACTTAGGGAAAAACTAGTCTTAAAGAACATAGCATGTCACAAAGCTATTGGCGTTAACCCATTTATGTATTCCTTTCTTTATTCAGCTGCTGTGTGCCAGAGATTGTGGCAGGTGGGAATATAGGAAGACTAAGACAGAGTTTTTTTTTGTTTGTTTTGTTTTGTTGTTTTTTGTTTTTTGAAATAGAGTCCCACTCTGTCGCCCAGGCTGGAGTGCAGTGGTGTGATCTCTGCTCACTGCAACCTCTGCCTCCCAGGTTCAAGTGATTCTCTTGCCTCAGCCTCCCGAGTAGCTGGGATTACAGGCACACACCCACCATGCCTGGCTAATTTTTTTGTATTTTTAGTAGAGACAGGTTTTTGCCATGTTGGCCAGGCTGGTCTCAATCTCCTGACCTCAGGTGATCTGCCCACCTCAGCCTCCCAAAGTGCTGGGATTATAGGTGTGAGCCACTGCACCCAGCCTCTAAGACATAGTTCTTGGCTTCGAGGCACTTATACAAATAAGCTCCCTGGACTGGGGAGCAACTTGGAGGTGAACACAAGGGCCTCTGACAGCGAGCAAGGAATATCTCAGTCAGACTGCATGGCCTGGGCATGTGTTGTATAAAACTTCTGGAAACCCTGTAAAAATTGGGGAACATGATTTTGACTTTAAAAGAGAACTAACTCTGAAATAATTATTCTATTTCGAAATCCAGAATCTGAAGAATAATCATCCATCCAAATTTGAAGATCCTATATTAGTTCCTCTTCAAGAATTTGCATGGCATCAATATCTACAGGAGAAAAAAAGGGTAAAGGATATTTGGGGTGTGGGGGATATAGACAACAAGCCAAGTTTTGCCTGAATTATTTATGCATTGTTTTGGAAAAACTGAAAGAGTAATTTTAGTGTAACTAGATTTTATTTCTCTAAATTATGTACTTTTCCTAAATTATATTAATCATTTACCAAGCTAGGTGTTTTGTTTTTGAGACAGGGTCTCACTCTGTTACCCAGGCTGGAGTGCAGTGGGGCGATCTTGGCTCACTGCAGCCTCAACCTCCTGGATTCAAGCAATCCTCCTACCTCAGCCCCCCAAGTAGCTGGGATTACAGGCACATGCCACCACATCTGGCTAGTTTTTGTATTTTTTTTAACAGACGGGGTTTCACCATGTTGCCCAGGGTAGTCTCAAACTCCTGAGCTCAAGCGATCCACCCACCTCGGCCTTCCAAAGTGCTGGGATTACAGGCGTGAGTCACTGCGCTCAGCCACCACGCTGTTTTTGTTTTTGTTTTTGACTACAACATTTGGGCTGGGTGCAGTGGCCCACACCTGTAATCCCAGCATTTTGGGAGGCCAAGGTGGGCCGATCATGAGGTCAGGAGATCAAGACCATCCTGGCCAACATGGTGAAACCCCGTCTCTACTAGAAATACAAAAATTAGGAGGGCATGGTGGTGCATGCCTATAATCCCAGCTACTTGGGAGGCTGAGGCAGGAAAATCGCTTGAACCAAGAAGTCGGAGGTTGCAGTGAGCCAAGATCCCGCCGCTGTACTCCAGCCTGGTGACAGAGTGAGGCTCTGTCTCAAAAAAAAAAAAAAAAAAAAAGTGCAACATTTACAGAATTTTCTTTGGAAAGCATGAGATAAAGGTAAAATCAATGGTGCCATTTGCTGCTGATCATGGTTAGTTACCCTGTCTCCCTGCACATCACTTATACTTCCTCTCACACCCTGGCACTGAGCAGGTTAATGTAGCCTGGCCCTCTTGGCCCTTAAACTCTGGAAAGTGTTGATGGTGTACATCACAGAGACAGCCAGGGGCTTCTGTGGGACTGTTGCCTAGGGAAGCTCCAATGACAGACACCAAGCTCCCACAGGGCAACCTTGTCCTAGTTGAAGCTTCCTTCTCTGCATTCTCCACTCTATCTATACCCTCAGAGAACTTCACACCTTAGGGCTAGCAGAGCTTGTCCAGGGATGATAGGTTTCCTGTTGGGTGACAACCTGGTCAGTTGGTAGTGCTGCCTGGAGCTTGTGATAAGAAGAATGCTAAGGTGGCATCCTGGCTTAGCAATATCCTGTGTTGGGGAGGGTGGGATGCTTGTCACCCCTGGCCTAGTCTTGTAGATGGTCCCAGTCCTAGTTTCCCTGCCCCACCCCATCTCCCCCATGGCTGATGAAACCTCATTTCCCTTGACCAGGGCAGTTTAGATTGTTCTGTGCTGGGTTGCACAAGGATGTCCTGTGATCCTGTGATTAATTATCATGGAGGCAGCGCGGCTTTATGAGACCATTCTCTGTTCAGTCACATGAACTGTGCAAGACTGAATAAGAATACCATTTGTTAAGCCTCACATGTTCCTAGCCTTAAAAGATTTTCATTGGAATTCAAATAGAACCAAACACTTACAATGCTGCTTATTGTATGACAGACAGTATTCCAGACACACACACACACACACACATACATATATATTCTTTTTTTCTTTTTTTGTAGAAACAGGGTCTCTGTTTCTGGCTTCAAGCAACCCTCCTACCTTGGCCTCCCAAAATGTTGGGATTACAGGTGTGAGCCACTGTGCCCAGCTTATATACATAAATTATAATCCTTCCAACAACTCGGGTGACAAACGGTCCTGGTTTGCCTGGGACTGAGGGGTTTCCTAGGATGTGGGAATTTTGGTGCTAAAAGTAGGATAGTCCTAGGCAGGCCACAACTGTTGGTCACCCTAACATAAAACAATACGTGTTTTTTTTCTTTTTTATCAAACTTATGTGACCTACCAGTGTCATGCTCTCCTCCCACAGGAAAACTATGATCTCATGGTTTGTGGTTTGCACCCATTCCTCTTCTGAATTCCCACTGGACTCTAGGAAATTGATGTGGATTCTATTCCCCAGTTTCCCTCCCCTTTCAGACCAGGTTACCTCAAGACGTTTTGTGTTCTCCTCCTCCTGCCTTTCTCACGGGTCTTGAATGAGGCTTTCCAGTTCATCATTGCTGCTTCGTTCCACCTGTGATATTCCTTATCCTTCCTTTCATCCCCCTCCCTCCCTCCTCCTCTGGCTTTTTGTTACCTTAACCTTTTCTTCCTTCTCAGGGCAGTCCCTTGTCCTTCATCAGTGTAAGTATTGTGTCTTGTGTCATAAGTAGTGCTTCTTAGCACATTTGGTCTCTCTGAACTCATTAGGTTCAACTGGCCTTAGGCTTCAGCAGAATGAAGTGCCACCCTAAGTGGATGGCTTCAGGGCCATTGGGAAGGTCTCTCTCTCTCTGCTCCAAAGAAGGCAGCCTCATACTGTTACTGCTGAAGGCCCTAGAAACCATCAGGTCCATGCTGTTCACGTGAGACAGGCGAGCACGCCTCCCTAAGTATAGAGGAGACAGAGGAAGGTATTTACATCTTTAACCTCCAAATAAAACATACCTTCTACTGCATTTTTCCTACCAAGCTAGCTAAAATATCCACAATGACATTTTTTTCTCCCGTTTAGAAAGTTTTGGGTCCTGGCAGGGTGTGGTGGCTCACGCCTGTAATCCCAACACTTTGGGAGGCCGAGGCGGGCAGATCACCTGAGGTCAGGAGTTTGAGACCAGCCTGGCCAACATGGCGAAACCCCATTTCTACTAAAAATACAAAAATTAGCTGGGTGTGGTGGCGGGCGCCTGTAATCCCAGCTACTTGGGAGGCTGAGGCAGGAGAATTGCTTGAACATAGGAGGCAGAGGTTGCAGTGAGCTGAGATCACGCCATTGCACTCCAGCCTGGGCGACAGAGCAAGACTCGGTCTCAAAAAAAAAAAAAAAAAAGAAAGAAAGTTTTGGGTCCTGTAAAATATGATAACACTGATAAATTTAAGCACTCCAGAAAGTATCGACCCACTGGCTCTATCAGTGATTTATAGTTCAGCATAAGCAAGTCTCTTCTCTGCCTAGAAGCAGGTTTTGATGAGGGCATAGGAAGCAAGCGATAGGATATTAAATCTGCTGAGGAGAATGAAGCAAGTTGGCAAGTTGAATGTAAACTGTTCCTCAAACTAGTATTTCTCCAAGTGCAGTCTCTAGAACAGCAACACCAGCACCTCCTAGGAGGTTGTTAGAAATCCACATTCTGGCGGGTTACAGTGGCTCACACCTGTAATCTCAACACTTTGGGAGGCTGAGGTGGGAGGATCTTGAGCCCAGGAATTCAGGACCAGCCTAGGCAATATAGTGAGACCTCATCTCCAAAAAACAAATAAATAAATAAATAAATGCAAATTCTCAGGCACCATCCTAGAATCAGAATATCGGAGGAAAGGGAGAGGGGACTCAGATTCTGTGATTCTGAGAATCTGAGATCAATGAGAATCTCAGATTCAGTAATTCTCATTGCCCACGAAAGTTTGAGCATGGCTGTTCCAAATTATTCATGGTTTGCCTGACTGGTACTGGGTAATAATAAACCAGATCTCCTCAGAGGGGAAGTCCCTCGAGCTCACCGGAGATTTAGGTTTACCATCAGCGTTGTGTTGATGAAAACACTAACACACTGCGTTTTGAGGGGCTGAAGGCACAGTGCTGAGGAAGGTGAGTTTTCTTCCTCACTGCTCCTAATTGTGCCCCAGAAATCCCTGTTGACCCTCGTAAGTCATTTCCTAACCTTAAGCACCACACCACCCAAAAAACATTTTCCCAATCCTCTGCATTGAACCGCATGTCTTACCTGGACCCCCTATCCTTTCCAAGTATGCACACAGTAAAATGTGCTTTAGGAATGAAGACAGAGACTGAATTTTGTTTGCAAGTTAATATAACAGGTATGCTAGGTTCATGATGATTTTTATTACCAGATTACAATTTATCTTCTGTTAATGTGTCGATCTAAAAGGAAGAAGCTGAAACAAAATTAATATAGAGTGTTCATTTGGGCCAAGGTTGAGGACTGCAGCCCAGGACGTATTTCCAAGTTGCCTTGGGGAGTGCTCCAGAGAACAAAATAGAGGCTCAAGTGTTTAAAGAAAAAATAATCAATCAGAAGAGGGGGCGATTACAAAAGCTGTTGGTCAGGAATTGTCATTGATTTACAGAAATAACATTGGTTAGCAATTGGCTATATGTTGTTGAACTATAGAGTGGATGGCTTTTTATGGCTGTTTGGTGTCAGTCTAGAGCCCACATAGTAAGTGGAGGTAATTATTTAGCTCAAGGGGGAGTGAGACATAACTGCTATTACATTTTAAATGCCTTTCTGGGCATGATAATTTAAAGGGGCTCACATTTTTCAGATAAATTTGTTTTCATTTGTAACATTTTTATGATACTTTTTAGATCATTCTTTACTTTTAGTGATGTCAGATTCTTAAAAATGTTCTTAAGTTGTTTCTGAGAGCAAAATTCTAAAGGACGATAAAAACTTATTTTTAAAAGATTCAATACTAGAGTTGACAAATTCAGACCTAGAGGTGATCCTAAGCTCTGGCTTATGGGTTTAGCAAGTTTTCCCCCCTACTTCTTACATTTTTTTTTTGTCCTTTTCTCTTACAGGAACTCAAAAATGAAACCTGGGAATATTCTTCCTCTGTGATTTCTTTTGTTAATCGTCAGTTCCTGGGTGATGCATTGGATCTGCAGAAATGGGCCCACGAGGTGTGGGATATAGTTGACATTAAACCCTCTGCACTTTATGACGCACTCACTGAGGATTTTTCCACTAAATTCTTAAGAGACACCAAGGCAAGTTACACTAATTTTTAAAGAAAAATCGTGGAATCTTTGACCCTTTATGTTGATGCAGCATTAATTATTGATGTCCTAACGAAGGAGATTATAAAAAAGTAGGAGACTAAGTTTAAAGCCTAGTTCCATTTCCATTTGCAAAAGATTGTAATATGGTGGTACGTAAAGCAAGTGTGTCTCACAGCCCGTGGGCTGCACGGGGAGATCATCTCTGTGCAGACATTTCTACTTCCCATTAGAGATTTATATGCATGAATTACCTATTTTAAAATATAAAGACCACCCCCCCAGAGAAGGTAAAATCTATCATCCATTCATCTTGAGTGTGAAATATTTAAATTAAGACTGTCCAACATCTAGGCAAGAGCTACTGAGCTAAGAGAATGGAAAGTTGTTTGAAGAAAGGTGACACTTTAAAGCATGAACAGGCCGGGTGTGGTGGCTTACGCCTGTAATCCCATTACTTTGGGAGGCCAAGGCAGGCGGATCACAAGGTCAAGAGATTGAGACCATCCTGGCCAACATGGTGAAACGCTGTCTCTACTAAAAATACAAAAATTAGCTGGGCGTGGTGGCATGTACCTGTAATCCCAGCTACTCAGGAGGCTGAGGCAGGAGAATCGCTTAAACCTGGGAGGTGGAGGTTGCAGTAAGCCGAGATCGCGCCACTGCATTCCAGCCTGGTGCAAAGCGAGACTCCGTCTCAAAAAAAAAAAAAAATTAACACATAGTTGGCAAGAGCAAGCCCAGACAAGCTGTGCCAGTGGGGAGGTTTCCAGTGGCAGAGGATAGTCATGAAGCATGAGGTCCAGGGGTGAGAGATAGCTATCAGGATGTGATGGCAGTAGGGGTGGAGGGACTTTGCAGTCCTGCTCAGAAATCTTCTTGTAGCAACAACTGCATTGTGCAGAAAATCATTTCATGCCCATGGCGGCCTGTGCCCACAGTGAGCCAGTGCTAAGATCTGAGCTGTGCATAGGCAAAGGCCTTGTCTCATTCATCCTTGTTGGACCACTACTCAAACAGACCTGAAACATAATAAGTGCTCAGTGCGTGTTTGATTGAATAAACAGTGCACTTTGACAATGCTAGAAACTCTGGGGTGTGGGGAGGCATTTAATGTTCAAACAGTTAATTCCCAAAGGGTCAGGAGTCTAGCAGTACCTGCCCTGGGAATGGCAGGGGGACAGCAAGGAGGCCAGAATTTGTGGGGAAAGAAGCTGGGAAGATGAGTTTCAGTCAAGATTCTTGGTGCCAGCATTACCAAGCTCCTCTGATTGATCGAAGGTGAAAAGGTGTGTATTGAAAGGATGCTGTTATCTCACAATTGACAGGAAAGCTGGCCAACAGCTTTGGAAAACAGGCGGGAACCAACGAGGCCTGGCAGCAGGAAGACATGGCCAGAGTCACACTGCAGGGATGTGCTGCCAGGGAACTGCTATGGCACTGCTGGCCCTTGTTCACACCACCACCTTCAATGAGATTAACTGTTCAGTGCTTCAGTGTCTTTTCATCACTCCCTGGAGACCTAAGCCCAGGCAGGAGCACCTAGCTGGCAAGCCTAGGTCATATTCCCAAAACCTGGTGCTCTCAGCTTGGGGAGAGGGAGAATCTGGCCCCTTTAGGTTCTAGTGAAGGTGGTGGGACCCTGTGAGGAGTTCCCCAGATAGGACAGGTACTCAGATTTTAATTAGGAAAAAAAATCCAATAGATCCTAAAGAAAGATTGAGGCTGGATTATGATTTATTGTCCATCTGAACGAAAGAGTTGGATTTTATCCAGAAGGAAACTGAACCAACAGAGCTTTCCATAAAGAGTATGACGTAATCCTCTTTGCTTTTCTGGAAAAATGTTTAGGTCTGTGCAGAAGCAGGCTGGAGTAGGGGACAGCTTGGGAGCAGCGGATTGGATAGCAGCATGGGCTAGACATAATGAAAGCTTGTTCGTGGCAGTGAGGATAGAGGATAGTCATGAAACGTTCCAGAGACAATCCTTAGATTTTTTTGCACAGAGGGTGGACTTTTCTTGCTGAATAAAACCTAGGGATTTGTTTACTTCCAGTTAGAACCATATAGTAGATAAATATGCTTGCCTGTTTGGCTGCTAGCTGACTGGGACATTACCTTGTGTTGCATTCATTTGAACTCTTTTATTGGCGTTTTCCGAACTATCTATTCTGGACTACCTCATAAAGATAATATCTTGATGCGCAGGGAAGTTTAATGGTGTCTGAATGGACAGTAAGTCCATTTCCTAAGTCAACCATGATTTCCAATATATCCTCTTTATCCTCCTGAGCCTCTGAAGTTTACTATATTATGCCTCCTATTCTTTAGTTACACTATTCTGTTTTATACTTAAAAACTTGTAATACAGAAGCTGAGAGGCACAAATTAATTATAATTAGTATGGATGGAACATTTCATTGCTAGATGCCAGATAGCACAATATTATTTCAGTCTTTTCATTAAAAAAAAGTGTGACATTAAAAAAAGAGTGACATAAAAAATATGATACATTTAATTTCATATGTTTCCTAGATTCTTAAGAAAGAGGACAGGACAAGTTATGCACCTTGTTCAATAAGGTGGGTTTGTTTTTTTTTTCATAGGGTCTCACTCTGTCGCCCAGGCTATAGTGCAGTGGCACGATCATAGCTCACTGCAGCCTCAACCTCCCTGGGCTCAGATGATCCTATTGCCTCAGCCTCCCAAGTAGCTGGGACTACAGACACATACCACCATGCCCAGCTAATTTCTTAATTTTTTTTGTAAAGACAGGGTCTCACCATGTTGCCCAGGTTGGTTTCAAACTCCTGGGCTCAAGGGATCCACCCACCTTGGCCTCCTAAAGTGCTGGGATTACAGGCATGAACCAAGGTGGCATTTTAATGTAGGAGAATGGTGCCCAGGATTTGAAATGTACTCCATTAAATGTGCTTTAGCTCCTAAATGAGTGCTATTGTGTTGAAACTAGCATTTTCATTTTGAATGCCTCTTTATAGGGCTAGACAAGGTCTCACAGATGTTTTTCTCTACGAGAAAGGATATCAAGTGAAGACAAGCTGGGGGCATCTGTGCACGTGAGGGTATTATTGAATATAACTTGAAAGGCCAGCATTCTTCTCTTCCCTGTCTCTGGTGCTACAGCTGCTATGGATATAGGGACCTGATTTTCCCACTCAGAACAGATGTGGCCTGGCTCTGGTTAGCTAATCTGTGCTGTCTCTGAAAATCCAGGATGCAGAGTAACCAAATCCATGATGTTCATGATGGATCCTTCCCAAAAATACTCAGGAAAGGAGGGAAGTAGAGAAGAATCCCTGGTCTGTTTTCTACCCCACACTAGGTGTGGCTATTTCCACACTTAGTTGTGATGTGGTAGATATCTAGGCCATGTGTTTCACTCCTGTGAGATAGGTTAATGTTCTCCAGAGCTTTCACTCTGGAAAGGTTTTTAAAATGTAAAACATGGGCTGGGTGCAGTGGTGGCTCACGCCTGTAATTCCAGTAGCTTGGGAGGCCAAGGTAGGCAATCCCTTGAGCTCAGGCATTTGAGACCAGCCTGGGCAACGTGGTGAAACCCCATCTCTACCAAAAATACAAAAATTAGCTGGGCCTGGTAGTGGTGCATGTGTGTAGTTCCAGCTACTTTGGAGGCTGAGGTGGGAGGATCACTTGAGCCCAGGAGGTTGAGGCTGCAATGAGCCAAGATGGTGCCACTACACCCCAGCCTGGGGGACAGAGCCAGACCCTGTCTCAAAAATAAATAAATAAATACATACATACATACATACATACAATAATAAAAATTAAAATGTGTCAAGTGGGTTGTAAAAACTTGATAAAATGAAATAAACTAATACAAGTCATTCACTTAATTTTACTGTAATATTATCCATTGGTAATGTTATTGAAATCTTATCATTAAAAATATTGTATCTGCTGTATTTTTGGTCATTTCTGAAAACTTTCTTATAAGACTTTGACCTGCATTATATGTTTCTCCTTAATCTTCACAGCATGATTTCGTGTTTTTGGACATTTGTATTGATTCTTCTCCAATTGGAAGATTGATTTTTGAGGTGATACTTTTTTTATATATAAGTTTGTGGGGGTAGGATCTATAACTGTTGGAGTGTTAAATATTTAATCTTTGAAACCTTTTGTCTTTATTTTGTAGCTATACTGTGATGTGTGTCCCAAAACATGTAAAAATTTTCAGGTCTTGTGCACAGGAAAAGCAGGGTTTTCTCAAAGTGGCATAAGACTACATTACAAAAATTCCATTTTTCATCGAATAGTACGGAATGGCTGGATACAAGGAGGCGGTAAGTTTAAAATCGTAAATACAAGTTAATTGCAGTATCAAATGAGAAGGTCCAAACTTTCGTTTATCTTTATGAAATGTATGTAGAATTAGATATCCTTAAAATTAGACGTATTTAAAGAATGCTTTATATAGCCAAATAATGAAGTAAGATATTTGTATTCTTTATAAAACACCCTGATTATTAAAATAAATAAATCTAATTTATGTTACCAGGAATATTCCAAATTCAAAAATGACATAGGAGAGTAGAGTGACATTTTATTTTACCAATTTTATTTTTACCAATTTTAAATGCTCACCTAAATACATACATACCTAGAAATACAGTGGTTTTAATAAGTATACTAAGAGTGGGAATTTGAAAATACAATAAATGGGCCGGGCGCAGTGGCTCACGCTTGTAATCCCAGCACTTTGGGAGGCCGAGGCGGGCGGATCACGAGGTCAGGAGATCGAGACCACAGTGAAACCCCATCTCTAATACAAAAAATTAGCCGGGCGCCTGTAGTCCCAGCTACTCGGAGAGGCTGAAGCAGGAGAATGGCGTGAACCCGGGAGGCGGAGCTTGCAGTGAGCCGAGATTGCGCCACTGCACTCCAGCCTGGGCGACAGAGCGAGACTCCGTCTCAAAAAAAAAAAAAAAAAAAAAGAAAATACAATAAATGGAAAACAACTTATTTCTCACCAAACATGTTACATTATTACAAGTAAAAAGAAATGTCTAAAGGATTTTGGTTTCTATGTTCACTTTCTTTTCAGGTCAGTCCTTTGGTTTTACATAGACTAGGTGTCTGATTAAAAGCATGGAATTGAATTTTGGGCACCTTTTGGGGGATAGTCTATAGGGAGCAACCAGGCAGCAATTTACAAATAACTGGCTTAGTGTCAAAGGAGATTTGCTTGAACTCGATGACACATGGAGAAGCTTAAATTAGTTTTTACCGTTTTTTGTATGATCTGGAACATTCTGAGGCTGACGAGGAGAAAAATATAGATATATTCCAAGCATCCTACATGTTAAAGTAGGTATTTTCCCTTTGGTTTCTCCACAATGAGATCATACCACAAATATTGTTATCTAACCTCACTTTCAAGTGTTTTTCCATTTTGTGTCTTTCCACTGAATATGTGGTGTCTATCTAACCATGCCAATGAACATAAACATACAAAACATTTAGCATCTGCCTAGTTTTCTTTTTTTATCATATTGCTATACCAGTTTAATTAATTCCCCATTGGTGAACATTTAGATGGTTTTCTATTTTTTGTTAGTATAAAACATTTCTCAAGGGGGCCTGTTAATATTAGGGGCTCCTGACACTGAGCTCAGTGTTGACTCTCATGTGCTAGGCTTTCAGATGCTGTGTTCTTTTCCTTTTTCTTTTTCTTTTTTTTTTTTTTTTGAGATGGAGTCTCGCTCTGTCGCGCAGGCTGTAGTGCAGTGGCACTGTCTCGGCTCACTGAAAGCTCCACCTCCTGGGTTCAAGCAATTCTCCCTGCCTCAGCCTCCCAAGTAGCCAGGATTGCAGGGGCCCACCCCCACACCCAGCTAATTTTTGTATTTTTTTAGTAGAGACAGGTTTGCCATGTTGGCCAGGCTGGTATTGAACTCCTGACCTCAGGTGATCCGCACACCTCAGCCTCCCAAAGTGCTGGGATTACAGGCATGAGCCACCACACCCAGCCCCATATGCTGTATTCTTTTGTTTCGTTTTA
This sequence comes from Nomascus leucogenys, assembly GCF_006542625.1. Taxonomy (NCBI): domain Eukaryota; kingdom Metazoa; phylum Chordata; class Mammalia; order Primates; family Hylobatidae; genus Nomascus; species Nomascus leucogenys. Next base: position 95,822,598 of record NC_044383.1, on the reverse strand, counting down.
TTTTTGTTTTTGCTTAGCTCCCACCACCCTTGCAAGATTTGGGAAAAGTAGGTCATATTATTTGTTTGTGTTTTTATTTATTTAAAGTAAAATTTCCAAATAGTAAAGTGCACAGATCTTGGGTCATGTTTTCAAACAGTGAGACAGCAATGTCCATCTCCAGTGTATATTATTATGTGACTTTGAATGGATTTGAGAGAAACGAAGGCATTCCCACATTCTTTTTTTTGAGACAGGGTCTTGTTCTGTCTCTCAGGCTGAGTGCAGTGGCACAATCACAGCTCGCTGCAGCCTCAACCTCCCGGACTCAAGTGATCTTCTCAGCCTCCTAAGTAGCTGGAACTACAGGCACACATTACTACGCCTGGCAAATTTAAAAAAATTTTTTTTAAAAGACAAGGTCTCTCTACATTGCCCAGGCTGGTCCTGAACTCCTGGACTCAAACAATGAAACCTCTTGCCTCAGCCCCACCAAAGTGTTAGGAATATAGGCATGGGTTTTAGCCTGTCATCTAGGCCGGAATGCAATGGCACAATCATAGCTCTCACTGCAGCCTCGAACTCTTCCCACTTCAGCCTCCCAAGTAGCAGGGATTATGGGCACATGCCACCATGCCCAGATAATTTTAAAAAATTTTTGTAGGCCAGGCACGGTGGCTCACGCTTGTAATCCCAGCACTTTGGGAGGCTGAGGCAGGTGGATCACGAGGTCAGGAGTTCGAGACCAGTCTGGCCAATATGGTGAAACCTCATCTCTACTAAAAATACAAAAATTAGCTGGCTGTGGTGGCACGTGCCTGTAGTCCCAGCTGCTCGGGAGGCTGAGGCAGGAGAATCGGTTGAACCCGAGAGGTGGAGGTTGCAGTGAGCCGAGATGATGCCACTGCACTCCAGCCTGGGCAACAGAGCAAGACTCCGTCTCAAAAAAAAAATTTTTTTTGTAGAGACAAAGTCTCACTATATTTCCCAGGCTGGTCTTGAACAGCTTTCCTCAAGTGACCCTCCCACCTCGGCCTTGCAAAGTGCTGGGATTACAGGCATGAGCCACCACACCTGGCCACATTCCATACATTCAGAGCTCTTCTCCAGAATGAGTTGTTTTATGTTATCAAATAGAACTAGAACACCAAAGGCCCTTACCACATTTCCTCTATTCATAAGACATTTCTTCAGTGTGAGTTCAGAAGGATCTTTTGAGATAAATTTAATGCATTTTATTATCATCATCATCATATTGAGCAGAATGGTGAAGATCATGATAATGAGAGGGGGCATTCTAGAAGCATGTGATGCTGCATGGGCATGACACTCTGCCAAGCACTGCCTGAGTGCTCTACTTGTGTTATTTCATTTCATCCTCAGAGCTACCTGTGAGGCAGTTACCATTATCCCTGTTTGTACAGATAAACAAACAGGTTTGGAAAAAGTAACCAACATCAACGTTTTAATCAAAAATCATCTGACTTTCAAATTTGCTTTTAACCACTATTCAGCATCTCTGAATTTGTTGTCAGAAGTATAGCAATAATATCAGATATACAAGGCTGAATTCAAGAGGGTGGACTATGGCCACAAAAAAGAATAGTAAATACGGATTGAAATGGTGTCAATATAAAATATTCACCTAGGAGATCTGAAGCAGAGGACAAGAGTAATGCTGGTGGATGTGGGAGGGAGGGGGCAAGGGAATGTGACCAATGGGTAGGTAAGCTGGCAGGGGAGAAGACCACCTGGGCGGATTTCCTTGGGAGAACCAACCCCTAGGATCTGAAGGGATTGATGGTGGGGGGGCCCTCAGCTTCCCCATTTCCAGATTCAGCCTTCAGCCATGACAACTTCCTTTGGAGAGCTGCCTGGGGCTGGGTAGTGAACCATGGCTGAGTGTTACGTGAGTCGGGTTGTAGACTTAAGGCTTATCAATTAACTTCTGAGCCAGCTTTCTGAGTAGTATAATTTTTTTTTTTTTTTTGAGACGGAGTCTCGCTCTGTCACCCAGGCTGGAATGCAGTGGCGCGATCTCGGCTCACTGCAAGCTCCGCCTCCCAGGTTCACGCCATTCTCCTGCCTCAGCCTCTCCCAGTAGCTGGGACTACAGGCGCCCGCCACCACGCCCGGCTAATTTTTTGTATTTTTAGTAGAGACGGGGTGTCACCATGGTCTCGATCTCCTGACCTCGTGATCCGCCCGCCTCAGCCTCCCAAAGTCCTGGGATTACAAGCGTGAGCCACCGCGCCCGGCTCTGAGTAGTATAATCTAAATGCTGCATGGCCTTTCTGGGATAAATTCTCTCTACATGCTTGGTGTTGCATCAGTTTTCTTTGAAAAATAGCACACACACTTTTATTGTACGTAAATTGCTCATACTGACTTTAAAAAGCATAGTCCTTCAATAAATATTTATTGAGCACTGTATTAAAGGAGGGAGCAGAATAGAGCTGAAGTTAGTAGAGAGATACTGATGGGGAGGATGGGGGAGAGAGGACAGACCTCAGAGCCCACTCTTTTCACTAGAGTTAGCTTTGCTCCTCTTTTAGCTGTGGATAGATAAAAAATAACTTGTTCATGGAGTCTTTTTATAGTGGGAGCATTGCCTAAACCAAAATATGCATAGCATGTGAACACCTGAAAAAAACCTTGTTACATTATAGGAAACTTTATTTCCAATACGCTAGGTAAGTAAATGAGTTACCACTATAGGATATGAAATTTTGAACATGAATTCTGTTTGCAGAACCTATTTTTTATTCATATTCTTTTTTTTTCTTTTTTGACATGGAGTCTCACTCTGTCACCCAGGCTGGAGTGCAGTGGCGCGATCTCAGCTCACTGCAACCTCCGCCTCCCGGATTCAAGCAATTCTCCTGCCTCAGCCTCCTGAGTAGCTGGGATTACAGGCACCAGCCACCACACCCAGCTAATTTTTGTATTTTTGGTGGAGACAGGTTTCACCATGTTGGCCAGGCTGGTCTCGAACTCCTGGCCTCAAGTGATTTGCCTGCTTCAGCCTCCCAAAGTGCTGGGATTACAGGTGTGTCAGCACACCTGGTTCTATTTTTTATACATATTCTAAAAATAACTTACTTTTCCTGTTTTAGCCTCTTAGTTTAATCTTGATCTCAGAAAAGCAAGATAGACTGTGGAATAACTTATGAAGAAAGCAGAATTTACGTGAACATACTTTGAAAAATTGTGGCCACAATTATAATTTAATGCTTCATCCTTTCAAAAGTTTGCATTATCATGAATGTAAAAGTGCTTACAAAATACAAGTGAAATTATTATAGTAATATTTTCGTAGTATGGATATTGAACAATTAGGTAACTTACTCTATTCATTGGCATAAGTGGAATCATATTGCATTCTTTTTTTTTTTTTTTTTTTTTTTTTGAGATGGAGTTTCACTCTCGTTGCTCAGGCTGGAGTGCAACGGCACAATCTCAGCTCACTGCAACCTCCACCTCCTGAGTTCAAGCAATTCTCCTGCATCAGCCTCCCTAGCAGCTGGGATTACAGGCACATGCCACCACACCCAGCTAATTTTTGTATTTTTAGTAGAGACAGGGTTTCACCATGTTGGCCAGGCTGGTCTCGAACGCCTGGCCTCAGGTGATCTGCCCGCCTCAGCTTCCCAAAGTGCTGGAATTACAGGCATGAGCTACCATACCTGGCTGATTCCTTTTTTTTTTTTTTAATTGAGATGGAGTCTCATTATGTTGCTCAGGCTGGTCTCAAACTCCTGGGCTCCAGTGATCATCCCACCTCATCCTTGAAATCATCATTTAAAGCAACATTTTTTCCCTGTCATTACTGTATCCTAAATCTTTTCATCTCAAAATTCTAATGTTTATTTGTTGCTATTTCTCAGATATAGTGTATGGAAAAGGAGATAATGGAGAGTCGATTTATGGACCAACATTTGAAGGTGTGTATCTTTACATTTTGTTAGTTATATATTAGTTGGTTATTCAAACTTAACAGGACCGGACAGTTTCACAATTCCAAATAAGATATCACGGGGGGCAATACTTACAGTACAAGCAAGAGTTAAAAATGAGCGGATCGGGGGGAAGCGCCCTAAGGCCCGACCAGAGCAGCTTCATACACACATATTTTTTTCACTTACCTAATGATATTATTTCTTTAGGATAAATCCCAGAATTAGGATTGTAGAGTCAAAGGGAATTTATATTTTTAGGGCTTGTAATTTCCCGTGCTGATACTTAGAACTGGTACCTTGATAATCATTCTATTTAGATTGCTGTCAGGTGGCCAGGTATGGTGGCTCACACCTATAATCCCAGCACTTTGGGAGGCCGAGGTGGGTGGATCATTTGAGGTCAGGAGTTCGAGATCAGCCTGGCTAATATGGTGAAACTCCATCTCTACTAAAAATACAAAAATTAGCCAGGCATGATGGCACACGCCTCCCAGCTCCTCAGGAGGCTGAGGCAGGAGAATCACTTGAACCTGGGACACGGAGGTTGCAGTGAGCTGAGATGGTGCCACTGCACTCCAGCCTGGGTGACAGAGTGAGACTCAGTCTCAAAAAAAAAAAAAAAAAAGAAAAGAAAAGAAAAAAAAGATTGCTGTCGGTAGAAAAACCCTGTGTAACATTTACAACAAAAGTAGGTGACAAGGTATCTACCTAAATTCCAAAATACAAACAGGTAAGGACAAACAACAAACCAACAGCCATGAAATCTGCACAGTATCAGCATCTGTGTAGGAGAGGGCAGGGCTTCCCAAGAATAGGGTACTTAGGATCCCCTAAGTAGCCAATAGTGTGTGAGTACAAGGGGCCCCCAGGAAGGTTGGAAGAGGCAGGAGCAGTCTAACCCCTGTGCACTCTCGAAACTGATCTGGTAAGGCTCTCTTCCAGGACAGGCTTCCATGCAGGTGGAACTGTTGGAAATGGTATCAAAATTATCCAGGATACAAGGACAATCATGACAGAGGGAATAGGAACAGAGCCAGAAATTTAAGGAAGAAAGCCACATGCTTAAACATGCAAGATTTTCAACATGCAAGAGGGAGCTTTTTGAAACTAGAAAATCTACTTTCTTTCTAAAGACACATCTTCTAAACATTTAGGAAAACTAATGTCACCCTATATAACAAAGAGAGGTTCTCTGAAAGAAAATGATGTTTATTCAGGAATAGGGCATTGCAGTAGGCATACATGTGCCATAGGAAACGATGTGAATATTCAGGAAGGTAAAGGGAGACAAAGGGTTTTAAAGGAAAATTGGGGAAGATTACATAATTGTTTTGAAATGATTATCCTTGGCTATAGTGATCAGTAACAAGAGTCCAAGGTTGGACTGGACAGGTGTCCCTGCAGAAGTATTAATATTTCCTGCATAAGGTTGCAATGGCCTTTATGCAAGGTTGTGGCTTTTGTAGTTCTTTGTGATTGTTTTGTTATCAGGCATACAAGTGTGAGAGTTCTCTGTTCATAGCTTTCCTTGGCTGTATTTGTCAGCATTTTTTAAACATGACTACATTTTGATTCTGACCACTATTACACTAATTTTATATTAAAATGAAAAATAGAAGTTTCAAGGTGATTATAAGAATAAAGAGAATAAGGAGCAGAGTAACATCAGCACTGATAGTGAATGTACCCTAGAAAGACATGCTCACAGGATACAGTTGACCCTTGAGCAACGTGGATTTGAACTATATGAGTCCACTTAAAGAAACTTACAGTCAGTTTCTTTAAAAAAAATAGAGACAGGGTCTCACTATATTCCCCAAGCTGGATTTGAACTCCTGGCCTCAAGCAGTCTTCTCACTTTAGCCTCCTAAGTAGTTGGGACTACTACCTACTTAGAGGAGCATTTTTTGGAGAAGCTGCCACTGCAGCTATACCATCAGATGTGAAAACCTTGCACTTTTTTGTGAATACTTTTACCTTTTTTTTCTTTTCTTTTTTTTTTTTAAGAGACAGGATCTCACTTTGTCATCCAGGCTAAAGTGCAATGGCGTGATCATAGCTCATGGTAACCTTAAACTCCTGGGCTCAAGAGATCCTCCTGCCTCAACCTCCCAGGTAACTAGGACTACAGGTGCATGCCACCATGCTGGCTAATTTTAAAAAAAATGTTGTAAAGATGGAGTCTTGCTCTGTTGTCCAAGCTGGTCTCCAACTCCTGGGTTCAAGTGGTCCTCCTGAGTTGGCCTTCTGAGTCATTGGGATTACAAGTGTGAGCCACCAAGCCTAGCCTGCAAAATACCTTTTTTGTCTTGTATTGAAAATGCAGCTTTTATGTGGGCACAGGATGGCTATAAGAAAGGCAGACCTGTAGACTCTAATATGATTTGAGAAAAAGCAAAGCTATTATATGACAACTTAAAGCAAAAAGAAGGTGAAAGATCTAAAACTGGATAATTTAATTCCAGCAAAAGATGGTTTGATAATTTTAGAAAAAAGTTTGGCTTTAAAAATGTCCAGATAACAGGAGAAGCAGCTTCTTCTGACCAAGAGGCAGAAGATGAATTCCAAGATGTCATTAACAAAATGACAAGAAGAAGGATATCTACTTGAACAAGTTTTATGGCAGACAAAAGTGACCTATTCTGAAAAAAAAAAAAAAGCCACAAAAAGGCCGGGTGCGGTGGCTCACACCTGTAATCCCAGCACTTTGGGAGGCTGAGGCGGGCGGATCACCTGAGGTCAGGAGTTCAAGACCAGCCTGGCCAACATGGTGAAACCCTGTCTCTACTAAAAATATAAAACTTAGCTGGGCGTGATGGCAGGTGCCTGTAATCCCAGCTACTCAGGAGACTGAGGCAGGAGAATCACTTGAACTCGGGAGGCAGAGGATGCAGTGAGCCGAGATCGCGCCACTGCACTCCAGCCTAGGAGACAGAGTAAGACTCTTGTCTCAAAAAAAAAAAAAAGCCACAAAAGACATTTATTAGTAAGAGAAGCAAGCACTAGCATTAAAGACAGGAAGGAATAGGCTAACTGTACTGTTGTGTGCCAATGCAGTTGGGTTTATGATCCAGACTGCCCCTAACCATAAAGCTGCTAACCTAAACACCCACTGCCAGCCTTTTGGTTGTACAAAAAGGCCTGGACAATGAGAACCCGTTTTCTAGATTGGTTCTATCAATACATTCTCCCTGAAGTTATAGGAAGTACCTTGCCAGTAAGGGACTACCTTTTAAAAAGTTCTTTTGATATTGAACAATGATGCCCCTGGCCACCAGGACACCATGAGTTCAACACCAAAGGCATCAAAGTGGTCTACTCATCCCCAAACACAACATATCTAATTCAGCCTCTAGTCAGGGGGTCATGAGGACCTTTAAGGCTGATTACACATGGTACTCTATGGAAAGGATTGTCAACATTATGGAAGAGAACCCCAATAGAGAGAACGTCATGAAAGTCTGGAAGGATTATACCATTCAAGATGCCATTGTTGTTATAGAAAAAGCGATGAAAGCCATCAAGCTCAAAATAAGTTTCTGCTGGAGTAAATTGTGCCCAGATGTTGTGCGTGACTTCATGGGATTTATGACAGAGCCCATCAAGGAAATCATGAAAGAGATTTGTGGATATGGCAAAAAAGATGAGGGGTGAACATTGTCAAGATGCGGATCTTGGAGAAATTCAAGGCCTAATATATACCACAGCAGAGGCATTCAAAGATGAGTTGATGGAGATGAGTGCCTCCGAACCAGTGCCAGATCATGAGGAAGAAGACGTAGAAGGAGCAGTGTCAGGAAACAAACTGACACTAGACAATCTGATGGAAGGGTTCCAGTTACTCAAGACTACTTTTGACTTCTTTTACAACATAGACCCTTTTATGATAAGAGCAATGAAACTAAAGCAAAGAGTGGAAGAAGGATTGATACTGTATGGAAACATTGCTAGAGAAATGAAAAAGCAAAAAGTCAAACAGAAATTATAATGTATTTCCGTAAAGTTAACACTGAGTGTGCCCACCTTTCCTGCCGCCCCTTCCATCTCGTCCACCTCTCTGCCTCTGCCACCCTGAGACAGCAAGACCAACTCCTTCTCTTCCTCCTCCTCAGCCTACTCGGTGTGGCAAGGATGAATACTGTTATGATGATCCACTTCCACTTAATGAATAGTAGATATATTTTCTCTTCCTTATGATTTTCTTTATAACATTTTATTTTCTCTAGCTTATTTTATTGTAAGGACACAGTATACAATACATGTAACACACCAAATATATGTAATCGACTATTTATGTTACTGATAAGGCATCTAGTCCATTGCAGACTATTAGTAGTTAAGTTACTGGGGAGTCAAAAGTTATATGTGGACTTTTGACTGCTCCAAGGGGTTGGTGTCCCTAACCCCTGCATTGTTTAAGGGTCAACTGTAGATCAAAACTGTAACAGTCAATATCAAAATAAGCTAAAAGAAGCCTGGGCAACATGGCAAACCCCATCCCTACAAAAAATACAAAAATTAGCTGGGCATAGTGGCACACACCTGTAATCCTAGCTACTTGGGAGGCTGAGGTGGAAAGATTGCTTGAGCCTGGGAGGCAGAAGCTGCAGTGAGCCAAGATTGCACCACTGCACTCCAGCCTGGGCAACAGAGCAAGACCTTGTCTCAGAAAAAAAAAAAAGGCTTAAAGACATTAAGTAAATGATACAAGACATGAAAGAGCTCATAAATCAGAATTAGAAAAACTTAAACATGATGTGACAGAGTTGAGGAAAGAAGGGCTGAGGAAAGCAATGAAAGAAAAATAATTTCAGAAGTGAGTAAACTACAAGGAACACAAGAGGAAATAAAAATACAACATATGTCCTAAAAGAAATACAAGGTAGGCAGAGGAACTTTTTTGTTTGCTTTAATTTTTGTGGGTACATAGTAGGTGTATATCTTTATGAGGTACTTGAGATATTTTGATACAGGCAAGCAATGTGAAATAATCACATCATATAAAATAGGGTATCCATCTCCTCAAGCAGTTATCCTGTGTGTTACAAACAATCCAATTATACACTTTTATTTTAAAAGGTACAATTATTATTGACTATAGTTGCCTGCTTGTTCTATCAAATACGAGGTCTTACTCATTTTTTCTTTTTTTGTGTGCCTATTAACCATCCCCACCACCCCCCTTTAACCCTCACTACCCTTCCCAGTCTCTGGTAACCATCCTTCTACTCTGTGTCTCCATGATTTCATTTGTTTTGATTTTTAGATCTCACAAATAAATGAGAACATGTTATGTTTGTCTTTCTGTGCCTGGCCTATTTCACTTAGCATAATGACCTCCAGTCCCATCCATGTTGTTGCAAATAACTGGATCTCATTCTTTTTTATGGCTGAATAGTACTCCATTGTATATATGTACCACATTTTCTTTATCCATTCTTCTGTTGATGGACACTTAGGTTGCTTCCAAATCTTGGCAATTGTAAACAGTGCTGCAACAAACATAGGAGTGCAGGTATCTCTTTGATATAATGATTTCCTTTCTTTTGGGTATATACCCAGCAGTGACATTGCTGGATCATATGGTAGCTCTATTTTTAGTTTTTTGAGGAACCTCCAAACTGTTCTCCACAGTGGTTGTACATTAATTTACATTCCCACCAACAGTGTACAAGGGTCCCTTTTTCTCCACATTCTTTTCAGCATTTGTTATTGCCTGTCTTTTGGATAAAAGCCATTTTAACTGGAGTGAGATATCTCATTGTAGTTTGGGTTTACGTTTCTCTGATGATCAGTGGTGTTGAGCACCTTTCCATATGCCTGTTTGCCATTTGTATGTCTTCTTTTGAGAAATGTCTATTCAAATCTTTTGCCCATTTTATAATCTGATTATTAGGTTTTTTCCTGTAGAGTTGTTTGAGCTCCTTATATATTCTGGTTATTAATCCCTCGTCAGATGGGTAGTTTGCAAATATTTTCTGTGGGTTTTTTGTTTGTTTTGAGACAGAGTCTCACTCTGTCACCCAGCATAGAATGCAGTGGTGCCATCTCGGCTCACTGCAACCTCCGCTACCTGGGTTCAAGCAATTCTCCTCCCTCAGCCTCCGAAATAGCTGGGATTACAGGCGCACACAACCACACTTGGCTAATTTTTGTATTTTTAGTAGAGACAGGGTTTCACCATGTTGGCCAGGCTGGTCTTGAACTCCTGACCTCGTGATCTGCCCGCCTCAGCCTCCCAAAGTGCTGGAATTACAGGTGTGAGCTACCACGCCCAGCCATGTCTTCACTTTGTTGATTGTTTCCTTTGTTGTGCAGAATCTTTTTAACTTGATATGATCCCATTTGTCCAGAGAGTTTCCTCGATGTCTTCTTGTAGTAGTTTCATAGTTTGAGGGCTTAGATTTAAGTCTTTAATCCATTTTGATTTTATTTTTATATATGGTGAGAGGTAGGGGTCTAGTTTCATTCTTTTGCATAAGGATATCCAGTTTTCCCAGCATTATTTATTGAAGTCTTTTCCTCAGCTTATGTTCTTGGCACCTTTGTCAAAAGTGAGTTCACTATGAGTGTGTGGATTTGTTTCTGGGTTCTCTATTGTGTTCTGATGGTCTATGTGTCTGTTTTTATGCCAGTATCATGCTGTTTTGGTTGCTATAGCTCTGTAGTATAATTTGAAGTCAGGTAATGTGATTCCTTCCGTTTTGTTCTTGTTGCTTAAGATAGCTTTAGCTATTTGGGGTCTTTCGTGGCTCCATGTAAATTTTAGGATTGTTTTTTCTATTTCCATGAAGAATGTCATTGGTAATTCCTTTTTAGAAGAAAGCAGCTTTATTGAACAGGCAGTGTTACAGCTCCAGTAGTGCTATAGCTCTGTGACTGCTCCTGCAGAGCAGGGCTACCCCGTAGGCAGAGAGTAGCAGCTCAGGACAGTTTTACAGTCACATTTATACCCACTTTTATTTGCATGCAGATTAAGGGGCAGTTTATGCAGGAAAGGGATAGTAACTTTTGGATCATTAGATGCCATGGAAAAGGCCAGTAACTCCCAGGTGTTGCCATGGCAACAGTAGATTGATATGGCACACTGATGGACAGGTCTGATTGAAAGGCGCTTTTGCCCTGGCCGTATTTTAGCTAGTCCTCAATTTGATCCATTGTCTGAGCCCCACCTCTGGAGTCAAGTCCTGCCTTCTACCTCATTTTCCCCTCAGAAATTAGATCCTCCTCCTTAATATTAAGAGGGCTGCAGAAGGGTCAAGGCCAGTCTTCTGTAACTGCTTGCTGCTGAGCTCATGGCCATAGGCCCTGCCTAGCACTGGAGGAGTAAAAAATCTCTGGATACCTGATGTAACGGGCCCACAGGCAGGACACTTTCATTCTCCAGGTCAGTAGATGGGATAGGTTGGAAGCCTTGTGCCAGCATTGTTTTTTACCTGGAACTGTTGTAATCTAGAAAACACGAACTTTTACTAAGAGGTTAAATAAGCAAGGGCCAAAAATTAGAAACAAAAAGATAACTATCCAAGGTTCTATGAGAGGTAAAAACCAGGTGAGACTTGGGAAAGCACTTGATAATTGACCAGCTATAGTTGGGGTCAGTGCCCTGGTTATATCTCTGTAACCAGGTGGCTTGTTCATAGATCTTTTGAATGTTAATCTCAACTTGCCTAGAGTTGTTAACATCTGTGCAGCAGGTTTTATTAATAACTACACAGACTCCACTGTGTTCAGCTAGTAAATAATCCAATGCTAGTCTGTTAACGAGAACTGCATTTGCCAAAGAGCCTAAAGACTCTTGAATTCCCTTTAATGCCTGACCTGTGTTGGTGGCTAAGGATTCTAGGGATTGAGTCAAGTTCATCAGAGTTGACTCATGGTAGGCAAAGCTGCCCCATGGTGCTGCTAGTCCTATCACTGCCAATTCCTGCCAGAATTACTCCTATTACTCACTTACTTCTGGTATTCTTGGGTGTTATGCAGTTACAGACAGTGACTCCTGGAGGGGCAAGAGTGGCCAGCATACATTCACCTCTGTTCCAAGATTTTGATATAAAAGGGAAAGCTACTCCTAAGAGAACAGGTGACTCCCTGGGGAGTTGGGCGCAGTTCAGGTTGTAACTTCTTCCCATTCATGCCACAAACAAAAATGAGCCAGTTGGGGCACAAACAGAAGCTCTGTGGGGTGTGGTATTTATGCTTTGCTGTGAAATTGTGTCTAGAGAGATATTTTTCCCCTGTTCCAATGGGGGTGGCGGGACACCCTTTGTTTTCCGGAAGGGGGCAGTACTCCCACCTTCCCAGATGAGGCAGTTTTTTTTCCTTATATGTTCTGATCCAGAAGGCACCATATGTGGTCTCCTCGCTTACAAATAGAATTCCATTTACCTTGCTGTGGCCTTGGGAACATGGCAACTAAAGTTTTATGAGAGCATCACAGGGAGGCTTCCACTCTTGTGTCATGAACACAACAGTGAATGCAAAAGATAGAATCATTAGTGCACTAGAGATATAAATACCCAATTTCCCAGGTCCAGGTAATGGTGGCAGGGGGTTCAAGTGGAATCCGTTAAGTGGGGGAGAGTTCCATTCAACAAGTAGGAGTTTGGGATTTGAAGATCACTATTGTTAGGAGGTCAGCGGGGATGGTAGTGAGATTTCTTAGGTAAGCCAGAAGATAGAACTCTCTATCCTGGGAATGTTCATGACAAATCCAGCAGCCACGAAGATGATTCCCTGATGCAATACTTGTCGAAATATTTGCTATAGAGTTGTGTTCCCACCCACACTGGACCAAGGTGATTAGGAGAGCAAACAGGATGAACAGTGACAACATGGTGTTCCATTGGGCCTTAGCATGGCCTCTACACCAAACAAGGACAAAAGAGTGTTTCCCAGGAGCTTGGCTAAAGCTACAGAAAAGAAGTATTATAATCAGGAAGAAGAAAAAAATTAAAGCTCCAGCAGAAATGGCACCAACTGATCTTCCACGTGGGACACAAGTGAAGATCTCTCCAGGATACCTCAGCTGGGATGGGCTCAGCGAGAGGGGCTTGCATCAGGTGGTAATCCATGGGTCTGCTGGTCAGAGAAGTGGGCCCTACACGAGGCAGATGGCACTATGGCCACCCTGCTAGTGGGCTGTCATTGGTATTTTGATAGGGATTGCATTGACTCTAGATTGCTTTGGATAGTATGGACATTTTAAATAATATTGATTCTTCTAGCCTATGAACATGAAATAGCTTTCCATTTTTGGGGCATCCTCTTCCATTTCTTTCATCAGTGTTGTATAGTTTTCATTGTAGAGATTTTTCACTTTGGTTAATTCCTATTAATTTAGTTTTATTTGTAAATGGGGTTACTTTTTAGATTTCTTTTTCAAATTGTTCACTGTTGGCATACAGAAATGCTATTGATTTTTGTATGTGTTTGTATCTTGCATCTTTACTGAATTTATTTATCAGTTCTAATAGATTTTTGTGTGGAGTCTGTAGGTTTTTCCAAATATGAGATCATGTAATCTATAAACAAGGATAATTTGACCTCTTTCTTTTTTTTTTTGAGATGGAGTCTTGCGACACTGTCGCCCAGGCTGGGGTGCAGTGGCGTGATCTTGGCTCACTGCAACCTCTGCCTCCTGGGTTCAAGCGATTCTCCTGCCTCAGCCTCCTGAGTAGCTAGGATTACAGGCACCTGCCGCCATGCCTGGCTAATTTTTTTGTATTTTTAGTAGAGATGGGGTTTCACCATGTTGGCCAGGCTTGTCTGGAACTCCTGACCTCAAGTGATCCGCCCACCTTGGCCTTCCAAAGTGCTGGGATTACAGGCGTGAGCCACCACACCTGGCCTGACCTCTTTCTTTCCAATTTGGATCCCCTTTATTTCTTTCTCTTGTCTGGTTGCTCTAGCTACATAGTACTAGGAGAACTATACCCAGTCTTTTGAGGGTTTTTATCATGAAGGGATGTGAATTTTGTCAAATGCTTTTTCAGCATCAGTTGAAATGATCATATGGTTTTTATCCTTCATTATGTCAATATTGCATTGATTGATTTGCATACATTGAACCATCCTTGCATCTCAAGGATAAGTCCTACTTGGTCATGATGAATGGCCCTTTTAATGTATTGTTGAATTTGGTTTGTAAGTATTTTGTTGAGGACTTTTGCATCAGTATTCATCAGAGATAGTGGCCTGTAGTTTTTTTTTTATGATGTGCCTTTGTCTGGTTTTGGTATTCAGTGTAATACTGGCCTTGTAAAATGAGTTTAGAAGTATTCCCTCAGGAGGAGGAAATTTTTTTAAACCAAAAGTAAATGAAGAAAGGTAAAAATTATTTACAAGAAAGTGACAAATATTAAAGAAAGCAGAGATTTAATATTTAGATGATACGTATCTCTAAGGAATTAAATTAATGCAGAGGAACAGAATGAATGCTAAGACTATAATTAAAGAAAACTTCCCTAAAATACAAAAAGGATTTGAGGTTCTATATCTTATTTTAGGTGGTGGTTATACAGCATCAAACTGAACATCAAAGATATATTTATTAAATTTTAATAAAATGCATTTATCTTAGATGTTTGACACATTTTGACAATTGTGTATACCTCAAGCATATGTTTATATTGTAAGTAAAAATACTTATATATCTCAACTGAAAATGTTTATACCTCAAATAAAAATATCTGTAAAAAATTGAAACCACTTATTGAAAATGCATACCATGAACCTGACAATTTGAAGCAGAACAACCAACACCAAGACATATTTTCCTAACATTATTGGACATTGAAGAAAAATTATTTGGGCATCTAGGGAAAAAGAGCAAATGATTTATAAGGGAAAGAAAATTAGATTATCATATTCTTTGACAGCAACACTGTATGCCAGAAGAAAATGGAACAATATATTTATGAACTCAAGCAAAGGAAACGTGAGCAAGGATTTTATATCTAGTCAAACTGATGTTGAATAAAGGGCACACAGGTTTATCAACATGCAAGACTTCAGAGAATAGTGTTGCCATGAGCCCTTTCTGCAGCATCTGCTGTAGGATGAATTTCACAAAACTAAATATTAATAATAAGAGAGACCTTGACACACAACTGGTGGTGAGCATTAATCATATTATTATTTGTGAATTTATTATATTCAGTGAGGAGTATGCCAGGTGTGGCAGCATGCACCTTTAGTCCCACCTACTTGGGAGGCTGAGGCAGGAGGATTGCTTGAGCCCAGAAGCTTGAGACCAGCCTGGGCAACATAGCAAGACCCCATCTCAAAGGGTGAGAGTATGCTGTATGATGATATGCCTGGGCAGTGGAGACATAGGCTATTTAAAAAATAGAAGAAAATGAATATATACAAGTTTTATTTTTTAACTATTCTCAGTAAAGTACACCAGTGATGGTATTATTAGTATTGTTATTTTGAGACCGTTGTATATGTAATGTGGGATAAAGTCATTGAGTAATTATGGAATATTCAAATTTCATAATTTTCTTTGTCCTTGAGAATCAGGATTCTCAATGTGGAAGAAAGAAGATAGAGATGAAATATAATAGAGGCTAACAAGAATATTCCATAGTCCTGGCCGGGCACAGTGCCTGTAATCCCAGCACTTTGGGAGGCCGAGGAGAGCGGATCACAAGGTCAGGAGATCGAGACCATCCTGGCTAACATGGTGAAACCCCATCTCTACTAAAAATACAAAAAATTAGCCAGGTGTGGTGGTGGGCGCCTGTAGTCCCAGATACTTGGGAGGCTGAGGCAGGAGAATAGCATGAACCTGGGAGGCGGAGCTTGCAGTGAGCCGAGATAGCGCCACTGCAGTCCGGCCTGGGCGAAAGAGCGAGACTCCATCTCAAGTAAAAAAAAAAAAAGAATATTCCATAGTCCTGAACATGACTTTAAACTCAAGAAATATCAAATGTGTATATATATAGCTCTATCCACTGAAAAGGTCTATAAACAACGACCACAACCCAGTAGCAATGCATAGTCCTAGAATTTAGATTGTTGTTTCGAAATGTCATTTCTCACTTAAAGAAACCAGAGTCTCTGGGAGAAATGGCAGATGCCAGATCTCGGGGAGGAAATCTACCAAATGAGCCTGGAACCTCATGTTCTATTAGATAGCAAAAGTGGCCTTTGTTGTACGATGCTACAAAGTGTGGAGATTTCTGAAAGATTACTGGGGTCATGTCAAAAGGCCTCAGGAGCCAATTTGAAGAGGGTCTCACTGACCAAAGATGGAGTAATTTGAGCTTCACAAACAACAGTAATTGCAATTGATCAAAACCCAACAAATATTTCAAATCTGTGAGTTTATAATGATATTATAAAATAAAGGCTAATGGGTTACCTTTGGAGGAATACTAGGAAATGAATTTATCATGAAAAGTGGTAAGTATAGGGAAAGAATCAAGCACCACCTTTCCTATATGAACTGTACTAAATTTTAGATAAGGGGAAACATCTCTTTATAAAAGTATTGCCACTGATAAATGAAAAGGAAATAAAAGAATTGGAATGTCACCATTTTGCTGCCCCCAGTGAAATAATGGGTCTAAGCATTTGCTGCATCAGTCTGCTAATTTCACAAAAACAGAGACAACCAGACATGAAGAGGCTTCTGTTGAAAGAACACACTACCAAAGAATATCAGTCTGACTAAGCCTCTGGACTCAGCTGCCGATTTGCAAGAAATACAGTCAGTTCTGTTGTAATGCGACATATGTGTTCCTAAAAAATCTCCACACTTTGGCCAGACATGGTGGCTCATGCCTGTAATCCCAGCACTTTGGGAGACTGAAGTGGGAGGATTGCTTGAGCCCAGGAGTTCAAAACCAGCCAGGGTAACATAACGAGATCCCATCTCTTAAAAAAAAAAAATTAGCTGGGTGTGGTGGCATGCACCTGCGGTCCTAGCTACTTGGGAGGTTCACGTAGGAGGATCTCGAGCTGGAGAGGTCCAAGGCTGCAGTGAGCCATGATCATCATGATCATGGAGCCATGATGGACTCCATCCTGGGTGCCAGAGTGAGACACTGCCTCAAAAAACAAAACACAAACCAAAAAAATCTACACTTTGCAGCATTGTGCAACAAAAACCACTGAGTTTATTGCGAAAATGAGGTTTAAGAAAAACTTTCTTGATGGCATTAAAAAACAGGATAGTAACGAAAAAAAACCAGCAATACAGTTTTACATATTTAAATGGTCACGAAACATACATACCTTGTAAAAGACCTGAAGTTCGTGAAGGGGGATATGGGAAGAGTTGCAGCTTTTGAGCAATTTTGAAGTGGCGGAAGGAGGGTTTTCTGCAATCAGAACCCTAGGTGTGGGTGGGAGAGGCTCAGAACAGCTCCAGGGTAGCTGGTAGATAGATCTGAGGTGTATGTGTTCCTATGTGGCTCCGTGTAGCTGAATGCAGTTTTCATTTCCCTAGTGTTTCTCATGGTGGAAGAATGTAAGTGGGGGCAAAATCCATAATGCACAAGGCTTTCCCTAATATATCCATCAAGTTGAAGCAAATGTGCATTTTCAAAACAAGTATTATAGCAGAACTGACAGGACAGAAGACAGAGCAACATGCTGGACTGTACCATGTGTGCAATCAACAGACTCCAGACTGGGAGAAATTCTCGAGGTTAAACAGTTCAGGTTCATTAGTAATAGATAAATGTAAGGAAAAGAAAGGGATGGAGGTAAGAACCTGCAGATCAAAAGAGGCTTAAAAAGCATAACCAATTTTTTTAAATGGGAAAGACTAAATTATAGTGCTTAGGGATGCATATTTTGATGTTAAAACTATAAAGAAACATTAAGTGCATGGTTATATAAAAGTCGGGGGAATGATTCCTTTTGGGTGAGAGAGGGGCTTGACAAGGAACTTTGGGCAGAGGCCAGCAAAGTTTCTTTTCTTGGCCTGAGTGGTAGTTAAAAGGGTATTTGCCTTATAATAACTTTATACATTAGTTTTCTGTGGCTTTTTGTGTCTATATTTGAATAGAATGAAAAGGTTATGAAAAGATATCTTTTTTTTTTTCCTTTTTTGAGACGGAGTCTCTCTCTGTCACCCATGCTGGAGTGCAATGGCGTGATCTCGGCTCACTGCAACCTCCACCTCCCAGGTTCAAGTGATTCTCCTGCCTCAGCCTCCTGAGCAGCTGGGATTACAGGTGCGTGTCACCATGCTCAGCTAATTTTTTTGTATTTTTAGTAAAGACGGGTTTCCCTGTGGTGGTCAGGCTGGTCTCAAACTCCTGACCTCGTGATCTGCCCACCTCGGCCTCTCAAAGTGCTGGGATTACAGACGAGAGCCACCGCGCCTGGCCGAAAAGATATCTTTATTGAATCGATGGCCAAAGTGAAAGGGAAAAGTAATAGCTACTTTCCTTCTGAATTCCTGCAGACAGCTTTATCAAATGAAAACATGCAAGTGACACCATTCCTTTAGTCATTCATAAAATACTAAATTCCAAAGTAGGTGCTCACATGGTGCTAGGGCCTGTGGCACCAAAGATGGTATAACCGAGTTTCTACTTGGAAGGCTTGTAGTGGTTTTGTGCAGACAGATGTTAAAACAGATCAACTACAGGTGCTGTGTCAGTTGCTGTTAGAGAGGAAGGAACTGAGTACTGTGGGAAAAGAAAGAATAGCTGCCTGGAGAGTTGGATGCCGTGGCACAGAGAAGCTTTGAGTTGGGTCTGCAGCAACACGTTGCAGATGGAGAAAGGACTCTCCTGGCCCCAATCCCTGATGAGAATCCACTGTACCTCTCCACCCCACAACCATTATCAGAGCACCCAAATGCTTTGTGCTCAGAGGCACAGCCTCAGATGGAACGTGGGCCTCCTGTCCAGGAGATTGATCTGTTCACTCATCTCCTTGCCTGACCTCCTAGACACCCCTGAGTCTCTGCTGATTATCCCTCACCCCATCCTTAGACTGTGGTAGTATCTGGTCTCCAGATAGAATCTTTGCTGTCCTCACTATGCCCATGGAGTCCCAGTACGTTCAGTGAAGTTTTTATTATTCAGTTGGTCTGGTAGGACAAAATTAGAAAAAATCCAGGAAGCAATCAAGTGGGAAGAAGGGATGTTCCAGAAGGAAAGATGAGTAACTGTGAAAGCGAGAGCACAGCTAGTCCTCAGAACAGCTAAGGCATGGGTCTGTCTCCCTCATCCCTTCAACTGCCTGGGAATGTGAATGCAGCAGCCAGCCAGTCCTTCCTCCACATTTCTCTCATGGGGTCCTACTTCCATGAGATGCAGAATTAAAACTGGGGCTGTGAAAAACTGCAACCACAAAACTCACTTTTATTAAGCTTAACACAAAAATAATGCAATTAATAATGTATCAATTAGATTATTTTATAAACGAATTAATTTTTTTTAACCTAGGGAAAGTCTGTTTTGCTTTGTTTTGAATCACAACTTTTAAAGTCCTAAATAAATAGGCTCTTTCTACTTAGGCAAGTTCCAGCTATTGGTTTCTGTGTAGGTTGTTCCCACACATACTTTATCCCTGGCAGAAGCACTCAGGAGAAAATAGGCTTGAATCAAACCTATTTACTGACCAGTGGCCTCACTCCTCACCAAACAAAGAGGACAGAAATTCCTCTATGGGGGCTTTCACTCTGTTTAAACCTAAAGAGGCTCAGCCCCCTTCAGCAGTGCTGTTTACTGCCAAAGGGTGCATTTTGATATCATGGAAGTATAAAGCAACTTAATGTTTTAAGTGTTAATGAAATGTACCAAAAATTTACTATTAGAAAAAAAATCAGGGAACTTTATGTTGGTAAATAATTTTTTTTAAAAAAATTATAGCTAGCCAGGTGTGGTGGCACACACCTGTAGTCCCAGCTACTCAGGAGGTTGAGGCAGGAGGCCTTGAGCCCAGGAGTTCAAGACTAGTCTGAACAACTAGCAAGATGCCTTCTCTAAAAAAATTTAATTTAATTTAATTTAAATTATAGCTCTTGAATTTTAGAGCTTTATGGAAGCTTGAAAAGAAGTGTAAAGAGGCAGAAGGAAAGCAGAGGGGTTGGAAAGATCGAGAAATACCGAGGTGAGCAGACGGTTAAAGAGTGAGTCAGAGAGACACAGCAGAACAAAAGAACACGTAAATTACCCTTGTCTTGTAATACTTTATGTCTGCAAAGCTAGTTAGAGTTAATATTTAAAACGGTTCTTTCTTACACATCATTTTATTTGATGCATACAAGATCATGCCAAGTCGGCCAGTTATGGCATGACCACTGAGCGGTTTCCGTAGGCCCTGGCATTACTGCCTGGCTGGAAGCAGCATAGCCTCGGGTTCTTAAGATTCACATACACATTCTGGACTTAGAGAATCCACACATAGTCATTTAGTTTTCACACTTTTTTTCAGGCCCATACATTTTTAAGTTTCTAAGTCAGGGACTACCTGTACCTTTTAAAAATATAATTTATTCTGTCCCTTTATAGCAATGGTTCTCAAATTGTCTCTAAGGATTTCCATGCTGTCCTAAATAAATGTGTTTAGGAGATAAGAGGGCTCTAGGCACTTTTTTTTTTTTTCTTGAGACTGAGTCTTTCTCTGTCATCCAGGCTAGAGTGCATTGGCGCAATCTCAGCTCACTGCAATCTCCACCTCCTGGGTTCAAGCGATTGTTGTGCCTCAGCCTCCTAAGTGGCTGGGATTACAGGCATGCACCACCACGCCCAGCTAATTTTAGTGTTTTTAATGGAGACGGGGTTTTGCCATGTTGGCCAGACTGGTCTCAAACTCCTGGCCTCAAGCGACCCACCCACCTTGGCCTCCCAAAGTGCTGGGATTACAGGCGTGAGGCACTGTGCCTGGCTGCTCTAGGCACTTTTTGCACTGTTTTATACATGGGCTTTCACATAGGTAGCAATTTCTTTGATAGGTATTATGATTAACTGCTTTAAAATTATCCCACAATCACAGAATTCTTTATAAAAATGTTACAACTCCATCATTTTATTTCCCAATTTTTAAAGAATTTAAGAAAAATAAATCAGAATATGTAACAGCAATGACAAATACCATTCTGTTAAAACTCTGAATCTGGGCCAGGTGTGGTGGCTCACGCCTGTAATCCCAGCACTTTGGGAGGCCGAGGCAGGTGGATCACGAGGTCACCAGATTGAGACCATCCTGGCAAACATGGTGAAACCCCGTCTTTACTAAAAATACAAAAAAATTAGCTGGGCGTGGTGGCGGGCACCTGTAGTTCCAGCTACGAAGGGAGGCTGAGGCAGGAGAATGGCATGAACCTGGGAGGCGGAGCTTGCAGTGAACCGAGACCACACCACTGCACTCCAGCCTGGGCAACAGAGCAAGACTCCATCTCAAAAAAAAAAAAAAACTCTCTGAGTCTTTGCTGTGGGCAGATTTCCATTTCATGCAATTTTCTGTCAAATTAATGAGATTTTTTCTTTATTTCACTGAAATGAATAAGGAGCATCAGCGTAATTATATAGACTCATTTGTACAAACATGCCTCATCAGCATTTCATAAGGTTTCAGGGGTCTTTATTCAGTTTTCAACTTACCAGGCTGAAAGTAACTACCCAGATATGGCTTAATCACTTAGTTTGCTTAGTTTTGAAACTTAGTAACAGCAGTTGCAGTTTAATAAAATCTTATAGACAGTTAATATTCATATTTCTCAGTTATTCTCAGAAATTTGTGAAGTTATTGAATGAAAAATTTCACTGAATTTCTCATCCATTATTTCCTTCTGTGTATTTGAACTTGGAGGCAAAGCTGGGAATGGTACATCTTCAAATTGGTAGCCTAATAATCACCATACAACTCTTTTTACTTCTAAATCTTACACTAAAAAAGCTATTGCTTTCCACAAAATCTTGGTCAATCCAAATAAGGTTTCAGATTAAAATTTATTTAAGATTGGCCAGGTGCGGTGGCTTACGCCTGTAATCCCAGCACTTTGGGAGGCCGAGGCAGGCGGATCACGAGGTCAGGAGATCGAGACCATCCTGGCCAACACAGTGAAACCCCGTCTCTACTAAAAAAAAAAAAAAAAAAAAAAAAAAATTAGCCAGGCATGGTGGCGGGCGCCTGTAGTCCCAGCTACTCAGGAGACTGAGGCAGGAGAACGACGTGAACCTGGGAGGCGGAGCTTGCAGTGAGCCGAGATCGCACCACTGCACTCCAGCCTGGGCAACAGAGCGAGTACTCTCTCTCAAAAAAAAAAAAAATTATTTGAAGATTACTAAAAATAAAATAATTAATTTCCTTTAATCATCAACATTTTTAAACTACATGGAATGGGAAAGTACATGGAATGGAAATCTGCCCAAACATTTAGGGCCACATTTATGCCAATTAATATGCTGAGAAGCCTGGAGCTAAAGCCATGAGGAGACAAGGTTCCTGCCTTCACCTACTAGAGAAGAAATGCCACGTAAACCAATAATTACATAGAGTGTTATAAGGACTGTCCAAGAACGATGTGTAAGATGCTTGAGGGGTTCAGGGGAAAGGTCAGGTCCACAAAAGACTTCTCAGAGGAGGTGTTTTTAATGAGCATGGTGGTAGTTTGAAAGAAATACCAAGACAGCACGAGAAAGTTTGCTGACCTTTATTCTTGATTAGAATACTGTATATATTTCCTTGTACATTATTAATTTTCTTAGCACACTTGTTTATGGTAAAGACAAACTAAAACTGAATGTTCAAATAGTTCTAATAAGGCTTTACAGTTTTTTTAACAGCCCATTTGAATGTTTGAAAATAATTTGAAATAAATAGAATATTTACAATTTGGAATCCATTGATAAATATGATTGAGAGTGTTACCAAGGGCTCTATTTGTTCCTTATATGTTACAATAAATTGAGATAATAGAAATGTGCTAATGACCTAGTGATTATTGTCTTTCCTAGATGAAAACTTTTCAGTTCCTCATAATAAAAGAGGAGTACTTGGAATGGCCAACAAAGGCCGTCACAGCAACGGGTCACAATTCTATATCACACTGCAAGCAACTCCTTATCTAGATAAAAAATTTGTGGCTTTTGGGTATGTATATTGTAGATCTGTTTATATAATATTCACACCTGTAAAAATGTCATTTAAAAATATTGGGATAAGTATTGTATATAGTGTATAGGTAGCTAAAAATAGGGCTTAAATGCAAAAATAATACAAATAGACACAAATGTAAGAAATATTTTGCAAGAAGTTTGCTATCTATAAAAACACAGAAACTGGCCAGACACAGTGGCTCAGGCATATAATCCCAGCACTTTTGGAGGCTGAGGTGGGAGATTGCTTGAGCCCAGGAGTTCAAGACCAGCCTGGGCAACATAGCAAGACCCCATCTTTACAAAAAGATTAAAAATTAGCTGGCCAGGCATGGTGGCTCATGCCTGTAATCTCAGCACTTTGGCAGGCCGAGGCAGGTGAATTACTTAAGGCCAGGAGTTCCATAGCAGCCTGCCCAACATAGTAAAACCCCGTCTGTACTAAAAATACAAAAATTAGTCAGGCATGATGGCATGTGCCTGTAATTCCAGCCACTCCGGAGGCTGAGGCAGGAGAATCACATGAACCTGGGAGGTGGTTGCAGTGAGCCAAGATCATGCCACTGCACACCAGCCTAGGTGACACAGCAAGACTCTGTCTCAAAAATAAATAAATAGGCCGGGTGCAGTGGTTCACACCTGTAATCCCAGCACTTCGGGAGGCTGAGGCAGGCAGATCACTTGAGGCCAGGAGTTCCAGACCAGCCTGGCCAACATGGCGAAACCCCATCTCCACTAAAAATACAAAAAATTAGCCAGGCGTGGTGGCATGCACCTGTAGTTCTGGCTACTCGGGAGGCCGAGGCAGGAGAATTGCTTGAACCCAGGAGGTAGAGGTTGCAGTGAGCTGAGATCGTGCCACTGCACTCCATCCTGGGTGACAGAGCAAGACTCTGTCTCAAATAAATAAATAAATAAATAAAAATTAGCTGGGTGTGGTGGTATGTGCCTGTAGTCCCAGCTACTGAAGAAGTTTAGGTGGGAGGATTGCTTGAGCCTGGGAGCCATGATTGTGCCACTGCACTCCAGCCTGGGCAACAGAATGAGACCCTACCTCAAAAAAATATAAAAGACAAAATAAAAAAATAAAAACAGAAACCATTTAGGCATAGTCACGATAATGTTCTTTCTGTGTCTCTATCCATCTATCAATCTTCAGCCTTAAGGATATTATCAATTCTTTGTTACTATGAATCATACCACAGTCCTTAATAATATACTAATATGTAGAAGTGAAGAGGTGAAGTCATTTAAATAATTGTCCATGGACATCATGAAGAAGTAGATGAAAACTATTCAAGTTACATATAACTTTTTTTACTGAACGATTTTCAATATGAAAACATCACAGGTAATAGTTATTATTAGAATATTATTAGCAAGATGCTTAAAGGCATGTGGACCTAAAATGGATGATAGAAATACTTTTCATCACTCCAGTGTTTCATCTCTCTCTTTAATTACTGAGTGAATATGAGGCAGGGCTTACTTCGTCTTCCCTGAAATAATGTAAAGTGTTTGTATTTTTCTGAATAACTGTTAGATTTATTCCACCCACTCCATAGGGATAATTATTGACTCTCCAGCACCTGGAATGTCATGCCAGTGTTCATTTTAACCACAATAATTCCTTTAGTGTAATGCTTTCTGTGATACTTCCAGGTTGAAAAAATAGAAAGTGTATTTTCATCCATAGGATATCTTTAAAGAGGTAACATTACATTAATAGATGCATAACGTAAAACAATGACTTGTCTTAAGTTTTCCCTGGTCCCAAATAAATTGTATTCTGATTTTGAAAATGCATTATTAAATTAGTTTTAAGGCTGGATGTGGTGGCTCACGCCTGTAATCCCAGCACTTTGGGAGGCCAAGGTGGGTAGATCATGAGGTCAGGAGTTCAAGACCATCCTGGCCAACATGGTGAAACCCCATCTCTCCTAAAAATACAAAAATTAGCTGGGCATGGTGGCACGCACCTGTAGTCCCAGCTACTCAGGAGGCTGAGGCAGGAGAATTGCTTGAACCCAGCAGGGGGAGGTTGCAGTGAGCCAAGATCACGCCACTGCACTCCAGTCTGACCACAGAGTGAGACACCGTTTCAAAAAAAAAAAAAAATAGTTTTAAATCCAAATAACATTTCTTGAATCATTTAAATCCAAATAACATTTCTTGGACCATTTAAATCTCTGTCATATTGCTGACAGTCTCTATCCTCTACCAACTTTCTGGTGATCCTTTATATCTCAGCTAAAGGTACCTTTCTCAAACACAAACATGACTACTTTAAAACAGTGCTTCCATTACCACCTCCACATCTGCACAGCCTGAAGTCTAGAGTGGCGTTCCAGGTCCTCTGGCCCCACATCCTTTGTTCAGCCTTCACTTCTGCTGTTTTCCCAACTCATTCAAACAGAATTTCGTTAAGCACCATGCCATTCATGGTACTCGGTGCTGGGGAAAAACAGCGACAAGGTACAATCCCTGCTCTTCAGGGAGCTTAGAGTATGTTATGAAAAACAGGTCAAATAGCCAATAGCTATGTGACAGTGAGACATGGGCCATGCAAACTGTGTACAGGGTGCATTGGGAGATGGGTAAGAAAACACCCTCCAACTCCCTTCACCAAAGCGAACACAGAGCCTTACAGGGCGGCAATGGAGTGGAGAGCACTCGGTCTCCTTTCGATGGTTCCTGTTCTCTATGATCCACCTTCCTCTTGGAGAAATCTCTAATTTTTGTTATCACCACTCTGTCCTCAGGGAGGCACTGCCCTCCTTCTTTCTGCTATTCTGCCTCAAGTATGATCTCAGTGTATTCCTTAAATCTCCAAATTAAAAGTAAACAAAGTCTCCAAATCATAATTGAGGCTGGGCTGGAATATTTAAACAAGACCTTACAGAGTGCTAAGGGAGAAGCAGAAAGGTAAAACATAATAGGCAACTAGATAATCTAGTTAAACTAATGAAATAGAACACCTTCAGGGATACCTTCCTTCCCAGTTGTAGGGCTGCCTCTTCCCTATCATCTCTCAGTATCCCCAGGTGTGTCTGAGCTTTTGGAAGCCCAGACATGGTTAGCAAGGTCCAGAGAGATACAGAATTTTCCTCTCTGATCCGAGACAGGCACTCCTTCCAAGCCCAGTTTCAGGTACATGAACCTGCCGCTCCCTCAGATGGATGACACTGGGAATGTCCTTCAGGAAAGACTGCAGCGATCCACAGAGCATGGCTGGCCCAGTGGGCTTGTAGGGAAAGAATATCACAAAACAAGCCTGTAAGCTCTCCATTCACCTGCACCCATTGTAGAGGGGCTTGGGGGAGGGGGAATTATTTCATTTTAAGAGACTTCTAAGGTGGGAGGGGCTCATGGAAAGTTTCATGAGAAGGTGAGCTGAGGAGTGAAATGTCACGTAGAAGTTAGCCAGATAGAGAAGCTAGAAATCACAATGAGTCAAATCAGTTTTAGGAAGAGTGAAGAGGTTTCACAGAGAGGCCCTGAAGAGTAAGAGAGGATCTTATCTACAAGTCATCTGTTCTGGGCAGAGCTTGGTACCTAGGGGAGAATGGAAAGGGTGGAGGCCAGATAAGAGGGTCAGCAAGGGTCCAACTCCCAGTGGACTGCGGGTGCCATGCTGCTGAGCACGAACCTCACCCAAAGGTGATGGGGGCCATGGGAGAATTTTACATTGTGAGCAACATAACCAGCTTCTCATTTTGAAGAAAAAATCTCTTTAGCAGAAGTGAGGAATGAATTGGCAAAGAATGAAAAGGAAGTAGCAAGACCACTTAAGAAGCTATGGTTATAACAGGCCATAAATGAAGTCCTGCTCTAAAGCACCAGCAGTACAGATGAGCAGGCGATAAGTGGACAAACTGAAGACATTGAGAAGTTAGAGTAGAGAAGCACTTTGGGAGTCCGAGGTGGGCCGATCACAAGGTCAAGAGATTGAGACCATCCTGGCTAACAGGGTGAAACCCCATCTCTACTAAAAAAAATACAAAAAATTAGCCGGGCGTGGTGGCAGGCACCTGTAGTCCCAGCTACTTGGGAGGCTGAGGCGTGAACCCGGGAGGTGGAGCTTGCGGTGAGCCAAGATCGCGCCACTGCACTCCAGACTGGGTGACAGAGTGAGACTCTGTCTCAGGAAAAAAAAAAAAAGAGAGAGATCGAGACCATCCTAGCCAACATGGTGAAACCCTGTCTCTACTAAAAATACAAAAAGCCACGCATGGTGGCAGACACTGTAATCCCGGCTGCTCGGGAGGCTGAGGCAGGAGAATCACTTGAACCTGGGAGGCGGAGGTTGCAGTGAGCCGAGATTGCGCCACTGCACTCCAGCCTGGTGACAGAGTGAGACTCTGTCTCAAAAAAAAAAAAAGAAGTTAGAGTCGGGGGTGAGGGCCTGAGAGGAGTCCAGGCCAGCACTGTCCAGTAGAACTCTCTGTGATGATGGAAATGTCCTGTATTCTGCACGGCCCAGTATGACAGCCACTGGCCACATGTGGCCACTGGGCACTTGAAATGTGGCTAGTGTGACTAAGGAACTATATTTAATTATAATTAAGGGTTTGTTTTTTTTTGAGACAGGGTCTCACTCTGTCACCCAGGCTGGAGTGCAGTGGTGCGGTCTCAGCTCACTGCAACCTCTGCCTCCCGGGTTCAAGCAATTCTCATGCCTCCGCCACCCAAGTAGCTGGGATTATAGGCATGCACCACCATGCCCAGCTAATTTTTGTATTTTTAGTAGAGATGGGGTTTCACCATGTTGGCCAAGCTAGTCTCGAACTCCTGACCTCAAGTGATCCACCCACCTCAGCCTCCTAAAGTGCTGGGATTACAGGTGTGAGCCACTGCAACTCCCAGCCTATAATTAAGTTTAAATAGCGATATGTAGCTAGTGGCAACCATATTGGGCAGTGCAGGTCTAGGGTAACTCCTAGGATTTGGGAACTGTTTGGAGGGGTGGTACCATTTCACCAAGATAGAGAATATAAGGAGGAGGATTTGGGAGAGAAGATCATGAGTTCAAGTTGGACAAGTTTCATATTAGGATACCTATAGGATAGCCAGTTGGTGGCATCCCAGGAGGTGGATATTCAAGCTGAGTCAGAGCTGGAAATGTAATTTGGAAGCAATTTGTAGACTGGCAGCCAAGCTGCAGCCAGACCATAGTACCATCACTCCAAGAACAGTCCCTGTGCCTTTGCTTATCTTGTCTTGTTGGAGAACAGGCTTCATACTCTCTTTGGACAGAAATTAATCTATTTATCCTCTGCCCTTCATCCTCAGAATGTTGTCCTGTGTCGTGGTTTTTTATTGGGATGGCAAAAATAGAGCCCAAAGGCAAAGAGAGGGCTAGAGTACACTTGGTGTCGGCACTGACCATGCTCCTATAAAAGCTCATGAGATGGAAGTTGCACCCTTCCCCTCAGCCACTGTCCAAGCCCAAGCACTGACAGAGGGCACCAGTCCTATGTCTTGGCCTGTCTCTCTGCCCTTTTTTAATTGAAAGAACCATCAGAAGTCTAGCTCCACTCCCCAGGAAGTTCTAGCTCATGGCCAGCAATTGTCTACAGAGATCTAAACTAGCATGGCTTTTTTTTTTTTTTTTTTTTTTTTGAGATGAGTCTTGCTCTATGGCCCAGGCTGAGTGCAGTGGTGCAAACAGCTCACTGCAACCTCCACCTCCTGGGTTGAAGCAATTCTCCTGCCTCAGCATCCCGAGCAGCTGGGATTACAGGTGTGCACCACGAAGCCCAGTTAATTTTTGGTATTTTATTAGAGACAGGGTTTCAACAGGTTGTCCCCAGGCTAGTCTCAAACTCCTGTGCTCAGGCAATCCACCTGCCTTGGCCTCCCAAAGTGTTGGGATTACAGGCATGAGTCACCACATCCAGTCGAAACTAGCATGGCTTTGAGCTGTCTTTTATTCATCACTCAGTGCATGTTGTCAGGTGCCTGGTAGTGCCAGGCATTATGCTAGGCACTGAGCCTGAGCACAAGCGTAATCCCTACCATCATGGGAGAATCAGAAATCAATCAAAGAAGCATACAAATAAATGTAAGGTTTCAACCCTGGGAACTTCTCTAAAGGAGCGACAGGGAACTTAACATAAGCAAGGTGGCCTGGGAAACTTCCCCAAGGAGGTGATGACTGAGCTGAGGTCTGAAGGAAGACCAGGAGGTGACCATGCCAAAGGGTAGGGGTGGGGGAGTAATGCAGGAGCTGTGGAAGAAGGGAGTGTGGAGCTCTTGAGGTACTGAAAGCCAGTCTGGCTGGAGCAGAGAGCAAGAGGAAGCATGTGGCCCGACCTCCCCGAGAGGCCATGGGAGATAGACCGTGCAGGCCCTGGTAGGCAATGGCAGGGATTTTTAGTCTTCATCCTAAAGATAATGGGAAGTTACTGTCATGTTTTGAGCAAGGAGATGAAAGCAGATTGCTATTATTGTCATGTTTTGAGCAAGGAGATAAAAGCAGATTGCTATTTCTAAAAGACCATGCTGGCCAGGTGTGGTGGCTCACACTTATAATCCCAGCACTTTGGGAGGCCAAAGTGGGAGGACTGCTTGAGGCCAGGAGTTCAAGACCAGCCTGGGCAACATAGCAAGATCCTATCTGTACAAAAATAAATAAACAAAAATATTGGCCAGGCCTAGTGGCACACACCTGTAAGCACTGGCTACTCAGGAGGCTGAGGCAGGAGGATCACTTAAGCCAGGAGGTCAAGGCTGTAGTGAGCTAAAATCATGCCACGGCACTCCAGCCTGGGCAACAGAGTGAGACCCTGTCTCAAAAAAAAAAAAAAATCACCCTGACTGCAGGGAGAACAGAGGGGAGGGTGCCAAGCAGATGGAGGAAGCCAGCTCAGAGCTGCGGCAGGAGGCCAGCTGCCTGGATGATGGCCCTGGGTACTGTAGGTGTGGCAAAGTGCACACATCCAGAGAGGTTTAGGATACTTAGAGCTGATGTTCATTCAATTTGTAGGAAATAGTCTTAGCTATAGCTGGGTAGGACTCCATTTCGGAATGTTAAGTTAAATATGAAAACTTATGACTGACTAAATTTTCCATTTTTTTCTCCTATGTAGGCAATTGATTGAAGGAACAGAAGTGCTTAAACAACTAGAATTAGTTCCAACACAGAATGAAAGACCAATACATATGTGTAGAATTACTGACAGTGGAGATCCTTATGCTTGATTTTCATATCAATATTTTCTGTGATAATTTATTACTGTGTATCTGATCAGCTGTTTGTGGATTTAATTAAACAGTACTTGATAAATTGTAATTTGAAAGCCATGGCAGACACTATAGGTTGCCTCATCTACACCCAATCCCTCCCCATCTTCCTTTCCTGTCTCTCTCATAGAGACTGTGAAAGGGCAGTACTCCATTTCCTAGACTCCTTTGCAGCCACAAGTGGCCATGAGAGATGGTTCTGGCCAGTGGGACAGGAATAGAATGCCAGTGGTCCTGCCACTTCCCCTTCATCCAGTCTGGAATGTGGAGAGGCTGGAGCTGCAGCTGTCATCTTGTGGCCATAAAGAAAAGGCTGAGGGCAGTTGCGGTAGCTCACGCCTGTAATCCCAACACTTGGGAGGCCAAGGTAGGTGGATCACGAGATCAAGAGATCGAGACCATCCTAGCCAACATGGTGAAACCCTGTCTCTACTAAAACTACAAAAATTAGCTGGGCATGGTGGCATGCCCTTGTAGTCCCAGCTACTTGGGAAGCTGAGGCAGAAGAATCTCTTGAACCTGGGAGGCAGAGGTTGCAGTGAGCCGAGATGCCGCCACTGCACTCCAGCCTGGCGACAGAGAGAGACTCTGTCTCAAAAAAAAAAAAAAAGAAAGAAAGAAAAGGCAAGTACTGCAGAGATGTCAACCCCAATCTCTTGAGCTGCGGGACCAATACCAGCAACCACCTACTCTGGAGTTCTTAGTATATGAGACTAACAGAGCCCTGTGTTGTGTTGTTTATGTTACTGTTGGTTGAGAATTTTGTTACTTGTGGACAAAAAATTCTTAATTTAGCAACATACCTGATAGCCTAAGACATCTGTAATAGAATTATGTTCTTGTTTGTAACTACATGTACTCCCAGGAGAAACTTGGTAAGTAACCAAATAGGAATGATGCAGAAGAAAAAGCAATTCATTGTAATATTTCATTGTTTATACTAGCATTCAGAAAGAGTATCTACACTTTGGATGTTTTCATATATGACATGAACATCATCCTTATCTCTCTGAGCCATACCAACCCTATGAAAACCAAGGGCTTGTTTTACAGTGTCCGTGGTGGCTGTATCATGTGATGTTATTGGAGATTCAGCTTTATCACTACTCTGTAATCTAAAGTTCTCAAGCTCGTATCACCTGGGGAGCTTTTAAGATGTAACCTAACAGACCTTGTCCTTGACCTACTGAGGCAGAGTTCCCAGGCGTGGGGCAGAGATTCTGTGTTCATTTGGTTCTTTCCCCAGGGTTCCCAGGCATGGGGCACAGATTCTGTGTTCATTTAGCTCTTTCCCCAGGGTTCCCATTTAGACAGCTGGGCACTAGTCATCTGGGAATCACTGCAAGGCATAAGGAACTGGTTCCAGCCCCCATGGTGTAATGTAATCAGCAGAGTGCTTGACTCTGCTATTGGTGACCTTGCTCAGCTCCTGTTACCACCACTACCCTGTGCCCCTGCTCTGCCCAGACTGAGAGTGCTTTTCTATTTTTTTTTTTTTTTTTGAGACGGAGTCTCACTCTGTCGCCCAGGCTGGAGTGCAGTGGCATAATCTCGGCTCACTGCAAGCTCTGCCTCCTCGATTCACGCCATTCTCCTGCCTCAGCCTCCCGAGTAGCTGGGACTACAGGCGCCCGCCACCACGCCTGGCTAATTTTTTGTATTTTTAGTAGAGACGGGGTTTCACCGTGTTAGCCAGGATGGTCTCGATCTCATGACCTCGTGATCCGCCCACCTCGGCCTCCCAAAGTGCTGGGATTACAAAGGCTTGAGCCACCGCACCCAGCCGAGAGTGCTTTTCTTACCCTAAGCAGAATGAGGTTTGTCTTCCAAGAATGATCTCTATTTACATCGGTCTTAAAGAGGTCAGGCTTCTAATGGATATGGGGCTTGCCAAAAGTAGGCATAGGCTTTTTTTTTTTAACTTTTTATTTTGAAATAATTATAGATTCATAGGAAGTTGCAAAAATAGTAGAGCAGTCCTGTGTACCTTTCACCCATTTTCCCCAGTGGCTATGCTTACAAAACGGTAGTACAATATCAAAACCAGGTAGCTGACATTGGTACAATGTGTGTGATGCCATTTTATCATGAGTATATTCATGTAACCAACACTATAGAGAAAATATAGAACCTTTCCAGCACCTCAAAGACCCCCTTCCAGTACCCCTTTACAGTCACACCCACTCCCCTGCCCCCTGCCATCCCTAACTCCTGACAACTGGCATTTGCTTTTTCTTTTAATGACAGCTTTATTGCTATATGACATATGCTTTATGCTAAGACCTGAGGTGGGTGGGAGGAAGCAGACCGTCTATGTTACATTCTCAACTGACCCAGAGCAGCATAGTGTTAAGAATGTGTGTTCTAGGTCCAGAATGCTGGTTCTGCCATTCCCTAGCTGCACAAACTCAGGCAAGAACTTTTCTGTGCCTCAATTCCTTCATCTGAGAAACAGTGGTATCTACCACATAGAATTGCTGTGAGGGTTCCATGAATCAATGATTTCTATAAAGAACTTATAAGAGACCTGGTCTGCTGTAAGTACTCGATAAATTTAATAATAAATTGCTAATGTGTAACCTTCAGGGTGTAGCCTCAGAGCTTGGACTTTTTGAAAGATCTCCAATGACTTTGATAGCCAGATTTGGGAATCCCTGAGGAGAGTCTCCCTCTTCCTGTACTCGCAGACTTCTGGGCAGTCTGAGAACTCAGGTGATTTGTCTACAGCTTCCAGACCCTCTCGCTGGGCCTTTGCCCAGGTTCCTCAGGTCACACTGGGGACATCTGAGACAAAAGGGAGCTGGGCTTGCCACCAGGATTCAAAACAATTGGTGAATGAAAACTGATTCTTTGCAAGGAGCCCAGTTAAAACACATGACAAGCGTTACTCATGTAATAACAAACAGCAGGGCAGTTCTTACTGGTGATGAACCTATATATTAATGGCATTAGGCATTTTATCTGATGTTGTGAAAGAACTGGGATATTTGTGTGGCTGTAAGAAACTGATTCCAGCTCCCTTTGTCAGCAGCAATAGAAAGGTAGAACTCTGCCAGTCTTCTCAAGGATGGCGAGTTCATGGTCCCTTTGTTCAATCTAACTTTCCACTTCTGGGCTGTAGAAACCTCAACCACAGATCCATGCAGTGGTTCTTATCACCAGCACTTAAAAGTATACACACTGATACTTCTGTGCTAGAATGATTTGTATGTTTAACCTTATAGTTGAAGAAACTGATTGTTAGAAGGACTCAAAAGTTTACTCCAGTGAACTCCACATGTAAGACTTTGATTTAACCGAACTGAAATACATTAATTAAACAGAAGGGACTCTAGATTTTTCCACATCTACAAATAGGACAATAAAGGCCTTCTGATGATTTACACAAAATGCTAAGTTATATGTCTAAACTTGCCCTAACTGCTGATATGGCAAAGTCAAGTACATACGCTGTATCTTATACTAGGCCGTGTGAATAAGGGAGGGCATATCTAAACATTTTTCTTATGTGGGGAGATTTGAGGTAAATATTTAAAATTCTATCCAAGGAATTTGTTTGCCCCTACTGCAAACAGTGCCGGTTATTTGTTAAGGAATGGATAATCTGGCAACCTCAGGATTCCAGACCCTGAGTTTTTATACATATTTTAAATGAAGCATATTTGTTTGAGAACCACTTGTCCATCAATGTGATGGTCAAATCACTTAACCTTTCACTGTCCCCATTTGTAAAAATAAAAGAAGTTGAGTTGCTAGCTTTCTTCTGGCTCTAAAACTTCAGTGATTTTTCTGAGGAAATGCATAAAATCGACAATTTTAAGTGAAATTGGGGGTACATCTGTCTCAGTGTTCTGAGGATTGAGACAGCAGGTGAAGGTGTTTCTAATAATGCTTGGCACACAGCAGATATTCCGTTAAGAATTAGTTTCCCTTCAGAAATGTCTCCCGACAAAACCAGTCAAGCTACCACTGAGAGAATATCATCATCCTCATTTCAAGAAATATCAAGCCCTTTTTATACTGAGTATTAGCAGTTCTCACTAACATCAGATTAACTTTCAATCAACTGAACTAGTTCAAAGGTATATCTTTAAAATTAAAATTGGTCTCTACCACACCTAGCAATATTCTCCCTTATGGAGACTCATTTTTTAAACTATATTGATCTTACCATCCCCTACACTTCCCAAAGTGGAATCATCACCACTTAAATCTGGCGAGTCTTAAGACTTTTGTATATCATATGAAATATTGGTGACTAACTCAGTAGTAATGTATACAACATGAATTACAAG
Source organism: Nomascus leucogenys (assembly GCF_006542625.1). Taxonomy (NCBI): domain Eukaryota; kingdom Metazoa; phylum Chordata; class Mammalia; order Primates; family Hylobatidae; genus Nomascus; species Nomascus leucogenys. The sequence continues at coordinate 95,788,047 of NC_044383.1, read as the reverse complement.
TTGCATATTTGATAGAGGGCTTTGTAAGGTGATAAATCACAGGTTCTTTTACTTTAGCATGCATCAGAATGCCTGGGCCTGTCAAACACAGATTGCTGGACCTCAGAGTTTCTGATTCAGTGGCTCTGGGTTGGGCTGGAGAATTTGAACAAGTTCAAGGTGATGCTGCTGCTGCTGCTGCTGCTGTTCTGGAGACGACACTTTAAGAACAGATGGGATATATTAGAGACAGATCTATGAGAGATCTGTGGCACCAGGTATGTAGAAGAGAAAAGTCATAACAGTAAGTGTAACCTACAACAGAAAAGGAAGAATGAAGGAAACTGACAAGAAACCTTGATTTCATCAAGGCAGCAGAGGAGGTACGCATACATTGACCAATTAGACAGTGACCAGAATCCTGTTGCAAGGTCCTGAGGTTCTTAACAGGGCCAGATGTGAGACCTCCAGGTGCTGGACAGTGGCAACGTGGTAGTCAGGTCCTTAGGAAGGGACTTGGACACTTGGGCCGCTCAGGACATGCACTTTGCCAGTCAGGACAGAATTACTAGAATATTTTAATAACCAGAGTGGCCATGAGGTGTCTTCTGGCTGAAAATCAGCTCTCCAAGACAGGATCGGGAGAAGCACAGTGAATACCTAGGGACAGGGGAAGTCATAGCTAATCCAAGATATCAGCAAGCCGCCTGAGGTGTAGTTTAGCTTGAACTTGGAGGTTATTCCTAAGTAACAAGTCAGGAAAAGGCTTCATTTCCTAAAGGACCAAGAGATGTAATGCAAAGAGCTCTAGCAGACCCAGGGTTTGAAGCAGAATACAAATAAAAATCATGCATCTCGGGTGCCAGCCTAAAGGGAACCTGGGCTGGGCTCCCTGACTCCTGCGCATCCAGGAGGTTTGTGCTGTTTGTACGCTAACCTTACATATGTTTGTAAACAAAGAAGCAAAAACAGTATGTATTGATGTAATTTTGTAGATGAATCACTGTTAAGAATTGCAGGCCTGGCATGGTGGCTCATGCTTGTAATCCCAGCACTTTGGGAGGCTGAGGGGGGAAGATTGCTTGAGCTCAGGAGTTCTAGACCAGCCTGAGCAACATGGTGAAACCCCGTCTCAAGCAAAAATATAAAAAATTAGCCAGGTGTGGTGGCGCACCCAGCTATTCAGGGAACTGAGGTGGGAGGATCACTTGAGCCCAGGCAGGCGGAGGTTGCAGTGAACCGAGATTGCGCCAGTTTGACTGAAATAAGCCAGTTTATTTATTCATTTTTTTCTCAAAAAAGAAAAAAAATTGCAGCAGTTCAGGATAGAATAGTTGTGTGCAAGTCATAGTGTAAAGCAGTGTTCTCCAACTTTTTTTTTTTTTTTTTTATGAGATGGAGTCTCACTCTGTCGCCCAGGCTGGAGTGCAATGGCACAATCTTGGCTCACTGCAACCCCCACCTCCTGGGTTCAAGCAATTCTCCTGCCTCAGCCTCCCAAATAGCTGGGATTACAGGCGCCCGCCACCACACCTGGCTAATTTTTGTATTTTTAGCAGAGACGGGGTTTCGCCATGTTGGCCAGGCTGGTCTCGAACTCCTGACCTCAGGTGATCCACCACCTCAGCCTCCCAAAGTGCTGGGATTACAGGTGTGAGCCACTGCATCTGGCTGTTCTCCAACTTTAATACTATACACATGTACATATCTTCTGGGAATCTTGTTAAAATGTAGGTTCTGATTCAGGAGATCTGAGGGGGAGGCCTGAGGGTCTGCATTTCTAGGTGATATAAATGATACTGGTTCGAGAACCACACTCTGGAAAGCAAGAGTAAAGCACTGGTTTTCCACCTAAGCTGCAGATGAGAAACAGCTGGGAAGCTTTTAAAACTGATGCTCAGATATTACTCCAGACCAATTAAATCACTACCCAGACATTAGTATCAATATTTTTCAACACACAACACCACCACTGATGTCACTAGGTAGTTCCAATGTGCAGCCAAGGTTAAGAACAACTGCTCTAAAGTGTAATGCTCCCCTCTGGTGCCCTGGCACAGTTTTCAAAGAAACATCCACAGTCAAAGTGGAGAGCCTCCTAATGACAGTATCTCCAGAATTTCACCCTTAATCTTAATCACAATATTAAGACTCTGAATATACAGTTTTAGCTAATATTTGATTTGTTCCAATCCTTCTCTTTGTCAAAACAGATTCGAATACTACTAAATGAGCTTTAATATATGCTGTTAAAACTCTTATAGACGCCAGCCCTTGTTTCCCACCCATACTCCTCTAGATGAATCTACCCTGACCCCACAGCTGAAGAGTTCAGGGAGCTATTTGTAGCAGCTGCTCTCCTACGCTTTTATTTATTTTATTTAATTTTTTTTTGAGGCGGAGTCTCACTCTATTGCCCAGGCTGGTGGGCAGTGATGCAATCTCGACTCACTGCAACCTCTGCCTCCTGGGTTCAATAGGTTCTTCTCCCTCAACCTCCCAAGTAGCTGTGATTACAGGTGCTTGCCACCACGCCGGGCTCCTCCTGTGCTTTTCAATGCAGCTAATTTTTGGCAAGGGTGGACAACTAACTGAAATAAGCCAGTTTGTTCATTTATTCATTTTTTTAAATTAAGTGCAGGGAATAAACTGGTGAGCACTATCTCTGAGTTAATCTAGCGAGAAAGACAATTGCTATATAATGCAGTATATGCTTTGTTATGGGTAAGTCCAGGGTGCACAGAGCAGGAACACCTTTTGTAGTCTGGGAGTGGGGAGAAAGGGGTAGTTGAATATTTTAAGGATAGCTTAAGATGGGAATGACAGCTTAGCTGAGAGACCTGAAAGGAGAAGTAGGAGTTGGTCAGATGCCAGAAGGGAATAAGAATGGTCTAGGCAGAAGAAATTGCACGGATGAAGATCCACATGCAAAAGAAAACATGACCAGTTAGAAGAACTGGAAGTTCAGGGAGCTCTAGTGTAGACTGCATGGATGGAGTCAGAGCAGAGAGTAGGTAACAGACAGATTGGGAAGGCGTGGTACTCAGTCAACTTATCTCTTCCAAGAGCTACATAAGTGGAATACTGGGCAGTGGAGATGATTGGCTGTGGGCCTACAGATCTGGCAATGTCCTGTAGGGTTGAAGCCTGAAACGAAGTCCTAGCAAACCAGCTCCACATGCTAGGGATTCCTCCTTTTAAGTTCAAGTCTCCCTTGGCCCTCACACACTTGATTTCCCACTCCTGAATGCCTATAAGATTTACTGTCATATTCTTACAGTGAATGGATTCCCTTTAACATAAGCTAGTACAAGAGGGTTTGTACTTCTTGCTATTAAGTAGTGGAGCCAAACCTCTGATTATTAAGGGGCCACTGGATGTTAGTTATAGCTAGAAGGCAGGGTCCTGTTTGGAGTGTTGATCTTTTATTTGGGGAAAGGTACTGACACAAGGCTGAAGCATTGTTTAAAAATTTGCTGTTTAAAAATCTTAGAGGTAGCTTATACTGCTAGAAGATTCACAAGCGCAGAAGCACTGTGTCTTGCTGCTTTCGAGAAAACAAACGGTTAAGAAGGTCGCTCTAACAACCAATCAACAATCTAATTGCAAGCAATGTGTCTAAGAGGAAATAACCTGAGTGATGGCTGACTTTGTAGACAGAACTCTCTGAGGGTGCCTTTCAATTGTGATTTACCCCCAGGAGACATTTAACAATATCGGGAGATATTTTTGGTTGTCACACCTGAGAGGTGGGGTGCTTCTGGCATCTAGTGGGTAGAGGCTAGGAATACTGCCGAATATCCAACAATGCACAGGACAAGCAAGAATGAGTCAGCCTGAAATCTCGATAGTGCCAAGATTGAGAAACCTTGCTCTATGACAACAATAAACAGAACCTTACTGTCAGGAACTGGAAAAAAAAAAAAAAAAAAAAAGCTGTCTCTTTGAAATGGTGAAAATGACTTTGGAACTCCCCAATCTACCTCTACAGTTGCCATGCAAAATAAAACAAACCAATGGTTTTCTAGTCTTAAAACAAGCGCGTGAAATGTCCCTTTATCAGGACTGAGGAATATCTGAGGACTAGAGTTGAACATCCACGTGACAAACTGTTAAACAATGGTCTGCACAGAGGAGTGTGTTTATCCTAGGGTGGAAAGAAGATAACACACTGAGCTCTGAGAACAGAGCTTCTATTTACATTTTTTTTTGAGACGAGTCTCGCTCTGTTGCCCAAGCTGGAGTGCAGTGGTGTGATCTCGGCTCACTGCAACCTCCGCCTCCCAGATACAAGCGATCCTCCTGCCTCAGCCCCACTAGTAGCTGGGATTACAGGCACGCGCCACCATGCCCGGCTAATTTTTGTATTTTTAGGAGAGACGGGGTTTCACCATGTTGGCTAGGCTGGTCTCAAACTCCTGACCTCAGGTGATCCACCCGCCTTGGCCTCCCAAAGTGCTGGGATTACAAGCGTTGAGTCACCGCCCCCGGCCCCTATTTACATTCTTAACCTTAAAAAAAAATTAAAGTTGCCTTGTGCTTTCATTTGGTCTGGGTGCCAGATAGTCAAGTGTTAAATAAAGAGAGAGGCCTCCTGAGAGAAGAGCAGACACTTCTTTGAAGGGTTTATGGTGGGAGCTCACTTCCCTGACAGCATTCTCATGCTTCTGGGCTGGATCAGTCAAACTATCAGCTTTTTGTTTACATCCAAGCAACACTACTCCAACTAGCGTAGTCATTGGAACAAATATTCATAGTCCTGAGGGTACAGAAGGACGACACTGAAAAGATTCCAAGGGGGAAATAAGAGCTATTTGAGCAATAAGGTAAAGCACTAGGTAGTCATCTTTTTTGGCGTTCGTGGCACATCAAAACAGACCTCACGAAAGCAATTAATATTCCTATATTATTAGGATAACTTTGCATAATTAAAATTACATAAGTGTACAACAGCTGAAAACACAGCATTAAATACCACTTTTAAAGTCTAATTTTTACCATGTGATAACCGTATCAAATTTTGCGAATATTTTGTGAGACTTGGCAGTAGATGGCGCTCACCTTTACTAAAATTCTGAGCAGTGCCTGAACACTAACAGGCACTTAAGAATCCAGCTCTGATGCCAGGCAATCCCGTGTCCAGGTGAGGTCACTTTTCTAAGTCTCAGTTTCCTCACTGGTAATGTGGGGGTGGGGGCCGCCCCAATGGCCTCGCAACTCACACCGCTTTTGATTCTCTGACTACAGTGGTGGAGTTGAGACAGATCGGCTGCTGCAACCGCCGCCTGAAATAGCAATTCGGAAAAGTCAGGTTGGGAAAGTGACAGAGTAGACGCCCTGCGGCTCTGACTCGGGCGGCGCCTCAGCTGCCCACACTATGTGGGCGGCAAAGCACAAACTCCTTAACCACGTGGCGCCTCCATTCCCCTAGGGAGTCCTACCACGGGATAACTTCTAGCAAAATCAATCTTCAAGAAAAAAGGAAGGGGTCCTGCCGAAGATATAAGGAAGCACTCTGGGAATCCGGCAGCACAGCAGAAACTTAGTTCTTGTGAGCCGCACAAAACCAACTTCCGCCCCAGCAGAGTTACGTCCGGAAGGCGCGGCCCCCGAGGTCACGTGGGGCTGCGGAATTACGGCCTGGCGGGGCGCTCAGGTGGAAGCCGTAAGCCACGTCATGTCGGCTGTTCCATGCAAGTCAGGGTGGGGGCCGTCCCTATCGCAGGCATGAGACAAGTCCAGCTGCGTCGTGTGTGGCAATCTGAGGGCAAGAAGAACGATTTGCAGAGGCTCCCAGTTTTCTTGGCTGTGGCACAGTCGCCTTGAGGGCCAGCTTCCTTCGGCTTCCTCCCGACTCCCCCGCTTCCTCCTTAGGATTCTCGTTGGTATCGCCCGAGCCCCACCTCCCTCCTCTTCGCCCCCACAGGCCGAGAACAGGGGGCTCTCACGTGACCCCAGCGCGCTCCCGCGGGGGAGCGTAGTCTCGGAGGCGGCGCCGCAGGGGATTGAGGGGTTGACTGAGCGTTGCGCGCCACAGCTTTCGCCCGAACGCCAGCGCTGAGGAGACGATGTCGGGGCTCTCCCGTTCACTGCTTTGGGCCGCCACCTGCCTGGCCGTGCTCTGTGTGCTGTCCGCGGACAAGAACACGACCCAGCACCCGAACGTGACGACTTCAGCGCCCATCTCCAATATAACCTCGGCGCCGGTGACGTCCCTCCCGCTGGTCACCACTCCGGCACCAGGTGGGCGCGGGCCCTATGGGCTTCCCGCGCTCCCCTGCCCAGCCGAACCGCACTGCCTCCCCGCCGTGCGGGCGGGGCCCGGGTTCGGGCCAGGGTCGGGCGGGCCGGCCGCGCTCGGGGTGCGGCGGCGACTCCGGCAACATGGCGGCCAGCCTGGAGTCCACTCGCGGCCGGGCCGGGTGGGGAGCGCGCTGGGGGGAAGCGGACACGCGGTTCCCAGTGGCTGCGGGGTTGGGGCCCACCTCGAAGTGTTGCAAGTCGAGGTGCCTTTTAAAAGTGCATCGTAATTCCTAGCCTCACTTGGGGGTGAGGAAATGGAAATGGGGACGTGGCTTCCTTCTGTGGGGGCAGCGGTGGGGTTGAGGATGGGGCCGGGCGTCGCGCCTCTGAGGTTGGCGGTGGGGCCGAGCTGCCTCTCCCTGCCGCTGGTCGTTCACTCGCCCGGCGCCTCTCTCCGGAGGTAGCCTTCTCCGGAAGTCCGGGAAAGAGAAACTTAAAGACGGTAATGCTCATTCGTGTCTCAGTCTTAGAAAGTCGCTTGAGATTTAATAACATTGATTTTGCAGATAGGAATAGAACGTAGCTGACGTTTGAGCACGTAGTTAGTGAAAACTTCACACTTCAAGGTATGCGAAAAGGAAGAAAAGTACCCATCTATGTACCGGGTGTTTTGCGTACGAATCCTAAGGCTAAACTAGAAGGTAGGTAGTGAAACTTAGGAGGCAGATGCAGAGATGGAGATGAGTAAACTCTCCTGACATTGTATGTTTATTCTTTTTTAAATTGCATTTAAAATTTTCTTCACTATGTCCTGTGCTCAGATAGCGTATGTTTAGTAGGTCGTGGAACTGGGGTTTGTATCCAGGTCTGTGGGTTTTCTGAAACCCGATCAGGAGCATGTCTTTTGTTATGTGCAGTCGAATAGGGCTGGTTAAGGCATACATACATTTTAAAGCAGAAATTGCCACATACCGTGACAACACAAAAGAGAGAAGGAAGATAAGTTTGAGGTAATAAGCAGGAGAAACACTAGAGGTTTAAAACCTGCAGTCTCGTATGATTGGTTATTCTAGTTAACATTAGTTAAGAAGTAATGTTTACGTAGTTAACATTGGCTTCTTGACCGAAGAATGCCGAAGTGTAATTATTTTTATCACGGCATTCATATTCTACAAATTCTCCTCTAGTTTTAGTATTTGATAAAAGTTTAATAGAGTGTATAGTAAACTTAATGTTTTGTTTTTAGTTTAAGGAAGATGTAATGGTAACATTTCAAAACGAGGGAAGTAAATTGCAGTATAATACTGGGAATTCTAACCGCACTATTTTAAGATGATAGAGCAGAATATGTTCGTCTCCGTCTTAATTTGGCAGTTTCCTTTCAGAATTGTAGTGTGTGTGTAAGAGAAGGTTGGAAGTATCAAATTAATTTGTCTTTGTGTAATTGAAGTGCAAAGGAGGTATGTATTTTCTGGAAATCATAAGTGGATGTGGTGTGGTCTGAAAGGTAGCAAATTTAGTTCATTGTAAAGAACATTTCAGACATTTCACTGTTACACCCATCAAGCACAAAGGTTTTTAAACAGCATGTTTTACCTATACAAACTAAAGAAAATGTATTTTTACTTTATGAACCCTTCCCCACCCCACCGTACATGTCCCAGTCTTTAATAAGTACTAATGATGAAATATTGAAGGCAGTGCCTCTGCAGAACTGTTTTTTTAGGCAGGAGCAAAACAAATGAGAATGTTCGGAGGCATCTGGTTTCTAGGAAAATGAATGGAGCCCAATTCTTCTTTCTTTTATTTTGCTGCTTTTTCTCACTGGAAAAGAAAGCCCAGTTTTATAGTCCGTTCTCCAGAAATTGAATTATGGTGATGAGTACTTGTTTCTGGATTGTTTGGCCTAGGCTGAACTATTGACAAATACCTTGTTAACTTGAATTATATACACGTGAATATGGCCTTTTAGATGTTGTCTCCAATTGTGGAGGATCCTGTCGAGAGTGGATCATTTATTAATCGAGAATCCCTGGGAAATTGTCTTTGCAGCAGAATGGGCATCATCAGGGCTTGGGTTCAACCTGTTAAACTACTACTGTTACTACTAAAAATCTCAGCGTTTTATCTGATGTTTGGGGGTAGTGATTTTCCTATGTGTAGTGTTGGTCTTATATCAAAGCCTTTTTCTCGATATTTTTATGTATTAAGGATGCTTTGAAATGCCTAAATCCTTAATGGCTGTGTCTTCCAATAGTTGTCCTGTGAAAAAGGATTGGTTAGATAGATACCATCAGGCACTATACTGAGAGTGACCACTAGCTTGTTTTTCTAATGCGTTTACTTACAGCTTTGTAATAATTGGAATTTCTTAGTAAACCAGTATAAAGTTTTATCGTTTATCTGAATTAGTAATTTTGGTGCCGTATGTAATGCTTATTGTTCAAAAAGATAAGTAATACAGAGTCAAATAAGATACCAGTAAAATCATTGATTTCATGCATCTCTTCCCCCAACCCCCCAGAAACCTGTGAAGGTCGAAACAGCTGCGTTTCCTGTTTTAATGTTAGCATTGTTAATACTACCTGCTTTTGGATAGAATGTAAAGGTAAGAAACTTTGGGGATGCAAAACTGTTTTGTTATAACATTTTAAAACACAATAACTGTTGAACACTTGGAAGTTATGTAGGACATTTAGGATATTCTGCACTATTTATTTTGCAAATCCAATACCCTTTAAAGTGCCAGTTGCCTAGCACTCCCCCTGAAAATTTCTTCTTGTCTCCCATCCTCCCTTTAGATTCCTTAAGACTTGATAATTAAAGCTCAGTAGTTTGTTTTTTATGAGATGGAGTCTCCTGTGTTACCCAGGTTGGTCTTGAAATCCTAGGCTCAAGCAATCCTCCTACCTTGGCCTCCCTAGTAGCCAAGACTACAGGTGTGTGCTTCCTCACCTGGCTTTTTTTAAAGCCTGTTTTAAGGATTAAGAGTACTTTAATACACTGGAATTAGCTGTGAGTGAAGGTTGTGTTGAAAACTGTTTGAGACATTGATCCACAGGTGTCCTGCAACGTGAAATATAAAGAGACTTTATGAAACTGTTGGATGCTTAGGTGTAAAGAAGAATGAGGTAGGGGGAGAGTTAACTTTTCCTGTACTTTTGTTAATACAAGAGGTAGAGAGCTAGAGGGACGTACATTGAAGTTCAATAATGTTCTTATTAGAACCATGATATTACTGCATAAATTATTTTAATTCTGTTTTTTAATGTAAAGTGGTTGCACTTTCTTATCAGTAAAACAATCTAGTTGTTTTGGCGGTTTTTTTTTTTTTTTTTAAAGTAAAAAAACCAAACCATAAGTTTTTTAATATGGTAAAATTTTTAATAGTTCTAGAAATTATATCACTACGTAAATTTCAAAAAGCTCTTTAAGGTATTAACTAAATTGGGCTAAATTAACTTTTTTGTTATAGAAGTGTCTCTTTTTTTTAGGTCATAAAATGAGATTTAAGGGTGTACTCTTTCTCCTTTATATATAGAGAGTATTTAAGAGTTGGTGAATTTTGGAGATGGAATGCTCTACTTTAAGATTTGTTGGGAAAGGTTCTCCCCTTACTCTTGCTCCAAGTCTACCTATCCGGGAAAGTTGTTTTAGAAAGTATAGAAGACTAAAGCAGTGAGATCTGGAATAGAGTTTCAACAGTGTTACGGTGCCTCTTCTGTTTACTAACCTCTTAATAAAGACCCTGACCACTTCAACTTACTGTCTCTGCCCCCCCCGCCTTTTTTTTTTTTTTTGAGACAGAGTTCTGTATTTTTGGTAGAGGCAGGGTCTCACCATATTGGTCAGGCTGGTCTCGAACTCCTGACCTCAGGTGATCCTCCCGCCTTGGCGCCAACTCCCAAAGCGCTGAGATTATAGGCATGAGCCACCTGCCCTCTTTTTAGATGATGGCTGCCTTTCTTGATTGTACAGTAGTCTTTCCACAATTCTGAGATCTAAGTGTTGCAGATTTATTTGTTCAGTATATTAATGTGGATTTTTAATGGATAAAAGTTAGAGGGATCCTGTGTAATCTCTAAGTCAACGGGAAAAGGAGAATGACAGGGTTTGGTCTGTGGGTTTAACTTTAGGTCAAAACACCTCTAAAGTGGTTCCCACCGCCCACTTCTAAAGTGTTTGGGTTTGATTTCATAGAACTTAGTAGCAAAGTCAAAGATAACACAAATGGGTGGTTGATGCTGTTTGTCTCTTTTCCCCTGCCCCCCAATAGATGAGAGCTATTGTTCACATAACTCAACAGTTAGTGATTGTCAAGTGGGGAACACGACAGACTTCTGTTCTGGTAAGTATTCATATTGGCTGCTTGGAAGCTGACCACAGAGAGGTGAGGAAGATCATTGCCTCAGAAAGCCTTGTTTCAGTGCTTTGTTTGAAGCATTGCCATAATTCTCATCTTGTTAGAATTGGAATATGAATAGTATATTCATATTGATTGATTAAAGGATGATACTTGAAGCTTGGTTTAGTGATTTAGCTATAGTTTGGATGCTGTAAGTGTAGTTGCATTGTCTGCCCCCACACTTTTTTTTTTTTTTTTTTTTTTTTTTTTTTAACTTTTCTAGGAATTAGAAAGTTTAGACGCTATGTTTGCATCTTGCAGGTCTGGGAAACCTCATTCTGGCACTTTTGGTGTTATGATACTGGGGATTGTTGATTGTTAAATTTAGTCTGCAGCATAGTTGGTGCTATGGTTAAATGAGCTTTTCTATACCCATCCATTTTCTGTATTTTAATCTGAGTAACTTGATTACTTTTTAACCTTTACTATTCGTCCAGCAAAACGTTAAAATTCTACTTGAAGCTGCTGATTTTTCCAATGAGATTGTAAATCAGTGGGAAAGACACATTCCTAATTTGATGCATAGATAATAATTGAATAGAAGAAAGATTTTTGTGGAGTGTATCTAACCTTGGAAGACTACCTTTGACTCTTTAATTTTGGTAGGGGTTGCCCCATCCCAATGTGAATTTTGTAACTGAAGATTTCATTAGTATTAGATCAGTTTTACTTCACACAGGGTGCGTAATATAGTTAGGTGGCACAACTTTTTTTGAGACAGTCTTGCTGGAATTACATGCTTGAGCTACTGGACCTGGCCTAAACATTTTAAGTAATTAATATGTGTTAGATAAACTAATAACTCTGAGACCTGTTGTTTTGTAATATTGCTTAGAGACAAGATTAATGAAGATTTCATTAGTATTAGGACGTTTTTGAAAACTGATTTAAAGGAAAACTGAATTTGTAATACTGCTTATTTGATGATGCACCAGTTAGAATTAGTTTCAGCTATGAAGGACATAAACCCCCAAATTACAATGGCTTAAGCAGTGGACTGATTTACTTTTCTCTCATGTAAAGGAAGTCTGGACTAGAGTTCAGCTCTGCAACCATTAGGGACTGAGGCTTCTTAGGTTTTTACTCTTTCACTTCTCAAAAATGGCTTTGACCCTACTCTCCAAGGTGGGTGCTTATGTTCCAGCCATCACATTGATTATTTTCCTGCCAGCAGGATGAAGAAGGGAATGAAAGAGGCTTGTATCTTACTTTAAGGATGCTTCCTAGAGGTTACGCATGATGGCCTGGTTGCACTGGAGACTAGGAAATGTCTTTTCAGGAGGAAGGGAGGTGTTGATAAAAATTGGTGATTCTATTTCTAAAGAAGAGACTGGTATTTGGGGGCAACTGTCAGTCTCTTCCACAGGTAGTAGTTAAGTGTTGTAAAAACTGAAAAGTGGTACTCAAATGATTGCAGGTCAGGAAATAGCGTTATAGATTGTGATATTTTAAATAGCTTTGATGTATATGGTTTTTCTTTTTTCTTAATAGTTTCCACAGCCACTCCGGTGCCAACAGCCAATTCTACAGGTAATTCAAGATGACTGTTTTCTTCCTTTTCCTTCAGTATTTTTAAGCTTTCTTGATGGATTAATTTTAAATAATTATGTAAAAGTTGTTAGTATAATTTTAAAGATGAGTAAAAACTTAAAGTCTTGGACCACAGCAATTAACGTTAATCTCTACCTTTTGTGACAGTGACACATAGCTCCAGTGTTCTATGGTCGGTGAATGTGAGCAGATTTGCTGAGGCTGTGTACATTGAGTCTGTAAAGTACTTTTTATAGATTTAGTGGAAATCTTGGGAAATATAGAAGCCTAAAGCAAATTATAATTCTCATCATCCAAAGCATCCAAAATGTTTTCAGTGATTAATTTCTTCTGGTCTTTTTTATGTGTATCTAAATAAATACACTTTTTATGAAATTGTACGATAACGCTCATGCACCTTTGTATTTCTTTTTCTTTTTCTTTTTTCTTTTCTTTTCTTTTTTTTTTTGAAGGCGAAGTCTTGTTCTGTCGCCCAGGCTGGAGTGCAGTGATACAATCTCGGTTCACTGCAACCTTCACCTCCCAAGTTCAAGCGATTTTCCTGCCTCAGCCTCCTGAGTCGCTGGAATTACAGGCACCTGCCATAATGCCCAACTAATTTTTTTTAGTAGAGTCACGGTTTCACCACATTGGCCAGGCTGGTCTTGAAATCCTGACTTAAAGTGATCCGCCCACCTCAGACTCCCAAAGAGCCGGGATTACAGGTGTGAGCCACCGAGCCCAGCCTGTATTTTCTCTCTTAATGTAAGCATTATGGTATACACTTTACCCATCCTGCTCTTAATTGGAGAGTTAGGCCATCTCTCATTCTCCATGCAGTGAACATCTTATGTGGAATTGCATTTGTATTTATCTCTGATAGGTTTGAGTCAAACAATTTCTAGGTCAGAGGGTATGATTATTTTAAGGCTCTCCAGAAAGATTTATTATTTTCATTCCCATCAACCGGGAAAGTTTTTACCATGCCCTCAACAGCATGGATAAGAACTCCTTAAAATTTACTAACTTGATAGGAAGAGTAAATATTAAATACTTAATATTTTACCAATATTAAATGGAACTATTCCAAGACAAGTACTAGGGTAAATGCTAGGGATAAGCCAGCATTTTTTCTACTGTAGGAACAATGAAAGATCTTAGTGAGCACAGCGTGTTGGGAAATTTGTAAGAAGGTATGTGTATTGGGTGGGGTGCAGATGTGGTGATAGCTTGGTAGTGAAACTGCACTGGAAAACTTGGAGAGAGCCTCCAAGGTGGAGCAGTGGGTCAGCACATGTGGAGGAGATATGAAGTAGTACAGTGAGGTCGAAGAGTGTCCCATCCTGTACAAGGTGAGAAGGAGTTAAGCTGGTCCATCACCAGGGCAAGAGCAGAATTGGGAAACACCTTTGTATGCCTTGCTGGTAGACTTGAATGTTATCCTGAAAGATTTTAAAGTTTGTAGGTCATATGATCAGACTTACATTTTAATAAAACAACTTATTCTGGCATTGGGGAGAGTAGATTGGAACGATGCCAGAAGGAACTCAGGAGATTAGATAGCCTGTTACAATAATTCTAGAGAACAGATAGAGGTGGGCTGCAGATGTTTGCAAATAGGTTTGGGAAGTAGAAGGGGTAGGACTTCATGACTGAGAGGAGGAGAGGTAGAGTGATAAGGAGAAGGGGAGGAATTTTCACCAAAGTAAGCAAGAAAGAGGAAGAGCAGTCTATTGATGGTTGGGCCTGTCATTTGGGATTTTAGTTTAAGATGCCTAGAATCCATTTAAGTGGGATCTGTTCAGTATTCAGGAAACTGCAAGTCAGGCAAGAGCTCTTGGCTAGAAATATAAATTGGCATAGGCAGTAGTAGAGGCACTGGAGGAGCATATAGAAAGAAGGGATGGGGCTTGAAGACCAGACTCTAGGAAACAGTAATGTCTAAGGGCTAGGAAGAGGACAGGGGAGGAAATAGGGATGGGGGTAGGGTAGTAAAAAAGCCCAGAGAAGTATGTGCAAGAAACTAACAGTATGTGGTTGTGGGCATAGTTTTTCAAAGGGAGAAGTAGTCAAGTGCTATAACAAGGACAAGAACTCATCTTGAAACACTTATGCAGTGGTGTGTGGAGCTGGCTTGGACCAGCTTTTGCTAGCCAGTTATGCGTAGTAGCTCTTCCCAGCCCGTGTTCAGTGATACCATGTTGGTAACTTGAAACTGGTTACCATGGAAATAGTCATGCCATGGAAGTCTGCAAATGATACAAAACTTATTTTGAGCTGATGATTATATGGTGATGTCGTAAATGTTTAACACTCATTAGAAGACATTGACTAAGTAGGATGTTGAAGGTTGCTGAAACCAGAGGTGTTCGGAGAAAAGTAATTTTCAGAAGGTTGGTTATGAAAAGAAAATGGGGTGCAGGGAGTGGGGGAACAATTTCTTCAGAACTGTTGTTCATTTCTTCAGAACTGGGTTCACTCTTGATGTAGTTCTCTGCAGCTTTCTCCACCCTGGGTCCTCCTGTGAATTGTCATGAGTCTTTTGTGCTATAGCTCTCTTTGGTGCTGTAAAGGTGGAAAGCAGCAAGGGCTTATCTGCAGAAAATGCATCAGTTGACCGACACTAGTTGAAGAACAAACTTTTAGGCGGTTTCTTTTCCTGGCATGTGTACTGTCTGCCGAAGAGAGCAAGTGAGAAGTGAAGGAGCAGGTAAACAATGCAAGGAGAATCTAATTTATATAGAAGGGTGTATAATGAGGTTAATTAGAATGGCCCTCCTTCAGTGCAAATAATAGAATAGCCAAAATACGTCAGATATAGTGGGAAATGCTCGTATGAAGTGGAAGATGAACTGTATTAAGCAATTGTAATAAAATTTTAGCTTTTGTTATATACATGCCTAGAAAAATGGCAGGAAGTAACCTGTTACTCTGATGGGACTAATTCAGTATTTTTATGGCATTTTCTAGATTTTCTTACCACTAATAGCAACTTTCATAACTTACGATTTTTTTTTTAACATTTCCTAATGAAATTTTTTTTTTATTTTTTTATTTTTATTTTTTTTCAGTAAAAGAAACAGTAGGTCAACAGAGGTATATTCCCTAAGTGGCGCTTTTATTTTGAAAATACTGTCAATGTAATATTTTTTCAAAATTGAAAATAAAATATTTTGCCTACTTATTAAAAAGAAATAGTTTTTACCTTGTTCTGAGGCTGGGTAATGAGAACCAAATTGCAAATTTGCAGAATTTTTTTTCCTAACATTGTCAAACAATTGGTAATAGTGTTTTGAGATTGAACAGAATTTGATGTGTTTAATTTGTAAAGTGTATTTTTTGTGGTTACACAGAAGCAGTAAAAACCTTGACAGAAATAATGAGCTTTAACATAATCACAGCCTCTAATCTAAGAATTCTGTGTAAGGACCAGTCTTAACAGAGATAAGGTCTCTGTTATTTTCCTGTAAGATTTTCTCAGCATGGAGAGATGAGAGAACTGTTTAATCAAGAGCAGGATGGTTGGAAGTATGTACAACAATGCCTGAAGTAAGAGGGAAAAGAAAGCAAATGGGTCTGAACATATCCATCAGTATTATTTGTATATCACCTATTAGCTTCTAAGTAGTATCAATATTAATAAGTCTTTATTAATAAAAGTTTTTTATTATTATAAACAGTAAGCTCTCTGTTTACTCATGGTCATGTGAAAATTAGAATACCTTAGTTTCCTAGGATTCAGTCAACCTTGGGATTATGGGTAGTCAGCCTGTTACGAGAGTCCTGGTCTTAAAAAGATCTACTTTTAGCAACAATTCAGATATTTAGCAATGTCTGAAAACTGTCAAGCCCTGCCCTTTTAGTGTATATTTACTGTTAAAGCACAGAACTTCCTTTTTTATATTAGTAGAATTTGGGAGAATGCTGATTCCTATTGAGGTTTTTGTTTGATTGTTTGAAAGTCTAATGTAGTGAAAAGATTGCTCATTTCTGTGCTTCATCAACAGTTATTTGGCACCCTTTCCCTGTCTTTTGTGGGTTAAGCATATCACTTTGAAGTCTATTCAGTTATGTATTTTAAACAGAAGTAACATTTGTTTTCCAAATTCTCTTTAGCCCTCAAATCCTTTTTTCTGAAATAATACAGAAATGAATGTTTGCATAGCACCTTACATTTTTATAAAAATATAAATCTCATATGATTAATCTTCCTCATCTTTCCCCAAATCATCCCTAGCTGCCCACCAGCATAAGCAAATCCTCATATTGAAGCCCTTGCACTCTGAAGCCTGACTTACCTAATGATTTCCTGAGACAAAATAAGCTCTCTTAGCTAGTGACTCCTATAGTGCACTTTCCAAAAATTTGAACCCTACCCTTAGGACAACCTCTTAATGAAACCTTTCTCAAATGCTCCAGCAAACTTTGAATTTATTTGGTAGCCATTTGGATGTTAGAAAAAATGTTAATTTGTAGAAACTGTATTCACATCCTTCCTTTCTGAAGGCCTTGGTCAGACTTCTATTAGTATTCATACTACTAATAGAAACTTAATAGGTGATACACTGGCTGGGCGCGATGAGTCACGCCTGTAATCCCAGCACTTTGGGAGGCCAAGGCAGGCAGATCACTTGAGATCAGTAGTTCTAGACCAGCCTGGGCAACATGGTGAAACCCTGTCTACAAAAGTTAGTTGGGCGCGGTGGCAGACGTCTGTAATCCCAGCTACTTGGGAGACTGAGGCAGGAGAATAACTTGAACCCAGGAGGCAGAGGTTGCAGTGAGCTGAGATTGCACCATTGCGCTCCAGCCTGGGCAACAGAGTGAGAGACTGTCTCGGGGAAAAAAAAAAAATAGGTGATATACTAATTATTTAGTAGCTCTTTGGATGCTAGGAAAAATGTTAATTTGTATAAACTATATCCACATCTATGAGAACTCTTACAGATAACAACTTGTAATACACATTGTTCAATGTTCCTTTCTTAAGAGTGCTTTAGGTTGGGTGCTGTGGCTCATGCCTGTAATCCCAGCACTTTGGGAGGCTGAGGCTGGCGGATCACCTGAGGTCAGGAGTTCAAGACCAGCCTGGTCAACATGGTGAAACCCCGTGTCTCCTAAAAATAAAAAATTAGCTGGGTGTGGTGGCACATGCCTGTAATCCCAGCTACACAGGAGGCTGAGGGAGGAGAATCGTTTGAACCTGGGAGATGGAGGTTGCAGTGAGCTGAGAATGTGCCATTGCACTCCAGTCTGGGTGACAGAGTGAGACTCCATCTCAAAAAAAAAACAAAACAAGAGTGCTTTAGTCCCTAAAATGATTTTACATTCAAACTAATCCTTCTCAGAGTGTACATTTCTTTAGCGGTATCATCAACTATTAGGTTGGTGCAAAGTAATTGCAGTTCTTGCCATTAAAAGTAATGGCAACTCAAATAGTATTTTGGCCTCATGCAGTGTGGTGGACTAGAGCTTACTTACCCTTGGGCTCTTAGACTCTTACGTTGGGGAACTGTGGGCCCAGGGCCCCTGTTCTTATAAAGCTTTATTGGAATATACCATGCCCATTCATCTGCATGTTGACTTTGGCTGCTTTTGCATTACACAGTGCCCAAAGAGTAAAATATTTGCTTTCAACCCATTTAAGAAAAGTTTGCCAACTCCTGAAATGAAGAAGATAGGCAAATCTCAATACCCTCGTAAGAGAGAACTTACGACTTTAGTAGTTTTTGTCTTAGGAGAAAGATTATGAAGAACCTATAGTTTCCTCACCTAAATGGTCTTGCCCTTGGCAGTGAGCAAGATAAAAGTTTTTGCAAATTTTATCCAGATGTATACATAGATTTTATACAAGATAGATACATAGACATGAACAATTTTATGATTGCTTAATGTTTTAAAATACACTTAAATCCTAGTATTCTTGGGTGCATAGCTATGTTAGTGAACCATTAACGGAAATTTGGCTTTTGGTCTCTAAAAAATTGAAAGCATGTTGAAGTTGGCAGGATTTTTTTTTAAAGCTGTTAGATAACTGGGAAGCTAGAAATTTAAGGTTTTTTAAAAAGACATTTTGTTTTCATTCCAGCTAAACCCACAGTTCAGCCCTCCCCTTCTACAACTTCCAAGACAGTTACTACATCAGGTAATTGAGGCTTTTTAGATTAACAATGATGTAGGATGTGTGTATGATGTTGCCCTTTACAATTTCTACCATCATTTTCCAGCTTTCTTGATTAATGGTTATGGAACTGAAGTTCTTCTCTTACATTTAGGGGGGATCAAGGTAGTTCTTTGTTAACACAATAATGATAGCTTTGCTGAGATTCCCCTTCCCATTTATAAATGTGTAATTACATTTGACGTGACACTTTAGAATTAAGTAATAATGTTTTTCCAAACATTTCAGTACAACTTGTATGTAAAATCTAATTTGTAACTTCTGATTACTGTTAGGGATTGGTTGTGTGCTGTATGAGAGAGCGTGGCGATTTGAGGGAAGATAATATATCCGTCCTTTTCACTGAGAAAGGTCTAAAAAGGCAGAATCACTACCAGATGTGCACCTCACTTTCTTAACCGTTTCTTAACATTGCTCAGTAACGTGAAAATTAGCTTGTTATTAAATGATGATTTGACATAATCTAATTTAAATCATATTTAGGTTACGCCACAGGATACTGTAGGTACAAAGGTTAAGAATCCTTTCCTCTCTCCATATTTTAAAAAAACTGATGCTAATCTTCTACCTCCTTTTTGTGATTTCTTTTTCTTCATGCTTATGCCACCTTTTTCTCAGTTTCAGTGAAGCCATTCTGTCTTCACAAGAAGGAATACAAAACAGTTGTGATTAAAGTAACCAACTGGTACAGCCACCAGAACCAGTGTTCTTTGATAACTGTTACTTTTTTCTTAAATAGATTATTTTAAATGGGAAATCGCTTTTTCTGTTTCCTCTTGAAACATTTTTACTGCCTGAAAAGAAATTCAGATATTTGTTTTTTCCTTATTACTTGATAATACTTTCTCATGTGAAATTTGTTGGCAGGATATGCCTTTAAAAACAGTTATTTTACTTGTTGAAATTATAAATTGCATATTAGATTATTTTTGTAACATGAAAAATTGCAACCAAATTTTTTACCTTATACTAGTAAATTCAAAAGTCATGTGAATTTTCAGCACTATTGATGTTTACACTCACAATGAACTAAAAGTACATAGTCTGAAGAAATTGTTGCATATTTTAGAAGTGTTTGATATATTCCCAGGGCACAATTTATATACTAGGATAATTTTTCCCATTGTTTTTATATTTGTAGTAGTACAGCAGCATTGACCACTTTGGATCCTTGGGTGGAATGAAAAATGGGATATGGTTGTCTTCCTCAATTAGGGATAAATTCTAGCTGTAAAGACTTGAGGAAATACTTTATAGAATTTAACACATGGCAAAATAGAGGCTCAGGTGAGTCTTTAAATTACAATAGAGGACCATGAAACTTAGGATTGTTGTTTCTTTTGTCTCACCTAACAGGTACAACAAATACCACTGTGACTCCAACCTCACAACCTGTGCGAAAGTCTACCTTTGATGCAGCCAGTTTCATTGGAGGAATTGTCCTGGTCTTGGGTGTGCAGGCTGTAATTTTCTTTCTTTATAAATTCTGCAAATCTAAAGAACGAAATTACCACACTCTGTAAACAGACCCGTTGAATTAATAAGGACTGGTGATTCATTTGTGTAACTCACTGAAACCAAAATACTATCTTTCAAGATGTCCCACATGGAAGACGCTATTCCAGGATCTTTAAATTTCCATGGATGCATATAGGATGTTTGGGAGCATCATCCATGAAGAAAAAAATCAATTAAATCATTGTGTTCAACAGGAATATTTAAAATATTCTGCATGAATCCTGTGGCTGTCTTCTTTATTTTAAATAGCTGCTGCTGTGGGATTATATTTTTTTTCCTTAACATGCCAAATATAACTTTCTGTAAGTGATGGAAAATGTCTTGTGCAGACAACATCATGACTCTTGGCAGTTTAAATTTAGTAATTTTAGTGAACAGAATTGAGAAGAATGTGCCAAATGAGAATGGATTTTTGGCTGTCATTTCAAAAGTGGAATAAATTTATTAATTTAGTAGTACTAAATGGTATCCTTAGATTGAAATTTTGTGCTTGATAACAGCTATTTTTTCTACATTAGAAACAAGATGCCACAGAAGGAATTGCATTCCAGATTTAAAGAAATGAAAGGATACCATTAGTGTGTAAAACAGGTTATTGTTCATACTTGTAAAGCACCTTATGTCATTGAGAAAATAAAGAACAGTGCCTTAGAAGACAGTGAAAGGTAAGCTCTAGCTTAATGTCTATGATTTGTTCTTTGACATTAAGGAAGGTAAGGATTGGTCAGAGGATGTAACTTGATGTGAGCAGTAGTAAACCTGTTTTAGATATCATACTGTTAATATTTTATTGAAAATTTATTTCAGAGCGGAGAAACTTAAGCTAAAGGCTGTTATACAAAATTGAAAGCCTAAGTATCTTGAGTCTCCCAACATTTTTCTTATGGCTGTTGAAAAGTATAGAGCTAAATTGATTTAATTACACTTTCCTTTGTACTTTAAAAAAAAGTATGCTAGCACTATTGTACCTTAAAAGGATTTCCACCAGACTTCCTTGACTAGTGACTTCTTTGGTGAGGCAAGAAGGAAATACATTATTTTAGAATCATTTACTATTTAAATGAGACAATCATATTATTTTAGAATCATTTATTTAAATGAGACAATCATTTTAAGTTTTAAGACAGCAGAAGTGACCAATGTAATTTCACAACACCTAAGGATTTTTTGGTTGATCAGGTTACTGTAGATTTTTACTGATTGTCCTGGATGAATAGACTGTGCTTTTTCTTTTTCTCTCCCTTCCTTTCTTCTTGGTTTCCCATAGTATAGTAAGCATGCATACTTTAACTTCTATAGTTTTCTTGTTTAGAGGGTCTTCTTCAGTTTTAGAGGATTACTTCTCCCTTGCCTTTGACTCATTGGACTAGTGCAGAGGCTTTAAGTAGCTTAAAATGGGCTTTTGGTTTTCTAGGTCATTAACGTTTTTTATTTAGTTTCTTTAGCCAATAGTGGCTGAGTTTCGCAGTTGATTTTCAATATTTTATAGTAAGAAACGACAAATTGCTTGGTTCATTTCATAAACTGAAACTCTGCATTTAGATAACTATTAAAGGTTGTTAAGATGAAGATTTACTGTTTCCTTGTTACTCGTTGGTACAGCTGTTTGTTTTACTTGCACATTTGTACATATACTTAATGTTTTCAAGTGCCTTAATTGTTTAAAATCTCTGGCTTCAAAGTTTCTTGGGGAAAGGTCGGTTTACCTCACATTTTTTGTTTCCATTAGTAATATTCTAGGTACCTCACAAAATGTATTATGGTGCCATGGCTGTTAGTTTTTAGTGAGTGCTGTAGGATTAATTTAAAAATAGGCAGAATTCCATTCCTCCCAAAGTGGCAAAAATTAGCTACACTCATGTAATTGTCATTTACCTGGATATGAATTCCCTGACACCCATTAATGTCAACATATGTAGCAAATTTTGTGAAAATGTAACAGTTTGAAGCTTCTGTAATTTTGAGCACTGCTCTAACAACAACAAGCGTAATATAAAATTAGTTAGATTTTGCAAGTCTACAAATGAGCTCTTGCAACAGAACTCACAGCCTTTTTACTTTTTCCCCTAACTTTAGCAATGTAGTATCTTGAGCCATTAATTTTTGGATTTTTTTAAAAATCCAGAAGGTATATAGAAACCTTTTCAGATTTTTCATCTGATTTGTTCTTGCAGATGTCCTTTTATCAGATACCTTATTTTACCTTACAGATACTTGTTGTACAGGCAGATACTGCTGTATTTAGACATTTCTATTTCAGTTCATTAAAAACTTCAAAACCAATCTGTATCATGTACCAAACTGACTTAAAATAAATCTACATGTTTATTGAATTAATAGTGTGTTAAACTGCGTTTTGCTTATAAAATTTAATGCTTAGTGGATTTATCTTAGTCGGCTTGGGGTGGGCTTTCTACTCAATTTTTATTGCTCCTCTAGACCAGCCGATAGTAACTAAGGCACGTGTTGATATCAATAGAAAACAGAGCCTTGGAAGTAATAGGTGGAGGGAGGACTTGGTATACTTGTGGGAGTGATTTGCAAGTTGATCTTCCACAAATCAATAGAAATTATGCTGTAGTTTTCCAATAATTTTTGAGAGGAATACTATCTTGTTTTTATATATCTGAAAGCTAGTTTGTGACTTTCTGCCTTTCTAGTTCATATTGCATATACAGTAAAAAACCAAGAACTATTTGGTATAAATTACTATCAAGCCACATGCTGTGACTTTAGAGTGTGGTTCTTGTTATTTTGTGGGCAAAATTACGTTCTATTTTAAATCACTGGACTTGAACTAAGAATTTACTCCTCTGTAAGCCTTAAAACCTCTAAGGGTGGACTGAATAATTCCCTTCAGAAATCATGAATTTTGGGTTTTGTATTAGCCTTACATACAGTCACATTTGGTTTAAGTAATACAAAACTTGATGCTAAGCTTAATGACTCTGGTAAACATTAGAAACAAATTTTTTTTTTTTTTTTTTTTTTTGAGATGGAGTCTCATTCTGTCGCCGAGGCTGGAGTGCAGTGGCACGATCTCAGCTCACTGCGGCCTCCACTGCCCAGGTTCAAGCGATTCTCTTGCTTCAGCCTCCTGAGTGGCTGGGATTACAGGCACCCGCCACCATGGCCAGCTAATTTTTGTAATTTTTAATAGAGATAGGGTTTTGCCATGTTGGCCAGGCTGGTCTCGAACTCCTGGCCTCAGGTGATCCACATGTCTTGGCCCCCCAAAGTGCTGGGATTACAGGCGTGAGCCACTGTGCCTGGCCTTGTCCAGTGTTTCTTAGTCATTCAAGAATCCAGCCTCATTTCATCCCAGCTGGAAGAAAAAGTTCAACATAGGGTTTATAATGTATTATTTTTAAAATTTTCAATTAATACATAGATTTTCTTAAATATACTTCTTAGAAAACAAATTGCATTTAAATATTACAGATATGGTGTCAGTCTGCTTTGACCATCCCCAGCCCTTTTCTCCTCTTGCCTTCAGTGGTGATACAGAGGTAATCACTAACTGGTTTACAATTAATGGATTTATAATCACATAATTGTATGTACCTTTGGAAAATAATGTAATGTAGATTTTTTTTTATCCTGTAATGTTCATTCACTTTTTGGAGATCTTTCAAAGGTAGTGTATGTGGCTATACCAAATTTTTTTTTTTTTTTTTTTTTTTTTTTACATTCTTGGGTACATATGTACAACTTGCAGGTTTGTTACATAGGTATACGTGTGCTGTGTTGGTTTGGTGCACCCATCAACTTGTTGTTTACATTAGATGTTTCTCCTAACGCTATCCCTCCCCCAGCCCCCATACCCCAATAGGCCCCAATGTGTGATGTTCCCCTCCCTGTGTCCATGTGTTCTCATTGTTCAACTTATGAGAACATGCAGTGTTTGGTTTTCTTTTCTTGTTTTCTGTTTTGCTGAGAATGATGGTTTCCAATTTCATCCATGTCCCTGCAGAGGACATGAACTCATCCTTTTTTAATGGCTGCGTAGTATTCCATGATATGTATGTGCCACATTTTCTTTATCCAGTCTGTTATTGATGGGCATTTGGGTTGGTTCCAAGTCTTTGCTATTGTGAATAGTGCCATAATAAACATAGGTGTGCATGTTCTTTATAGCAGCATGATTTATAATCCTTTGGGTGTATACCCAGTGATGGGATGGCTGTGTCAAATGGTATTTCTAGTTCTAGATCCTTGAGGAATTGCCACACTGCCTTCCACAATGGTTGAACTAATTTACACTCCCACCAACAGTGTAAAAGCGTTTCTATTTCTCCACATCCTCTCCAGCATCTGTTGTTTCCTGACTTTTTAATGATGGCCATTCTAACTGGTGTGAGATGGTATCTCATTGTGGTTTTGATTTGCATTTCTCTGATGACCAGTGATGAGCATTTTTTCATGTCTGTTGGCTGCATAAATGTCTTCTTTTGAGAAGTGTCTGTTCATACCCTTTGCCCACTTTTTGATGGGGTTTTTTTCTTGTAAATTTATTTAAGTTCTTTGTAGATTCTGGATATTAGCCCTTTGTCAGATGGGTAGATTGCAAAAATTTTATCCTATTCTGTAGGTTGCCTGTTCACTCTGATGGTAGTTTCTTTTGCTGTGCAGAAACTCTTTAGTTTAATTAGATCCCATTTGTCTATTTGGCTTTTGTTGCCATTGCTTTTGGTGTTTTAGTCATGAAGTCTTTGTCCATGCCTATGTCCTGAATGGGCTATACCAAATTCTTAATTTCTGTGTTGGTATATGTAGTATGGATACCATAATTGACACAGGTATTTACCTGTTGAAAGACAAGCTTTTTGCAGTTTTTAGTTCATAGCAACAGTTTTACGGACCATCTTTGTACCTGCCACCTTGTTTATGTGTGACTTCCTCCAGAGTAGAAATGGAGGCATGGAAAGCTGCTTCATAGGGTTTCCACACTGAGCATTTTCACAGAGATTGCTTTCCACTTCTCACCAGCAGCAGATCACTTGGTATCCGAAAAGTTTTTAAATTTTAATATTCTGGTGAGTGGAATGATTTCCTTGGTGAATCATTTATTTTTCTTTTTTTTTCTTATCAATTTGTAGGGGTTTTTGTTTTGTTTTAATCTGAAAATATGCTGGCTGCTAATCCATGGTGAATAGATTTCAAAAAATACTTTCTTGGCTGGGTGCGGTGGCTCACACCTGTAATCCCAGAACTTTGGGAGGCCGAGGCAGGCAGATCACAAGGTCAGGAGATCGAGACCGTCCTGGCTAACACGGTGAAATCCCATCTCTACTAAAAATAGAAAAAATTAGCTGGGTGTCGCGGCGTGCACCTATAGTCCCAGCTGCTGGAGAGGCTGAGGCAGGAGAATGGTGTCAACCCGGGAGGCGGAGCTTGCAGTGAGCCGAGATTGTGCCACTGCACTCTAGCCTGGGCAACAGAGTGAGACTCCGTTTAAAAAAAAAAAAAAAAAAAATTCAAGTTTGTGTCTCTGATAATGGTTTGTGTCAACCAGCGTACAATCAGGAGACAAGCCACACAATATGAACAGGAAAAGTTTGATATGAAGAGATATTAGCTATAACAGTGGTTTGCAGTGATGAGGCATATTATCTGCAGAATTTTAAGAAATTTGTGAAGCAGTAAAAAGAACTTTTTTTATTTTTTATTTATTTATTTATTTTTTGAGACGGAGTCTTGCTCTGTTGCCCAGGCTGGAGGCTGGAGTGCAGTGGCACGATGACAGCTCACTGCAACCTCCACCTCCCAGATTGAAGCAATTTTCCTGCCTCAGCCTCCCGAGTGGCTGGGATTATAGGTATGAGCCACCATGCCTGGCTAATTTTTTTGTATTTTTAGTAGAGATAGGGTTTCACCATGTTGGTCAGACTGATCTCGAACTTCTGACCTCAAGTGATCCACCCACCTCAGCCTCCCAAAGTGCTGGGATTACAGGCGTGAGCCACCTCGCCTACCCAAAAAAGAACTTTAAAGAATACAGAGATAGCAGATGTAGGAAGCAGCCACCACCCACTCCCTCAAGCTGAATTTCAGAACTGATTAGCGAGCATGCAGTCCTGGCCCTCTGGGTGAAGCTCATGGTAGGTGCAAATCCATCTGAGAGAGTGCCAAGGAAGCCATCCATGTTTGTCACACCAGTGGCAATCTTCTGGGAAGTCATCCAAGGTGGTGAGGGGTAAGCCATACATAGGAGGTTGCCACACTAGTGGCATTCCACTGTAAAGTTGTGAGCTGCTGGAGCAGGGCACTGAGGGTGTCTCCCTAGTGGAGCAAACCAGAGCCAGGAAGAGAAATCCCTCCAGCATCCTGCCAGTGCCCTTACAAAACATCATGCTGCTTCCCCAATACTGAGGCCAGACTCTGAGGAGGCTTTCTAGTGTGGCTTAGTAGGAAGGACCAGGCTCAACTCCTAGCTTTGTGTGAGCTGCAAGTACTGTTTTTTCTAAACCTTTTCCCCAGCCTTGTGTATAAAGGAGAAATCGTCATATGGTCCAGCGTCATTATCACAGAGCAGGCAATGAGAGGTGGATTGGGAGCTGAGGCAAGAAGTTGGTAATAGTCACAGTCCACCCCTTTGGCTACTCAACTTCCACATTTGCCCATCTACACACTTTGACGCTTCTGAACAACATTGGAACAGCTCTACATTTCCATCTAACAAGATACAGCTATACTTCCTTATAAGTCACGTTTGCTCCCTTTCCCCAACACGAGAAGCCCAGTACCAGCAGTCATTGTATCCATTGTTGGCTATATGAATTACTCAAGTTCTGTCACTGTTCCACCAATTGCTCTGTTATCAAAAGACTGATTGTGGCCAGTGCGGTGGCTCACGCCTGTAATCCCAGCACTTTCAGAGGTCGAGATAGATTGGTCTGCATGATACATTGGTTTCATCTAAAAGTGGAATGCTAAAGCACTGCAGCCCCGCATCCAGACCAATCTGTCTTGGGCGGATCACTGAAGGTCGGGAGTTTGAGACCAACCTGGCCAACATGGTGAAATCCCATCTCTACTAAAAATACACAAATTAGCTGGGCATAGTGGCAGACACCTGTAATCTCAGCTACTCGGGAGGCTGAGTCAGGAGAATCACTTGAACCTGGTAGGCAGAGGTTGCAGTGAGCTGAGATTGTGCCACTGCATTCCAGTCTAGGCGATAGAGCAAGATTCTGTCTCAAAAAATAATAAACCGAATTGTCAATTTAACCTCTAAAACCGTGTATATTAAGTTAAAATGGAAGGAGAAAGTGAAAATGGTTAGAACATATGAATAAATACAAGAGGAAAATGGAAAACATTCAAAGCTACTATAGCCGTCATTTCTACAAACCTTCAACCTCTTTTAACTCCCTATTTGAGATTTATTTTGCCCTTGGCCAGAACCTCAGCGAAGAATCTTGAGTCCTCCTGTGCTACCTGTTTTGGTTGCTGTAATTTTTCATGAGCCTTTACTATTGGATGTGGGAATACTCAGGCACCCAGAGAATCTCCTGTGTTCCAGAAATAGTCCTTTTTGCCTCCATTGTGTACTAGCAATACACTCACTCTGGTAATCAGGATTGATCATTCCTGCCAGTATAGTTACACTACTTTTGTTCCTTATTGGTTCAGTGGTGTCAGAAACCCAGATGGCAATCTTGTCTTAGATCCTACATCAGTGGAACAAGTGTTGTATCTCTGATTGAAGGATCCCCTGGGAACTAAGACTGCCAAACCAGCAAGCTTGAGTTTGCTAAAGTAAGAAGTATAATCATGAAAGGAGCCACTCCCACTTCCACCCTGTGATTCCTAGAACTGTATACTCTGGCTCAAAGCATGTACTGTCATGTGGAACTCCATCCTTCACTGTGGTATCTGCCAGCTATCATCATAAGTGGGTATTGAGTGAACCATTCCACCTTTCAATTAGATTAACCACTTCTGGGTTTTGGAGTATGTTAATTTCATAGGCATGAACTCATTGCAGCATTTCATTTGCTGGGAAACTGATTCCATGCTTAGAAGCAATGCTATGGGAAATGCCATGGTGGTGGACAAGGCATTTTGTGAGTAGGTGGATTGGATAGTAGTACTGGCAGAAGCATTATGGGCAGGAAAGGGAATCCATATCCAGAATACGTGTCTATTCCAGTGAAGATGAATCTCTGCCCCCTACATGATGGAAAAGATCTGATGTAGTCAACTTGCCACCAGGTAGATGGCTGTTACCCATGGAATTGGTGCCATATTGCAGCCTCAATATTGGTCTTGGCTCTTGACAGATTGGGCAGTTGGCAGTAGTGCCTGTCAGCCTTGGTAAGGGGAATCCCCCGATGTTGAGCCCACACACAGCCTCTATCCCTGCTACTGTGGCTGCATTATTTATGGACCCATTGAGCAAGTGGTATAGTAGCTGGGGAATGTGCACTGAGATTATAATTAATGTAACTGATAACCTCAGCACATTGTTTTGTCAACTTGATTAATAAGAGCCTCCTCTGCTATGGATGCCCTTTGGTGGGTGTATTAGTCCGAAGCTGCTGATAGACATACCTGAGACTGGGCACTTTACAAAAGAAAGATTTAACAGGCTTACAGTTATTCCACATGGCTGGGGAGGCCTCACAATCATGGCAGAAGGCAAGGAAGAGCAAGTCACATCTTACATAGATGGCAGCAGGCAAAGAGAGAGCTTGTGCAGAGAAACTCCCGTTTTTAAAACCAGATCTCATGAGACTTATTCACTATCACAAGAACAGCATGGGAAACACCCCTTCCCCATGATTCAGTCGTCTCCCACTGGGTCCCTTCTACAACACGTGAGAATTATGGGAGCTACAAGATGATATTTGGGTGGGGACACAGAGCCAAACCATATCAGTAGGCATTAACCTAGGGCACAAATATCTTTAGTCTGTGCCCGTTCCCAGAGGTCCATCCACAGATGATTCCCAGACTTCCTTGTCACCAGCCTTCCAGACCTGTTTCTTCCAAGTCCCTATCTAGCCAAGCCATCGGCAGCTACCCATTAATTAGTATAAGTCTGTACTTATGGCCATCTCTCAGTTGAGACAAGTGGCCAACCAAAGGTATTACTTGAAGTTCTGTTCACTGGGAGGATTTTTTTTCTTTTGACCACTGTCCTTCAGGGTGGCCCTTGGGTGGGGCTATAGTGCTTTAGCTATCCACTTTTGCATGAAACCAACATATGCAGACCAATCTGTAAACCAGACTTGATTTTTTTTCTTTCTTGGTCAATTGGTTAGAACAACCCCCAGGAGACCATAGGTATGGGTTGAGGGAGAGAAGGCAATGAAAGAGGAGTTGGTGTTGAAAGAGTCTGAGCCAACCGTTGAAGCAAGCTATGCTACTTCTGTCTTCAGACCTGCTAAAGCAAGCTAAGTCTATTGTGCACCATTTCTGTCTGATGATAGATTGCTGCTTTGCATGTCCAAGTTCATGACTAGGCTAGCTACCATCCACATTATGATGGCAAGCTCAGGCCCCATGATCCCCTGCCATCCTATGGTTAGGTATTCAGTCTCCACCAAGGCACAGTAGTAAGACAACGGTTTCTTAAAAGCAGAGTAGTAATCTTCAGAAGACATGGGTTTTCTTCCCCATGATTCTCCTACTGGTGCTAAAAGAGGCTCCACACAATATCCCTATAGGCCGTGATACTTTCAGTATCATTGGATCTGCTGGATCATAAGACCCACATGGTAGAGCATCTTGTGC
Source organism: Nomascus leucogenys (assembly GCF_006542625.1). Classification (NCBI taxonomy): domain Eukaryota; kingdom Metazoa; phylum Chordata; class Mammalia; order Primates; family Hylobatidae; genus Nomascus; species Nomascus leucogenys. The sequence continues at coordinate 95,758,450 of NC_044383.1, read as the reverse complement.
TGTAACTCAAACTTGCAATAGAGCCTTTTCTTGCTCTAGTACCCACTCAAAAATGATAATCTTATGGGTGACTCTAGATGGGCTGAAATAGCACATTGAATAAAGTATATGTTGCCTTCAAAATTCAAAATGACCTACCAAGCATCATGTCTTTTTAATCATGGTACACAGGTGAAGTGCAGCAACTTATCTTTCATTTTGGAAGGGGATATTTTAATTTGTTCCAAATCATTGAACCCCTAGAAACTTCACTGAGTTTCTGAATTACGGGATTTTTCTTTCACCTTTTAGTTTTTGTATGTTTTATTAAGCACCTAAGTACTTGCCACATCCTGCCCATTATTTCTAGTCAGCATAATGTCATCAGTGTAGTGGACCAATGTGATACTGTGTGGAATATCATGATGAACAAAGTCTCTGTGGACTATATCATGGCAGAGAGAAGGAGAACTGACAAAGCTTTGAGGCAAGACTATAAAGATACACTGTGGCTTTGCCAGGTAAAAGCACACTGCCTCTCATGGTACAAAAGGCTTTAAGGAAATAACTGCATGTCAAGTCCCAGGAGCATATTTGTTGCAGTAAAGATAATAAGTCTGTGACAGCAGCTGCAATTGAAATCACCACCTCATTAAGATGTGGAACTGATACTCCCTAGTTGTTTTCTAAGATCTGTTTTCTGCACAGGCCAGAGTGGTGAGTTAAATGAAGAAGGGATGGTTATCATCACTCTTGCTGCTTTCAAGTCTTTGATGGTGGCATTAATGCCCAGGGCCATTTCCCCAGGGTTATGGTATTGCTTCTGGTTTGCTTTTTTGATAGGGAAAGTTCCAGGGGCTTCCAGTAATCCCTTCCTACCATAATTGATTCTTAGCTCATATGTCAAAAAACCAATATGGAAATTCTTCATATTGTTAATTATATTTATTCTAATTATTCACTCAGAAACTGGGGAAGTAGTCACAGGGTGGGTCCATGTGCCAATTTGGTCCACTGTAATTCAGACCTGAGCTATGACTCCTTCTATAGCACCTTACCACTGTAAGCCTTCATTTTGTCTGGTAAGCCACAGTGGTGTTTTGGGAACAAGAATTAGCATTAATTTAGGCCCTGGGTCTAGTAACCACCAAAATGTCTGGATATTTTCTTTTCTCTGAAGAACAGTAATTTAAGAAAATGATTGCAGGTCCCTTAGGGAACGGTTTGGAAGAAGATATATAACATGAACCTGCAGCAGTGAAAGGGTCCTTCCTCAAGGAGATCCATCCTCCCCTTTGGTCAAGGGCCTCTGGTCTGTCAATTGGAACCTGGATCAGGGGCTGTGACTCTTCACTGTGGTGACTCAAGTTTTGGCTACTAGACCTATAGATTTTTCTGTTATATACATTAAGCAATTTTCTGTTACATACATTAAGCAATGTTATATACATTAAGCAATTTCTGTTACATACATTAAGCAATCTATGATTTCGTATGATTTCATACCTGGGGACACATTAACTACCAAAGATCTCTGCAGGCCAAGGGATTCTGACTACTGATACATCCCTGTTGCCCTTTATAATGGATGTGCCCACCTTGTCTTTGCCAGTTAAAGCCTGCCACTTCGCTCTTCTACTTTGGAATTGCATTTTCTTCATTGAAATCACAGGGCCCATCTCAATGGCAATGAGAAATTTGATGAGCTTATAAATACAACTGTCATTGTAATTTAGCATGCCCCTAATAAAAATTTGTGCTTGATTTTTAGCAATATTATCCCTGTGACTGAGAAATAAGAGATACTTTTAGGGGTATCATGGAAGTTCTCTGGTTTCAGACCATGAATTAAGCCTAGAATTAAAGGTCATGACTTGCCATTTTCTTCCAGAAGTGCTGAAGTGCATTCAAAAAAATCCACCTCACACCACAGTCTCTGTAGTCAACATGACTACCATGATAGTCAATGTAGTAGCAATTTAGGCTCCTAAAGGCACATGCTTCAGCAGGTACTTCAGCACAATCTGCCACAGGTAATAACGTGATTGTGATGCCACTACATGCAAAGAATACTAACATTCCAATTTCCTGTTGGCTCAGCACTGTGTTCAAGCCTAAGGTTGCAGCCAACCAAATCCCAAGTTCCATCTGTGTTCTGTTTCAGTACATTTTCTGTTGCTTATAACATAATACCTGAAATGGGGAAATTTGTGAAGAAAAGGAATTTATTTCTTAAAGTTATGGAGGCTGGGAAACCTAAGGTTGAGGAGGCATGTCTGGTAAGAGCCTTCTTGCTGGGGGGGACCCTCCACAGAGACCTGAGGCAGCACAGGGCGTCACATGGTGAGGGAGCTGAGCATGCTAGCCCAAGTCTTCCTTCCTTATAAAGCCACCAGTCCCACTCCCATGATAGTCCATTAATTTAACAACCCACAAATCCAATCCATGAATGGATTAATCGATTCATAAAGGCAGAGTCCTCATGACCCAATCACCTCTTAAAGGTCTCACCTTTCAGTACTGCCACATTGGGGATTAAATTTTAACATGAGTTTTGGAGAGGACAAACACTCAAACCATAGCAGGTCTATCCTCTGGGAACACCCTGCTCCTGGTACCAGTTCTGTCTCAGTCATGGGCCAGTCGGGAGATAGAAAGCACACAGTAATTCAAACAGGGAAAGTTTGATATAAAGAATTATTAACTATAACAAAGGATTGGCATACTGCTTGTAAGCAATAAAGAGAACTCTAAAGAATACAAGGATAGCGGATGTAGGGACCAGCCACTACCCTTCAGGGCTGAGATCCAGACCTCATTGGAGAGGATCTGGCCAAAGCTTACTGGATGGCTGGGAAATTCACCGAGACTGCAAAGCTACTCAAAGGGGTGCTGGAGGGGACCCGTCACAGGAGGTGCCATGCAAGTGACACTCTACCATGGAGCTACATGCATCACTGGAGCCAGGCACCGCAGAAGCTGTATATACTACAAGAACCTGGTGCTGCAGAAGCCATGCACACTGCAAGAGCCTGCCTAGAGGAGCACAAGGTAACCTGGAAAAAAACCCTGCCACCTCCTACAGGGTCCCTCCAGCAACCTCTACTGACAAAGCTTAACTTCTTGCCAGTTGGCAAAGAGGAAATATTTATAGGGTCCATATTTGTTATTGCAGAACAGACAATAAAGAATGAATTTGGAGCTGAGATATAAGTTGATAACTGATACAGTATTTTATCATACTGAAGTTTTCTGATATCAGAGTTATCAATTTTCCTATTGGCTTTTATATTGTTTAAAAAATCAGTTTGTGCATGTGTGTCGTGTGTATGTATGTGCATTTAGATCTTTAGTCCATTTGGAATTTATAGTGTATGGGGTAAGGTGATGATTTAATTTATTCTAAATAACCTCCACGTTCTCTTTAGTTTGAAACGCCATGTATATCATATATAAATTTATGCATGTAAATATGTTTCTCTGTTCCATTCATCTGTTTATTAATTGCTTTACACAATACAGATTTTCTTGTCTGAACAAAGGACTTGGGTTAGGACTTTATACTAAAGTCTGAGGAAGTCTGGCATTTATAGGAAGAATGAAAAGATTAATAGAGGATGGCAAATTTGTTTTCTAAGTGAAACAAATGCTTTGACGTTCATTTGTCTGTTGATCTCTATTAACATACTTTGGTTTTTCACTTGTTAGTAAACACTGCTTAGAAGCACGGGCCGCCATCTTAGCTGTCCTGTCTACCCACTAACTCTAGAATTCGTATTGAGAGGCTGCTGGTTGACCAGAGGCAAAGGCTAGCTTGTAGAAATGCAAATCAATGCTTAGGTTTTAAAGTCTAGGACCAACCCCTGCTTCACCTGGGGTTGGTTCAAGATGTAATCATCTTAGTCCTTCAACCCTGTCTTCCAAGTACAGACAAGAGAATTTCATACATAAAATTAAATAAGAGGTTTAATGGCATTTGGAGTCATTTTTATTCATTCAAATACTCATAGAAATAAAGGTTGGAAAAAGAAGATACGATCACCAGTCAGCTCTAAATGGGAATCTGGATGGAGCTGTTTGAACCTGAAAAGCTGTCAGTTGAAGATTTTCTGCCATATTGGGTAGGAAAACTTCGTCAATCCTTTTTTTGTGTTTAATAGGTACCTGTAATATAAGTAGATATCGGTGTTTATTAAGAACACGGTGAATAATTCTTGTTATAGCATCATAAAAAGTCACTTATTAATGAGACCAAGATCATTGATTCAGTCTGGGTTAGGCCATATAGTATGCCTTCTTGTCTGTATTTTGCCACTTGTCCTAAAGGGAATTGGTCAAGAATGAATCCATCAATGGAAAGCCATTTCCAGTTAAGTAAGAAACCACAGCTCATATTTCAAGTAATCTAAAAATTCCTTAACTTTTTGTCATTTGTGTTAGTGCAGGGCTAATTTTTAGAAAATTAACTGTATTCTTACATTTCAGCCATGTATAAATTCCTCTTCAATCAGTATTTATCTGACTTGTCTCATAGGCCTTGCTTGAGAAGTCAGACCTGAGATCTGAAGAAGTTCCAGCTAACTGTGTACCTTCCCTGGCCTTGAGGTTTTTTGCTTGGGGTTCCCATATTGTACACAGCCACTGGGCCAGTGGGCCACAAGACATTTCATTGTAGGCTTTATTTATTTGGTAGGGCAATGTTCATCAATTAGCCTTAGACCATCACCCTTCTGAAACTCTCAAATATAATAAATCTTCACTAATGCACTTATCTGCTTAGCAGCCTTTTCAACAAGTCACGATCACCAACACCCCCATGGTACTTACAGCTTTCAGGGTGAAATGGAGATGAAGTGATTGTTGAAAGCCCTTGTGATCCTACACATACAAAGTGAACTTTGCTTCTTTTTGAAAAAGGCTTTTGCAGAAACATAGACATACAATTTCACATTTTCAAGAAAGATGACTGCACAGAGATTGGTGAGTCAAGCAAATGGTGGACATTAGTAATGTGGCCCTCACTTGGTCAAGATGGTGTTTGGGTATCTTCCCAACCTGTCTTTCCCCCTTCTTAACTGCATGTTTAGAAATCTTGAAACTTTTGATCCTTATAACTAGACCATCAGCTGCAGAATTACACCATCGAATGACTTGGAATGGCATACTTTTCTCTGAAGGAATGATTAAATCTTTTCCTCTTAATTTTTCATCAGGTAATGGGAAAGAATATTTTTTTTTTTTTTTTTTTTTTTTTTTTTTTTTTTTTTTGAGATGAAGTCTCGCTCTTGTTGCCCAGGCTGGAGTGCAATGGTGCAATCTCAGATCACCGCAACCTCTGCCTCCCAGGTTCAAGCGGTTCTCCTTCCTCAGCCTCCCGAGTACCTGGGATTACAGGTGCCCGCCACTACGCCCAGCTAATTTTTGTATTTTTCATAGAGACAGTGTTTCACCATGTTGGCCAGGCTGGTCTCAAACTCCTGGCCTCAGGTGATCTGCCTGCCTCGGCCTCCCAGAGTGCTGGGATTACAGGCGTGAGCCACCGTGCCCAGCCAGGAGTTCTTAAATGTGTTGATTAGATATGTGAATCTCTAGAAGGGATTCTGAAAGAAAATGGAGCAAAGAGTAAAATATTTACTAAAGCAGTAGAAAGGCAGTGGAAGAGGAAGTATGTGTTGTTTTACATAAACTAAAAACAAACATTTTACGAGTTCTTCAAATACGTGCTAATCTGCATCCCAAGAATTTTCTTGGAAGGATAGATTTCTCACGTGTTTTAAAATGACTTCCGAAACTATTTCTGCTCTGTTGGGGAACTCAGATAAGGAGTCTGATGCTGCTAGTTAATTGTTGAAGATGATTGGGGGAAAAAAGAAATTCAGAGATGGAACACAGCAAGGTGTTGGTACTGATTCCACACCCATTTATTGACTTGTAATTTAGAAGGTGCTATTATAGGATTATTTCAACATCAGAATTTTCTTATCCAGATTCAAGGCATCTACATAAGCTCCTGATATATAATTTTTCTAATGTAAGTCTGAAGTGACCCAAAAACCATGAAATCAAATTGTAAGGCTTTATTGTTTAATGCATGTAAATCAATCTTATTATTACTTAGAGTCTGTGGCCTTTGAATCCATCTTGTTATTTTACTGCCTTTGAGATTAGTCTTTAAAAAGCGTTGCTGGGAGTATCTGGATGATGTGGAGACAGAAGTTGGGGAGTATTGAGCCTGGAATATAAGGTCTATAAAGTTAAAAATGTTAAATTATATCTCTGGTTGCAATGGATAAACCTAGATTATTTTGATTTTTTATTTTTTTGAGAGGGGGGGCCTCACTCTGTTGCCCAGGCTGGAGTGCAGTGGCACGATTATAGCTCACTATAACCTCAAATTCCTGTACCTAGATTTAATTCATAAAATTTAGGGCTTAAAATTGGCATCTAACTCAGCTTATTTTTCAGCTTCATCAATTTTGAGCAAATATGTCAAAACTTGGAGAGAGTTTTTTGCCCAATAGTCACATGACCAAGTAAAAGTGAAGGAGGTGACGAGAGACTTGGACTATGGTAGGTAGAAGCGGATGGACTGAAAGCTACTCAAATTAATAGGAGTTGGGAATTAACCAGATTTGCAGGGTGACAAAGAATAGCTCCCAAATTTCTGGCTTAAGCAACTGGGTATTTGGCACTACCATTTGCTGAAAGAGCATCTCCCCCACCCCAAAAGTAGGAAGGGGGCAGGATAGGAAGATGGGTTCCATTCCTGTTGAACTTGTGAGCCTGAGACGAATGTAGACATTATTCACTGGATATATGGGTCTACAGCTCAGAGGAGAGTTTTGAGCTGCAGATGTAGACTTAGCAAACAGTGATTAAAGCTGTGGGAAATATGCAATTATCTGGAGACAATGTGAGGTGAGAGGAGAAGGGGCCAGAAACAGAAAGATCCCTGAACAACTTCAATGTTTAGAGGTTGGTTACAGTAGGAGGAACTAGAAAAGGAAGCCAGAGGAAGAGAAAAACCACAAGGAGCAGTGCCAGGGGAATAATTAGGAGAAGGGTGTGGTCAGCTGTTTCAAATGCTGCTGAGACGAAATCAGTGAGAATTCAGCAGTGTCCTTTGGACTTGGAGACAGAAGTGAAGGTGATATTGGCAAGAGCAACTGCAATGAAATGGTGGTAAGAAAAATCAGATTGCTGGTGGTGTGGTAAAGACCTATTCTTGGCCCCCAATTGTGAATCTCCCCTAAGTCTTAGAAATAGACCTCACATTTTTTGTTCACACAGCATCCTAGAATAACAACTACATTTCCCAGTCTCCTTTGTGTGTTCTTGGGGCTAAGTGCTGGCCAATGGGATGTATGCAGAAGTGTCACAAGTGACTTCCAGGAAGCATTCCTCAAGCTTCAAGAGAGGGATGGGCCCTCTTTGTTGCCTTCCTCCTTCCTATTGGCCAGAAAGCTTAAGTAGTCATCTTGGACCATGAGGTAGTGAGCAACATTTGGAAGCCACAAGTCGAGAATGGCAAAACCTGAGAGAAATTAAGTGAGGTGAATCACGAAAGTGAGTTTAGGCAGCTCTTTTAAGAAGTCTGACTGGGAAGAGAAAGACTAGGGGCAGAGGAAGGAATATGTCGTCAAGGGGGTGGGGCGGGGGGAGCTATTTTACAGTGAATTTTATGATCCTGGCATATACGTCATAAGTAATTGTTGGTTGCAAGATTAGAGGGATGCATGGATGGGAAATGCAAGTATGTAGAAAAGAAGCAGATAGTTCAAGGCCCCTGAGAAGGTAGCAGCTGATGGGCCCTTTACATAGGGATTGGCCTGGGGAAGAAAAGGGACATCCTTTACATGTTCACAGGAGGGAAGGAGAAGCAGCAGAGTACAGATGTAGGTGGGCTGGGAGACAGGGAGAAGATGGCATTCCTGTCTGAGGGTTTCTAATTTCTCTGTGAAGTGGGAGATGAAAGGATGAGGGGTTGGGGGGAGTGTATGAAGGTCTGAGGAGACAAGGCAGATTTAAAACAGTTGCTGCAGAGAGGAGAGAGTGAGCTGACCCAACCCTCAACTCCAGTGGAGGAGCAGGTAAGCTGGGCCTAAGCCAACCAGGCATCTTAGGCTGTGGCTCCACCGATTTGTTCAAAATTGGCAACATGACCCAAGTCAGTGCAGGCAGAGCCCAGTTCTTTTTAACTGTCCCATCTCCACACCCTGCTCCTGCCATGCTGAGCATGAACAGACGGAAGCTACAGAGGTGGCTGCCATCTTGCTTTCAAAGAGCCTTGCTTCCTTTCTGCTCCCAGCCTCCTCAGAGCCAGAGATGGAGAGAGTGAAAGCAGTCCTCGTGAAGTAGTTCAAACCTTGATGAAGCTACCTTTAGCCAGGCCTCTTCTCAACATTTTACAGTTTTATGAGCCAAGTGGTTTCATTTTTTTCTTAAGCATTTCTAAAATAATTGATTTAGAAAAAAATCTTCATTTCTCAGAAGTTGCAAAATCCTAGGGGAATCACGTTAATGGCAAGGAAAGAGAGTGTGCCCTTTGAGTGCACCTATGCAGGATGCACCAGCAGGGATGCTGCTGTGGCTGCTGCTGCAGAAGACCCCTGGGTCACTTTGAGACTCCAGTTGGACAACAGCGGAGGAAGGAGTGGGAATATGGCTGACTTTTACTGCTTAGCATTAGCAGTATGGGTGATAGCTGACTGTGCCCTCAAACCCCTCCTCTACTTCCTGGGAAAGAAGCTTCCTTCCCACTCCTGCTCCCGCCCCAGTCCTGGGAATTAGGGTCTCCCCCACTTGCCTCATGCCTCACTCTGGTTCTCCTTCACAATAGGCAAGTGTTGGAGGACATGGATGGCAGTTCACTAGGACGCATTATCCCAGGAAGGGATTAGAAAGATGCTTGGCTAGGCTGCAGGCAGCGGTGAAAGGGAGAGAAAGAAAAAATCCCCTGGCACATGGAGAAGACAGTGTAAGGTACAGAACTGCATAGGGTCAGGTGCCAAAGTAGGGCCCTTGTGTGCTCTTGATGCCCTTTGTGTTGGGGCTGGGGCAGCAGCAACAACCAGTAGCTGGGGCAGGGGACACCAGCTCCCAATGTCAGGTCCAGGCAGCAACCCAGAGGCAGGAAGGAGGGCCCTGTGAGCTTTACTACCAAGTCCAGCTCTGCTCTTAGTAAACCCAAAGTAATTTCATCTGTGACTTTGTGCTCCTGAAAGGCTGTGTTTCCTCAGCTCATTCACGCTGGAAAGTAGCCAAAAGGAAATACAGATAAAGGGCTAAACACATGTATGCAAGTATAGTAACCAACACTTGCACAATTACTAAGTGCCACTAAGGTGTCAGACAGGAATTACTTCATTTAATCTAGGAGCAAGCCTTTGAGTGAGTATTCCCATTTTACAGAGAGGCTAATTAAGGTCTAAGGTCATGCAGCTAGCAGTGACAGAGCCAGGGCCTGAATTCTGGTTGTTTCACTCCAAAGCCCATATACTCAACTACCAGGCTATGTACAGAACAGGAAAGAAGAGACATGGCCAATCATAACAACAGGCCAATCATGGTTAGTGATATTTGGTGATATTTCTTTTTTTTTGAGACGGAGTCTTGCTCTGTCGCCCAGGCTGGAGTGCAGTGGCGCAATCTCGGCTCACTGCAAACTCCGCCTCCCGGGTTCATGCCATTCTCCTGCCTCAGCCTCTCCGAGTAGCTGGGACTACAGGCGCCCGCCACCACGCCCAGCTAATTTTTTTTTTTTTGTATTTTTATTAGAGACGGGGTTTCACCGTGGTCTCAATCTCCTGACCTCGTGATCCGCCTGCCTCGGCCTCCCAAGGTGCTGGGATTACAAGCGTGAGCCACCGCGCCCGGCCTGGTGATATTTCTAATAGTCAGATCTAGAAGAGAACTTAGAATGTATTTAGTCCTCATCTTATAGAGGAGGAAGCTGGTTTAGAGACATCCTGGGGTCTGGCCTCGGCTCCATGCTGCCTGCACTGCTCAGAGAGCTATTTTGATTGTTATATTCAAGGACACCCCAAACCCCCAGCACCCAAGAATCATCACGTACTTTATGAATAACTGAGAAATGGGGTCATTGGTATCCCAAAGCATTAAGATGTCTCAAAATCCAATGAACTGGTTCTGGGACCAGATTGTGTGTGTGTGTGTGTGTGTGTGTGTGTGTGTGTGTGTGTGTGTGTGTGTGTGTGTTTGAGACGGAGTCTTGCTCTGTCACCAGGCTGGAGTGCAATGGCTCCATTTCAGCTCACTGCAACCTCCAACTCCCGGGTTCAAGCAGTTCTCCTACCTCAGCCTCCCGAGTAGCTGGAATTACAGGTGTGTGTCACCATGCCCAGCTAATTTTTGTATTTTTAGTAGAGACGGGGTTTCACCATGTTGGCCAGGATAGTTGCAATCTCCCGACCTCGTGATCCGCCCACCTCGGCCTCCCAAAGTGCTGGGATTACAGTTGTGAGCCACTGTGTCCAGCCAAGACCAGTTTTTTATGACTGAAACCTTTTAGTGTTGTATGTCAGTACTCCAAGGTGCTAAAGTAGGAAGTTTTGACTGTAAATCAGAATTACGGTTTATCCATTTATGTGTCATTCAACAAACATTGTGGAGGACCCACTCAATAACCACTGGATAGTTATTGACTCAGTCCTCCCTGAGCCCCTGAGCCCCTCCTCAGTTCAGACCCCAGAGACTGGGAGGGTTTTCTAGCCAGAGCAGGGGGTATCCTTACCGCCTGATGACCCGTGGGGACAGCTGACCGCTGGGCATCGTGAAGCTGACTCTGCCGCTCCTCTACACGCTGGAGAGCATCCAGCTTCACACTGCGCTCCTGGGCAAGCCAGCTTCTCATCTGAGGGGAAAATGAGAAGCAGAGATGCTTTGTGCTCACTTTCATTTCCTCGGTTCACAGGGGGTTCCTAGGAAGAATGGGTGTCCCAGGCTACCCTGCAAAGAGAACTGGCTCTGGCCTGATTAGGCTCAGCTCAGCCTTCTGAGAATCAAGAACTTCAGGAAGACCAAGAACTTAACCAAAAAGGAACAGTCCGTGGAATCCCTTATACCTTATAATAGCTAGGAACTTATTCACAAGGTTATATCATTCATGTTTATTTCATCAGATAGGTAGAGGAAGAGGGGAGTGAGGGCCCAGTGCACACAGGGCCTTGGAGGCCCAGCCACTGCATCTACAATGAGGACTTGTCAGAGCCCCTGGACAGTTTCAAACAGAGGAAAGACTTGATCTCTGTCCTAGATCTCTGCTCTCAGCTCAGCATCTGCCAGGAATGCCCTGTTCTGACAAGCCCATCTCCAGAAGCAACCTTTGTATTGGCTTGTATGGCTCTCCCCCAGCACAGCTAGCCCACACTCCCCAGCCAGACAGTGCCCGGGTCCAAAGTGTATCATCTCATCTGCACAGATCACAGGTGTGCTTTTTCAATTTATAATCTCCTAATTGTTTTTACTTGTGGAAAACTAATACGTACTGTAGTGGTTTGAAAGTACCCCCCAAATTTCATGTCTACCTGGAACCTCAGAATGTGACCTTATTGGGAAATAGGGTCTTCATAGATGGACTTGTTAGGATGAGGTCATACTGGATTTAGGGTGAGCCCTGAATCTAATGACTGTTGTCCTTATAAAGAAGATAGGATGAGGATACAGACAGTCAGAGGAGCACACAGGAAGAAGGCTCCGTGATGACAGAGGCAGGATTGGAGTGAGGTAACTACAAGCCGAGGAATGCCAGAGACCAAAATGTGACTAAGAAGAGACATGGAACAGATTCTTCCTCAGAGCCTCCAAAAGGAACCAGCCTTGCCAGCACATTAGTTTCAGGCTTCTGGCCTCCCGAGCTGTGAAGGAATGCGTTTTTATTCTATTAAGCCACCCAGTTTGTGATAGTTTATTAAGGCAACCCTAGGAAGTGAATACACGTGCTAATCTCAAGCATTCAGCCACGTGTGTTGTACATCCCACTCTGCCTATACATACCCGGCCAGAAGGCCCTTGCATAGTATTGCCCTAAACATTAAAGTGGGCTCTTCCTTATGTCGGGGGGCTCCCAAGCATAGTTTAAATTTCAGAAGATTACCAGAGCTCCAGAGTTAGGAAAACTTCCTAATATAAACTAGGTCCAAAGTCCCTCTCCATACTGTAGGGATTTGTGTAGGATCCTCATTCCCTATAGGCTGGTGCCAAGGAAACATATCAAGATTTCCTGAGCCAGTCTGGCACTAGGAAACCTGAGAAATACCAGCAAGAAAGCGTGCTTCCTCAGGACCTCATTGTGTTAGGTCACTCACCCCAATGTCACAGAGGCTGGTGAAGTGACTTGCCCAAGGCCACACAGCCAGGATTTGAGTCCAGGTCTACCTACCTGTTTCCAAGGCTGTCTACCTTCACATTCCCAACAAAAATATCAACAGCCAAAATTTACTGAGAGCTATGTATCACACCGTGATTTTGCTGTTGTTTTGAGACAAACTCTCACTCTGTCACGCAGGCTGGAGTGCATTGGCACAATCTCGGCTCACTGCAACCAGGTTCAAGTGATCCTCCCACCTCAGCCCTCCGAGTAGCTGGGACCACAGATGCACACCACCACCCCTGGCTAATTTTTGTATTTTTTGTAGAAACAGGGTTTCACCATGTTGCCCAAGCAATCCTCCCACCTTGGCCTCCCAAAGTGCTGGGATTACAGGAGTGAGCCACCGCGCCTGGCCTGTTTATTTTTGTTAATTTTTTACTTTTTTTTATTTTTTAGAGACAGGGTCTTACTCTTTCACCCAGGCTGGAGTACAGTGGCATAATCTTAGTTTACTGCTGGCTTGAACTCCTGGGCTCAAGAGATCCTCCTGCCTCAGCCTCCCAAGCAGCTGGGACTACAGGCATGCCTGTTTGAGGCCTGGTTTTAAGGGCTTTATTTGAATTACCTAATTTCCTAATTTAATCATCCCCCAAATTCAGTGAAATGAGTACATTGTTTCCATTGTAATGATGAAGAAACCAAAGCATAGGGAGGCCACAGACCTTGCCCAAAGCCACACCGCTGGAGGGCCGGCGGTATGAACCACTCAGTTCCACTCCAGGGCCTGTGTTCTAAATCACTGGTCCCCAACCTTTTTGGCACCAGGTATTGGTTTCATGGAAGACAGTTTTTCCACGGGGTGGGGGCAAATGGTTTCAAGATGAAGCTGTTCTACCTCAGATCATCAGGCACTAGCTAGATTCTCATAAGGAGCAGGCAACCTAGATCCCTCACATGTGCAGTTCACAATAGGGTTTGTGCTCCTATGAGAATCTAAGGAGCATTGGTCTGACAGGAGGCGGAGCTCAGGCAGTTATGCTGTCTGCTGCTCATCTTCTGCTGTGCAGCCCAGTTTCACAGGCTATGGACCCCTGCCAGTCCACAGCCCGGGAGTTGGAAACCCCTGCAATAAATGACCTCAACCAGGTGCAGGCAACAGGTTAGGACACTGAGGCTCTCCGAGGTCAGACAGTGAATATCTGCCCATGGAGTCAGAGGCCAGAGATAGATTAAAGAAGCCACTTCTGGCTGGAAGGGGCCGGGGATGAGGGTGAGGGGCTCGGGTCTTGCTGGCTGAGGATTGCTGTTTAGAGTAGGTAGGCGCAGGGACACTTGAGCTGTCAGGAGAGCTGGAGGTGTACTCTACAAAGGGCCAATGGCTTATACATACATATGATAAAGTGCACATTTGTTGAGAGAAACCTCAAAATATTTGTTTTGACCACCTCTAGAATCTCTGCCATGAAACAAATAATTAACTAGAGAAAACCTTTAAGAAATGAATCTATGAACTTCTCTGTTTTTGTGGTGGCTTTTAGAAAAGCATAATTTGTAACAAAATTAGGATGCCAAAGTTTTCTTATAGGTTCATATTTTTGTTTACTTTTCAGGCAATAAATATGAAATTCTAATTTTTGTTCTAAAGCTACTCATTTTCTCTACCCGTTTCTATATAAATATTTTCTTTAGCTTTTACTCAATTCAAATTTTAATCTTTTTTTGTCATTTTTATGGATAGAATTCTCCTTATTGATCTCTTCCTTGAACACTTACTTGACCAGGGGCTGGGCGCGGTGGCTCACGCCTATAATCCCAGCACTTTGGGAGGCCAAGGCAGGCGGATCACCTGAGGTCAGGAGTTCGAGACCAGCCTGGCCAACGTGGTAAAACCCCGTCTCTACTAAAAATACAAAAATTAGCTGGGCATAGTGGCTCGTGGCTCATGCCTGTAGCCCCAGCTACAAAGGAGGCTGAGGTGGGAGAATTGCTTGAATCTGGGAGGTAGAGGTTGCAGTGAGCCAAGATTACACCACTGCACTCCAGTCTGGGTGACAGATGAGACTCTGTCTCAAAAAAAAGAAAAAAAAAAAAACACTTGACCAATAATTTATCTTTCAATTTCCATCTCCTTCTATCTCTGATGAATGAATTCAGTGATTTGCTCATTCAGTGGATATGTGTGAGGCGCCTGCTTTGGAAATTACTTTTTCCTTTTTTATTGAATTACATTGTTTTCTGCTTTGTTAAAACGTATTAATCCACATCTACATTCTAGTATTCTCTTCTATTTCTTTGTTGTTAGGTATAGTTAACAAAATACATTGGATCTGCAAACCACTTTTGCCTTTCATTTTTGTCTCTGCAGTTCCTGAAACACTTGAATAAAATCTTGTCATAGCCTCCATTAACACTTGCTGCTTTTCCAGGTTACTTCTTGGAATTTTCTAAAAGATTCCTAGTTCAAAGATAAGAGCTGGGTAGAAACAGGGTTTTCCAGTAGGTTACAGGGGTCCTGAGATTCCGAGCCCTGAGGCAGCCAAGCCACCATGGCCTGCCCAGCAATACCTGTGGTATGGGGAGACACTGTGGGGAGAGAGGCTGCCATTCTCCTGGGCTGCCTATAAGTGACAGAGGTTGAGAAACACTGCTGTGGGGGACAGGAGAGAGGCATGGGCACGCAGGGGAAGGATGCAGCAGCCCTCACTGGGGCACCAGGTGCACTCTGGTTGGACACTCCCTCTTACTGAGGTTTACCTGGTGGAGGTCCCTCTTCATTTTTTTCTGCTGCAGTTGGCCCAGCTTAGAAGCCTTCTCAGCCTCCTTGCTAAGGAGCTGCAGTTGCTGTTCTTTTTGCCCCACATCTTCCAAGAGCTTCTCCATCCTGGATGTTTTCATGAAATGCAGCTGCTGCTGGGTGAGAGCTTCCTGGGTCACTCTATGTTCTAACTCCTTCAGCAGTTGAGCCTGTGGCAGGAAAACACCAAAAGAAAGGAGGAGGCAGGGAGCCTTTCTTCCCAGCAGAAGTGGGGAGAGGTTGGACAGCATAATAACCATCCCCTCCTTTGGGGCTCAGGGACACAACTACATGGTGTATTCCTAGGCTCTAGAAAATGCTGCCCAATGATTCTGTCCTGTGCCAGCAAGAGCACCAGGATCTAGCCTAGCCTGGCATTTACACTGTGAGCCCTGCAGTGACAGTCAGAGGGAAGCAGAACAGACACCAAAAGCCAGGCACGCAATCACGCCACTGTACAGCAGTACCAGGGCAAATAATTTGGTCTTTTAATACCCAGATTTGATAATATGTATCAGCTTACTAACCAGATAATCATATCTAGCACAAACAACATTTACATTGTCGTGGAGCCTTTGTCAGGAGGTAGCCGTGGAAGCATTTAACACCAAGGAGACGGAGCCATGCCATACACACAATGAGCGAAGATAGGAGGTTCTGATTTAGGCTCTGTTTTCACTTCCAAAAATCTGGGGAAGTCAGATTCTAGATAGTTAAAGAAGGATAAGGGTAGAAATAATTTGGTTCTGTT
Organism: Nomascus leucogenys; assembly: GCF_006542625.1. Taxonomy (NCBI): domain Eukaryota; kingdom Metazoa; phylum Chordata; class Mammalia; order Primates; family Hylobatidae; genus Nomascus; species Nomascus leucogenys. The sequence goes on along the minus strand of NC_044383.1, from coordinate 95,742,595 downwards.
CCAAAGTTTTTCTAATAAGTATTATCCTAAGTACTAGATGGTCAATACTTAATATTATTATTCATACCTGTATGATGACTTTACAGTTTATAATGTACTTTACATAGTTAACTCATCTGATGCAGAATCATGGAGGAATTAGGGTCCAAGATGAACAAATTAAATTTCATGCTTTAAATATGCCTAGCTTTCCCAGGCTGTTACTTCAACTCGGCTGTTCTCACTCTAAACCTAGAGTCGCCCTGCTTCATTCATGCCCAGAAGGTTGGCACAGTAAGGAAATGCTTAGGCTTAGAATGCCTTTATTTTGGTGCCAGCCCCTATCGCACAGCAGTAACTTCTGGAAGTGAGACACAGTATGGATCATTGGGACAGGACAGAGTCTCGCGTGGGGGATAATACTGCAAAGCTGGACCACACTCTACTTGCCAAGGATTGTTGTCAACTGAAAGTGTGCTGCTTGCCCCATGAAAGCCTGTGTTCAAGGCAGAGGCCTAGATCACAGGATCCCAGGACAGCCTCTAGCAAAAAGATCCTCAAAGAAATGGACACACACACACACACACACACACACACACACACGTATGTGATAATGATCTTGCTTATGAGTAATATTTTCTCAGCCGCATATGAGTAAGAACAATAGCCTTTTGGCCACCACCCTTGGTTTCCGGGCTGGAGAGGAGGGAGGAGAAGGGAAGCCCAAGTCCAGGCCATCTTTTCCTGGATGTGCCATCTGTGTGGCTTCAGGCTGTGGTGCTCTGGTGACTGCTCCTGGCAGCCACAGCACCAAGTGTGGTGGCCACGTTCAGCTTTGCAGAGTTAACTGCAAAGGGAACAAGGAAGAGGCTCTGAGGCTTGGATATCTGGCTGTCCTGCTGCTTCCATATCCTCGCGCTGTCGGCCTGTGCCCTGGCCAGGGCCTGCCTGAGAGCCAGGACCTGCTGACGAAATAAACCCATTTCTCGCTCTGCCATCAGCTTGATGCGCAAATACTCTTTTTTACTTTGAATAGATTCCTGTAAACATCCCAAACACAGTAAGATAGGAAATAGGTTTCCTTTCCAGATTTTTAGTTTCAAAAGCAGTATCTAAACCACTTTCCCATCCATTCTTCTTTCAAACTTCTGGTAAAAGGGAGCTCCTGCTAGTCACTGCTTCCATGATTTTATTTTATTTTATTGTTTATTTATTTAGAGATGGAGTCTTTCTCTGTCAACCCAGCCTGGAGTACAGTGGTACAATCTTGGCTCACTGCAACCTTTACCTCCCAGGTTCAAGCAATTCTTCTGCCTCAGCCTCCTGAGTAGCTGAGACTACAGGTGCCCGCCACCACACCCGGCTAATTTTTTTGTATTTTTAGTAGAGATTGGGTTTCATCATGTTGGCCAGGCTGCTCTCAAACTCCTGACCTCAGGTGATCTGCCCACCTTGGTCTCTCAAAGTGCTGGGATTACAGGCATGAGCCACCATGTCCAGCCTGCTTCCATGATTTTAATTCAGAAGAGGGTAACATATCAGAGTAAATACTTTCAGAAACAGGACGTGAAAGTTTCCAAATAGCTATCAATATGCGCTTTGGATTCAATTTGCCTTAAAGCAGATTTCTCACTTATTATTTTGTGACTTCATTTTCCTCAGATAATCATGTATGAAACCCAAAGATATGCAGTATTTTGACAAAGCAGCCTCAAGCCCTTGGTGAAGCTTTTCCTCCATCTTTTCACTGCCCTCCCTTATGCTGAATTCTCTGATCTGTTCTTTCTTGCCCCTTTTGCTTCTGCCCCCTTTCTATTTCTCCTGAAGTTCTCACATGGCCTGTTCCCAGGAAAAATCGCCAACTGTCAGGTCCTTCAGGATGGTTGGCCCTGCCACCTGAGACCAGTGCCACTCACAGCTACAGTGACACCATGGCAGCTGCAGCCATGGAGGCTTGGGATCAGCCATCCTGGGGACTGTCTGGGCCTCCCCCACCAGAGCTCACCTTCTCTGCCCTGCTTAGCTGGGCCTGGAAGTGTGCCTGCTGCACAGCCAGCCTCCAGCAGCCCAGGCTCCTCACTTTGCACACCAGGGTGGCCAGGCTGCAGTTGTCCTGCTCCAAGGCCCACAGCTGTTCCTGCTAAGAAGTCTCATTTTCAGGAAAGGCTGCCCCCAACATTTTCATAGGAAGGGCACAAACCCTAACATCAGAAACATGCATTCCAGAAGATGACACAATTGTGCAGTACGTCCCTGTGCCCTCTTTACAATGCCTGATGCAATGCTTTCTCAGAGAAATCAGGCTGGAATGCTAACAGGGTGAATGGTGGAGTCAGATGCTAGGATGAAATGCTGATATCACATTGCTAAATGAAATCACATACTTTGGCTGGGTTTTCTTTCATTCCTTCATCAGGGCTGGCAGAGCCCCATTTTTTCTTTAGGTCCTTCATATTGTCAATCCCTTCTGTTCTCACTTCACCGATGAGCTCACACACTTTCTGGATCAAATTAAGCTGATTCTCATCCAGCTTCTCCTGCAAATTGCAGAATCAAGTCAAGGAAGTAAAATGGATTTGGGTAGTGTGAAGGGCAGTTGAAGAAAAGCCATTTTGCCTTCTACAACTTAACTTTTGTAAGTAATTTCACATTAAGATATCACCTACTCAGACAATTATTCTGACATGTACTATAAGGAAGTCACACTTAGCGGCCCCCTGAGTGCTGTCTTTTATTCACAGGGCTTCATCATCTGGACACCAGCACATCTTAGATTGTGCCTTCCTTGTCAACACCAAGGCAAGCTGAGCCAGGAGGACAGTGGAAGGTCACACAGGTAGAAAACCTGCTGACCAAACTGCCCCTGGTAAGAGTTACTTGGGAAGCTGAACCAAAGATTTTTGCTGCTAGTTGACTCACAGCAGAATGTGACCAGACAAGACACTGCAGATGAGCCACTCCTGAGGAGCTCTGTTAAATATAGATAAAGTGGAGGAGGGAGTCAGGCTGGCTGCCTTCCTATTTAGGATCTAGCAGAAACCTCATTAGGAAATATTCCGTTCTGAATGGCTTCTGGCTAAATGGCTTGTGAGGAAACAGCTTGATCAATGGTAAGTACAACTGAAGACCCAGTGCTATGGACTGAATCGTGTCTTCCTCAGATTCATATGTTGAAACCCTAACCAGCAATGTGACAGCATCTAGAGATAGGATCTTTAAGAGGTAATTAAGATTAAAATGAGGACATAAGGGTGAGGCTCTATTGCAATAAACTGTGGCCTTATAGGAAGAGGGAGAGAAAGAGACCTTTTTTTCCCTCTCTTCCATGTGAGGACAGTGAGAAGGCAGCCACCTGCAAGCCAGGAAGCATGCCCTCAGCCAGAAGCAGACCACGCTGGCACCCTGATCTCAGACTTCTGGCTTCCAGAACTGTGAGAAATACACTTTCTGTTGTTTAAGCTGTGCAGCCTATCATATTTTGTTATGGCAGCCTGAGCAGACTAAGACACCCAGTGTCTCTGGGGTGAGAGGTAGGGTAGGGGTGTCCTCTCACTTCTAAACCACTTCCCTGGAGAGGAAGGCAGGAGGAGGTTGCCCAGCTGGGAGCCATGGAGGGAAGCCTGGCTCTGGCCACACAACAGAAGCTTTAGCACTTCGTGGGACCCTGGAATATAACAGGGATTCCCTGCTGTAGGAGGCTTGGTGGAACTACTTCAGCCTGGGAAACAGAGAGAATCTACTTTTTAACTGGGAATCTGGCAGAAGCTAAAAGGAACTTAAGACATTTCTCAACAATCTCACACCTGAAAGATGGCTTAGCAAATTCCAGCTGTCACTGTCTGCCCATCCTTCTCCTGCAGCACCAGACCTAATACATTTTGGGTTTGATCCCTTAATATGTGTAAGCATTTACACTGCAAGTAAGAGGAAATTCTCGCTGGAATGACCAGGCCAAGGTGAGTACTGGTGGAAGCTCCTGTTAACCTAGCAACCCTCAGGGCCACTCTGCAATCCTGGGGAGAGACGCAAGGACCCAAATGGGGCTGGCTTTGGGGTGTATCCAATAGCAGGGAAGGGGACAGGGTTGGGGGAAGCTGTGGACTTGCAGGTGGTAGGTTGTACTGAAATTCACACCAGTGAGTCAGCTGGACCAGTCTCCCTGATGGCCCATTTTAGGCATGGGGCATCTATCTTATGGCTGCTCAAACATCAGATGAAAGCGATTGGCTTCCACAGTGCTGCGGGTGCACGCGCGCCCCATCGCTTCTGCAATGGGTCTTTGCTGACATTGAATGTGAGAGTGAGGCTGGCAGGCATTTTGAGGGTTGGAAAAAATTGTGGAAGCTGATTCAAATTCTGAATGTGTCCAGGGAGTTCTCCAGAGGCACCTGCTGCTACCTACATAAGGTCTGGCCTGGCCCAGGCACTGTAGTCTGGAAAGTCACACTAACAGATAAAATGGTGGTAGAAACTGGGGAGGTGGGGGATTGGGGGGAGCAGAACACTCTCTCCTCCCAACAGCAATCAGACAGTGACAATGGCAACTGTCAACAGAGGGTAAAAAAAAGACTTCTATATTATCCCCAAATTCAGTGTCTGTCGTGGTTAATGACAACCCATTGCTGACTCTCTTTCTGCAGTGAAAGCTTAGAGCTAGAAAATTCTTGGGCCTAAGAATCTCTTGTTACCACAAAGCCCATCATTCTGTCATCGATCCCTGGGTGTGCAGCCACCATGGGAATCTGTTACACTCGGCTCCCCAGTGGGTGGCCCAGACGTTCAACACGGGACACTTACTTTTATGTGTAAACAGGTCTCAAACAAAGCTCGGACTAATGCTTCGTATTCTTCTTGGACTTCTTTTCTAATCTACTTCTTGAGATTCAGATTCACCTCTTCCCAGTCTGTGAGTTGGGCTCTTAGAGCGGTGATTTCCATGCTCATATCATGACTGAGCTCTGCAATCCAGAAGCATGAGAAAGTGTGTGTGTGTGTTTAGGAGTTTCAAACTGCTACTACAAAATAGTTTCTTATAGATCAGTATTGAATTTCACTGCTATTTTAAACCTAAAGAAGAGAGTGAACATTCTGCTGCATAAATGTGGGCAGAAGAATTTAAGGACAATTCAAAGGTCCCAGAACAGTGCCAGGCACTGACTGGTGAATAAGTGACCCCAGAAAAGCCACTACATAGGCCCTTTTCAGTTAGAGAAAAATACTTCAACTGTCTTGGCCTCCATTTCCAAACTGGCCTCCCCTTGACACCTCAGCCCAAACATCCCTTTTCTTTTTTGGAATGCATTTTATTTTATTTATTTATTTATTTTGAGACAGAGTTTTGCCCTTGTTGCCCAGGCTGGAGCGATCTTGGCCCACTGCAACCTCCACCTCCTGGGTTCAGGCAATGCTCCTGCCTCAGCCTCCCGAGTAGCTGGGATTACAGGCGTGCGCCACCACACTTGGCTAATTTTGTATTTTTAGTACAGACAGGGTTTCTCCATGTTGGTCAGGTTGGTCTGGAACTTCTGACCTCAGGTGATCTACCCACCTTGGCCTCCCAAAGTGCTGGGATTACAGGCGTGAGTCACCACGTCTGACCTGGAATGCACCTTAACTGGCATCAAAAGAAAACAAGCAACAACAACAAAACTCCCCAAAGTAACAACAAAAACAGAACAAAACAAAACCAGTACAAAATAACAAAAGCGACCAAAAAACTCAAGAAAAAAAATGCACCCTAAGGAGGGTTGCTCACCAAAAGTGAAAGCACACTCCTTGGTGTTCCTGCAGTGGACCTTCACTGACGGGACTTCTATGGGTGACACAAGCAAATGACTCTAAGGCATCCCATAGCTGGCTAACCCTGAGAGAGTGGATGTGAGAAACGGAGAAGAGAAACTTTTAATAGGAAGTGACCTACCTGGCCAGCACTGTCTTCAGGTGGACCCTGGCCTCTTTGTGTAGCATATAATTCCTGGGCAGGAGAAAGCAGTACACAACAAAACTCAAACATTTAGTCTTCCAACCATGGCTCAAGTCAGTACAGCACATTCCAAACACCTCCTATTTGTGTTAATGGAGCCCCATTTTGAGAACCTTAGGCTGTGCCTGGAGCTGAGACTGTGTGAGTTGCCCCACTGGACTTCAGGATGCCTAACACAGCCTCAAAAGACAACATTGACTTCCAGGTACCCACACTGATGCCAAGAACTGAGTAATGGGGATAGGCCAAAAGGGGGGTGGCTCCAAGGCTCATTGTTCATCATTTTAATGCTTCATTTGGTGTTTTGGCTAGTGGTTTAGATTTTTGAACTTTTCTAAGGTATAAACTAAAACCACACTAAACCTCTGATTCAATCTACCTTCACAATAGTGGGCAGCCCAGGGCAGGAGGACTGACTCTTCCATCCCACCAGTGGGCTCATATTTTAAGGAAGTCTCCAGTGAGACTGACCCATGACATGCTTCCTGAAGAGAGAGTTTACTCAAGGATCCTGGCTTCTTTCCCAGACCAGGAACAGCACATGGTGCCTTGTGTTTGCCGAGGGTGGAAAGGACAGCTACGCACTTTCCCCTGGAGGGCCAGCCCCTTTGTTGCTCACCTTTTGTATTCCCCACCGGACACCTCCCAAGCACATAACCTAGTGTGCAACTGAGAACACCAGAGCCCAAGAGAATGACTGAGCCAATGAGTAGAGAGATTTGAGGGTACCATTCACTCTCAGTTCTGGCATAAGAACCACTGTATGTATCCCAACCCCCTCAGCTTTACTTTTCTCTTCTGAATGCCTCCTGAGCCTCCTTGCCCACGCCCATTCCCCACTGCAGTTCTCCTCTCTCTGGGAACCTACTTGCTCTTTCTGGCTGAGCCTCTGCCTAGCACGATGCAACACATGCTCATAGCACATGGAGTAGGTCTCAAAGTTGCTGCATTCTCTTGCCATCACATCACAACCCAGGGAAAGGAGGTAGGCCTCAAGGTGATTTTTCCTGAAAGTGATCTGAAAGGAAAGAGGCATTCATTATTCACAGCCACTCCAGCAGTGCAGCCTCATCATGCCAGGGCCCCAGGCACTCTTTGCCTTGGCTCACAGACCCACTTTTGTTTCTCCTCTATATCCAACATGGGCTCTAGTCTTGCAAGCCTCTCTTTCAGGTCAGCTTTGAACGTTTGTAGGGACACGAGGACAATGGAAGCCCACATAGCATGTGTCGAAACATTGAAAGGTTATAAATCAAACTAACAAACTATCAGAATGAAATGTTTAATTCTCCCACCTTGAAAAACAGACCTGAAAAATGACCTGGAAAGCCAGATTTGAATTTATTATTCGTGGACTACTCTGAGTTTTTTTTTTTTTTTTAGATGGGGTCTTGCTCTGTCGCCCAGGCTGGAGTGCAGTGGTATGATCTCAGCTCACTGCAGCCTTCGCCTCCCAAGTTCAAGCAATTCTTCCACCTCAGCCTCCCAAATAGCTGGGATTACAAGGGTGCACCACCACACCCAGCTAATTTTTGTATTTTTAGTAGAGATGGGGTTTCACCATGTTGGCCAGGCTGGTCTCAAACTTCTGACCTCAGGTGATCCAGCTGCCTCAGCCTCCCAAAGTGCTGGGATTACAGGCGTGAGAGTCACCCGGCCGACTACTCTCAGTTCTATGCTGAAGTGTGGTGACCTGGGGGGGGACTGGTCCCCAACCTATAGTTTACAGTGTGACCCCCTTCTCTTCCCAGCTCTGGCCTCACGTCATGCTGTGAGGTCTTCACATGCCTGTCAGTGGACATCCTAGCCTGCATGTCCAAACTCCATCCACACGCCCAGTCGCCCCTTGGCCACTTCCAGGCCAGGGGTGTGCACACTAGGGATGAGGTCCACTCTCACTCTGAGGAAGGTGATCCATGAAGGAGGCCCATTCAGGCCAGGGACTCAGGGAATTCCAGGTCCCAGGTACTTAGAGCATGGTCTAAAATGAAGGCCAGGGCTCTGAGTGGATATGTCCCTGTGGCCCAGGGGATTTCTTACCTTGTGAGGAAGATCATGGCTGGAAAAAGGCCAGAGAGGGGCCCTCTGGTATATGGGGTATCTGGCAGGGGCTTCTCTTGCTCTGGTCTAAGGGCCACACAGCTCATTCTCTAGGCAATTCCACTCATTCCCTTTCTCCAGGAGACTGGGCATAGTTTTTGAATAGGTGGCAATTAAGGAACAGCCCAACCTTCCAAGGCAGGCTTAGATTTAGGTTCTGGAGAGAAATGGAAGCCAATATTTGGAAGGTAGGACAGACCTACCCAACTAGGACCTGCATATCTATGCGAGTGTGTTTGTCCCTCTGTGCATCAATGAGTGCATGTGTGTGTGTGTGTGTATCTATCTGCAGGGATGGGAGGGTGAGAAAGTTTATGGGGCCAAGTCTAAGACCCAGCCTACACTGTAATGTGAGTTTTATCTGTGACACTTCTGGGGTCAGGCCATCTCTAGCTCCCTGGCCATCTGCCATTGAAGCCAGCCTGTCCTTTGAGCCTGGGGGATCCTCCTGGCTCTGATTTGCTTGTCCTGGAAGGCCCAGGGCACTGTCCTATCATTGCAACCCCAGTGCTCCACTGACCTCCAGGGAAAGCCCACCATGGGCTTGGCCAAGGTAAGTTATTGAGGTAAACTAGCAGAGATGGCAAATAGCAGTAAGACGAGCCCTGATGGAGGAGTGAGGACAGTGGCTCACTCGCTGCAGCTGGGGAAGGGAGACAGGATGCTATTTTGGAGGCAAGCTGACAGTATTTATGACAACATTTTACATGCTTGTGACTTTTGACCTCGTAGCTCCTCTTCTAGGAATTTAGGGAATAAAAGTTATTCACGAAAATATATGTAAACAGATATTCTTTATATTTTTTCTAATAGAAAAGAAAAATGGAAATGACCTAAAATGCCTAACAATGGAAATGAGTTGAATCCATCTGGCTCATAGACATGACGAAATACTGAATGGCCACCATAAATGGACATATGTTTATTGATGAGGAAGGATCTTTATAACATATTGCCAAGTGAACAAAAAAGCATGCTATAAAAAAAGGTCATGCAGAATAATCTTATTTTGTAAAAAAAAAAAAAAAAGTGTGTATTAGTCCATTTTCATGCTGCTGAAAAAGACATACCTGAGAATGGGCAATTTACAAAAGAAAGAGGTTTAATGGACTTATAGTTCAACATGGCTGGGGAGGCCTCACAATCATGGTGGAAGGCAAGGAGGAGCAAGTCACATCTTACATGGATGGCAGCAAAGAAAGAGAGCTTGTGCAGGGGAAACTCCTGTTTTTAAAACCATTAAATCTTGTGAGACTCATTCACTATGGTAAGAACAGCGCAGTAAAGACCCACTCCCATGATTCAATCACCTCCCACTGGGTTCTTCCCACAACATGTGGGAATTGTGGGAGTTACAGTTCAAGGTGAGATTTGGGTGGGGACACAGCCAACCTATATCAAAGTGCATGAATAGAAAAATGTTATAAATAAAGTTTGGAAGAAAATATGTCAAAATAATAATAGTGGAGGCTAGGCGCTGTTGCTCACATCTGTAATCCCAGCACTTTGGGAGGCCAAGGAGGGATTGCTTGAGGCCAGGAGTTTGAGATCAGCCTGGCCAACAAAGTGAGACCCCATCTTTACAAAAAAAAAATACAGAAACTAGCTGGGCATGGTGGTGTGTGCCTGTAGTCCCAGCTTCCGGAGGCTGAGGTGGGAGGGGCACTTGAGCCCTGCAGTGAGCTATGATCAGGCCACTGCACTCCAGCCTGGGTGACCTATCTCTTAATAATAATAATAATAATAATGGTTATCAATGAGCACTAAGATTATGAGTGTATTTTCTACTACAATATAATCATAAAATGTATATAATTAAAATAATTATGTAAATATATGTAAAAATAAAATGCATATAGTAATCTAAAGATAGTTGAGCTTTTTAAAAAGTCATCAACTATATCAGCTTGGCAGGATATGATCAAGATACGGGCAATGAAGCAGCAGATGGAAACCTCTGCTCACGCTGGATTTAATGAGCAGTGGACGGGCAGTGAGGGGCAGGAACTCAGTGTCTCCCACTCACACTCTAGGGCCCTCCTCAAGGGGCTGCATTAGTGGGTGGGGTGAGGGCAGGATGACCTGCCCGTTACCCTTCTTGCCCCACCCAGTCTCTGGAGAGCAAGCACCAGGACAGCCATGGTTTAGTTGCTGACACAAGGCAAGGAGAACTCAAGATTCTACCCCCCGGACCTTGACCTCCTGGTGAAAGGGCAAGGCTACGTGGGTTTGGTCATGACAAAGGAAGCACTTCCTGGTTTGACTGTAATGAAAGCCTGCAGCCATGAGAAGTCAAAAGACCCTACTGGAGTTCAGCAAGGTGTGGCCAGTGACCTCTTCTGGGCCCAGTGCTCCGAGCCAGCCACAGCAACTCAGTCTTTACTATCCTGGGCATCAGTGCCCAGACATGGGTGTGCCAACAGGGCATCCAACAGCTCTTATGCAGGGCAAACACTTCTCACAGTAATGCCACCACAGCCTCTGCAGATATAGGATCCCAAACCCACAGAAATGCACAACTAGACCACAGTGGCCCTCTGCCATGCCCTCTGAGCCAACATGATGTTTTACCCGGCCAGCAGGAGGAGTCTATGGTGAGTCTGTATAACATCAAAGAGGTGGGAAAGGTAGGACTCTCCTTGAGCGTCTCCAGAGGCCAGATAAGTTCTATTGCTTCCTTCTCTCAGGGCTCTACTGAGGCCTCAAGAGATTGAGCTGAAAGAGCAGCTCAAGGGGAGAGAGGCTGGAAGCAGGGAGAGGGAGAAGGGTGCAGGCAGAGTGCCTGCAGGGGACATGGGACAGGGAACATGTCTGAGGAGGGGCAGACAGGAAGCAGTGAGTGGCCAGTGAGGGAGGGGTGCAGGGAGGTTCTCAGGCTCCCAGCAGCCCCTCTCTCCAGGTGAGCTTTGGTCTTGCACCCTGTGCACTCAGCCTTCTGGAAGCAGCATATGAAGCAGCCGGTGTGGCTTCCATGGGCTCAGCCTTCTCTGGGCTCTCGGAGCAATTTATTTCCTAAAACTTGCTCTGCAACCTACCCCTGCCTGCCTGAGTCAGCTATGCTTGTGTCAAAATGCAGCGTGAGTGGGTACCATTGGCCAGTTTCTTCTCCAAGACCCTGGCTGGCATAAGAGCTGCAGACTAAGATTATTGGCCCAGTTCTGCCCAATAAGCAGCACCGCCTTCCACTGGGCTGTTCTGTCACCATCATTCAAACCTGAACCATGATGGATGGCACTGGGTGGAAGAGCAGCAGATTACCCCAGGGATTCTTCAAGAGAACCAGCCTGGGGTGAGGCATGGCAAGCACTGGGCCTTGTTATGGCCAAAGTCTAGCCCTGAGGCCTGCCAGCAGCAATTGAGTTTCTGTGGTTTGCTTCATCTTGGAATCCCTTGTAACAATTTGTTTAGTATCAGGCACACACGAGGTATTTTGAGGATGTTTCTAAAACACCCACCTCTGCTGACAAAACACGTCAGTGGGCTGGGGAGCAGTGGCTCACACCTGTAATCCCAACACTCTGGGAAGCCAAGGCAGGCAGATCACTGGAAGTCAGGAGTTCAAGACCAGCCTGGGCAACATGGTGAAACCGTCTCTACTAAAAATACAAAAATTAGTCAGGTGTGGTGCCATGTGCCTGTAATCCCAGCTACTTGGGAGGCTGAAGCAGGAGCATCACTTGAACACAGGAGGTAGAGGTTGCAGTGAGCCAAGATTGCACATCTCCATGATGGAGACAGGGGGTAGCTGGAGGAGTAAGTTCCCTGTCACTGCAGATGATCTAGAAGAGGCTAGAAGCCTACCAGGCATAGACTTGGGAGGGGCTGGAGCATCCTGAGGACCCCGACTTCAAGACACTGGCGGGCTGACACCAGCCTCTTCAAGTGTGCCCAGAGTGTGGGGTGTACCTGATATGGGTTTGCTTTGCCTACTGACATTCATGCTTCTTTCCCACAAGACCTCATTGTTGGGGTGAAGCATATAGATAAGAAATGAGAAGGACTTGAGTCACAAAACTGTCGTTTTTGTTGTGTTAAACATAAAATTTGTCACTATACCATTTTCAAAGGTACAGTTCAATGGCATTAGGTATATTCGCGTTGCTGTGCAGCTATCACCACCATCCACCACTAGAACTCTTCATCTTGTAAAACAAAAACCCCGTACCCGATAATCAATAATTACCTATTCTTTCCTCTTGTCCCCTGGCAACCACCATCCTTTCTGTCTCTCTGAATTTGGCTACTCTAGGTACCTCATATAAGTTGAGTCATAGCATATTTGTGCTTTTGTGACTGGCATATTTCGCTTAGCAATAATGTCCGCAAGGTTCATCCTCATTGTAGCATGCATCAGAATTTCCGTTTTTTTTTTTTTTTTGAGATGGAGTCTCACCCTGTCACCCAGGCTGGAGTGCCATGGCACAATCTCGGCTCACTGCAACTTCCACCTCCTAGGTTGAAGCGATTCTCCTGCCTCAGCCTCCCAAATAGCTGGGACTACAGGTGCCCGCCACCACACCCGGCTAATGTTTGCATTTTTAGTAGAGATGGGGTTTCACCATGTTGGCTAGGCTAGTCTCGAACTCCTGGCCTCAAGTGATCTGCCCATCTCGGCCTCCCAAAGTGCTGGGATTACAGACATGAGCCACCACATCAGGCCAGAATTTCCTTCCTTTATAAGGTGAGCCACAAAATTTTTCCATCCATTTTTCTGATATGCCCCACCCTAACCACTTCCTTATCTCAAGGATGGAAAACTACTTCACCCACTCAGAGTACCCAGTACCATGTTTGTTTATGATTGAAAGCTTAAACTAATACATGTAAGTCATCAAGTTCTGAGGAAAAATGTATCCCCAACCAAGCTTGTGAATTGTCTACCTCATAAGAACTGAGATGTATATTATAAAATAATGGAGAACATTTGAAGAACTTGGAAAAATGTGAATTTGGAGAAGACATTTAAAAAAATGAAGTATGTTTTGCCAAGTCAAATTTCTTTAAATGGCTGAGTTTCAAAGGAAACTGGATTCACAGTTACCTAAAAGCACTTGTTAACACTCCTCAAAACTCTGTTATGGTCAAATATCTACGTCTACTCTCTTATCCTCCCTGTTCAGTGGGTTGCTTTGATTTAGCAAGGCACTTCCTGCCAAGAATAAACATGTTTCAAAACTCCAAGGACTGTATATATGCGTGTGTGTATGTATTAAATGTATATTATTATTTAATATAATATATAGAGTTGTCATGGATTCGAATATTTTTTCTGGAAGGACACACACAGATTGCTGAAGCTGGCTTCCTTTGCAGAGGAAGCTGATGATGGTGGCATGGGGAGGGGTGAAAATGCTAGCTTTCTGTGCTATTGGCTTTTTTTCATATGCTACATTTTAATGTTTTCTAGGTAACAGCATTATAGGCTATTTTGGTTTTCCTCATTTAGGCTTTCCATACTAACAAATCAACAACAGAATATGTTGCTAAAAATCAACTCATTCATAAACAAACTCCAAGGTTACTTTAAAAAAATGACCAAATTTGAAATTTGCCAACACATATATTCTAATTACTCAGATCTGTAGTGGAAATCAATTTTTTTCCAAAATTAAAAATTAATGATTACAGCTGAGCATGGTGGCTCATACCTGTAATCCCAGCACTTTAGTAGGCCAAGGCAGGCGGGTCACCTAAGGTCAGGAGTTTGAGACCAGTCTGGCCAACTTGGTGAAACCCCCTCTCTACTAAAAATACACAAAAATTAGCTGGGTGTGGTGGCACATGCCTGTGGTCCTAGCTACTCAGGGGGCTGAGGGAGGAGAATCGCTTGAACCCGGGTGGCAGAGGTTGCAGTGAGCCGAGATCGTGCCACTACACTCAAGTCTGGGAGACTCCGTTTCAAAAAAAAAAAAAAAAGGAAAAAAACAATTAACAATTGCTCTATTTTGGGCTTAGCCTCAGTATTCATATAATCATTCTTAGGGAATAAGGGAAGCATTAGGAGATCCATTAAATGAGAAAGTTTTCCTTGTTTGGGATGATGTTATAAAAACCAACAGAATGACTAATTTTCAATACATACCTCTACTCCATCATCCTGATAATTCTGCATTAATCTCTGTATGAATTTTTCAACTATTTGTGGTCTTGAGACTGAAAAATTTTCTTTCATGACTTGGTGTTTCCAGAGATCTAGGGGGAAAAACATACCGGCACTAGTACCACAAAACATTGTGCTGTCATTAATGGCTATAAAATGGCAACTCTCTGAGACAGAACATGGGACACAATAAGCTGTTTCCAAACTCAGCTGCCCCTTGATACATGCAGGGGACTGGAGACTGTTCCCAGGAACACCCTTGGATCCTGAATCCATGCATATTCAAATCCTGCAGTCAGCCCTGGGGGGCTCGTGGATACAAATATCTGCCCTCTGCACACGTGGTTTTCACATCCTGAATGCTGTATTTTCTATCCTCATCTGGTTGAAAAAAATCTGTGTATCAGTGGACCTGCACAGTTCAAACCATGTTGTTCAAAGGTCAACTGTATGCAAAAACTAGTGGGGGCTGGGCAACGGGGGATCCAGGACCCTCTGGACATGGGAACTAGGAAGATCTCTAACCTGACTCCTAATGCAAAGATTTGGAAGAGCACCTATGAAATCCAGGGAATATTCCATTACCATAACTAAAAACCGCAAATCAAATATTAGTATTAATCCTACATTATGTTTATTTTTCTTAAGGCCTTCTATGTATCTGCCAATTATTTTGGTCTGAAACAATGATCAGAAATAAATGAAGAACTATTACATTTATCTGCTTAAGTTCCTAGTGCTAGAGGGCAAAATTAACTTGAATATATAGTGATAAAAAAGGAGAGGAAATTCAGAAGAGAGAAGATAGAGTTACAGATTAGAAATGTTGACAGACTGAACTTTAGCTCCAAGATTGAAGCAGCAATATGGCTGACACAGATGGGATGAGGCATATACAAAGTTCACTTGAGGCCAGGAGTTCAGACCAACCTGGGCAACACAGTGAGACCCCATCTCCACAAAACATTTAAAATAGACAGGCGTGGTGATGCATGCCTATAGTCCTAGCTACTTGGGAGGCTGAGGTGGGAGAATCCCTTGAGCCCACGAGGTCAAGGCTACAGTGAACCATGATTACATCGCTGCACTGTAGCCTGGGAAACAGGTTGAGATCCTCGCTCTAAAAAATAAAATGTAAAGGGGTTGCGCGTGATCAGTAGCTGCAACACTAGAAAGATGGCAGAGTAAGAGCAAAGAAAAAGCCCTTTGGTTCCAGAAAATCTCCTGAAAAAGAGGAAGGCTTATCAAGCCCTCAAAGCCACCCAGGCAAAGCAGGCACTTTTAGCAAAGAAGGAGCGGAGGAAAGGAAAAGGGCTCAGGTTTAAATGACTGGAATCATTCCTACATGGTTCCTGGCGGCAGAAACGTGACAAGGTGCATCTCAGATGACTAGAAGTGAAACCTCACACCTTGGAATTGCCAGATAAACATTCCTTGGACTTTGTTGAATGCATTGAAAGGATTAATGGTGTGAGTTTACTGGTGTAGAGAACCATTGCAACACTTCACCTAAAGAAAATTTTTAGTTGTGTCTTTGTAAAAGTAACCCCCCAGAACCTAAAAATGCTGTGTATAGTGGAACCTTATGTTACCTGGGGATTTCCAAATCTGAAGTCTGTCCGGGAACTCATTTTGAAACGTGGACAATCCGAGGTCAAGAATAAGACCATCCCTCTGACAGACAACACAGTGATTGAGGAGCACCTGGGGAAGTTTGGCGTCATTTGCTTGGAAGACCTCATTCATGAAATTGCCTCCCCAGGGAAGCATTTCCAGGAGATGTCATGGTTCTTGCACCCTTTCCACCTCTCAGTGGCCTGTCATGCTACCAAAAATAGAGTGGGCTTCCTCAAGGAGATGGGCACACCTGGCTATCGGGGTGAATGCATCAATCAGCTTATCCGCCAGCTGAACTAGACCCAGGTGCCAAACTGCAGTAAAGTTTTGTCAATGAAGTGGAAGCATGTGTTTTTGTTTTTTTGGGAATTTTTATCAAGTATCTTCAGAGAAGATTATTTCCTGCTTTATCTTCAAAAACTGGAAAGGAAGCGCCAAAGAAAAGACAGTAGCTGGCTGGGCACGGTGGCTCGTGCCTGTAATTCCAACATTTTGGGAGACTGAGGCAGGCAGATCACCTGAGGTCAGGAGTTCAAGATCAGCCTGACCAACATGGAGAAACCCTGTCTCTACTAAAAATACAAAAATTAGCCGGGCATGATGGTACACACCTGTAATCCCAGCTACTCGGGAGGCTGAGGCAGGAAAATTGCTTGAACCTGGGAGGCGAAGGTTGCAGTGAGTCAAGATTGCGCAATTGCCCTCCATCCTGGGCAACAAGAGGAAAACTCCGTCTCAAAAAACAAAACAAAACAAAAAACAACCCCAAAAACAAAAGATAGTAGCTTATGTTCATGGCAAGCACCTCTCTTCACAATCCAGTTCCAAGAAAAAATGTTAGTGTTTTCTACATTGGCTGCTGCCCCATCTGAAATCAGCACATTCCATGGAGGAAGTCGTCCTTCTTTGCTGCATTGTCTATCCCAGGGTTTAATGTTGGTAAATGAGTAACTCTAGCTTCTGTACAAGGCTCCCTAAGACTCCTGCAGCACTCGGCCAAGCCCAGGGACATAACTGAATCTAGAGATTCCTGGGGCCTTGTTTTGAAAAAGACTTGAAATACACATAGGAAGAAAGGCACAAAAATAAATGTTCACTTGTCTCTGCAATAAAAAACATAAAATTGAAAAAATATAAAAATTAAAAAAAATAACCAGAGTTATTCAGAGGAACATTGGTTATAGCAGCAAAAGCTTGGAAGCACACAAGTGTCCACCCTTCAGGGTGTACTTAAAACTATGGCATATCCTTCCAGTGAAATAGTATGCAGCCGTGAAAAAAAAGAAAAATTCTCCATATGTTACGAAAACAAGCACAGATTATTAAATGAAAAAGGCAAGGTGCAGAACAATGGCCATAAAATGCCACATTTTATAAGAAAGATAACTACAATGATAATAAAGGGGGAGGATATCCCCTCAAGCCTGCTAGGATTACTACCCCAGAAACTCCCCTTTCTTCTCTATCATCATTTCTCCCCTCTTTCCTGGATCACTCACAATAGTACACGTTATTTCTCCCATCTCATAAAAACCTTTCTCTTGACCCCACTTCACCCATCAGCTATTGCCTCATTTCTTTGTACCCTTTTGTAGCAAAACTCCCAGAAAGAGAAGTCTATACTTAAACTGCCTTTTTGACGTCTTACAAATTCTCTCTTAACCCCACTTACCTGGTTTTCACCTCCACCACTGCACTGAAACTGATTTTGTCACGAACACCAGTGATCTTCATGTGGCTAAAGCCAGTGGTTTTACTCAGCTACCAGCAGCATTTCACACAATTTGTCGCTTCCTCCTGCTTGAGAAATCTCCTTCACTAGGCATTGGGACACTGCGGTGCCCTAGTTTTCCTAACTCAACGTTTGTTCTTTATATTCCTTCTAGATGTCTTTTGCTATTTCTCCTCCCCCACCACCCCCAGCTGTTAACATTAGAGTGTCCCAGGGCTCAGCCGTGGTCCACCTCCTCACTTCTATATATATTCACTCCCTTGGCGTTTTCATCTCGTCTCACAGCTAAATACCATTCATATCCTGACAACTCCCAAATTTAGATCCAATACTCACTTGGCATGTCTTCTTGGATGTCTAAAAGGCATTTAAAACTTAATTTGTGCATAATCAAATTCCCAGTCTTCCTTCCCTAACTTGCTTCACAGTTTTCCTCTCAGCTGATAGAAATTCTATCTTCCCAACTGAAAACGCTGGAGTCATAATTGGTTCTTCTTTCTCACACACCTAACAATACTCAACCCATTAGTGCCTACTTCACAATAAGCCCAGAGTCTGACCACTCACTATTTCCACTGCTCTCAACTTTGAGCCACCATCACTCCTTTCTTCAGTTATTGCAATAACCTCCACACCAGCTTCTTTCTACTTTCACCCTTTCTTCCTTCCTTCCTTCACAGCCTATTCTCCACACCTTAGCCAGAGAGATTCTGTCAAAATATAAGCCAGATCATGACGCTCAAAATCTGAGACTTGGTCCCCACTGCATTTGGAGCAAACAAAAAAGCCTCAAAAGGCCTTGCATGGTCTGCCCCCCTTCCCCCTCCCTCTCTGACTTCAACGCTTACTACTTTCTCTCCCTCACGGTCTCCACTCCAGCCACACTTAGGTCCTTGCTATTCTTTGAATATAGTAGGCATGCTCTGCATAGGGCCTTTGTATGACTTGTTGCTTTTCTGGAATGCTCTTCACTTAGATACCCTCATAGCTCAATTCCTCACCTTATTTCAAACTTTTGCTCAAAACATCACTCACTCAGTGAGGTCTACCCTAATGACCCTATTTAAAATTGCAATGGGCCCCCTCCAAACCTCCGCAACACCACCCTTCCTTACTCCATTATTTTCTCTTTTCTTATGTTATCGCTTGTTGTCTGCCCCTTCCTAGACTATAAACTCAATGAAAGGAAGAATATATTCCTAAAGTATTTCCTAAAATATAGTAGCCTAGGACATGGAATAGTTCCTGTAATGAAAGAATGTAAATATTTATTGAATAGTTATTGAATGAAAGAATGAATATATGCACAAAGCAGCACTGAAAGGACATACAGAAAACTAATGAAAGTGGTTACATACAGGTGGCAGACTAGGGTGCAAGGGGGTTCATGGTGACAACAAGACTCTAAATGTATATTTTTCATCATTTTGAATTTGGAACCATGTGCATATATTATCTGTTAAAAATAAGATACTTAAAAATAACATGACGGTGGAACGATGTGAGAATGTCAACACTGCTTGACTTCCATCCACATGGAAGAGCAAAAGCACATGTGCATGTTAATTATATTGGTAAGAACTGGCTGGATAGTGCCTACCTCCTCGTGGTGGTCCCAGGGGAATACTGAAGTGAAGCGATCTATGGAGTTGGACTGAGGAGCCAGGCTCCACCTCGCTCCATTTTCTGTTAATGGGGGGTGCTGGTCATCAGCAGGGACACCTGCCAGCCTGCTCCCGCCCCAGCTGTTTCTAATTTCAGATGAGACTTCCTACGTGCACACTCAATTTACTGACAGGAGGCTCAGTGCTCCCAAGACAAAACACCTAGCACAGTCCCCCCAGAAATGTGGGCACAACAGAGCCAGAGCCTTTGGTATTTGTACTTACGCTATTTACTGCCAAGTCCTGGTTTTGAAAATGGGATTCTATGTTTCTTCAACAATTGACTACTTTTCATAATAAACATATAAATCTGTTTTTGCTTTTCCTTTAGGAAATAAAGGCCAGAAGACACATTGCCACTGTCCCAGTACAGCTGAAATGGAAAATCCAAGAGTTAATGTGCCCAGCAATTCACACTTCTTAAGATGTTTAAGGCTTTTTAAACGTCTAAGCTATGACAAGACAGGGCTCACGTGTATTTCACACGAGAAGTTGGATATCTTTTCCAGGGTACTGTTGTGGCGGGTCTCCAGCTCACAGATAAGCCTGGTGAGGGACCACATCTGTTGCACACTTCTAGTATGGGGACCCTCACCTGGCAGATGTCCAGTGAGCTGGTTTGGGGTTTAGCTCTGCACTCAGCTGAAGGGAAAACTTAACAGAGCGCTGGGCCGCACTCTCTCCTTGCTCGTGAATTCAGGTTCAGACATGCATTTGCATCTGCAGGCAGGAGTCAGGGAGCCAGGAAAAGCAGAATCCATCCAAAAGAAACAATTCCTGGCAAAGGGGAGTTGGCTGTCTCCAAATGGGTCTCATTTTCAGTGTGTGTTTGGTCATGGCTTCTTTAAGAGGAGGCAGCAGTTTTTGACAGAAACATGGAAGTAGGAAGGAGACAGCACACTGGGGGTTAAGTTAGGACTCCATTTTCTCCTCTCACTCTGTTCCAGGTCATTTGACTAGAGGAAACTTTGACTTCCTGTTAGCCAAACCACTTCCCCTCTCTCCTTCTCTGCACACCACCCCCCAGCCTCCTCCCTCTAGGAAGGACATCTTGGCTGGGTAACATTCCACTTCCCTAACACAACCACTAGCTTTTGGTGCCTCAGTGGTTCCTGGGTCCCAAACCAAGGCAGAACTGAAACTTGAAGACATACAACTACCAATCAAGGCTGTTCTCCCAACCAGCTGGGGCACCCCAATAAGTGGGTAGGTTGAAAGCCTTATTGCAGAGTATGTATGCATCTTGTACTCTTGTGATTTTCAAACTGCTCCCCAGAACACTAATTCTTTGTGTTGATAATAAATGTTTCCAAGGAGAGAAAAAGTTTCTATGGTCAAATAAATAAAGAAGTAAATAAAATTTAAAAAAAACATTGCATATTTTCTCTCCTTTGGAGATACACAGTGCACAGTTGGATAGTAAAGGCTCTAGAGTAGAGGAAACTGTTTAATATTATTTACCCTGAGTTTCCCAAACTTATTTTGAACAAAAGACAAATGAACAAAACCCTTCTCCACCGACCCTGAAAAACATGGTAGAAATCCTCCTATCCAATGCAATCAAGACTAAGAGTTAGTTGGTTAGTTAAAAAAAAAAAAAAAGTCAGTTAAAGCAGAGAATGCTTTACAAATAACATGTACTATCTAAAACATTTTATTTAACTTAAAACTACGTAAATTTACAAACATCTGCCAGTCATCTAACATAGGGCCTAGGCCTTTTCTTTGTAAGTACCCACTGACTGAAGTTCTGCACCATCTTTGTTCTATAAATCTTGGTCTATAGTTTCTACTTTTGTTTGTTTGATTTTAGAGAAACCTTAAAGACCTGAAAATCCAAACACATCATTTTGCACAATTTCACAATTTTACCTAGTCTTTTCAGCTATCTGTCTCATAACCGATTTGATGATTTTTCTTTTTTCTACACAACTAGCCTTTTATTCAGGTTTTCCAAATCCTTTCAACATAATTTTTATTTTATTTTTTCTTTTTTTTTCTTTTCTTTTCTTTTTTTTTTTTTTTTGAGACAGAGTTTCGCTCTTGTTGCCCAGGCTGGAGCACAATGGCGCAGTCTCAGCTCACTGCCTCAGCCTCTTGAGTAGCTGGGATTACAGCTGCCTGCCATCACGCCTGGCTAATTTTTGTATTTTGAGTAGAGACAGGGTTTCGCCATGTTGGCCAAGACGAAGTGCTGGGATTACAGGTGTGAGCCACCATGCCCAGGCGTTTTACTTTATTTTCTTTTTCAAATACATTTAATTTTTTTAGAGCAATTTCAGGTTCATAGCAGAATGGAGGGAAATGTATTGAGAGTGCCCATAAGCTCCCAGTCCTCACACGCATTCTCCACCATCAATGTCCTGCCCCAGAGGGTGCATTTGTTACCATCAATGAACCTACACTGACATGTCATTATCATCCAAAGCCTATAGTTTGCATTACGGTTTACTGTTAGTGTCCTACATCCTATGGGCTTGGATAACATATGATGACATGGATACACTATGTTAGTATCATACAGAATAGGTTCACTGCCCCAAAATCCTCTGTGCTCTGCCTATTCCTCCTTCCTACCCTCCTAAACGGTGGCAGGCACTGATCTTTTTACTCTCTCCATAGTTTCGCCTTTTCCAGAATGTCATATTTGGAATCATAAAATATGTTGCCTTTTCACATTGGCTTCTTTCACTTAGTAATATGCATTTAAGCTTCTTCCATGTCTTTTCATGGCTTGACAGCTCATTTCTTTCAAATGCTTAATGTTCCACTGACTAGATGTGCTACAGATGATCAATTTCAATTTAGTTTTTCTAGAATCAACAGATCTCTTTCTTTTTGTATTCCTATTACACTGGTTTACATAGTTTTTAATTAAATTATCTCAATACAATGACAGTTAAAACTGGCACAAACAGGTTTGGAGCAAACAATGATCAGCGATGCTAGGTAAAACACATGCAACCTAAAGACTGTGATTAGTGAGCACTTTGCTGGCTCATGTTACCAGGAGAACGGAAAGCGTCAGGTAACCCAGAAGCCTGTTAGCGAAGAAGGGCTGGGAGAACTGCTGCTGTAGTATCTTGAGGAACTTGTGTTCCATGGCACTGCTGGGGAAGTGCTGGCTGACACGACGCTCTTGTAAGAACTGTCTCTTGAAGCAAAACGTTTGTTCATCTCTCACCTTTAATATATGTACACTTATATTTTGATTATATTTATTATCCTATATTATTATATTTTTATATTTTATTTTATTTATATGTATTTATAACTACAATACTACCAATAGCGAATATCACAAAGCATGATATACTTAGGGGAGGATTCATCAACAATGAGAATGGATCTCAATCCGCATTCCCAATAGTTTCCTTGAGCTTTTACAATTTTTTTTGTCTGGTAGGCAGGTGGCTTACACCTATAATCTCAGCACGCTGGGAGGCAGAGGTGGGAAGATCACTTGAAAAGTTCAAGACCAGCCTGGGCAACATAGCAAGAGGATGGCTCTACAAAAAATTTTTAAAAATTAGTTGGGCATGGTGGTGTGCACCGGTGATTCTAGCTACTTGGAAGGCTGAGGTAGGAGGATCATTTGAGCCCAGGAGTTCAAGGCTGCAGTGAGCTATGGTGGCACCACTGAACTCCAGCCTGGGTGGCAGCGTGAGATTGTATCTCTAAAAAAAAAAAAAAAAGAAAAATTTATTGTCTCTCTTCTTAT
Organism: Nomascus leucogenys; assembly: GCF_006542625.1. NCBI lineage: Eukaryota > Metazoa > Chordata > Mammalia > Primates > Hylobatidae > Nomascus > Nomascus leucogenys. Next base: position 95,719,699 of record NC_044383.1, on the reverse strand, counting down.
CAGATATGATTAGATTATGTTTTATGACCTCATAATGTGGCTGAGGATAAGCATGCACTAGGATTAGCAGTGTCACCTCTACTATTTTCTTGTTACTTGTGGATTGCCTGCCCATGGTCACTTCAGGACACCTCAGTGTAGAGTGTGGCATGTGACTCCTTACATATGGCTCTAATCTATTTAGAAGTTCTAATATTTTCTTCCCACACCCCTGGGATATATGCATTCCACTTTGGACACTGTTGGCCTTATAACTGCTCAGAGAAAATTAGAAAATCAATTAAAAATCACTGCAATGCCAAAACATCAAAGATGAGGGATGGCAGAATCTTTGTGAACCAATGGGGCCATCTCTGCTAAGATAAGCCCCGGGGCTGAACAAAGATGTCTGGATCCACTTTAGATAGTTTTCAGGGGACTACTAGTTCAGCCACCGAGACCTAGTATGAGGGCCAGGTCTGGATGCCACATCCTCAAAGGCTCAATGACAAACTGGAAACTCATTCAGAAGCTGTATGATCAAGCTCCAAGACAAGGTGAGGGGGAAGGAAAGAGGGAGAGGGAGAGAAGTATTCCAGGGTTCCTTTTTTTTTTTTTTTTTTTTGATACAGAGTCTCACTCTGTCACTCAGGCTGGAGTGCAGTGGCACGATCTTGGCTCACTGCAGCCTCGACATCCCAGGCTCAAGCAATCCTCCCACCTCAGCATCCTGAGCAGCTGGGACTACAGGTGTGCACTGCCATACCCAGCTAATTTTTTTCCATTTTTTGTAGAGTTGGGGTTTTACCATGTTGCTCAGGCTGGTCTCAAATTCCTGAGCTCAAGTGATCCGCCTGCCTTGGCCTCCCAGAGTGCCTCTGGGCTCCAGGAGTGAGCCACCATACCTGGCTCAGGGTTTCTTTTTGGCAGATGTAAATGTAAACACCAGAGTCAGTCAGCCCACAGGGAAGGAGAAGACCCTGAGGAAAAGGATAAGGGCTTTTACTGTCCCTCTGGTTCTCAATACTCTCCATTCCTAACTTCCTCTGGAAAAACCTCCAGCCCTAAGCTAACCTTGACCACAAAGGGTGATCTCTGCATGAAGAGGCGGCCCTTGTGTGGAAGCCCTGTCCACTATGGCTACTTCTTGCTGCCAAGATAAACAGTAGGTAGGTGGGGATTCCAATATGTTATTGCCTTCTTTGAAGGCACCAAACCCACAGAGGTCTCAGGAAGATGACACTGAAGAAATGTATACCAAAGCACCTTGGCACACAGTGAGGACTCAATCGCTTGAATTAGGAGAACTCAGTAGAGGTGGAGATCCAGGTCTCCACACTGAGTCATGCCTGACAGACCAAAGAACAAAACAAAACAGAACCAGAAACAACAACCCTTCCCATTTGATATTGGCATGGAGTTTGAAAGTCTTATAAGTATAGCATCAAACAAGAGTTTAGAACTAGCCAGCACACTCCAGCCAAAGTGAGGCTTGGTAATATCAACCTAGCCACTGTTAAAAATAACTCTACCCCTCCCCTCTGCCTGCCCCCCACTGCATTGAAGGCCCTTTGCAGCACAGCTGACAGGCACCCTGCGCAAGGCAGCACAACCACAAAGCAAAGATGCTTCCCCACAGCCCCTCACCCCGGGTGTCTGGTAGGAACCACGGCCCCAACATGTGCAGATGGTTGCACCTGCTGCAGGCTTGTGGATTTTCTCCAAGGACTCGGAAGGGAGCCGCCTGGATGCAGCAAACACAGCACAAACAACAGGCGCTTTGTGTCTTGTTGAATGTTCTGTAACTAGAGCTCAACCACATTCAGCTCTCTGGTGGCATTAGAGACGCCCAGCTGGGGAGAGGCTCACGCTTTCATTGCACAGCGCCCTGTTTACAGAATTCAGTTACTCGAAGCACTAATAAAATGACTATGTCTTAGGTGAGGACAGAGGTTATTAATTAACACTACAATGTCTGTGGACTTTGTCTCAAAAGCAAAACCTAATTTAAGTTCGTAGTCAGACAACTCCCTAGCTCAAAGGTTATGAATTTCCTACAGAATATTCAAAGTTAGGAATAGATATTATAGTTCAGACAGGACTAGCTACATAATGCAGGGGCCTGGTGCAAAATAAAAATGTAGGACCTCTTGTTCAAAAAGGAGGAAAAAGTGTCACACAGATATTAAAAGATAAACCTTTTCCCTTTCTTCTGCAGTCTTTCTCTTGACCTGTCACGGTGTTTTTAATTTGCCTTTAACGTTGCGCTCCCTTGGTCATGGGGATATGTGCAGGGGAAGTGAGACCCCCATAAGCACCCAGTGGACCTGCCTGTGTCTCAGTGCATGAATATGCATGACCCACCAGCTACCAGACTGAGGCACCGGGCCCTGCCTGGGGATGAGAAGTTGAGTCAGGCATCTCCCCTCCCCACTACCCCAATCCACCGTGGAAAGGCAACCCCCAAGAGTACTGCAACCTCTGTCCTGGGAGACTCTAGGTACCCAAGGTGGGCAGGAGGCTTGCCCTCACTGAGCTACCCATTGAACACATGGCAGTGCTGCCAGCCTAAGACCCCTGAGATGCTGCCGGGTGCACACGCCTGACCTTGACCCTCCCTGTGCCAAGGTCCCCCTCCCTTCTGGGTATGGGGAGGGTCAAGGTCAGATGTGTGTACCCAGCAGCATCTCAGGGGTCCCAGGCTGGCAGCAACACCATGTGTTCAATGGGTAGCTCAGGAAGGGTAAGCCTCCTGCCCACTTTAGGTACCTAGAATTGTAACTTTGAACAAATTCAAAGTTAAACCATTAAAAGTTTCAGGATGGTGACCACAGAACATGAAACCCCAAGTGCCCCTCTGCATCCTGTGTCACGTGCCCATGAAGTGGCCCCAGGTTTGGACCTCAGATGGAAGGAAACCATTCTGATTGCCTTCATACCCTAAATATGCAAATTTGACATATTATAACTTATATATGTTACAAATAATAAAGGCTTTAGGTTTCCCTTCATTTCAACTTTATTTCAGTTATGAGTTAATCAGTAGAGTTGAAACTGAAGTGAAACTATGTTTCCATTTGTTTAAAAAAGACTTTGTACAGGAAAAGAAATATACCAAAGTGCTTTGTGTCTTGTTGCAGGTTCTATAACTAGAGCTCAGCCACACTCAGCTCTCTGGTGGCATTTAGAGACGCCCAGCTGGGGAGAGGCTTGCCCTTTCATTGCACAGGGACAAGGGTAAAAGATCATTTTTATATCATTTTCTGGGCATCGCACCGATGTTTTGGTTTTTGCTTGTTTTTACAACAAATGTCGATACATGAATTGCTTTCATAATTAGGAAAAACCAATAAACATTATTTTGTGAAGTAACAAAATAAATGTACTTTACCTGTAGGGAGAGAACACTTCTCCTTGGACTTTTCAGATAAAACCAGTGTCATCTCTCTGTTAACTTTTCTTAGTACCTCTTGGATCATATGCATTTCACAATTTTCCAGAAGTTTTTGAAGCTAGAGTAAGCACAGGTTGAGGGTCACTCTCTACATTCGGATTACATTTTGGGTCCCGTGTCACATTCCTGCAAAAGGGCTTTGGGCTAGGGCCTGCCCCTCAGCTACTCTCCCAGGAAAGAAGAAACACTTCCCTTCTAGGTCTCCCTAGTGCTTCTGGGGGCACAGATGTACCTCCCTGGAGACCAACACCTTTTCTTCCTGGCTCACATCCTCATTGATAAAATACAATCCTTTTTTTTTTTTTTAACCAAGTTTTGCTAAATTGCAAAGTGTCTAATCCCTGGGGTGACCTCATGTCTTTTGGGGTCTCTAAATGTGGCTAGGATTCTGTGAGTTCTCATTACAAAAGAAGCTCTCAGCCGGGCGCGATGGCTCACGCCTGTAATCTCAACACTTTGGGAGGCCGAGGTGGGTGGATCACGAGGTCAAGAGTTCGAGACCAGCCTAGCCAAGATGATGAAACCCCATCTCTACTAAAAATAAAAAAAATTAGCTAGGCACCTGTAATCCCAGCTACTCGGGAGACTGAGGCAGGAGAATTGCTTGAACCTGAGAGGTGGAGGTTGCAGTGAGCCAAGATCGCGCCACTGCACCCTAGCCTGGGCAACAGAGCAAGACTCCGTCTCAAAAACAAACAAACAAACAAACAAAAAAAAAAACAGAAGCCCTCAGGTATAAAACTTGATTTAGATACCAAGGAAGATTTCACAAGATTTAAAACTCCATGTAGGACCAACAGTAAAGTCTTCCAAAAACTGTGAGCCCTCACTCAATTCATTACGCTTGCAGAGCATAGGTTTCTCCCTGTTGAAGGCCCCCAGGTGTTGGAAAGGAATAGGGCTCAGAAGGGTAAGCAGTGAGCTTGGCACTGGGGCCTGACAGGGGCTTACTTCTCCTTGTTGCTCAGTGGATGAGCATCTCTGCATTGACAACCAAACAGCTGAGGCTTTGCTTGCCTGGTACAATAAGCCCAGCCACAGAGCGCCTGAGTCCCAGGATCAAGCTGAACAAGGAATCGGGAAACAACTTCTCCACACAGATCATCTTACACATACCGAATGGGCATTTTCTTATTCTCAGAAAAACAGTTACAGGGAGATTTTACAAATATTTCATTTCCATGTGGATACTTGCGTGCTAAATTTTATGCTGAAGATAATGGTTATGTTTTCTATGATCATTCTTATGAAGGTACACATCAATTTGAGGAAAATCAAAATGATAAAATTCCAGACTTATAGAACAGGGACATTAAGGGTAGTAATTTGCTTCATCGAAGCACCACATGCCTTTAAATACTTAGTCCTGTCCTCCCTCCAGCCCATTCAATGATTTACAACCCTGCAATTTACGCTTAGCTTCTTAGAAAAAATACCATTTTGGTATGCCTGTAGTTTTACATGCTAATGCCATAAAGGACGTTTTCAAAGGCAAATTTAAAATATATCCTGCATACCTGGTGAGTTTTTATTTCAATTTCTGAGGCTCCACTGGGGGGAAGAACAAACTGATTATTTACTATAAATCCTTCAAATTCATCTTCTTTCCCCATCTGCCTGGCTATAGCTTTCATGCTGGGGTAGAGAATGTCAGTTCTATTAAAGAAGAAAGACAGAAATTAGCAAACATATTTTTTCTCATTTTGATTCTCTGATAATCATTTTTGTTCATTTTCTCTTTCCTATCATCAGTATCCTAACCCATTCACAGATATATCAACATCTAAATTCACCACAGTTATCATTCCTTAGCCACATGAAATCATGAGGCTTTTTCCTATTGGGTGCATATGATCTCAGTCCTCATTCTTCAAAATATTGACAAGTCTTCACCTCCCCCAGTTAACAGGGACACTGACTATAATAATTTCACAAGATAAACAATCTGGCTATACCAAAGTGAACTTTTTGTTGTTGTTGTTGTTGTTGTTTCTTTTTGTTTTTTTGAGAGCGAGTTTCACTCTTGTTGCCCAGGCTGGAGTGCAATGGTGCGATCTCAGCTCACTGCAACCTCTGCCTCCTGGGTTCAAGCCATTCTCCTGCCTCAGCCTCCCGAGTAGCTGGGATTACAGGTACCCACCATCATACCTGGCCAATTTTTTGTATCTTTAGTAGAGACAGGGTTTCACCATGATGGCCAGGCTGGTCTCAAACTTCTGACCTCGGGTAATCCACCCGCCTCAGCCACCCAAAGTGCTGGGATTACAGCTGGGAGCCACCACGCCTGGCCTAAAGCAAACTTTCTTAAGCTTGGTAAGGCTCAAGGTGTATGGGGGTGCTTAGTAAATGTTTGTTTGTTAACAGACACGTGGCAGAAGCAACACGCCTTCCCAGCCAGCTATGTCGTTCGAGCCAGGGCCTGCAGCTGCTAGAATGCCTCCCATTCCCCAGACCTGTGCCACATGTGCCATCTGTATATCTCTGGCTGCAATGCCGCAAGCTCTGAGAGACTCAGTCTATGGGTCTAATGGTTCATATTAGGATTCATGGACCAAATCTCGCCCTCAGATTAAGGGGCAGGAATCTGCCATCCCCCAGGTTCTAGTCATGGCCGTGAATTTCATCCTCAGCAGCACTCACTCATAGAGCTCTGAAAACCGTTTGTGGAGAGAGACACAGTTGATATCCTGGCCTTGCAGCTTGAGTTGGCCCCAGTGCTCCTTTAGCACTTCCAGCTGCTTCCACAGTATCAGAAATGATCTCAGCAAAGCAAAGGACATCACCGCATCGCACGGGCCCTCCAGCAGCTCGGAGGTCTTTGGGCTGCTTCAGAACTGACTTCTGAATCCTGGCACTTTGGACCAATCTGGCTGAAAGCATTATGGAAATCCTTCTTTACTGATCATGGACCAACACAGGCTAACCTTTTACATGCAGCTTGTGCAAAACAAAATCTTTGGAGAATTAACTTTTTCCCCAGGAGGAATGGTTTACAGGCCCACAGCACATGTAGAGTTGAGAGAGGTTGACCATCCTTCATGAACAGTTTATGGAAAGGATAGGAATGCCTCAACTGCAGCTTTCTGCTTGGGTCTGGAACCATTCATTTTGAAAACTCTCTTACTTGCATACTAACATTTTATCTGCCTTTGAAAAACTGAGCCTTTTGTGTTTTCCCTCTGCATTCTGGAAAGTGCTCTTCAATACACCTGAGATTAAAATTCCCATCACGGTGGAGCCATGAAGTAACCTTCCATTGAGGATTTTACCCATCTTATGGGTAAAGAAATGGAAACTTAAGTTTATCCTACCTCCTGTTTCTTCTCATCTTTTAGAAGTTAAGCAGGAAACATTTCTCTTAATTAGAATTTATCATTCAATAAGAAAGATTACTTTAAAATTATGATTTCTTCATGTATTCATTAGTGCTTTCCTTAAGTAAATAATTGTGGAGGGGCTGCTATGAGCCCTGGAGGATGTGGAGGAAACAAGGTATTCGGGTCCTTGTTTGTCCTGCTGTCCTGCAGCCAGTGGTCTGAGGGCCAGGGTCACCCAGAGTGAGGAACAAAATGAGGACCAGATTCAGGCCCACTGCCTGTCCACAGTGTCTCAGTCACAAAAAAAGGAGCTCTTCTTGGCAGACCAGGATGGCAAATCCCATGATGTTATGATAAAAAGAGCCTTAGAGAGCATTTAGGTGACAGTACCCGAGACACTCAAGTTTCCTGGCTAGAAACAGGGAGAACAACCTGGTATAATTGCAACCTAGAGCAGTGGTATTAACATATCTAAGGAAAAGCCTGCCTGCCAGGAAGAGCATCGGTCAAATTGTCCAAGGAAGAATTGATAAGCAAAACCCAGGGGAGAGTGAGTTCCTGTAGACTGCTGGTAACTCCTCAGTCTTGTAGCCTGCCTCCCCAACAATCAGCTAGTGTATAGATTTCCAGATTTTATTTTATCCTCAGAGCTCTTTCATCAAATGAATTCTTACACACTGGCCCAAATATTCAACAGACCAAGGCCAAGCATGGTGACATGAAGGGGACAGGCTGGAGGCCATGTAATTGCTGCCCCCGCTCCCCAGCTCAAGAAGCCCCAAGGTGTCTTTGAGGAACCCCAGGGCTCCTTGGACCACAATTTTAAAAGCCCTGAGCCAATTCATCACCTTTACTTTGGAGCTTTGGAGACTGAGGCCTAGTGAGATCAAAAACCTTGTAGCATAACTGGGGCAGGAACTCAGGAGTCCTGACTCTCAGGGCAGTATAAATTCTACTGCTTCTTATTGTCTATGAATAGCTAAATACTCCTAAATAAAAACACATGAAATAAAGTTAATTAAAATAAATAATAATTTTAAAGCAAACTTGTTTGTTAATATGTTCATATGATGAGAAGTCTTTTCTACCTACGTGCTTTAATTTAACAGACAAGAGAAGGAACAGGAGCCAAGATAAATAACAAGGTGGAGGATGGTGGGGAATGTCAGGAAAAGATGGTAATCCATCACAGATAGGGCCAAAAAATGGCAAAAAGAAGGACCTGAGGGCCCAGCATGTTTTTTTATCTTGGCACAATTTGGTCTATACTCAGCTTTGCAAATGATCACACTGGGTGAAGATCTAATTATGTTGTGGAACGTAGATGGCACATACAAAACCACTTCTTTTTCCACTAATTGGCCCCAAGTGGACTTGTGACTCAGTTTAGGTAAAAAGACACAAGGAAAATCTAACGGGGGGGCTTCTAGAAAATATTCCCCTCCTTGATAAAAAGATAGATCTCCAAGGAGAAAGCTTTTTTGTTCCTGTTTTTATCATACAAACAGGAGGGAGATGTTTGCCAACACACCTAAATGGCAGAGCTTGAGTCCTTGAAGTCACTGTCAAGGGGCTACACCAACCTGAACTGCCTCCTTCTAGACTTCTTATTATGGAGGATTAATATGCTTCCCTAATTTAAGTTATAGCTAATGGAACAACCTGTTACTTGCACCAGAAGCACTCTAATTGGCACAGAGAAGCATCGGAGTAAGGGTGGATTATCAGAAAAAGCTTCCTAAAGAGAGTGGTTTGGAAGTGGAAATCTGAAGGATAAGTAAGAGTTAATCAGGTGATGAAGCAGAAAGAGGAAGGAGAGGGAAGTTTTCCACTACAGGGACCAGTTTGGGAGAAGTACCGAAGAGAGCATGGTGCATTTGACAAATCGAAAGACATTAAGGGTAGAAATATTGGCAGGAGTCAAGTCACGAGGGGCTGATGAAAGCATTTGGACTCTTCTCAGGGCATCTGGAATCCATTGAAGAGTTATAGTGAAGGAAGTGATATAATCAGGCTTGCATTTAAAAATATTACCCTGGTGAATGGATTGGAAGGAGGTGAGAGTATGTGTATTGAATCCAATTGGAGGTCAAGATCATAGCCTAGTGATCAGGGATGATGATGGTTTGGACTCATAGAAGTGGGTACTGTGGGGGAACAGAGAAAGAAGACAAACTTGAAAGATATTAAAATAATTGATAGTAAAACTTGGTGACTGGTTGTGGGGTGTGGGACAGAAGTCAAAGATGGTGCCCAGAGTTTTTGGCTTGGCCAACTGGGCAGGTAGTGGTAAACTGACAGAGAGGGTCAAGATTTAGGGAGTAAGAGGACCTTAGCTTGAGAAACGCTGTCTCTGAGATGGAATAAGTGGAGATATCCAGCAGGCAATTGAACATGTGAGTCTGATAGGATTCATATTTGGGCTAGACATATAGATTTGGATCATTGCATGTGAATGTCATCAAAGTTATAAAAGTGGATGGGTTTTCCTAGGGAGAGGGTGAGGAATGGAGCAACCTAGTAGAGAAGAGGATGAGGGAGCTCTAGGGCCAGACCGTTGGGTTGGAATCTGAGCTTCTTTCCTCATTAACCATGTGACTTTGGCCATGTTACTTAACCTTTTTAAACCTTAGTATTCTTATCTATAAAATGAGAACAATGAAACAACCTATCTCATGGAATTATTGTGAGGACTAAATAAATGAATACATAAAAAGCAATCTGAACAAACCTCAACTTCTAGGCAATAATAGTAGTGGTATTAATAGTATTCAGGGCTGACTTAACAGCTTGGGCAGAGGAGGCACAGTGCCTAGGGACCACAAAATGCTTTATTTTTTTTTTAATCAGAAAAAAAGACCTTTTAGGCTAAATAAAATGCTTTAATATATGATATTAATATATTTTTCTTTGTACTAGCACAATGTTAAAATATAACTTTTAATGGTTTTTCATGGAGGAGGGAAGAGCCCACAAAGGTAAAAGTGTTAGGGCCTGTGGAAGTCAAAATGTGGCCCTGGTAGCAATGGTGGGATAGATTATAAAAAAATTTTAGGGTTGGCAGAGGTAGAGGACCCTACAGAAGGGTCTGAGAAGGAGGGCTCAGCGATGTTGGAGGAAAGCTAGGAGAGACTCATACTGTAGAAGCCAAGGGCAGAGAGGCTTTGAGAAGGACTCTGTGTCAAATGCTGCCAAGGGGTTAGGTAGGAAGGTGACTGAAAGTACCCAGGGGATTTAGTGACAAGGACCATCTCTTGATGAGAGAGGTTTCAGTAGCAAGATTGGGAAGACAGACTGCAGTGCTTCGAGGAGTGGCAGGAAGGTAAGAAAATGGAGATGTTGGGTTTAGGCATTGCTCAGAAAGTTTGGCTCAGACAGAAAAGCTCTTCAAGTAGGGGCACCAGCTAGTTTGTCTGGCATCCAAACATTGTCTCTGCCTAGTTCCTGGATACATGCAAAATTGTTTAAAGTCATGATACTAGGAGGGCTAGTGGCTCTTGCACCTTAGAGCTTGAGAGTGATAAACCCAGAGGAGGCAGTGCCTGCCCAGGAGTCCATAGGCCAGTAGTTGAGTGATGAGGACAAGAGCCCAGGCCTGAGATTTCCACCTGGGGCTACCAGACCCCTCTGGCCCTTCCAACTCCACTTCTAGATGTATGACTCACAAAGAAAGCATCCAGTTGGTGTTTTTGTTTCATTTGGTTTCAATAGACCTCCCACAACTTTTGTCGTATTTTTAAAATTAAAATAGATGGATATACCATAATCATGGAACTTAGAAAATGCTTTGCAGTGGCTACCCCTGCTCCACTGTTGCTGCCAGGTGGTGTTGGCACAGTCCTGGGACCTACTGAGAGAGGCTGTGGGAAAACATGACTCCCCGGACCAACTCCCCAACAGAGAGGTCCTTCAGTCCAATACAGTACTGGTCAATATGGAAACGATTCCCCAAGAATACCTGTGTATTTTTGCCCAGTGTGGCTTGCTGTCTTTGGGGGACCTCCATGGTCACATGATAGCTACTCAGAACATCTTCCAGTAGCAGTTGCACACCCACCAGTTCTCCATGAGCCACTTTGTGGTCACGGTCACTCAGCCCACAGAGGCACAGCTAAAAAAAACAAAAAACCCTTCCATTTGAAGACCATATATATTTTTTACATATGGTTTTCAGGAAGAAAACTGGGAGTAACTGTATTTACAAGAACCCATTCCCTCAACTGCTAGAAAATTCATAAAAACCAGAGTAACATTTCTAACTTAAAGTTTTCTTTGAGCACATCACCACTCCTATTCAACATAGTGCTGGAAGTTCTGGCCAGGGCAATCAGGCAGAAGAAGGAAATAAAGGGTATTCAATTAGGAAAAGAGGAAGTCAAATTGTCCCTGTTTGCAGATGACATGATTGTATATCTAGAAAACCCCATGGTCTCAGCCCAAAATCTCCTTAAGCTGATTAGCAACTTCAGCAAAGTCTCAGGATACAAAATCAATGTACAAAAATCACAAGCATTCTTGTACACCAATCACAGACAAACAGAGAGCCAAATAATGAGTGAACACCCATTCACAATTGCTTCAAAGAGAATAAAATACCTAGGAATCCACCTTACAAGGGATGTGAAGGACCTCTTCAAGGAGAACTACAAACCACTGCTCAATGAAATAAAAGAGGATACAAACAAATGGAAGAACATTCCATGCTCATGGGTTGGAAGAATCAATATCGTGAAAATGGCCATACTGCCCAAGGTAATTTATAGATTCAATGCCATCCCCATCAAGCTACCAATGACTTTCTTCACAGAATTGGAAAAAACTACTTTAAAGTTCATACGGAACCAAAAAAGAGCCCGCATTGCCAAGTCAATCCTAAGCCAAAAGAACAAAGCTGGAGGCATCACGCTACCTGACTTCAAACTATACTACAAGGCTACAGTAACCAAAACAGCATGGTACTGGTACCACAACAGAGACATAGATCAATGGAACAGAACAGAGCCTTCGGAAATAATGCCGCATATCTACAACTATCTGATCTTTGACAAACCTGACAAAAACAAGCAATGGGGAAAGGATTCCCTATTTAATAAATGGTGCTGGGAAAACTGGCTAGCCATATGTAGAAAGCTGAAACTGGATCCCTTCCTTACACCTTATACAAAAGTTAATTCAAGATGGATTAAAGACTTACATGTTAGACCTAAAACCATAAAAACCCTAGAAGAAAGCCTAGGCAATACTATTCAGGACATAGGCGTGGGCAAGAACTTCATGCCTAAAACACCAAAAGCAATGGCAACAAAAGCCAAAATTGACAAATGGGATCTAATTAAACTAAAGAGCTTCTGCACAGCAAAAGAAACTACCATCAGAGTGAACAGGCAACCTACAGAATGGGAGAAAATTTTTGCAACCTACTCATCTGACAAAGGGCTAATATCCAGAATCTACAATGAACTCAAACAAATTTACAAGAAAAAAACAAACAACCCCATCAAAAAGTGGGCGAAGGATATGAACAGACACTTCTCAAAAGAAGACATTTATGCAGCCAAAAAACACATGAAAAAATGCTCATCATCACTGGCCATCACAGAAATGCAAATCAAAACCACAATGAGATACCATCTCACACCAGTTAGAATGGCCATCATTAAAAAGTCAGGAAACAACAGGTGCTGGAGAGGATGTGGAGAAATAGGAACACTTTTACACTATTGGTGGGACTGTAAACTAGTTCAACCATTGTGGAAGTCAGTGTGGCGATTCCTCAGAGATCTAGAAGTAGAAATACCGTTTGACCCAGCCATCCCATTACTGGGTATATACCCAAAGGACTATAAATCATGCTGCTATAAAGACACATGCACACGTATGTTTATTGCGGCACTATTCACAATAGCAAAGACTTGGAACCAACCCAAATGTCCAACAACAATAGACTGGATTAAGAAAATGTGGCACATATACACCATGGAATACTATGCAGCCATAAAAAATGATGAGTTCATGTCCTTTGTAGGGACATGGATGAAACTGGAAACCATCATTCTCAGTAAACTATCACAAGGACAAAAAACCAAACACCACATGTTCTCACTCATAGGTGGGAATTGAACAATGAGAACTCATGGACACAGGAAGGGGAACATCACACTCCTGAGACTGTTGTGGGGTGGGGGGAGGGGGGAGGGACCGCATTAGGAGACATACCTAATGCTAAATGACGAGTTAATGGGTGCAGCAAACCAACACGGCACATGGATACATATGTAACAAACCTGCACATTGTGCACATGTACCCTAAAACCTAAAGTATAATAAAAAAAAACCTGTTCTACTCATGGATAATTTTGAATATATAGAAATCAAACAGAAAAGTTCCCATCACCCAGACCCAACAACCATTAACCTGTGGCCAGTGCTACCTCATCCCATCCACTCCCCACCTCCATATTGTTTTGAAGCGTATTAATGGTTGATTTTCATGTTGTTCTTAATACTTTTCTATGCTTTCTATTTTTTAAATAAAAATAGTATTTACTTAATCAGGGGAAAACCTTTAATAATGAAAAGAATCTAACAATTTAAAGGAAGTTAACAGCAAAAAAGAAAACAATGAACAGAAATTCTCCCTAGGAGTCCTGCTTTAAAAAGTTCCCTTCCCACCACTGTTTATGCACAGGTCAGGAGTCACACATCTCTGAGCCGCCAGCCTGGGAGTTTCTGTAGAGGCCCAGCCCATGACTAGAGATGACTGGCCATTCTCCCAGATCACTACTGTTACGAAAACTGCAGCTGAGTCTACAACCCAGGCCCATGCCAGTTGAGAGCATGCTTCCCTTCTATCATAAGAAAACGTGACTCGCCTCGTGGCCCCAGGTTTACAGCTTCAGAATCAAACATCTGCTTATCTCACACATTATTCATCGTGGGTGAGAGTAGGAGGATCTGACCTATGAACCCAATGGCAACCATCTGCAGTCTGCACTCAATTCTCTCTGCAACAATGGAGAAGACCTATCCTACCTGCATATTATATTCTAAGGTATCTGGGCTGCTACTCATAACTGGGAATGGTCCTCCATCTTCCAGAAATGCTCTCCAAGGAAACAGCTCAAATGCCTAAGATAACCAAATAATAAACATGATAATGTTGTACTTTGTGTTCAGAATTAATAGATATCTGTATATGAATAGGATATCTGTGTCTGCACCCCAAAACAATTTTGGATGACTTATTTATTATGTGGGAGTATTTCTTGATAGTTCCTAGACATATAGAAGAGAGAGTAATAATCTATTTTTTAAATTGTTTTCTCAGCAGATGGTGAAACACAGAAGAGTACTTAAGATTTCAGTGTAACTAATCAGCACCAGTGTTCAGAAGTTCCAGAGCAGTATAACACCAATGGGACATATTTAAAATCAATAAAAATAAATTTACTCAAATGCTCTCAATATCAGGAACCTTAAAAAGTTGTCCTTCATCACTATTGTGCTCCAATTCTAGGTAACAACTCAAGACCAGTGCCACAAATTATTACATGTGAGTCTCTGGCTCCTCCATATCACTAACCAACAGCTAAGGCATCCTCTGTCCCTTGTGACACCATGTGCAGCCCTGGAACCAGTGGGCCTGCCTATCTGACTCCATTCTACACTTCCAGACCTGGTTCTGGTTTTAGTCAAGTCCTGGAGTTGGAGTTGATTCTGACAGCAAGGAGCCGGGACTCCTATTTCCACCTAATCCCAGGCAACACCCAAAGGAAGCAAGAGCAGATCCAACGGTCACGGTCCAACCCTGTCTTCTGGGTCTAAATGAGGGCCAAGGCTTGGGCCAAAAGTCACTGTCTTGCAGCCACTGAAGGTAGAAATGTGGGACTTGCTTGAGGTTGATGTTGGTGTCCCTTGGCTTAGCATTATAAGATCAGAATATTAAACTGGAAATTTTGGAGTCAAAAGACCAGGAATTGTGAGGTAGTTTGAAAGAGATATCCACTAGTTCTTTGATACTCCTCCTGTAAAGAGGTGGAGCTTACTTCCCCTCCCCTTGAATGTGTGCTGGACTTAGTCACTCACTTCCAGTGAAAAGAATATGACAGAAGTGATGGAGAGTCACTTCTGAAATCTGGTAATAAAAACACTGTGACTTCCATCTTGGGTTCTCTCTTGGACTGTTTGTGCTGGGGGAAGCCGTCTGCTGTGTTGCGAGGAAGCTCTGTGGAGAAGCCCATGTGAATAAGCCTGGAAGTGGATCTTCTGGTGCCCACCAGCAGCCATAGGAGTGAGCTTGGAGGCAGGTTGTCCTCCAGTCGAGCCTTGAGATGATTACAGCCCTGGCCAACATCTTGACTCATGAGAGACCCTGAGCCAGAACTACCCACCTGAGCCGCTCCCAGATTCCTGATCCTCAGAAACTATGTTAGATAATGAATGTCTATTGTTTTAATCTGCCAAACTTTAGGGTAAATCATTGTGCAGCAATAAGTAACTAATACAGCTTGCAACCCGGTGCTGCCATGATTCTGGAATAGTCTGATCTCTGGCCTTCCTGAATCTTGAACTCTTTGGTTGTAGAAGGTGGGTAATATTGTTCCTGCCTAGGAGCAACAACAGTTGCCAGGATTACCTTCAATAACAGGTGCTATAACCAGGGCTATTGAAAACCCAGCTACTGACGTCATTTATGTATTGCAATTGCTATCATGACTATTTATTAAGTGGAGAAGATTGTTTGTTTTGCTATCAACTGTGAACAGACAAGCTGTTGCCCTGATCAGCCTGTTGAGTGTTTGGAGACAAAGACCCTGACTGGGAATCACAGCCGGCCCTGGGGCCCAGACTCTTCCACTGTTCAAGTGAAGCAGAGCCAGTGAAGACAGAGGGCATTAAAGTCTTGAAAGCCCCTGCAGAATCTAAACCAAATGGAAACAAACTGACTAAATTCCCTACACACCGCACACTATTTACATCATAAAAATACATCTGAAAGACACCTGGAGGCTCCATGGATCCAGTGGCTGGGGCAGGCTGAGCTGCTAGGCAAAAATGCTCTTCCTGAGAGAGTTGCTCAGTGCTGGTAGCCCATGGCACATGCCGTCTGTGACAGACTGGTAGGCAGGAACATTTCCAGCTGCCAAAAATGTTCTTCTACCAAAATATGGGGGGACATTTCATTAAAAACAGTTACTTACAATTCTAAAGTTCAAAACTTTCCTCAAAGTTAGAGAAGCAAAATAACATTTTGAGATATTAACAGGTTCCTTCTTCAGCCACATCAACCCCCGTGCCCCTTGCCCTCGACTTTCACAGTTCGTAGCCCTCATGGGGAGGGTTGGCATACTCTCGACTAGCAATGTCTGCCAGAACAGTCTGCAATGGTGGAAATGTCCTATATTTGCACTGTCCAACAGAGTAGCCTTTGGCCACGTGTGGCAGTTGTACACTTGAAATGTGACTACTGTCACTGAGGGAATGAATTTTTAATTTTCTTTTTCTTCTTTTTCTTTTTTTAAAGGCTAATCAAGTGAAGCAGTGTGAGTGGAGAAAGAATAAACCAATCTGTAACTGGTTGTGATCAATTAGTTGTAAACGTGACTGCACTCAGACCAGCCTGAATTTTTAATTTTCTTTCATTTAAATTAATAATAATTTTAATTAAAGTAAATTAAATAGCCACATGTGGCTACTGAACTGAATAGTGCAGCTGTAGCTCTAGAAAAAAGCTGTCAATTGTTTATTGAATGAATTAAGACCAACAGCTGAGACAATAGTTCTTTATAAAAACTAAATTTTAAATTTTAAGCCTCCTTGGGGTTTGGAGGAGAAAAGTTCTTGTTTGGTTTTAAACAAAACGTGGCTTTGTATATCAAGAACCACAAACCCTGAAGACTGGAGCATGAAATTTATACCATAAGTCAGAGAGAAGGAAGTATGCATGATAAATCAGAATGATTTTTCTTGCCTAAAAGGAAATAACAGTTAAACAAGGAAAGACTATTTCTAGAGCTTAGTTCTAGTGGATGCCTAAGGAAAGATGCTGGATAAGTTGGAGGATGGTATCCCAGAGCAGAAGGTCCCTTTTGCTTGGATTCTCTGTGAGGTGGCCTCCCAGGAAGACTAGCAGCCCCTCAAAGTGGGGAGAAAGACCCCCACACGTGGGTATCCAGAGGGGTGCTGAACAGCAGGCTAACCAGAAGAGGCCAGCTCACCCACAGCAGAGATAAGGGAAGTGGCTGTGTCTTCCCAACTGCCAGGAAGATTTGAAAGCACTGCCAGAAACTTAGATCACCTCTGAGAGGATGGAAGAACGAGAAGAGTGTCGTGTGAGCCCTAAACTTAAGGTCCAAAATTTGTGCTGCCTTGACTTCTGGCAAAATCGGGAGGCCTCAAATAGCTTAGCCACAAGGTCCCCCGCTCCCCACTCTGCTCCCACAGATAAGGTCTCCAGGTTTAACGAACCTCCTTATCAAAGGAACCAGGTGCAATTCCTGCTTATCCCTGAGCAGCGGTTTCAGTTCCCTGCCAGACCACAGCATTATTCAAATCAATCACCCCTTCCTGTGTGAAGCATGGAACATCACACTCTCCTGATATTACAAAACCTGCCTCCCACAGCCCTTGCTTGTTCACTCTGTTCCCAAGTGGCCCTATGTGGAGGGGGGCAGTGTCCTCTTAAACCTGGGAGGCAGAGGTTGCAGTGAGCTGAGGTCATGCCACAGCACTCTAGCCTGGGAGCCAGAGTGAGACTCTGTCTCAAAAACAAAAACAAAAATGAAGAGAAAAGCAACAAACATTCAAGGAATGAGAGGCTGGTGTTGCTTTCTTTAGAAATTCCTTGATGTATTCCTAAAGCAGGCTTGCTACAGGAAGGATTGTATTAACAGGATATCTCTTCAGCTTTCTCCTTTTTACCCTAATCACCCTGAACATCAACAATACATTCAGACTAGAGGCATGTTTCATGCTATATATTTTATACTGTGCTATAGAGTACCTTTGAGGGACTTCTTTGCTTCCTTCTACCCCTGAAGTGCAAACGAATTGTATTCTTTAAATCAGGGGATAAAAATCTAAACTTTTTTTTTTTTTGGGACAGAGTTTCGCTCTTTAGCCCAGGCTGGAGTACAGTGGCGAGATCTCAGCTCACTGCAAGCTCTGCCTCCCGGGTTCACGCCATTCTCCTGCCTCAGCCTCCTGAGTAGCTGGGACTACAGGCGCCCGCCACCACGCCTGGCTAAAATTTTTTTTTTTTTTTTGTATTTTTAGTAGAGACGGGGTTTCACCGTGTTAGCCAGGATGGTCTCCATCTCCTGACCTCGTGATCCACCCACCTCAGCCTCCCAGAGTGCTGGGATTACAGGCTTGAGCCACCGTGCCCAGCTGAAACTTTTTCTTAAAGGACCAGATGGTAAATATTTTCATCTTTGCAGACCCTACGGACTCTGTGGCAACTATTCAGCTCCGTGGTTGTAGTGTGAAAGCGGCGACAATCCGTAAGTGAATGGGCATGACTGTGTTCCAACAATGTTTCATTTACAGACATGGAAATATGAACTCCATAGCATTTTCATGGGTCGCAAAATACTATTCTTTTACACTTTTTTTTTCAACCATTTAAAGATGGGAAGGCCATCCTTAGCCCACAGACCATACAAAAATCGGCAGAGACCTCCAGCAGTAGTTTGCCAACTCCTGACTTAAATAGATGAGATTGGATAGAACTGCTTTGTCACCCAAGCATTTATCTTCAATGCGAATGATTAATTCACCTAGCATTAAAGATAACTCAATCCTCGGGCATTTCTTGAATTGGCTAATCAATAACTCCTGCAGGTTGGTGGACATGTCCAGAGATGAATACTGGGCCCTGGTCAGTGTGATCCAACCCTTCGGAGGACAGCTATCAATTTCCATCAGCCCTTTGGCTAGTAGAGGGGGGTTGAGACGGGCAGAGTGAAATGTTTTGTGCCTAGAAACATGCACATAGCCAGTACCCAAGATGATCTATGCCACAGGGAAGCAGGAGCCAAATTTTCAGCGACTTTACAGGGCTGTCCTGTCATCCCTGAGCCACATCCTTCCTCCTCCTACACCCCACCCTCATCTGTGAAGCATGCTGCCCTCATTCCAGGTAAGAGTTCAGTTTTTCCTTTGCAAATTCTGGAGAAGCCTTCAGCTTACATGGGCAGAAAATTCCTGGGGTAAACAGTCAGATTTGCTCAGTCTTGGTGAGCTCTAGGAAGGGTCAAGGAACTGTCCCAAGCTTCCTATCTCTTTCCATCCTCTAAGGACTTTCCCTTGTTTACAGGTTCAGCACTAAGTAAAACAATCAAGAGGGATGACATTTATCTTTTAGCTTCTCTTTTTCTCCTGCCTCTTGCCTTTTCTTCAGCATCCTCTTCTCTGTCCACGCTGCTGCTTGGTCTCCATCATAGATCTCGGGTTTTGGAGTCAAACACACCTACGTTCTAATTCTAGTCTGCCACTTACTAGCTGTATAATTCCAAACACACACAACCTGAACAGCTCTGAGGAAAAAAGCCTGGAGAAATGTAACCAGTGGAGGACACAGTGGGGTGAACCATCTGGGTGATTCTCTCCAGAGGGTCACAGAAAAGTACATAAAACCAGAAATAGGACACAATGTCCTCCATTTCTGTAGACCGAGTGTGAGGATAAAGAAAGCACTGGCAAAGCAATTCCAGGGGATTTCCTGGAAGCAGAGTGGTTCCCCTGGGAGAGCAGTACCAAACCGAATCCTTCGTAGCTGAAATCGAAAAAGGACTTTTCTTCACCAGTACGTAAAATCCTCGCAAATTCTGACCTTGGGCTTTCAGAGCCCAGAGGACTAACAAATGGCCATCCTGATAATTGTCTGAGGCTTTACATCTTACCTGCTTGACTAAGCTACAGCTCAGGAAGCTATTTGTCAATATAAAGAAAACAAATTAGCCTGATTTTTGTCCTGCTGAATTTACATTCTAAATCCAAGAGTCCTCTGATGTCAGAGTAAAGATGATTGAGAGTAGAAAAAGAACAAGACAGTTCAGTGCAACCCCCACCTTGTCATTCTCCATGGATGCCCACAAGTGCAGTGGAAAGCAGCTGCAACCTACAGGTAAGAGCACAGACAGCCCTCTGAGGCCCTCTCAGTGGCTACATACTCACACCGGGAGCTAACCCAAAAAAGTTAATTTTGACAATTAAAAAATAAGCAGAGACCTTTAGGGCTAACCCTCCTTCCCTCTCATACAAAACTTATTTATACTGGAAACATTATGTATCTTAATCCAAGCTAATTTTCCCATCAGCGTCATGATTAATTAACCAAATGAAACATTCCTTTTGTATGTGGAATACTTAACACAATGGTACCTACAAGGCTAGAGGTAGATGGATTTACTTATAAATTTAACGCTGGTAGCCAATTCCATTAGCTTGAGAGGTGCAGTAAAAATTCTGTCTTTTTGAAAGGTAAACAAATGTTGAAAAAAAAACCCTAATCATCTTTAGAAGTATAAAAATGTTATTCCCAGTAGAACCCCCTGTACATTGAAAGCAGCAATCATTATATGAACTGTTCTGAAATTACATTTGCTAAAATCAAGAGTGTTATTAGTCAACAAGAACATATTCTCACAGACAGCCTTTGGGCAGGTCATGTTTGGTAGCCATGGCGTTCTGGATCTGCTTGTGCCCATGACTATTTTAAGCTCATTATCTAACCTTGCCAAGAGTGGCCTCCCTAGATGGTCACTCAGCAAACACCTCTGCTGCAGAATTTACCAGAACAGGATTAGTGCTCCAGCCCTTACGGGATGAGATGCCTTACTGCAGCATCAAACTGCAAAAACATAACCTCCCTCCGGAGGAGGAGTGCCTGGGCCACCCGGGTAGGGTCTTGGGGGCTCTGGAGGCTGTCAATCATGTTCTGCAGCTCTTGAAGCTCAGACCCTAGAAGATGGACAACATTTTAGTCTGACAGTGAGAAATATAGGCTACTATAGCTAAACCAGTAAACCAACATTTTGTCCCATACTTGTCACCTAATCAGACTTCCCTTGTTTTGTTTGTGGGTATACTAATTATACGTTTTGCAAGACCAGCAAAGCCTTATGCTGTAGAATCAAAGGTCTGATTTATGTCTCCTTCCTTCCTCAGGAAGATAAAAATTTGCTTTGCTTTTCAGTACAATAAGAGCAGGCCATGGAAAGAAAGTTTTAAAATTTATAAGGCTATGGTCTTGAAACAGAACAAAAAGGAGAAATGACAAGAATGGGAAAGTCTAGTCCTCAGTATATCTGTTAGGCACTTGAAACGATCAGAGATTATGAATCAGCACTCATCTCTTATTGCCATGCTATATCCAAATCAGCCCTCCCTGTCACTGGCTCATGGATTAAAGAAGACTCAAGACCATCTAAAGCAAGTAAAAAACACATGTGCATATATGTATATATAAAGATATGCACACATATGCATACATACACATGTGTATACATATGCATACATATCCCTCTAGGAGATTCTAGTCATTTTAGGAGTAAATGTGAGGGATCCATATTTGCCTTATTTCTTAGACCCTTACTGCAAGAGTAGGCTACATATACATAGATTTGTATTCATTTTGGGTGAAAATCTAACTTAGGGGCCCTGTGGGGCACTCAGTGCTGGGATGTGGAACCCAGCCTGAGTCTGGATGACCATCCTAGCATCTAGGTATGTATATCCTAGTTATTGGCATAGAAAAGGAGCTAGTCAGAACAGGATAGCACAGTGGAAAGTGATGAGCCCTTGGGGAACACGCTTGGGCTCACAATTACAGGGCTACCAGAATTTCAGCTGGTCTGAAATATCCCTGTGAACATAGTGATCGTTTTCTACCCTGAGAGGACATCCCTGTTTTCAGGATTGTGAAAACTGATCACAATGCCTTGACATGCAGTCCAAGGCAGGAGTGAGACAGGAAGCCCACAGGGCATTTCTGGAGATGCTCTGTCTTGACAGCTGGTTCACATGCAAGCAGCCTTCTTTCCTCCCTAGCCCAGTACTGGGCTCCAGCATCTACCGACTGAGAAAGCAGAGAGTTGTGGGAGGGGGAAGCTGTCCATGAGAGCTTGATCAGGCAGATCCAGGGCTGAGAATGGTTGCTAACATGTGTAACATGTGTTTTGGCTTTAAGAACAGATAAGCAGTCCAGATTTCATATCCATTTGCTGTTTTATACAATAAAAAATGTGTTTTATTTTTGTTTCCAGCCCCAAATAATTGAGTCCAATCAGCAAACTTTTTATGACTCCTCTAAATCTGATAGTTCTATTGGGCTGAAGAGTTCACCAGAAAAAGAGTAATATTAGAGTGAATTGTACAAGAACTTTTGTGGTGGTGGGAGGGAGGTGGTCAGAGAGCCTCATTTGTTCAAGGCCTAGTGTGTTCGGTCTAAAAGTAATATACTCTATCAGGCTACGCAGTAACCAGGGGAAAATTTACTAATCCTCTGCAACGACAATGAAAAAAGGAGAATATAAAATTACACATACCCTATGGTTAAAGCTCTGTAAAATGTAAATATGGAATATATTCGGGCAGGGGCTAGAAGGGAGTAAAGACAAATAAAATTATTTCACTTGTTAGAGTGGCTGGCTTACAGGTGATTTTTTTTCTGTTATTTCCGTCGTTTATATACTACTGGCATGTGATCGCTTCCCATCAAAATTGTTGTATGTTGATATGTAGTATTATCATTAAAATACAGATGTGGAGGGAGGACTGCCTTTCCTTTGTTATTTTACTGATCTTTAAATCCTCATTCTGACTTTCCTTCCTTTGTGGAGTCAAGAGGCTTGGTGGCAGGGGAGGTGGCAGGACAAGCAGCCTGGCGGTGTGGACAGGGCAGAGGGTTGTTGCCGGCAGCGATGGTGGTGAGGCTGGGGTGAACCCTGTGCCAGGAAACATCAGGAAAGGAGACTTTGCTCATGTCTTTCCCAGGAGGGTCCCGTTTGGGAAGTCAGAGAAGACAGACAGCCAGACAGCCAGAGAGAGAGGGAGAGAGAGAGGAGTCACAGTGGCCCTATCTCTGCATGAAGACTCAGAGCTTGTACACTTCATTCCTTGTTTGTCTTGAGAGTTCCTGAAACCCTAAGTTCAGTGTGAAGTATTTGGGCTTTAATTGGCCTCCTTATCCTTTGCAAAGGAAGTCACAGTGTAAACGTCCACATTCTGATTACATCCTCTGCTTCACTTGGACTTCAAAGGCAGTTACTGGCTTTCAGGGAAGGAGAGAATTGGCTGCATCCACAGAGCTGGTCCACAGTGTCTAAGAGCTGTTTTCTTCAGTCAAGGGGAGGACTAAAAGCTGAAATCTTGAGTTTCCCTCAAGATTTGTTTTAAAAATACTTTAAAGCATACAAGTCCACAAAAGTAATTTGAACTAACTAAAAATTAGAACTAACAATTTAGAACGAACTCTAAATTGTTCTGAGATAGCTTAAAGGAACAGACTCTCATTTCATCTTTTCCCTTAATTCTTCTTGCCTCCTCTGGGAAATAGGCCAGGAACTAAGCAGCCTAGTCTTTTTAAAAAGATTATCTTGGAGGGGATTTTTTTTTTAAAGTTTGCTCTTTATTTTGAGCAAAGCAGAGTATGCAAAACTGTACATTCTCCCTGGAGCACAAATGTGCAACCTGACAATGTGTGCCTCCCTGCATGCTTCAGAAAGCCTGGGCCGCACATATCTCAATGGTTTCTGGGTTCACAATGCAGAAATGGCAAGAAAACAATTCCTTCTTCCTGAATTCTAGGTCCTCAACTCGGCCTCATTTCCCATTGTTCCTCAGAGCCATACTCATGGGTTCGCTCACAGGTAGGTTCACTTCTCTGGACTGGCCATGTGCAGTTCTGCCTGCTGCTTTCGCCAGTGTCCTTTTCTTATGTTGCTAGAACTGTCCCTCCTATTTTCTACTCCTGTCCAGTCTGGAAAGCACCCCAGATCACCTCCCTGCAGGTTTTGCCTGGGGGCACCCTTTACTCCCAGCTGCTATAGGACTTCCTAAGTAGTGACTTCACCAGGAAACATGGCTCTGGCTCTCTCGGCTTCTATCTCATCTCCATGTAACACCTACCTCCCCATCTCAACGGCAGGCAGGACATTTCTCTTGGCCACACTTCTTCTTCCTGTGCCTTAGCTAAAGCTCAGCCCCCACACCCTCCTGACATCCAATAGCTCCCCTAAGAGTGTCTTAGCTTATTTTCTGAGTAAGCCCCACTTACAACAGTCCCCAAACTAGTAAAAGGAAAGGACCTAAGAGTGCTTTGGAGCTTCTCTAATCGGATGCTTATGTTGAAGACTTGTGAGTCACTCTGAGAGCTCATTAGTCTGCAACAATTCTGTGCCTTCTGCTGAGGCGGCACCACTACCACTTTCTCTTCATCCTGCCACGCCTAGACACAGGCATTATCCTTCTCCCAGATCAGCACTCATGCCCTTCCCTATGTCCACATCTAAATGTTTACAGAGCCCTTCAGTGTTCCTTAGCACAATGCAAATATACCTGGCACCAGCTCCAAGGTCTCCCACAAATGTATTTCCTTTATGCACCAACCAGCCACAGGGGAATATCCTCAGATTCTCTGACATTTGTTTTAAGAGCAATTAGGTTTAAATAGGCATGCTGCCTCATTTCTTAGGCTCTTCCTGTTCTTTAAAATCCCTGGCTACTATAGTATTTTGCTATTAATTTATATTTACATGACCAGTGACATTATTTGGATGGTAGTCACATTATTAAGGCAAGATTACTTTCCCTGATTCTGATAATTGTAGCTTAGTAAACATTTTAGTGTCTTTAATTCACCTCATGTGTTTATCTTATAATATAACCTGTGCTGATGAGCGCTGGACGTATAAAACTAAAGCCTCAATCATTCTTACCACAAAGACTTTTAGGTCATTGATAGCTACCCAAGGGCTGTTTACAAGCTTCTTAATAGACAGTGATTGGCTCTGGCCTTGCCACATGAGTTTATGAAGGCCAGGAAGGAAACGGGAATGAAACAAAACTAATATTTAATGGGGGCTTATATATCCTAGAATTTTTACATAAATTTCAATCCACAGAACATCTTTATGAGACAGATACTATCACCCCATTTTATAGATGGACAAGAGAGACCCAGAGAGTAAAGTACCCAGCTTTCAGTAACCAAGTGGCAGAGGCAGAGTAAGAACCAGGCCTCCCGACTCCCAACTTGGTGCAGTTTGTGGTATAGCCCATGAATGCAGAATCAAGCAGATAGCTGTGCAGTGTGGAGACAGTCTATAAGACAGTTTGGACTTTTCCTTTGCCCTTCTGATTGCTGTCATTTATGAGAGTATATTGTAGTTCTGCCTTTCCAAGTATTAAGAGCTTTATAGAACTTCCAGTGAATATTGAAGGTGATTTGAATCACTTTTAATCACTCACCAATGCCCTCGGTTCCTCCCCAGTCACCTCTCAAAGGGTTGGGACTTAGAGGAAATTCAAAACATGCTGGACAATTGCCAAACTTAGCAAAACTGACAAGGTAGGCCACGATATCATGCAGAGGAGCTATCAGCTGTAGAGTTCACTTTAAGGCTGTAAAAGCTGCCTGTGGATAAAATTAATACAAGGAAATACGTTTTAGGAAGCTTCTAAGAGGCATATAAAAATACATGAACACTCAATGGGGACGATATCTTTAAACAAGAATATTTCAATAAACATTGTCACAGTATATACAGGATAATATCAGAGAAAGAACAATAAACCTATTCATGAACCAGGGTTACATGCCCTTGGACAAGGGAACTCCTGTGGGGGGTTAAAGCAATGTGTTTCTTTGTTTAAAGTCACTGAAGGCCATGAACACATCAAAATGTTTGTATGGCCATCAATGAATTACAAGGGTCACAAATCAATTCATAGAAGGAACTCATATTCAGACAACATTATCTTGAGAGAATACCTGTAAGCAAGGTATAGATATTTATCAACATTGTTTAAAACAACACATGACTGAAAATCAAACCGTGGATCTTATATATCAATGTCCAAGTGGAGTAAAAGTGAAAAATTATGACCTAACTGCAGAAGGCAGTATTTCCATATTTTTAAAAATAAAAATCTGAAACTTCTTCAGTGAAAGTAGGGGTAAGAAACCAAGGTTGCTAAATAAGATTTCGCTTACAAAGAAAAATCAGAATATTCCCAAATGCCATTTTCAACATTGTATTTTATTTCTTTAGCAAATACATATGTTTTTGTGTTCCTGTGTTTTCTTTTTTTAAAAAATTGTTACCAACATTGCCCTTGATCAGTAAGTGAGGTACACAGAGCACCCCTCAGAAAACAGTAACCCTAAGTTACAAGTGTGATCTCGACATCCCATTAGCTTCAGAGCATCAGTGGGCTTTTTTGGAAGGGTTGGAAGGAAATTGAAGATTAATAAGAAATGTCAGAGGCTTGAACTAGTGTTCATTAGTGACTAGGGAGAAAGAGAAATCAAAGCATAGTGAGACCCAAGACAAATTATAATAAAGCAGAAAAGGCTGCTGTGAAAAGATTTCAGTAGTTAGATGTCTGAATAAAAGAAGGGATGTTCTCTGGAATTGATATGTTTAACTGTGAGACAAAAACCAGCCAGTTTCCATTCTGGCACACATGCAAAAAAATACAAACCTTTTCTGGCAGAGTTTTGAACATAACCAGCACTTCAGAAGAATGGGGTATGAACCAGAAATTGAGGAAGACTTTCCCATCCGCTGACAGCAAACATCGTGGCCGGGGCTGAAATCTTCTGCAAGTGTTAGAAAAAAGGACCCATAGCACACATTTCTCTCTAAACAAGAGGCGTCATGAATGACCCTGTTGAATCACCGCCCTCCGTCACACAGGCCTGTCACCATAGGCCCAGCATCCACGCCCCAGGGTAGCAGCCCTTTTCATGCCACTCCCAGGTGGCCAGTTTATAAATAACTCAACAGGAAGAAGAGCAGTTAGGCTGATTTTAGCCAGAGCTGTGTGGGGGAAGGAGTGGGGATGGAGGGAGGGAAAGACATGGTAAGAAAGGACAGAAAGGCCATGAATTAGATAGCCAGCACCACACTAGGTGGTACATATATTATGTCACTTAATTCATCTGGCAACCTCAGGATGGATCTATTTTCGTTCCTCTTTCACAGCTGAGGAAATTGATGCCCTGAGAGGTTATGGAGATCTACCCAGCTCCTAAAAGACAAAGTTAGAATTCAAATGCACATTTCTCTGGGAGGCCGAGGTGGGTGGATCACAAGGTTAGGAGATCGAGACCATCCTAGCTAACACGGTGAAACCCCATCTCTACTAAAAATACAAAAAATTAACCGGGTTTGGTGGCGGGCACCTGTAGTCCCAGCGACTCAGGAGGCTGAGGCAGGAGAATGGCATGAACCTGGGAGGCAGAGCTTGCAGTGAGCGGAGATCGCGCCACTGCACTCCAGCCTGGGCGACAGAGCAAGACTCTGTATCAAAACAAACAAACAAAAAAAAGAATTCAAATGCACATCTATCTGTCCACCTGTAGAATCTGGGCTCCAGAACCAGGCTCTGTTTCTCTTGCCTTGCCATCACATTTCTTGCCAGGTTCTCCAGCTTCTGGCCTTCTTTTCCTTCTTTCTCCTCCTCCTCCAAATACCTTATTATTTCTTAATAAGGTTAGTCATCTCTTTGTTGCAGGTTTATATACAAACATATTGTCCATATATGTCTAGTTTAAGGATTCACACAAGCCCAGGTACTCACCACCTGGCCTGAGAAAAGGAATGTTGCCAGCACCCTTGAAGCCTGATGTGCACCTCCCTGGAGGCCCCCAGACAAACCACCATCCTGAATTTTACATTAATCAATGCCTTCTTTTTTTTTTTTTTGGTGGAAAATCCTTGGTGCATCTGTGCTGCTGCAAATGACTGATTTGTGGGTTATTAGGTTGATTCTATATCTTGGTTGTTGTGAATAGTGCTACAATAAACATAAGTCTCAGGATTTTAATTAGTTAATTCTCAGCTCAGGAATAAAGTATGGTCTTAGTTTGGAGAATTGCCTTTCTTTTAGCAACCACAAAGTCAAACAATTCCTGTCCTGAAACAGATCAAAATCAGCATAATCCAGTCTCATCTCTATTATTCAGCTCACTGTGCTCATTCCTGCCCAGAGGTAACAACGAATATCAAAACTAAAAAGTTGCAGGGTCTGCATCCGGGCACATGGGCCTGCAAGCCACATGCTGGCAGGTGCTGCTAGCAGCAAGGACTGAACCAGTCCTTCCTTGGCCTCTGAGAAGCACATGTGTCCCTGGAGCCACTGGGCTCTCTACCAAGTGCTATCCTTTACTTCTTATCTGTTATTTCCTGCCATTTCCAGTCCTGCCTGCAGTGAGCAGCCATCGGCTGAGAAGAGCAGAGATGACTGCAGAAAGCTTTAGGTGCTCAGTACATGAAGCATAGCCTGGTTCTCAGCCCCACAAGGAGACTTGCCCCTGCCCCTTGTGGATGGCCTGCCAATTATCTGGCCTGGCAGTTCCCCAACCTGCTCAACACTGTCCCCTTTCATTCGCCTTCAGCTGACCACTTCTGGGCCACACCCAAGACTTTATTATCCTCTGAAACCATATCACCTCCAAAGTCTTAACTTTCCCAGCTCCATATTTTATTCCTCCAGTTTTCTGAGTCATCCACTCTCACTAAACTTCCCTTCCTTTATTCCCCCAAAATAGGTTCCTTGACATCATCCAGTCCTCTGGTCTCCCCTTCCATCTGTCAGCTCCTTTCTGACCTCCCTCCCTTCCCTACCCAGACTGGATCTCACAGTCAAGCATAGGAAACACTCTCTCCCCAGCACCTTCAATTCTCTGCTGCTTTGTACTCACAACCCACCTACCTATCAGAGCCCCAGTTCTGGGTCCCTCCAAATACTCAGCTTGCTGTTTCTGATGGCATGCTGCTAAGCACAGCTGGAGGAAATCACACTGCTAATTATACTGATGGAAATGGTTTCCAGCCTGAGGTATGTCACCCCGGAACAATCCTTTTCCTTTCCTGTGATCAGCTCTTCTTGTTTCATAATTCCAAGCCTTCTTTAAGGCCCCCATACCAAATTCCTGCCAGCAGATCATGACATGGTCTGCTATTTCATGATCAAATTAAAGGCCACTGCTGGAACTCCCTCCCCTTCCTGATGGCCTATTTCCCCAAGCCCCACCCCCACCCCTAATACACACACACCCTCCCTTTCAACCAGGGTCAAAGTCAGAGGTGCACATCTTGGATATAAAATGAAGACAGCGTTTGCCCTCCATGCTCCTACCTTCCAGAAGCAGCTGGGAACCATGACACTGTGGTAGCAGCATGGCTAATGGAAGCGTATGGCAGTGCAGAGGACGCCCAATAAGAAGCACCTGAGCCTTATTGGGAGGCTGGTGGAAGAAATTCACAGCTGAGGCTTCTGAGCTGTGATTTCTCATCTCCCTCCATATCCCTTTGTCCCAATGACATTGTCATCTTTTCCCCTCCATTAAAAAATTGTGGTAAAATATGCATAACACAAAATTTACCATTTTAGCCCTTTTTTGTTTTTGTTTTTTTCAGAGCAGGAGTGGAAGTTTATTTAAAAGGCTTGAGGATTCTTTTGTAGTTCATGAGCCTGATGATTGGGTGTTCACACGTGTGTGAGATATGCTACTCTTGAACCTTGTTACAACATCGTCACATTACCTGTCTGACCTCAAACTGCTACTGGGTGAACTGCAAGAAAGGTAAAATCTGTCACTCAGGACACGTGGAATTTCTGCGCCGTTTATGTATTGTGGGGAGAAACACCCAAATTCTCCCAATACATTGCAAGTCCCGTAGGACAGGCACGCATCTGATGGCCTTGAAGAAGTGTTCATTGTATTTGCTGAACCCCCTGAAAGGCCAGGCACGCCACCAACACATCTCAGATTAGTTGAGCGACAGGGCCAACCACGTGCTCTCCACGCCGCCTCTGCTCCAGGCGCGCTCACACAGACTCCCCTATAATTTTTCCAGGAAGCCATTGGATAGGGCAGAGGTGGCAGCTCTGCCAGCAGCTGCTTCTTCACCGGCAGTGCCGAGTGAGAACGCTGCCTGTGCTTCCTGGAAATGGGCTTCAGCTCCTCTAAGGTCGTGGCACAGCTGGACCCCAAGACTGAGTCGCCGCCCAGGAAGCGGGACTGGGCAACGGGGCCGGGGTCTGGCCGGGGTCGGGGCCGGGGTCTGGCCGGGGTCAGAGCCGAAACCGGAGTCCGAGTCAGAGGGGAAGCCAGGGCCGGGGCCAGGCTCCAAGAGGCCGCAGGGGTCCCAGACAGAGCGTAGCTCGATGCCACAAGGTTCGGGGCCGGGGAGGTCCCGGAGTGGGATCAGGAACCGGAATCGCTACCGGGCGGGGCTTCAGGGCAGCCCTCGGAGCGGCGACCGTCGCTGGGGCAGGGGCAGGGGCAGGGGCCACAGCCATCCCCGGCGTTGGAGGGGGACAATGCACCCCTGCCAGAGGTGGAAACCCTGGAGACCCCGTCTGCTGGTGCCACTGCCACACCGACTGCCTGGAGGCGCCGCTCTTCTTCCAGTGGCCGAGGTGGCAGGTGGACGCGCACCCCTGGATCTTCCTGCTGGCGCCCGTGATGCTGACGGCCGTGCTGGGCGCCAGCTTCCTTCACCTGCCCAAGGACGAAGAGGAAGATCTGGAGGAGCAGTGCACCCCGGTGGAGAGCCCGGCCAAGGCGGAGAGACGCTTTGTGCAGGGCTATTTCACCACCAACGATTCCTACCGCCTCTCCACCTCCAGGAGGTGCACTCAGGCCAATTTCACCTGGATTCTGGTGGGCTCCCACAGCAACCCACTGCTGGAACCGGACATCTTTGCGAAGTCAGTAAATTGGACAGCACGGTGCAGGATCTACGTGTGGCACAGGGAAACGGAAGCCAGATCCAGTACGAGCAGGTGTGCGTGAGGTACAAGAGGCTCTGTGTGTCCCCCAACCCGTTGCTGGATGTCTGGCAAGTGGACAAAACGTTCGACCTGAGCTACAACCACAGTGAGCATCCCTCTGTCTGATCGGCTTCTTTGGAGGACACATCTTGGGATGTAACTGGCATAGGTAATGGGCCAGTTCCTCCTGCAGGCCAAAGCCATGTGGCTGCTGAACTGCCTGAAGAGCACCCTGAGGACAACGTGCAGAGCGAGATGGCTCACCCATTCCGTCAACCAATTTAGCAACATTAACAACAGTCTGGCCTTGAAGAAAATTGAGGTACCTGGTAGTTCAGGTTTACAGGGAGGTCAGGGGAATGTGGGAGGGATGAGGAAGACTTGCTCCGAGAACCCTAACAAAAGCACTGCATGACTACTTGATGGGGTCCTTGCCTCACAGCTGGGTTTGCTCTACTGTATTTGGTACTTAATCTGACTTTCTTTCTTTCTTTTTTTTTTTTTTTTCAGGTGAATCTCGCTGTGTCACCAGGCTGCAGTGCAGTGGCACGATCTCGGCTCACTGCAAACTCTGCCTCCCAGGTTCAAGCGATTCTCCTGCCTCAGCCTCCCGAGTAGCTGGGATTACAGGTGCCCGCAACCATGCCCAGCTAATTTTTGCATTTTTAGTAGATACAGGGTTTCACCATGTTGGGCAGGCTGGTCTCGAACTCCTGACCTCAGGTGATCCACCTGCCTTGGCTTCCCAACGTGTTGAGATTACAGGCATGAGCCACCATGCCTGGCCAATCCAACTTTCTTAAATTAACACTGTTGGGGCCAGGTATGGTGGCTCACACCTGTAGTCCCAGCACTTTGGGAGGCCAAGGCAGGTGGATCACCTGAGGTCAGGAGTTCGAGACCAGCCTGGCTAACATGGTGAAACCCTGTTTCTACTAAAAATTTTAAAAAAAATTAGCCAGGCATGGTGGCGCATGCCTATAATCTCAGCTATTCCGGAGGCTGAGGCAGAAGAATTGCTTGAACCCAGGAGGTAGAGGTTGCAGTGAGCCAAGATCGCGCCATTGCACTCCAGCTTGGGCAACAAGAGCGAAACTCCATCTCAAAATAAATAAATAAGTAAATAAAAAAAACTGATGGATGCCAGAAATCATGAATCCTTGGTAACATTCAGGTCGATAACACAAATCTTGTGTCCACCACATGAGGCTGTTTAGTACAGACATTGATGTTCATGTTTGATTTAGGGGGTTGGTTTCTAACTAAATTACAGTACTTTGAAATTCTACTTTTAGTTGAAGTTTTTGTTGGTTTTGGGAAGTCCCCAAAACTTACTTGGAGCTCACTGAGTATATTTTTTGTGGCAGGTGGTCCACTTTACATTGCTTTCCAGACAGCTGGAATTTGAGGCAACTTCTATGACAGTGATCCCTTTGTTTCACCTGGCACACGTTCTAATCATACAGTTTGCTAATCATATTATTGTTGCTGCAAGTTCTGGATTGAAAGTATCATCTGTGAGCCTCAAGAGGTGGCTGAACTGGCCCACCCCACTCTCACCGATGATGAGGATCTTCAGGGTGGTCAGCACATCCTCGTCCATCCTGACCCTGCTTGGCTCCGAGCCCAGCTAGCCGCCCAGGGCCCACCTCTCAGCCATTTTAGCCATTTTTAAGTGTATAGCTCCATGGAACTGAGTACATTCACAGTGTTGTGCAACTATCGCTACCATCCATCTCCAGGACTTTTTTCGTCTTCCAAAACTGAAAGTTTGTGTCCATTAAACAATAATGGCACTGCTCTCTTTTCATCCACCCAAGCCAGAGATTCTGAGTGACATCCTAGATTCCTCCGTCTCCCTCAGCTTCTTATTATATCCGCCATCTGGCCTAGCTGATTTCACCTTCTAAACATCTCTTGTCTGTACAATTTTAGTAGCTTCCTACATAATGTCACTGACAATCATCTTGCTCCATTTCTCCCAATGACCTGAAGGACAAACACAGACTTCTGGCTCTTTCCTCACCCTTCGATACATTCTGTTTCCCATTGCTGCCCTCACATACTCTGGATATGAGCACCGCACAAGTCCACATGCTGTCTCACACCTCTGTTCCTTTGCACATGTGATTCTCCCAGCTTAAGCTGAATTTCTTTTCCCTGTCTCCCTGGACCACTAGTTGTCATTCAAGACCCAAGTTAAGCATCCCCTCTTCCCTGAAGCCTTTTTTGCTCCCCATCCCCATCAACCCAATCCTTCAGATAATACTGTTTCTTGGTGGGTGCTTTCATTAAACATTTATTTTACTTTATTCTTTATCACAGTGTACTGTAATTACCTATTTCCCGTTGCTGGGGAAGGACCAGCACTTGATACCAAGGCTGCTATATACTGTTGTTCAGGTTGTACCCTAAGGCAACAAGCGATGGCCAAGATCCAACCTGTACTTTACTTGCTAGAGGCTTTTCCCTGGGATGAGCCCACACCTGCCCAGAGGAAGGGGTGCTGCCTTCTAATTTGCACAAAGTAGCTGTATGGGATGACAGTGGCTCTACCTGTCACAAAGTAAGGGCTCAATTAATGTTAGCATCCTCTCTCTGTTCATCAGCAAATGCAGCTTCTCCTGGAGTGGATTGAAGTGTCATCCTAGGCCTCAGACTGCAGTCTTCTCTGGGCCATGAAGGGAATGGAAGCCTCAAGGGACTTCCTGCTTAGGAAGAGGGCTCCCCTTGACTCCTTCTCTACCGGGGCAGGGGTGTCTTTGCTAAACCAAACACAGTACATTACAGCCTTTGCAGAATTAAGTAGGATTATAGAATTTTACGGGCTCTTCTAGTCAAGGATGGCAAACCCGCAGCATGGAAATTACCTTTCTGCCTTCCCTTGAGCATGGCAGACATTGCCAATCAATTACAATTACTCTCACAAACTTGAGATGCCTCAGAATCCTCAGCAGGGCCACTAATGCATTGTTTGAACTGACATTTAGAATAAACCTTATTTCTTATCTTCATTCTAACTCAACCCCTTATTTTATGAATGAGATGAGGACCTCTTTCCTCTATGGCCCTCACTCCTCAACTCTGTCCCTTCATCTCTAGTTAACTCTGGCTTGGGATGATTCCTATTTGCCATGTCCTGAGCAGTCTTAAAAATGGCCCCTTTCCATAAAGTATTTCTTCAGCAGTCCTATTCCTTGGAATCATGCTCTAGATAACTTAGCACCAAGAATCATAACATGTTCAACTTCAGAGAGCTGCTTCTTCAATTTCCTCAGTCATTAGACGAAGAGATTGAAAAAGCAGTCAAACAGCCTATAAACAAAGAACCCCTTCTGGGTTCAAATACAAAGATACTCTTATTCTTGGAGTATTAACTCTTCCTTTTGCCCTTTTGGACAAGAATATTAAGGTCAAGTGCAGTAAAGGGAGCAAAGATTTAATATTAAACTTAACATGCCTCTCCCCAGGGAGAAGTAGGGCCAAGGAAGGAGAGTAATAAACACTGAAGCAAATTACGCACCTGGGGTCAGTCTTGAGGCCCTCCTTGGAGTCCCTCAACCCCTTCTTCTCCTGTGGTTGCCCTGCCATGAAAAAGGTGTCCCTGATGGTAGGAAAATCTTCCAGAAGATCTCTCAGGCTATTGCAGTATGCCATGATCTGACCCCGAAGAGCAGAGTGAGACATGCGGTGGTTAAACCTGAAAGTCAGAAGAGAGGATGTCCAGAAGGAGAATCCAAATTCTTCCACCTCTCACAGAAGCTCCAGAATCTACATCCCTGGAGGACTTTTCAAAGAGAAAGAGTACTTCTATCAAGAAGGAATTTCCATTTGGGTCAGGTGGCTATTGCCTGAAGGCAGAGGCATGAACCCCTTCATAACGACCCCTATCCTTCACTTCCAATGCTTCTATGCACGTCAAAGGACAGTTTAACTTGGTTTTACCCAATAAAACTGCTAGTTATTACATTTAGAGTCAGAGAAATCAGCATGTGTTATTCACATATACTATACTTACTTCTGACAATATTCAACTATAACATCTCTCTTGACTTTTCCAATTTCATCCTGTGATAAAGGAGAATGATAGTTTTAGTAGACAATTGGCTATAAGAACTCCCCACCCTAGTACATGTGTACAAACTTAAAGCAGACTTCAAGCAGGAAAAGGCTACAGAGCTGAGACATTCTTTCTGGGTTAAGCTTGTTGGGAGGCACTCCTGTGTCTCTCTCCCACTCCTACCCATCTTGCTGATTATGCCAAGGATGCAAGGCCCTGACCACTTTACCTCACAACCATTTCTCAGGGTTGTGTTTGCAGAGAGCAATCTTGAGTGATAAGGTAATGTCTCCCTCCAGGAAAAAGAGAAGGCTTATTATAAAAGAGGTGGGTTCCCCAAGCTCAGTGCTTTTCACTTGTGACACAAGCCACTACCTGCATGTAGGCTCCTCCACACTATCCCCATGGGACTGGCACGAACATGAAGATCACATTGCCTACTCTGCTGTGCACAATAAAATTCTTTGTCTCTGACAAAGGAGTCTTGTGTGCCTTCTGCCAGCAGCCATGGAACAGTAACAGGTTAACTTATTAGACAGTAAGTAGTCCCCAGACCCTGACCAAATTAATACAGGTAATTATATTGCCTGAGCTCTTTCTGATCTGATAGGTGTGGAATAATCCTGAAGGGCAGTTCATGAATGATTATATTTTTTCCACTTGGTCAATATTTTTTGAGAATTGCTTATTAGAAGGGACCCTTTGCTTCTATTATTGCTGAGCAGTAATTGCTGGCCCTCGTCATATCCCATCTGTAGAACTAAATTAAGTAAATTTAAGTCTTTCCTTTAAAGTCACAAGTAGGGAAGAAAGCCTAGAATTATAAATCTTGTCATTCTCCTCCTAAATAACTATGTATTACCATAATGATTTTCTCATCAAAAAATTAATAATGAAACGATATTCACAAAATTAAGGAATAATTTTTACTGATTAAAGTTTTGAGTTTTAGTATTTTTCAATAGATTAGGCTAATATAAAAACTTTAAATACAAACATAGTGGTAGTGTCTGAAAAACCAAGATAACCAGATGGTTATCAGGTGACCAGATGGGTAAGAGCCATTGTTTACCTTGTCTAATCCCCGAACCCCTGTGGGTCACTCAAGAGTGGGCTAATGTTCCAGTGCAGGTGCTGAAACTAGTTCATTTAGAAAGTGACAAAACAGAGGCCGGGTGTGGTGGCTCACGCCTATAATCCCAGCACTTTGGGAGGCCGAGGCGGGTGGATCACGAGGTCAGGAGATCAAGACCATCCTGGCTAACATGGTGAAACCCCGTCTCTACTAAAAATACAAAAATTAGCCGGGCGTGGTGGCAGGCACCTATAGTCCCGGCTACTTGGGAGGCTGAGGCAGAAGAATGGCGTGAACCTGGGAGGTGGAGCTTGCAGTGAGGCAAGATCACACCACTGCACTCCAGCCTGGGCTACAGAGTGAGACTCCGTCTCAAAACAAAAAAAGAAATTTATATAGAAAGTGACAAAAAAAAATGTGGCATTGGGAAAATGCATACATTTTTAAAGCATGACTGTAATCCACTTGAACTGATTCCTTTCTACTTCTTATTGAACTTCCCTTTTCACTTCTTTACAATATATTTCCAATGGTCCTAGCCAAATAGGATGAAAGCATCAGATCAACAGATTCCAAGTGAAGAATTTTCATTTGCTCAAATACAAAAGAGGACCAGAGCTTTAGGCAGCATTTCTCACTACACACTCCCAGGGCTCTTCGTTCTGTCGGCCATAGTTTGTTTCCTCAGGAGGAAGGTGTTCAGCAGCATGTCCTGCAGCCCCACCTTTTCCAGTTGAATAGACACAAAGGCCTCTGGAGCCCTGACAAGTGAACAGAAACATGGGAGCCCAAGGCAGGAGGTATGTGGACATGGATCAGAAAGACAATGTGTATACTGGGCATTGCAACAGGAGGGCAGGTGGCTGTGTCTCCATGGTTCTTGCCTGTTTCGGGTGTTTCTGATTATTCACCAGGGATGAGGATGTGTCACCATCCTGCTTGGGGACCCTCTGTGCCTGAAGCATGCTTCAGCAGTCCTTTCTCAGTCCTAAGCCCAGTATTTGTACTACCCATCTCCCTTTGCATTCTCCTAGCCTTGACTGTAGGGATATTTAGATTGAAGTGGCCTCCCAAGGATCCTCTTGACTAGACATGTTGGTCTTAAATCTTCCATCCACACATTGGAAATGTGGACTTTAATGCACTTGAACTCTGGCCATGTGTCAGATTAACAGCATCTTGAGTAGTAGAGTTGCTTTGCCTGTTATTATTTTTTATTCTAAATTTGCTAGAATTCAATTACAGTGTCATTTGTAGGCCTCGATAAAATACTCTGACTAATCATACTACAGAGTATGATTTACAGAGTATTCAGACAGAGTATCATACAGAGTATTACAAAGTAATTCATACTATAGAGTATGAACGTCTCTCTTTCTCTGTCATGGTGAAAAGAGATCCAGACAGAATAGGGCATCTCTGATTTATAGACATGTCTCTGGAGAGGTCGTGCCTCTCTGACAATAATTCACCATCCTATTATTCTAAGCAATGTTAAAACCTTTGTTAGAACAGTGAGGACAGGCTGGGCATGGTGGCTCATGCCTGTAATCCCAGCCCTTTGGGAGGCTGAGGCGGGCAGATTACTTGAGGTCAGGAGTTCAAGACCAGCCTGGCCAACATGATGAAACCCCATCTCTACTAAAAATACAAAAATTAGCCAGGTATGATGGTGCATGCCTGTAGTCCCAGCTACCCGGGAGGCTGAGGCAGGAGAATTATTTGAACACAGGAGGCGGAGGATGCAGTGCACCAAGATCAGGCCACTGCACTCCAGCTTTCCCGCCTGGGTGACAGAGCAAGACTCCATCATAAAAAAAAAAAAAAAAACGGCCGGGTGCGGTGGCTCACGCCTATAATCCCAGCACTTTGGGAGACCTAGGCTGGCAGATCACAAGGTCAGGAGATCAAGACCATCCTGGCCAACATGGTGAAACCCCATCTATAATAAAAATACAAAATATTTAGTTGAGCATGGTGGCGCGTGCGTATTATCCCAGCTACTAGGGAGGCTGAGGCAGGAGAATCACTTGAACCCAGGAGGTGGAGGTTGCAGTGAGCCGAGACCGTGCCACTGCCCTCCAGCCTGGTGACAGAGCGAGACTCCATCTAAAAAAAAAAAAAAAGGACAGTTCTGTTCTTCTCAATTTAAATAGATTTGGAGAACTTGGAAAGGCCTTCCTTGTGATATACACTCTTTGGAGTCTGAAAAATATACAGAGAGAGAAGAAGGGAAGTGAAAGAGAAAAGAGAAGAGGGGAGGAAAAAGAGAAGAGGTTAAAATGAGGGACTGTTCACTGTCCTTTATTGACTGGAGTATATTGGAAGGAGCTGAGCCCTCTCAGTATCCATACAAGGTCTTTATATAAGATGCTAGTCACTCCGAGGGTTTAGACTCCTTCAATCCCCCCAATACTATTAATTGACTTAAAAGAGGACACTTTGGTTATTCTAAGCAGTATCCCTCCTTCCATCTCACCAGGTACAGTACCTTTTGGTAGCCTGAAATCTTTCTGGAGAATGAGTAAGGGTATCTGGGACTTTTGGAGTTGGAGCTATCAGCGAGCTGTCTATGCCGTTCACAATTCTGGAATGTCTTCTTCTGGTTGGGCCCATTCCACCATGATTTCTCAGATCTGAACTTATTTCCTAAAATATTTTAAACCAAAGTAAGTTAAATTTTTGGGCATATAAGTCCTGAAGTACTGCTGTAAAATGAGCTCACAGCCACAACTGATCCCCAA
Organism: Nomascus leucogenys; assembly: GCF_006542625.1. Taxonomy (NCBI): domain Eukaryota; kingdom Metazoa; phylum Chordata; class Mammalia; order Primates; family Hylobatidae; genus Nomascus; species Nomascus leucogenys. Next base: position 95,681,061 of record NC_044383.1, on the reverse strand, counting down.
CACATGTAAAGGCCTGGGTACATGTGACAGGGGAGTAGAAAGAAGAGGAGGGGAGGAGACGGAAAGGGAAAAGAGTGGAGTGGAGAAGGAGAGATATCACTTTGCGCAATTAAGAGGTGAGGCACTAAGTGTGATTATTTTCAGAAGAGAGTGCAGTTGTCTAACGTGCTCTGAGAAAAAAATCTCCATTCTACGAAGTGGCTAGATAGTATGCTCTGTATATAGTAGTCTTTCAAGGAATACCAATAATAGTTTTCATGGCTAGAAGATCTGAAAAGTTCCCACAGGTCACCTAGGCAGATGGAAGTGGGCTTTATATGCCACCATGCACAACATAATGACAAAGAAGGGAGGGAGAAGGGAGAGGGAGAAAAAGAGGAGAAGGAGGGAGAAGGGAATGAGGAATGGGGAAATAAAAGGGAAATTCATGTCTTCCAATATTCCAGCTCCATTGGCTATGGAGCAGCAGGCCATGTTGGATGGAACTCATTTATATTTTTCTAAACTACTAACTAAAAGAAAAAGGTTAAAGCTTTGAAGGAAAGATCATTCTTCAGTGAAAGACACAAGGAGTTACCCATAGCAGAATTACCATAGGAGACATAAGGAGAAAAAGAAAAAAGATCCTAGGTAAAAAAATCTAAAGTTTTTAACCAGATTTTTTTCTGAAGACCCTTGAGGTATCCCAGTCTCTTGGAAATAGGAGCATCTGCCAGTTCAGGGGACCGGGGAGGTCTTACAAGGTCATGAGTGAGGGCAGAGGTAAGAAAGCACACGCTCTGCAATCAGATCCTGGTGCTGACACTGAGCTGCTCATCTTGTCTCTTTTTCTTAAAATTTCAGAACTTGTTTCCTCACCCAGAAAAAGAAGATAACGCCCCCCCATCGCATGGGGCAGTGAGAGGACTCCATGAGTCCACCTATTTCTATCACCTAGCTTACTGCCTGCCTGGGCCACAGAAGCTGCTGAATTAAATCATTAACTCCCTGACCCCCCACCTAGACTCTCCATTCCAACCATGCCCAGTGTTCATACTCATCTCTATCCTCAGTTGCTTCCTCTTGTCCAAGTCTCTTCCTACAAATGTGTTCACATTTTTTTATTCTTTACTCTTCCTACCCTTTCAAGTTTCTTCCTCAATTCTTAAAGAGCTACTATGGCCTGAATGTTTGTGTCCCTCCAAAACTCATATGTTGAAGTTCTAACCCCAAAGTGATAGTGTTTGGAGATGGGGCCTTTGGGAAGTAATAAAGTTTAAATGAGGTCATAAGGGTTGGGCCTTAGTCTGACATGGCGCTGCGCTTATAAAAGAGGAAGAGACACTGGGGCTCTCCTTCACTTGTTTCCCACCCATCCGTCCTTTAGTGTGAGCACACAGTGTAAGGAAGCCATGTACAAGCCAGAAAGAGAGCCCTCACCAGAAAACAACCATGCTGGCACCCTGATCTCAGACCTCCAGCCTCCAGAACTGGGAGAAAATAAATTTCTACCTCTTAGTCCATGGTATTTTGTTATGGCAGCCTTAGCAGACTAATACAAGAGCAATAAACACGCACTCCTTCACGCCTATCAGCCTCTTCTTGCTCCTTTACTCTGGCACTCTAGCTTTCACTCTGACTTCATTAGCAGAACTGCTCTCAGAGTCAGCAAGAAGTTTTTGTGGCCTCATTTTAATCCCTATCCTCCGAGTTTTCACTCTACATTCAAATCTATTGGATTCCTTTTTCTTCTTCTAAAAATAATAGCTTTATTGATACATAATTGACATTCAATAAACAACACATATTTAAAGCATTCAGTTGGATTAGCTTTGGCGTATGTACTCAATTGTGTAACCATCATCACAATCAAATTATGACCATAGCCACCCTTCCCACCTTACCTCTTCCTTAAGCAATCACTGCTTGGCTTTCTGCAACTATAGATGAGAATGCATTTCCTAGAATTTAATATGCATGGAATCGTGCATTATGTGCCCTTTTTTGTCTTCATATTATTGTGGATATAAATATTTTACTTGTTTGTATTGCTGAGTAGTACTATTCTGTCATATGGATGTACTACAATTTGTTTATCCATTCACTTGTTGATGGGCATTTGGATTCTTTCCAGTTCTTGGCTATTATGAATAAAACTGCTATAAACATATTGTGTAAAAATGTTTGTATAAACGTGTGCTTTCATTTCTCTTGGTTAAATACCTAGGAGAGGAATGGCTGGATCATATGGTAAGTATATGTTCAATTTTTTTAAGAAACTGCCAAACTGTTTTCCAAGGTGGCTGCACTATTTTGCATTTCCGTTAGCAGTGTGTGAGAGGCCCAGGTCCTCCACAACCTTGCCAATACTCAGATGGTCAGTCTTTTACATTTTAACCATTCTAAAGGGCATGTAGAAGTTTCTCAATAGGGTTTCAGTTTGCATTTGCTAATGACTGACAGTGTTGAACATCTTTTCATGCTTATTTGTCATCTGTACATCTTTGGTGACTTTTTCTTTCTTGCAATGTTCTCTTCCTTTGGCTTTGGTGGCAGTGCACAATTTGCTCTCCATCTCTTTCCTTTCTTGCTCGCTTCCCTTTCTTCCCCTGCACTCTTTCTTTGTCTCCATCATTTATTCATCCTTATTATGTCATCAGTCCTCTTGTTGTTTCACACTTGTAAGAGAAGCAATGTGTGTGTGTATTATAGTATACCATTTTATAATGAAGTAGTCACAAAATGCATTTTAGCCAAGAGTCATGAACACATCCTAGAAGATACAAGTTGAATCTTGGAGGCAAAAAAATAAAATGGGAGGGTGGGATGTGGTAAACTAAGGTTAACATTTTCTGATAAATATGAGTAGAAGCAGAGAGACATGAAATAGCACAAAATGTTTAGGATACTTAAAATAGAGGGCAGGAGAAGTGACAGAATAGAGGGCTGGGATCAAGAAGTGAAGGTCTTGCATGCCTAGCCAAGGATGTTGAGTTTTGCTCTTTGGTCTACAAGAAGCCACTGAAGGGATTTAATCAAGGAGGCATAGTTTCTCTGGTCACTGTGTGGAGGACAGATATGGTTGAGGGCAGAGGTAGTGGTGCAAGGCATGAACCCAGAGGGATGGAGGCCACTTAGAAGGCCATTACAGTCACACAAGTGAGATAATGAGAATTTGAACTAAGGCAGTGAGGATGGAGAAGAGGGGCCATATTCAATAAATATGTAGAGTGTGATATTGGCAAGAGGTAGTGCTTGATTGATCTAAAGTAAGAAAGCCAGAGGAGTTGAGGACAATACCCACATTTTAATCCTTTCTGATGGCTGGGCGCGGTGGCTCATGCCTGTAATCCCAGCACTTTGGGAGGCCAAGGCAGGTGGATCACCTGAGGTCAGGAGTTCGAGACGAACCTGGCTGACATGGCGAAACGCCATCTCTACTAAAAATACAAAAATTAGCCAGACATGGTGACGTGTGCCTGTAATTCCAGCTACTTAGGAGGCTGAGGCAGGAGGATCACTTGTATCTGGGAGGCAGAGGTTGCAGTAAGCCAAGATTGCACCATTGCACCCCAGCCTGGGCGACACAAGCAAAACTCTATCTCAAAAAAAATAAAAAATCCTGTATTACTACTCAGGTGGTGCTATCTTAACCAAGAATAGAAATACTAGAGAATTAGATGGGAGAAGGATGAGTTGCCTTTTGATGCCAAGTTGAGGTGTTTGTGGGATATCCAAACACTATCTGTGAAGCATTTAGATACTCTAGTTTGGGGCCTGGGAGAGAGGTTCCATGAAGAGATGTAGATTTGAAAGTTGACAGTATATTGGAGGTTTTAAACCTCAAGAGTCAATGAGATCACCAAGGGAGAATATGAAAGGAGAGAACAGGAGTTCTAAAAAGAGGATCCACGAAAACATCATCATGTTAGAGATGGGTGGAGAAGAGGTCCCCAACTCCAGGAAATTGAGAAGGAAGAATCAAAGATGTAGAAGAGTTCCAGAGAGAATGGAGTCACAGAAGTAGAGGAAGAAGAGTATCGAGGACAAGGGAGTGACCAACAGCATTAAATGAAGGAAAGTAGTCAAATACAACATCTTAATAACGTTCCCTGGATTTAACAATTGAGAGGTCATTGCTGACTCTAGTGAGAACAGTTTCAGGGGTGTAGTGGAAGAGCAAGCTACATTACAATGAAAGGATATAGAGCTAGGGGGTTAAAGAACATCCTTTCAATAAACCTGAATAAGAAAGAAAGGTCATAATTAGGGTACTGGCCAGAGAAGCACACAGGATTCAGTTAAGCTTTCTGGAGAGGATGAAAACAATCTAGCCTGCACATAAGTGGAATGTGGGAAGTACCTGTAAGTGGAAAGAGGTAATGGAGGAAAAGCTTGAAAGTGCAGTAGGGAAAGAAGATAACCAATGAATCAAGGCCTCAGAAAAGGAAATGGATCGCGAATGTTGGTGGGAGGCATTGAACTTGACTAGGAAGAAGAACACTTCACACTCTGTGACTGGAGGGAAGCATGGTAGCAGGTGTAAGATAAGTTTGAAGAGTGTGCATTTGAGGGTGGCAACCTGGTAGGAATCTTCAATCTTGTCCGGGGACTCACCCGAAGCCTGTGTGCTGTATGCATTCCAACATGCCGCTCCCACCCATCCCTCCTGCTCATCCCCACGGCTGTACCCATGGCTCAGGACTTCACATCTTCTTGCCTTTTGGTCTCCCTAACTTACCTTTCTCCCCTTCAACCTGTCAAACACAGTGAATATTCCTAATGAGAATCTCAGGTCAGGTCCTTCCTCAGCTCGAAAACTTTTTAGTGTGAATTCAGCAATCACTCAACAAATGGTACTTATTATTTGCCTTTGTGTCTGTCTACAGCATTTTAAATCTCTATTAAGTGTGAATTCGGCAATCATTCAATGAATAGTATTTCCTACTTGTCTTTGTGTCTGTCTACTAGGCAGACACAAAGACAAAAAAATATACAAGGAGCCGTCCTCACAGTCAGTATAATGTGGAAAACATAATTGAAGTACAAATGATTTTGTATGTAGAAAATATAGTAACTAGTGATCTGAGAGACTAGGAAAAGGCTCTCTGGGGAGATGACACCTGGGCCGGGTCTTTCAGGGCACTCACATTATAGTCCTAGCCCACCTTCCCAGGCTGTTACCCTAATGCCTCCCTACCCTTCCTGATGCTGCAGGTCTTTCCAGGCTATCACTTTCCCGCCTTCCACCCCTGTCCTGTGCTCCTGTCCAGTATCTTTTAACATGTGCTCCTTGGATTGATCTTAGGAAGTGACTTACGAGCTCTCAACCTTCACTTCAACCAGAACAGCCCCACTTACATCTGTTTTATATACTGGTATTCTTTATAAGATCAAATTGACTGAGTAAAGGATTCTCTGTGTCAACTGTGTATGAAAATCATAGGTGGTTATCAAGTTGGGCTTCTCATTTTTTCCTGGTCTCCATTTGCCCTTTCTGTCTCACATGCCTGGGTATCTGAAGGGTTTTTCCTCTACTCAGAATGATCAAGTGGTCATCTCTGCCTGCCAAAAAACTCATCCTTCAGGGTTTTCCCAAATGCCCCCTCTCTGTGCTGCCCTTTCTGTTTCCCCAGATGTGTATTCTCATTTCTTTAATATCCTTTCATATAGCTTGTTGAACCTCTCTGTGCCTTTGTCTTTGAACCACTTGTGGGCCTACCCCCCTTAAATACACCAGCCGAGAGGTTCATCAGGTTCAGGAATTGTACCTCAGTATTATCTTATGAGCCTAATTTACAATAGGCACTAAATTAAGATTTTGGGGGTTGTATTTTTAAAAATCTATATAACTCACTCTATCCCTATTTTCTACAGCAGTTGATTTCGATGGGGCTAAGTATTTGGCAGTAGAAGTATTTGGCATTCAATATTGTTGCCATGCCCATAAATTTGTATTTTCCTATTAATATGAAGAGTACAGGCCAGGTATGGTGGCTCATGCCTATAATCCCACTGCTTTGGGAAGCCAAGGAGGGAGGATTGCTCAAGGCCAGGAGTTTGAGACCAGCCTGGGCAACATAGTGAGATCCCATCTCTAGAAAAAATTTAAAAATTGGCAGGACATGGTGGCACACACCTGTGGTCCCAGCTACTTGAAAGACTGAGGTGGGAAGATCAATTGAGCCCAGGAATACGAGGCTGTAGTGAGCTATGGTCACACCACTACACTCTAGTCTGGGTGCCAGAGTGAGACCCTATCTCTGAAAAAAAAAAAAAAAAAAGAGAGAGTAGAAATGGGTAAATAGAGGTAGATAAATGTGATAAGGGGTTAATGTGGTGAGCTGAGTAGAATCCATGAGGCTTAAAGAATGTTTAAAACCATCTGGAAAGTTGATTTCTTAAAACCATATTTAATTTTACATGTAAGTTACATTCACTAGTATACACATAAAAGAGAACTATTGCAAAAAGAGAACAGTTTCAAAAAGAGGAAAACCTCTATGAACTGATTTGGAGTGATAACCAAGATATACTGTTAAGTGAAAACAACAAAATACAAAAAAAGTATATATAGATAAAATCCAAAACCCCTTCACAATAAAAACACTCAACAAACTTAGAATAGAAGGGAATGTCCTCAACCGGGTAAGAGGTATCTATGAAAAACCAATGCTAATATCACACTTAATGGTGAAAGGCTGAAGGTTTTCCCCCTAAGAGTAGGAATAATACAATAATATCTACTGTCACTACTTCTCCTCAATCTTGTATTGGAGGGTCTAGCCAGAGCAATTAGGCAAGAAAAGAAATAAAAGGAATAAAGATTGGAAAGGAAGAAGTAAAACTATCTCTACTTGCAGATAACATAATCTTGTATATAGAAAATCCTAAGAAATACCACGAACACACACATACATACACACAAACACACACCTGTAAATTACTAGAACCAATAAACTGGCTTAGTAAGATTGCAGGATACAAGATCAATATACAAAAGTCAATTTGTATTCCAATATACTAGTAATGAACACTCTGAAAATGAAGTTAAGAAAAATAATTCAATTTATAATCACGTTAAAAGGAATGAAATATTTTGGAATTAATATATAACAAAAAAGGATAAAGGTTGTACCCTGAAGACTATACAATATTGTTGAAAGAAGTTGAAGAAGATCTAAATAAAGGCACACCTCATTTTCTTGCACTCAGCTTTATTGTGCTTTGCAGATATTGCATTTTTTTACAAGTTGAACGTTTGTGGCAACCCTGCATTGAACAAATTATTGGCACCAATAGCATATTCTTACTTCACGTCTCTGTCACATTTTTGTAATTCATACAGTATTTCAAACTTTTTCATTATTATGTCTATTATGGTGATCCGACATCAGAGATCTTTGATGTTACTATTGTAAATGTTTTGGGGCACCATGAACCACACCAAATAAAATGAACTTAATAAATGTGTGTGTTCTGACTGCTTCACCGACTGGCCATTCCCCTGTCTCCCTGCCTCTCCTCAGATCTCCCTATTCCCTGAGACACCCTATTGAAATTAGGCCAATTAATAACTCTACAATGGCCTCTAAGTGTTTAAGGGAGAAGAAGAGTCACACAACTCTCACTTGCAATCAGTAGCTAAATATGATTAAACTTAGCAAGGAAGGCATGTCAAAAGCTGGAATAGGCCAAAAGCTAAGCCTCTGGTGCAAAACAGCCAAGTTGTGAATGCAAAGGAAAAGTTTTTGAAGGAAATTAAAAGCGTTACTCTAATGCATACAAGAATGATAAGAAAGGAAAATAGCGTTATTATTGATATGGAGAAAGTTTTAGTGGTCTGGATAGAAGATCAAATCAACCACAAAATTCCCTGAAGCCAAAGGCTAATCCAAAGCAAGGTCCTAACTCTCTCCAATTCCATGAAGGATGAGAGAAAAGTTTGAAACTAGCAGAGACTGGTTCATGAAGGTTAAGGAAAGAAGCCATCTCCATAACAAAGAAGTGTAAGGTGAAGTGTGGTAAATGCTGGTGTAGAAGTTGCAGCAAGTTATCCAGAATACTTAGCTAAGATAATTGATAGAGGTGGCTACACTAAACAACAGATTTTCAATGTAGACAAACCAGTCTTCCACTGAAAGAAGATGCCATCTGGTATTTTTATAGCTAGAGAGGAGAAGTCAATGCCTGGCTTCAAAGCTTCGAAGGACAGGTTGACTCTTGTTAGAGATTAATGCTATTGGTAACTTGAAGTGGAAGCAAATGCTCATTTACCATTCCCCAAATCCTAGGACCCTTAAGAATTATGCTAAATCTATTCTGCCTGTGCTCTACAAATGGAATAACAAAGCCTGGATGACACCACATCTCTTTACAGCATAGTTTACTGAACATCTTAAGCCCACTGTTGAGACCCACTGTTCAGAAAAAGAGATTCCTTTAAAAACATTACTGTACATTGACAGTGCCCAAGAGCTCTAATGGAAATGTACAAAGAGATTAATGTTTCTATGCCTGCTAACACAACATCCATTCTACAGCCCATGGATCAAGGAGTATGTCTTGTGTCTCTGTGTCATATTGTGAAGTCATTGTTAAGAAACACATTTCATAAGACTATAACTGCCATAGATAGTAATTACTCTAATGCAAGTTTGTCCAACCCGTGGCCCATGGGCTGCATGAGGCCTAGAATGGCTTTGAACGCAGTCCAACACAAATTTGTAAACTTTCTTAAAACATTATGAGTTTTTTTGCGATTTTTTTTTAAAGCTCATCAGCTATCATTAGTGTTAGTGTATTTTATGTGTGGCCCATGACAATCCTTCTTCTTCCAATGTGGCCCAGAGAAGCCAAAGATTTGGACACCCCTGCATAATGGATCTGGGTAAAGTAAATTGAAAACCTTCTGGAAGATTTATCACTCTAGATATCATTAAGAACATTCATGATTCATGAGAGGAGGTCAAAATATCCACTTTAACAGGAATTTGGAAGAAGTTAATTCCAACCCTCATGGAGGACTTTGAGGAGTTCAAGACTTCAGTGGAGGAAGTCACTGCAGATGTGGCAGAAATAGCAAGAGAACTAGAATTAGAAGTGGAACCTGAAGATGTAACTGAATTGCTGCATTCTCATCATAAAACTTAAACAGATGAGGAGGTACTTCTTATAGATGAGCTAAGAAAGAAAGTGGTTTCTTGAGATGGAAACTACTCGTGGTGAAGATGCTGTGAGCATTGTTGAAATGACAGCTAAGGATTTAGAATATTATATAAAGCACAGTTTGAGAGAATTAACTTCAATTTTGAAAAAAGTTTTACTGTAGGTAAAATGCTACCAAACAGTATTACATGCCAAAGAGAAAATTTTCATGAAGAGTCAATTAATGTGAAAAACTTTATTTTGTCTTATTTTAAGAAATTGCCAGAGACCCCTGGCCCGCAACCTTCAGCAACCACCACCCTAATCAGTCAGCAGCCTTCCATATCAAGGTAAGACCCTCCACCAGCAAAAAGATTACAACTCACTGAAGGCTCAAATGATTATTAGCATTTTTTAGTAAAAATATATTTTTTCTTTCTTTTTTTGTAACTTAATATTCTTTGGTCTGCAAATGAATAATGTATATTTAATTAAGGTATATGTACATTGGGTTTTTTTAAGACAAAATGGTATTACACACTTAATTGGCTACAGTGTAATATAAACATAACTTTTATATGCACTCAGAAACCAAAAAATTTGCATGGAACCATCTGGAACCAAACCTACAACATCTCCAAGGTGTGTCTATAAATAGAAAGACATCCCATGCTCAAGAATTGGAAGACATAATATTGTTAAAATGGCAATCCTACTAAAATAAAATAAAATAAAATGGCAATACTACTCAGTCTATAGCTTTGATGCAATCCCTGTCAAAATTCCAACTTACTCTTTTTAAAGTCCCCAAAATTGACACGCTGACACTAAAATTCATATGAAAATGCAAGGGACTCAAAATAGCTAAAGCAAACTTGAAAAAGAAAAACAAATTTGGAGGGATTATGCTTCATAATTTCAAACTTTCTACAAAGCTACAGTAATCAAAACATAGTAGTACTGGCATAAAAACAGGCATTTAGATTAATGGTATAGAATTGAGAGTCCAGTTATACATTCTTACATTTATGGTCAAGTGTTTTTTTGGCAAGGGTTCCAGGATAATTTAATGAGGAAAGATGAGTCTTTTCAACAAGAGATTCTGGGAAAACTGATTAGCCACATGAAAAGAATAAAGTTGGATCCCTACTTCCCATTATACAGAACAATTAAGTATAAATGGACCCTAGACCTAAATGTAAGAGTTAAAACCATAAATCTCTTAGAAGAAAACATAGGAGTGTTTTCATAACTTTGGATTAGGCAATGGTTTCTTAAATATGACACCAAAAGTACAAGTAATGAAATAACAGATAAATGGAGTTAATAAGACAATTCGTAGAAGATATTTGCAAGTCATATGCCCTATAAGGGACCTGTATTCAGGATATATAAAGAACTCTTACAACTCATCAATAAAAAGCCAAAACATCAAATTTTATAGAAAGGCAAAGGATTTAAATAAACATTTCTCTAAAGAAGACACACAAATGGTCAAGTAAGCAAATGAAAACATGCTTAAGGTCTTAATAAATAGGGAAATCCAAGTCAAAACCAAAATGAGATACTACTTTACTCCTACTAGAACAGCTAAAATAAAAAGACAATAACAAGTGTTGACAAAAATGTGGAGACATTGGAACCCTCATACATTGCTGATGGGAATGTAAAAAGTGCAGCCACTTTGAAAAACAGTTTAGTGGTTCCTCAAAATGTAAAATATAAAGTTACCATATAATCTGAGCAATCCAATTTCTAGGTATATACCCAAGAAAATTTAAAAATATATGTCCTCATAAAAACCTATACGTAGGCCAGGCATGGTGGCTCACACCTGTAATTCTAGCACTTTGGGAGGCTGAGGCAGGCAGATCACGAGGTCAGGAGATTGAGACCATCCTGGCTAATATGGTGAAACCCTGTCTCTACTAAAAATACAAAACATTAACCAGGTGTGGTGGTATGCACCTGTAGTCCCAGCTACTCAGGAGGCTAAGACAAAAGAATCGCTTGAACCTGGGAGGCGGAGGTTGCGGTGAGCCGAGATTGCAGCATTGCACTCCAGCCTGGGCGACAGAGCGAGACTCCGTCTCAAACAAGACAAAACAAAACAAAACAAAACAAAACCCTATACATAAGTGTTCATAGTGGCATTATTCCTAATGCCAAAAAGTAGAAACAAATGTGGTATATCCATATAATAAACTATTATTTAGCAATGAAGAAATGAAGCACTGATACATGTTATAGCACAGTTAAATTTTGAGAATATTATGCTAAGGAAAAAAAGCCAGACACCAAAGGTCACCTGTGTATGATTCCATTTATATACGATGTCCAGAATAAGAAAATCTATAGAAACAGAAAGTAGATTAGTGGTTGCTAGGGACTGAGGGGAGGGAGAAAAAGTAAGTAACTGCTAATGGGTACAACGTTTCTTTTGAGAGTGAGTGATAAAAATGTTTTAGAAGTAGATAGTGATGATGGTTGCACAATCTTGTGAATATACTAAAAACAACTGAATTATATACTATAATGTGGTGTTTGTTTGTTTGTTTGTTTGTTTTGAGAAGGAGTCTCACTCTGTTGCCAGGCTGGAGTGCAGTGGTGCGATCTCAGCTCACTGCAACCTCTGCCTTCTGGGTTCAAGCAATTCCCCTGCCTCGGCCTCCCGAGTAGCTGGGACTATAGGCACATGCCACCACGCCCAGCTAATTTTTTGTATTTTAGTAGAGATGGGGTTTCATCATATTGGCCAGGATGGTATTGATCTCCTGACCTTGTGATCCACCCACCTCCGCCTCCCAAAGTGCTGTGATTACAGGTGTGAGCCACCAGGCTCGGCCTGTGGTATGTTTTATATCACATGAATTATGTCTCAATAACCAAAAAATAAGAAATACAGAAAAAAGTATCACTAAAAATTAAGAAATCCAGTAAGGATTTAGTCATACATTGATTCACAAACAGGAAACAAGGAAAGGAAGAAAAAAGGAAAGTAAGGAAGATAAAGAGATAGGAAAGAGAAAGTAAGGGGCAGGGGAGAAAAAAAGGGAGAAAGGGAGAAGGGAAAAAAGGAAGGAAGAAAGGGGCAGCCTGACATTAGCTGGTGGGAGTGATGAGATGCCTCTGCCTTCTCTGTCATGCAGGCTGACCTTGACATTAGCAGGACAGCTCCCTTGAGGGGTGTGATAGAAGTACACCTGCTGGACAGCCACCATCAAAGCATTTTTCTGAGCAGCTTGGCATGCAAGAGTCACCTGCATATTTTCCACTCCTGAATGCAACAAGAGCTAAAGGAAGAAAATATGAAAAATATTAGGAATTTCTTGCATAAAGAAGTGAGTTGAGGGTTGAGATCACCACTTATTCAACATGTAAATATATGAATCAAACTCCCAAATGAGCTGGGATGCTTGCTACTTAGCCATAAGGCTGAATCTGGTCTCTCCCTAAGCAGCATTTCATTCCAAGAAGGCAGCCTCCAGGCTTGATTTGCTCTATAGCTGGACACCATGAGATTTCCCCAATGGTCAGGAAAAGATGAATAGACTCTGATGAACTAGCAAACATGTGCTCAGTGGCAGGCTCCTGTAAGCCAAGATTAGATTAATGTTTTAAAAATACACATATAGAAGCAAAGAAATCCAAGTAGCAGATAAAAAATAGCACCAGGTTTAGAAAGACCAGATAAAAGCTCCAATAACAAATGTATATTTTTAAAACCTTATGCAAAGATTGTTCACTACATGTTAACTTCTTTTTTTAGTATCTAACAGAAGTTATTATAAGTGGTGTTGCAGTCTCTATGGTTCAAACCAGGCTAATGTGCACATCAAATAAGGCAAGGCCATCACTATGGTTTGAATGTGTCCCCCAAAAGTTCATGTGTTGGGAGGTGATTGGGCCATGAGATTAGAGCCCTCATGAATGGATTAATGTCACAATCGTGGGAGTGGATTTCTTTCTCCAGAGAGCAGGATGTTATAAAAGCAAGCTTGGCTTGCTCTTGCAGTCTCTTTTGCATGTAATCGCTTGCCCTTCTGCTTTTCTGCCACGTTATGATGCAGTGCAAAAGCCCTTGCCAGAAGCTGCCACCATGTCCTTGGACTTCCCAGCCTCCAGAATCATGGACCAAATAAACTTCTTTTCTTTATAAATTACCCAGTCTCAGGTATTTTGTTATAGCAAAAGAAAATGGACTAAAACAACCATTATTATTATTTATGAAATTGGAAGCTTTTCTTATATATGGAAGCTAAATTTATATAAAGTATTATGTCTTCTTAAAGAAATATGTGAGCAAATTGCTTTATTTTACTTTCATTTGCTTTTAAAAAATAAATTGTTTACCTTAAGAATGGCTTCCTTTGTGTAAAAACTAAATTTGCCAATTTGGTTATCATCCACCTCAGAGATGGCTAAGACAAGAGCAGTAGGAGAATATCTGCAATAAAAAATATGAAATTGTTTTGATGTAATGTGCAACTAATCAAGAGACACCATTATGATGGAACAGGATGTCGTGATCAGATCAGAAATGTCAATAATAATAGGAAATGCAACTTTTATACAAGACTTGATATTTCCACTGAAAGTTATAAGGCCTCTGGGATCTTTTCTGTCCTTTTGGGACTTGATCTTTCTGTAGTTTGATTATGGTGACTACCCCATAGTGTTGGAAGTTATTTTCTCTTGATTACCATTACACTACCTCTCCTGTTTTTCCTCTTACCTTCTTTTTTTTTTTAAGCAAAATGTTTTTATTTATTTGAAGTATATATATAGTTAACTGGGCATCAAAGGTGTACCAAGTGACTTTTTTTTCTTTTTTTTGGAGTCAGAATCTTACTCTGTCACTCAGGCTGAATGGCAGTGGTGCAATTATAGCTCACTGCAGCTTTGAACCCCTGAGCTCAAGCAATTGTCCCACCTCAGCCTACTGAGTAGCTGGGACTACAGACATGCACCACACCTGGCTCTTCTCACCTTCTTGACCACACTTGTTTAGGATCCCTCACTGACTCACTCCTTTGAGCACCCCCTAAATGTTGTCCAATTCTCTCTCTTTCCTATGGGTCCAACAGCTATCTAAATATTCTTTGCAGCCATTTTTCCACCTTGAAACTTGGCACTTTGTCCATAACTATGAAACTTTGTCAAGTAACTTAATATCTATCAATCTTTCTTTCTTCATCTGTAAATGGGGTATCACCTATCCCACAGGGTTATGGCAAATATTAACAGGGATAATATGCATGAATGTGCTTTTTAAAATGTAAGTCACTATACTCATATTTGATCCAGTTGGCCTTCCATATCTATGGGTTCTGCATCCATGGATTCAACTGATTGCAGATAAAAAATATTTGAAAACATAAAATAATAAAAAGTAACAATACAAAAATAAAAATAATACAAATAAAAACAATGTAGTATAATGACTATTTACATAGCATTTAAATTGTATTAAGTATAATTATAAGTAATCCAAAGATGATTTAAAGCATAAGGGCAGGAGTGCATAGGTTATATGCAAATACTATGCCATTTTATATAAGGAACTTGTGCATCCTTGGATTTTGGTAACGGAGATTATTTTAGAACTGATCCCCCACAGACACTAAGTGACCACTATATATATTGTTGTTATAATGGCACTCCAAAGTGGCAACTTTAAGGAATTAACATACATAAAATAAATACGAATTCAATACACAAGTTCTTTGGTTGCATAAGCTTTCCCATGGTAATGCAGAAGGCTCCCTTATCTTGCAGCATCTCTAGGTCATCACCTGGAGGACCAATCACACACCACAGAGCATCGGCCAGACCACAGGGCATTTGGGCAGTCTGTGCTGATTGGTGGATTCTGACTGAACAAAAATGTGATGCCCTATTTTCACAGCAATATAAAACACCAACCAAGGAGGCCCTTGAAGAACCAGAAAATAGCTTGGCTCCAGATGGTTTTTTTTTTTTTTTTTTTTCGCCAATTGGAGACCCAGCATGGTCACCTAAGGCCTGATCGTACTTCCTACTTCCTGCCTTGGCTTCTGTGAACATCTCTGTATCCTTACAGTAAATTCTGTTTTTGGCTTAGCTAGTGTGACAGGAGAGAGCAAGGGGAGGTTTTGCCCCCAGGAGATATTTGACAATGTCTGGGGACATCTTTGATTATAGAACAGTGTGTGTGGGGTGGGGTACTGGGATACTACTGGTATCTAGTGGGTAGAAGTCAGAAATGTTGCTAATCAACCTAAGACACACAGGACAGTGCCCCACAACAAAGATTTATTCAGCCCCAAAGTTTACTAGTGCTAAAATTGAGAAATCCTGGGATATTGTATTCTATCATCCTAACCCCCTCATTCCACCCCTGCTCTATGGAGTCATTTAGGATATTAACACTCAGAGCTCTATTTTGAGCAAGGATCTGCATTAGCAAAACAAAGGTGCCAGTTGCCTCCTTGGAGTCACCTTTTTCCTTCCTTGGCATGAAGCCAGTACCAGGAATCTCCAGGGATAGAGGTGGGACCCTATGGGGAAAAGCAGATAGCAGAGAAGGAAAGAAGAGGGAGACAGAAGTTTCTCCTCCCCACACATCAAAGGTTAATTGTGTGAGGACAAAAGAAAGATTCCTTCCCCTGACTGAGTAGACTCAACATCTATTACTAGTAAGGGTATTTTCTTTCAAGCAATGGGTTGAACCTATGGGGTATGAGAGAGAAGTTTCACTGGTTTGCATTGGCTTCTGTCACTAGCCAACAAAGGAGGCTGCCTGAGATATTGCCTGCACGTTATATTTGTACTTCATGTTATCCTTTCAAGGAAACAGCTGCTCTGAAAACTTAAGTGACATCTTCCTGGTCTGAAGGAAAGTGAGAGATGAGACCTGGACTTCTGAGCCATCGCTCTCACCCCATTAGACCCATGCTGACTCCCTTTTCTACCTGGAAGCAACATATTCTACCTGGGAAGTGGCTGAGCCTGTGATTTCATCTCACTGGGTTCTCGGACAACCTGGTTCTTTCATTTCTCAGTTACTTGGTGTTTTTAAATGCAATTGTCCCCCTTAAATGAGATCTTACTTTTTCCCTCTTATTAAAAAAAGAAAGAAGAAAAAAAACTGGCATCATGGCAGATAGAATATAAGAGAGAACTTAGAAATGTGATTGTTCTTGCACGTCGAATGGTGACAAAAATTATTTTTCACTGGTTATTCACTCAGCCATTACGTTATTTTTACCTCAACCCTCTCAAGGCTCACCTGTCTACCCGACCACTGTCCTCCAGCAGAGAGGTTATAAAGACAGGAGGTGGCTGGTCTGCCCTGTCCCTGTGTGATGCAAATTCAAAGTGAACAGCCCTCAGATACAAATGGAACTCTTCAAAACCCATCTCCCATGCCAATTCTTTATAGAGCCTAAAACAAAAAAAAGAGCCAAGGACATATGTTAGTGTTTTCTCGTAAAAAGAAAGCGAGTGATAAGAAAACCAAGACACCTGAACAAGAACCAAAGTAAAGTCCAACAAAAGCCCAGGTCTGTGTGAAGTGGGTGAGTCACAGAGGTCTTCTGCTCTGCACTTGCTGTGATAGTTACAGATGGTAGAAAGCAGGTCAAGTAGGAGATGTGCTTGGATGTTTACTCAACTCTCATTTTCCACAAGCTGACTTCCATCCCCAGAGACCTCATGAAGTCACCAATGTTGCTGAAATGCAACATTCACCATCTTCTCTCAGAACTCACCACAGTTGGCCTCACTGTCCCCTCCTCGAGGATCATCTTTCTCCATGTTCCTGCCTCATGACCGCTCTCTCTCATCTTCACTGACTTCTCCTCTTGCTTATCTTCAAATGTTGGTGTTTCCTGAGGTTCCAAACCTGGTTCTCTTCTCATCCACCACATCCCCTCCTTGGGGATTTGTGGGGGAGTCTGTTCAGCTCCATACCCTAAGACTACTCCTTCATGTAACCATCTGTGACCCTTGTCTGTGTCCTGACTTAACTCTGAGCTCCAGTCTCAAGTCTATCGCAGCATGGGTCCAGTTAGATGTTCCTCTGGAATCTCAGCCTTACGTGTTTACAATTCTTTCCTCCTTCCTTAACACTCTCTTCCTTCTCCTCCTCCTCCTCTTCTTCTTCCTCTTCTCCTCCTTCTTCTTTTCCTTGTGCTTCTTTTCTTCTTCTTCCTTCTTTATTCTTCTTCCTCTTCCTCCTCCTCCTCCTCCTTTCCTCCTCCTTCTTCTTCTTCCTATTTCCTCCTCCTCCTTTGTCTTTTAGTTTTAGAGATAGGGGTCTTGATTTATTGCCCAGGCTGGGGTGCAGTGGTACATAGCTCACTGCAGTCTCAAACTCCTGGGCTCAAGCAATCCTCCCACCTCAGCTTCCCAAGTGTCTGGAACAGGCACGCATCACCAGGCCCAACTAATTTTTAAAAAAATTTTGTAGAAATGAGGTCTTGCTGTGTTGCCCATGCTGGTCTCGAACGCCCGGCCTCAGGTGATCCTCCCATCCTGGCTTCCCAAAGTACTGTGATTCCAGGCAAGAGCCATGGTGCATGTCCCCCAACATCCCACTTCTAATGCATTTCTCCATCTTGAGAAGTTGGCACATGAAGGCTGAGTTCTTGGCACCTATATTAGTTTGCTAGGGCTGCTGTAACAAAGTACCCTAGAAACACACAAAATATTAAACAACAGAAATTTATTGTCTCACAGTTCTAGAGGATAGAAGTCTGAAATCAAGGTGTCAACAGGACTGGTTCCTCCTGAGGGCCGTGAGGGAAGGATCTGGTCCTGGTCTCTCTCCTTGGCTCGTCGATGACCATCTTCTCCCTGTGCCTTCACATGGTCTCCCTCTGTGTGTATCTGTGTCCGAATTTCCTCTTCTTATAAGGACACCAGTCAAATTGGATTAAGACCCACTCTAATAACTTCTGTTTAACTCAATTACCTCTGTAAAGACCTATCTTCAAATAAGGCCACATTCAGAGGTACTGGGGATTAGGCCTTGAACATATGAATTTTGGAGGGACATAATTCAATCCATAGCAGCCCCTCTTCTATGAAGCTTTCCCTGACCACTTAGGAAGAATGAAATACTCTCTTTTCTGTACTCCCCTAGTATTTTGTACATATCAGTAGAATATCATTGTTACCATGTATCATGGGTAATTTTTACATTATGAGCTTCCTGCCACCAAGGATCATAAATTACAGAACGATGTTAATATCTTGACTGATAATTTAAATTTTGCCTTCACACTTTCTAGTTATATGCTCTTAGGCAAATTAACTTTTCTGAGCCTCTATTTCCTTGCTCATAAAATCTTTGTAACCTACCTCATAAGGATATTCTGAGAATTAAATGAAATAATACACATAAAATCCCCAGTAAAGATCCTGGCCATAGCGGGCCCTTGATACTGGTTGGTGGTGGGTAACTGGACTCTGTATGTCTACAGGGCCTTTTGTGGGGACCAGAACATAACAGCACTCATACATGTTTACAACAAACCCTTTAGTTCCATATTATTCCTGCTTGTAGGACATGTCCACTTGATGTCCTATCATCTCACCCTCACACCTAAAACGTAACTCGCTAATTTCTCTCTCCTATGCATCGAGCCCGCCATACCTCTGTCTGACCTGGATGCTCTCACTGACTCATCTCTCTCCCATCTCTAGGCTCTTTCTATTCAATTTCATTACATTCAGGAGCAAATTCAGCCAATATTCCCTGAGTGCCTGGTGTGGCTCAGGCCCTATACCAGGTGATGGTATGTCACGGTAAAGAATGTGGATAGGGCTTTTGCATTTAGGGAGCTTATGCTAGCAGGAAAGTCAATAAACCAATAATAAGCAATGAATTAAAAGCAAATGTGCTGAATGGAGGGGAAACCCAGGTGCCAGTAGAAGGGCTTAGCCTGGTTGAGTGATCAGAGAGGCATTTGGGAAGGCTCAGAAGAGAGAAGGAACAAGGGAGCAAGGTGATCATGTTAGCCATTTAGAAAACTCTGGCTGCTCTGGGAGCAGAGAGGGGGCAGGCTTGTAGGCAGGGAGTCTCATGGCCTGTTTCCCCCCATGTTTTGCTGCAAACCTTATATTCCATCTGGGTTCTCTGACCCCCACTGACCGAGCTAAGTGTGCACTCTCCAGGCTCATTTCTATCAGCTGGTGGCGGAGGGTCAAGAGTTCCAGAAGTCTGGAAAACATCTCCAAGAGCAGCACATGAGAGTCTTGGCCTTGTTTCTGTCCTTCGTCTGCTGCAGACTTGAATGCCAGCAGGCCTATCTCCCCCACGAGAAAGGGATCTCCCATAACTTTAGCTGAAAACAGCTGAAAGAAAACAAAATATCCTTTAAAACATAGAAGAAGAATTTTCACATTAAAAAAATACACTGTCTGTCAGTGGCACAAACTCTGGATCCAGATTTCCTAGGCTCAAGTCCTAACTTTGCCACTTAGAAGCTGTGAGATTTTGGTAATGTACTCAATTTTGCTGTCTCTCAATTTTCTCATCTATAAAGTGATGATAAGGATAATAATAGTCCTTACTGTATGCAAATAGATACTAACTTCCTAATAGGGCTCTTGAGAGGATTAAATGGGTTAACATATGCAAAAGTATCTGCCGTTATCATTATTATAAATGTTATGAGTCTAAATAAATCCCTAGATATTCACTGTGGGGATACTTTGTCTATGCGAAAGACAAGCTAAATAGAAATAGACGTCCCTGATTCTTAAAAGTATTTTGGTGGCCAATAATAATTTTTTTTTTTTAAGATGGAGTCTTGCTCTGTAGCCCAGGCTGGGGTCAGTGGCGTGATCTTGGCTCACTGCAACCTCTGCCTCCCGGGTTCAAGCGATTCTCCTGCCTCAGCCTCCTGAGTAGCTGGGACTACAGGCATGTGCCACCATGTCTGGCTAATTTTTTGTATTTTTAGTAGAGGTGGGTTTTCACTATGTTAGCCAGGATGGTCTCGATCTCATGACCTTGTGATCTACCCGCCTTGGCCTCCCAAACTGCTGTGATTACAGGCGTGAGCCAGCATGCCCGGCCAACAATTTTTTTTAAATAAACCTCTCTAATTACAGTTTCAAAATTTTGAAGTATTTTTACATATATTAACTCATTTTTATTTTCACAAGATCCCCATGAAATAGGCGTCACAGGTATCACTATTCCCCTTTGTCATGAGGGATCTGAAGCAACATGAAACTTTGCAAGGTCATGAAGCAGTACCAAGAGTAAATCTGGGCTTCCTAATTCCAAGTTCAGCTGTTTTACAGTACACCAAACTGCCTTTCCAGCATTCCTTCACTCAGAGCTGGCTCTGGGTGATTTGTGAAGTAACCACATTGTCCTTTAACACCCTCCTGCCTTGGTGGGTACCTCTGCTCTAACATCTTTGCTGTCTTCGAATATACCACTCCCAGCAACCACCCAGTCTGGGACCCTCTCATCTGCCTCTCTGGTTTGGCTCCCCAGGATACATAAGCTCCTTTGTCTATCCACTTATCTACCAAAGGACCGGACTACTCAAGGATGCAATTTCTAGGCTCTTAAAGTTTTCCAAAGTGGTACCAAATAGACCTATTAAATAAATTCCTGCATATCTTCTGAGGGTGTTTTCTGACCTAATATAAAATATTAATCTGAATATTTATCACTTGTAGGTCCAAATTTGGACAGATTTCAAAAATAATAAAATTGTGTGACAGCAATGGGAGACTAGACAGGTATCCCAGATATTTATTATAATTTATAAAAGAATTTCAAATATATCTTTTAAATGTGGTATCATAAGGCAATGTGAAAAGAATCTTCAATAATGGTAGCAGAATAAATGGCTGGTAATTTGAGGAAAAATTTGGTTTTGACGCATACCTCACATACCACATGGATGCATGCACACACTCTCTCTTTTTCTCTCTCTCCAGTGAAATATTAAAAGAGTTAAATTTTTTATTATTGTTTTATTTTTATGTATTTATTTATTTTGAGATGGAGTCTTGCTCTGTCACCCAGGTTGGAGCGCAGTGGCGTGATCTTGGCTCACTACAACTTCCACCTCCCATATTTGAGTGATTCTCCTGCCTCAGCCGCCTGAGTAGCTGGAATTACAGGCGCCCACCATCACGCCCATCTAATTTTCTATTTTTGGTAGAGATGGGGTTTCACCATGTTGGCCAGGCTGGTCTTGAACTCCTGGCCTCAAGTGATCTGTCCACCGTGGCCTCTCAAAGTGCTGGAATTACACTCCTGAGCCACTGCGCCCAGCAGTGTTAAATATATTTTTTTAATTTTATTATTACTATACTTTAAGTTTTAGGGTACATGTGCACAATGTGCAGATTTGTTACATATGTATACATGTGCCATGTTGGTGTGCTGCACCCAGTAACTCGTCATTTAACGTTAGGTATATCTCCTAATGCTATCCCTCCCCCCTTCCCCCACCCCACAACAGTCCCCGGTGTGTGATGTTCCCCTTCCTGTGTCCATGTGTTCTCATAGTTCAATTCCCACCTATGAGTGAGAACATGTGGTGTTTGGTTTTCTGTCCTTGCGATAGTTTGCTGAGAATGATGGTTTCCAGCTTCATCCATGTCCCTACAAAGGACATGAACCATCCTCTTTTATGGCTGCATAGTATTCCATGGTGTTAATATTTTAAAAATAAAACCAAGCACTTAAAAATTAGAATAAAATAAGACAAATATGAAATATCTGGAGTAAGATTTTTTTTCTGAATTTAGGATAGAAGAAATCATAAAGAAAATGATTAATAGATTTGACTGTATGAAAATAAGTTTATGTTAAAAAAAATGGAAAGACAAATGGAGAGGCTGGGCACAGTGACTCGTGCCTATAATCCTAGCAATTTGGGAGGCCAAGGTGGGGGAATCGCTTGAGCCCAGGAGTTGGAGACCAGCCTGGACAACATGGTGAAACCTCTTCTCTACCAAAAATACAAAAATTTAGCTGGGCATGATAGTGTGCACCTAGAGTCCCAGCTACTCAGGAGGCTGAGGTAGGAGAATAGCTTGAGCTGGGGAGACTGAGGTTGCAGTAAGCTGTGATTGTGCCACTGCACTACATCCTGGGCAACAGAGTGAGACCCTACCTCAAAAAAAAAAAAAAAAAAGGTGGTGGGGGAATGAATGGGGAAATATTTGTAGAAAATTATAGACAAAAAGAAGGTTAAAGTTCTTATTTAAGGGAAGCTCATGTAAGTAGATAGGACTAATGTTAGGATTCCAACAGATAAATAAATAAAGGGAAAGAACAAAATTCACAAAAAATATAATTAGCAACAAAACATTTGAAAGACTAAGTTCAATAAATAGCAAGAAAATGCAAATTAACAGCATAATACCACTTTTTATGTATATGTGTATATTTGCGCTTCTCGGCCTTTTGGCTAAGATCAAGTGTATGTGTATATTTGCACATACATCATATACTTTTGCCTAATACTACACAGTATAGCAGAACTGGTACTCAGAATATATGAGTGCCATTATAAATTGGCACAACTCTTTGGAAAGCAATCTGCCAATATGTATCCAAATATTTAAATTTTATTTTAATAATTCTGCTTCCAAGAACCTATCAAAAGGCATCAATTCAAAATATGGAAAAATCTTTAAGTAAAAAGATATATCTTACAGCATTTTTCATAAACGAAAAATTGGAAACCACTTGAATGTCCATCAATAGAGAAATGATTAGAGAAGTTTTTATTCATCAGATATGGGAATTATGTGGTCATAAAGGTAAGTCTAAAGACTAGTTGGTGTTATGGAAAAATATGTAGTATAATGTTAACTGAGAAGAGGAGGAAATAACAATGGACAAAAACTATGATTATGCTATGTACAACACACATATTAACAATACTTAAATTCAGAAAAATAATGATATGAATGCATTTGATTGGTCATGTTTACATTCCATTTTGTTCTTTCTCCTTTTGCTAGAATTCTCTGTGATTTTATATTATTTTGATCACTGTAAAATAAAGTCAATTTTTACTTTAGGCAGGACGGGATAGGAGGCCAAGGCAGACCTATGGAGCAGACAGTTTTGGCAGTGGGGGGCCCATGAACGTTTCTTTGTCATACAGCAAGTACGCACACAGAATGAGGTCAAATTGGAAACCCAGGGGTAACCTTGACAGCCTTAACAGAAAAAGAAAATGATTAAAATCCAACTACAAACACCATATAAATCATTAACCCACAATTTTAACCATGGAGTAGTAGAGCTGAAAGGGGCTCCAGAGATCATCAAGCTCACCTCCACCTACCTCCCCTACCAAGTACACAAACATAATTTTACAAAAAAAGGAAAGTGAGGTCAGAGAGGCTAAGATACATGCTCAGAGTCACACAGCAAGTTAATGGCAGGACTGAACTTGAATTCAGATCCCTGACTCCTTACTCAATGCTTTCTGTCTTCTACCAGATCTTGACAAAAAGAACACATTTAGGAAGTGTCTTAGTGGAAAGAAAATATATCATTTTTAATTAAAATGTATTTGTTAAAATATAATTAATAAACCAGAAAACATTTCCCACATACCCATGGATATCACCTTTTAAATTTTAATCGTAGCAATATGTTTATAAATGAGAAACTTTGACCCAATCCCCCAAAATCTGACATAAAAATGTTGGTGAGGCCTATGACTGAGCTCTGTCTCTAGCCAAATAATGGGGGAATAGAGCCAAACAGAAAAACAAAGCTAAATAGTAACATCTGGAAAAAAACATTCTCCTTGCCAAGGACCCAACTGCCCCCTTCAAAAAGAACTTACATCTTTCTGGAGCTGTGTACTGTACCAGGCCTCAGGCATGGCTGGGGTGAGCCACAGGTCCAGGGCCAGCTGCAGGACATGTCGCTCCAGGGAGGCAAGGCCACTGGCTGATGTGGGTCTGCAGGCACAGCAGGCCTCTTGGAAGAGACGCTCTAGGGCTTTGGGGATAAGTGCTGCCAGGCTGAGGGAAGGGTGGAACTCCAGCAGATAAACATTTTTTGAAGCTGGGCTTGAAGAAAAGAACAACAAATGGCAATTTTACACAACAAACTTAATCTGTTTCCGAAGATATTTGAATTTTATATTTTTAAAGACCAATAAAACAGCTCCTATATGTCCAGTGCATTATGAAAAACTGAGAGCTCAGAGGGACCTCAGAGTATGAGAACCTACAGGGTTGCATGACATGTTCTTTGCTTTAATGTGAACCTTTAAAAACGGAAAGACATAGATGTATATTCTAGAAGCCCAATAAGAATAAGACTATACAGGCCGGGCACAGTGGCTCACACCTGTAATCCCAGCACTTTGGGAGGCTGAGGCAGGCGGATTATGAAGTCAGGAAATCGAGACCATCCTGGCTAACACGGTGAAACCCCGTCTCTACTAAAAGTACAAAAAAAATTAGCCGGGCGTGATGGCACGCGCCTATAGTCCCAGCTACTCAGGGGGCTGAGGCAGGAGAATAGCGTGAACCCGGGAGGCGGAGCTTGCAGTGAGCAGAGATTGCACCACTGCACTCCAGCCTGGGCGACAGAGACTCCGTCTCAAAAAAAAAAAAAAAGACTATACAGCAAAACTGTCAATAATCAATATTTACTCAAATATATAACAAAATAGCTCAAAAGTGACTACATAAAAAACAAATAATTTCCATGGTTATTAGTTTCTATTTTTCATCTGAATCTTTATCCCTTCTTTCCCAGAATGTTAATGGACAAAGACAATTTTTAAATTATGTACATAACTGCTGGAATCATTCAAATTGACTGTAAGGGTGTTATATTTCATAAATGGATGAGGCCAGAAGCAAAAAAAAAAAAGCTCATCTGTGGGTTATTTCTTTAGATATAAAGGGTTCAGCACAAGTCGAGGGTCCTTCTATACTTACACAGAACTGAAGAATATTGTAACTCCCTTTACATTGATGCAAATGGTATCTTTCTTAGTCCTGAATCTTTAAAAAAAACCAAAACCAAAACAAAACAAAAAAACAGCCTAAAGTCTGGAAAGGAATCTCACCAAGCAAATAATACTTGCTTTTGAGACTATTCTGGCAGGTTTTAGTATCCATATAACCCTAGCCTGTTCTGCCAAAAACCATTTCCTGAACAGTAAGTGTTTGCCATAGCAAGCTGCACACACACAGCTGGCATCTCAAGTTTATTACAGAGAAGAAATCAGTCCTGTGGAAGGTCTATGGGGAAAATGCAGAGTTTTGAGCCCGGGGCTCTTTCTCAAAAAATGAGAATCTCAGCTATTTGCTCCCATGATGCCCTGCCTGTTCCCAAGATAATACCATAACCCATTATGGCAATTTCTTACATAAAGTCTGCCTTTACTGCTGGACTGTACACCTCACAGGAACATAGAACCATGCCTGTGTTGTTCACATCTGTGTGCTAAACAAATATTTGTTGGATATTGAAAGGAAGTAGATAATTTCTCCACCCATTTGGAGGCAATTGAGAGATTATGATCTAGAGCCACGCAGATCAACCTGGGGCTTGTTACCTGCTTCCCAGTTTCCTCTACCCTCAAAGGTTAAAAGGGAATGAGGGAGATGGTTATGCTGCCTATCTAGGGGGTGACAAAGTGTGTACCCTCTCTGAGTGGTCACAGGAAATTTAACTCTGTTCCTTAAATTTAACTCTGCTGTGACCCTCCAAGGCAAATCTGCAGAAATCTCTTTAGTGACACTTAAAGAAATTCCTTTTTAAGAAGCTTTTAAGTACATCCAAGTTTTATATGTGTAGGCTCATGTGGTGCATCTGGTTGAATCCTGACAGCATCTCAAGAGTAACTGCTTTTTCCCCAGGCCTTTTCAAGAGAATAATGATTCTGTACCCAGTGGCATATGCTTAAATTCTAGCCTCCTATTCTTTATTATTCACAAAACAAACAGATATTCAATATACAAGGGAATCCCTCCTTCGTGGCCTTTGTACCTACTTCTTTCATCTCCCCCAAGCACTTGAGAAGTGCTTTATAGAGTAGTACTGAGATTTAACACTCTATCCTTAATTAATCTAGAAGATCACGTGTAAAATGTCTAAAGACAACATCAACTTACCAGCTATTGTTGATGGAAATAAGTTGTTTGCAAACTATGTTAAGGGGAAGTCCAAATGTATTGCTATCGTCCAGATGATCCTCTCGCCAAAGCCTCTGGACATACTCCCGCTGACATTCTATCTAAAAATGTAGCATAAATATTAAAATTTGAAAAGTTAAACTTTCCCACGGCCATGAGTTATAAGCCTTGACATGAGAAGGATTTCGTCCCTTTGTGTCTCTTCATCATTTGACTAATTTTCACCCTGACATTGTTTTGAAGACTCTTTTGCAATGGGCTGGTTTCTCAGTCTGAGCCAGACAGCCAAGGGAAGCAAAGCAGACAATTTTAAGAAGCAAAAGAGAAATCTTTCTGTTAAATAATTGACTACACGGAAAAAATTTCAACCAGGTGGCAACAATCCTTTGTCTCTTGTTTGCTTCAAGCAATTAGTGTTTCCCTAGAGGACATACAATATGATGGTTTCTTTCAGTGTCCTAAAAATAATCACACTTTTTAAAAAATAAACACAATTTTATATATTAATGTCAAAAAGATATATCATTAGTTCTTCTTTCACTACAAATAAACTTTGCAATCTAATGAAAACTAAGGTCATCAATTCCTTGTGGACTATTAACTCTAGGGGCGGAAATCTCTCTTTAAGACCATAGTTATACTGGGATTTCAACAATGCAAATGAGCTTACAAATAAGTCTGCTGTACATGCTGGCCTAGAAAACACAGATTCCAGATCTGCAATGGAAGGAAAACACTATTTTCATTTCTGGCCTGTGTTTTCCATCCTCTTCTTGCTTGTAGTATTTTAAAACCAAACTGCACTCACCTGCTGGTTGAGGATGCCCCTCACTAACTGCAGGTGAAGCCTCAGGCAGGTGCATTCCTCTCGGTAGGCCTTAATGAAATAGGGGTGGCTGAGATCAAACCTCGGGCGCCGGTGCACGATGTCCGTCATCACTTGTGCTAAGGCAAACCTCTCCTCATGGTCCAACGTGTGCTGGGAGGCTTCAAAGTAGCTGTCAAGAAGCTGCAAATAAGGTTGGTAGTCAGGGATCAGCAGAGGCAGCCGTGGGGCCCGGGAAAGCGACGGGAGGCCCCATCGTACTGTGGGCAGATGCAGTAGCAATACAATGCAGTGCAGCTAGTAAACCTATAGACAGAGTTAGAGAGGGAAAGGGAAAGAACACATGCTTTGGAGCCAGAAGAACTAGACTTGAGTTTGAGTTCCTGCTTCCATCCCCTCTTCCTCTGGTCTCCACAAATAAAAAGGGGGTTATGTAATTATCATATATAATTATTAGCTCCAATGAGACAACACATTAAGACACTTAAATGTATTTATCTCCAACACCTTTCTCCAAGGACTCATTCTCCTTCTTCCATTTTATTCCGTCACCAAAGCTAGGTAGGTGGTCTCCTGACTTCTACAGTCTCAGCCCCGCTTCTGACTCCTACTCTTTAATAGTTTGTTCACACTTCACCTACACAAAAATGATAGGGGTGGTAGACTGGAGGGCTGAGGGTAAATGCTTCCTATATACAGAGTGATTTATCCCAGACTGAACTCCTCTAGGTTGGGCCTTATAAACAGAACTCTCCAAGACACCAAGTGTCCAAAACCCCAGTGGAGCATCTGTTTTAGTGGAGTTCACAAGTCTTTTCTAAAAACCCAGAAAAGCTTCCAGACACTAACTGCTGGAGAGGGTTCTTAGTGTGGGAATTCAGAAAGAGATGCCTCTTGATTTTGCTTTTACATTTGTCTGTGAGCTTAAGGAATTTCTGTTCTGTGTGTAAATTCTATTTGTGTGTTGTGATTAGTCGTGATGCTAATCGGAAAAAGCTCTTCAGAGATCACGGGGTTGGAATTCCCAACTGGTACCCTAGGGCAAGATAAGTAGCTCTGATGTGTACAGTACATACTAAATCCCTTCTCCTGTTAATCTATCTTTTGTCAGTTTCATTTTCAGGGCCCAGGCACTCAATCTAAGAAGGCAGAGGAAAAAGTTTTCCTCTTCTACACAAAAGAGTTAAACCCTTGAGAATGAATGGCACACTAGGAATCAAATACTGCTTTATTAAGAGATACTTTATTATGGAGACCCAATGCTAAGGCTCAAGGAGGAAGAGCCTGAAGCACTTTATTTAGCACCTGGTTTTGTAGGATATCCTTTGGGTATAAGGGACCTTGGATCAACCTTAGTATGAAAAGGAAAACACCAAAGGAAACTAAAAGCTCAGATCACAGAGATGCGCCACAAGTTAGAAACTCACACATCAAGAGTGCAAAGTGAGGGAAGGTGGAGACCATCCTTGCCTTTAAATGAGCCCCAGGGAAAATAATGCCAGCTGAGTGATCTCAGTTACCTTGTTCCATCCACCAACCTCTGCTCTATAATAACACTCAATTATTACATAGCAGAAGACAACACAGAAATGAAGGAAGAATGACTGGATGAGGGTAAGAAGGGTGTCCCTCAGTAGCCCCAGGTGAAGATTAGGAAAGAAACAATTACTTCCCTAACTCATTCTGGACTCACTTGAACCTTTTTTAGCTGGGCCAGGGCAATCCCAGAAGCTGGTTTATCGTATTTATACTTCCTTGACCTGTTTTTGCACAGAGTCCAATTGTTTAGTTATTTAGCAGGGGGAGTTTGTGGGGAGTTGGGGGTGGAGGGAAGGGTTCTGGATGGTGATTCCAACCTGATGATACCAGATTGCAGAGGCCCATGCTAAATTGCCATTTTATTGTTGCTGATAGGGCTGTCAGATTTAGCAAGTAAAAATATAGAATATTTAGTCAAATTCGAATTTCAAAAAAAAAATACTTTTTTAGTATAAGTATGTCCCAAGTATTGCACTATTTTATCTGGTAAACTTAGCTATGGGGAAAGAAACCGTGGCTCTCTTTTTAAATAGATGAAGCTTCTTCAAGCTTTGTGCTCAACCTCGAGAGGCTCTCAGACCATTGCATAATTTTATTATGAATTCTTTCCCAACAGGGATGGGGCCAAGATCTTTCTGCCTCATGGGTTCTATTTATTATCTGTTTGCTAACTGGCCCATTTCCATTTCAACTCTGGGCTGGTATTTGTCTAAGAAGTCTTCCCAGTCTGTCAAATGTCACCTGTGTGTGTCAAGGGCCAACTCTCAGGCAGGATAATATGTGGTGCACGCTGATGGTAAGCACAAAATATTGGAGAAAATGGGAAAATAGACAAAATAAATAATCTCAAACCTTACTGTGTTTATATTCTTTTTACTTCACATTTTTTATTTCTGGGATTTAAAAAACTTCTAAAATAGTATTTTAGGTCAAATGAAAGTGCAAAACAAAATCTTTGCTAGACCCAACTTAGCACAGGAAATTTTCATTTTGGCTTTTCTAAGGAACGATCTTTTTATCCAGTACATGTGTCCTTCAGTAGCCGTAGAAAGACTTAGCAGATGGTACAGTGTCACTTAGGAGCTGGTACAGCTGATAACTGACTTTTCTAAGAATCCCTTGATCTACCTAAGTTTCTACCAGCTCTAATTTTATGAGCCTTCATACATAATATGGTTATTTTAAGGATTTAAAAGAACCCAATATGTTCAAGCAATTCTTAACCCTAGTGATACCTATATAGTTAACAATCAAAAACAGCTGAGGAAACTTGGCTGTAGAAATAGTACCGGGAGAAATCAACTACTTTAGATAGAAATCTGGCTTATCCATTAAAAATAGGCTCTTTTGACAAAATTTCTGACGTGGCCATATTTTAAACTTTTCGCACCGATAGCTCAGTTTCTACAGGGAATTTATTCTCAGGATAGAAATGAGGGAGATATTTTCACCAAATGTTTTTAAGTCAAAATAGTTTCATTTACCATAGAAGGAACTAGTGGACAATCCTGACACCTTACCACAGAATGAATCCTAGGCTGAAGTGTGGAGAAATTGGTTTGTTTTTCAGTCTTCTCTGCCTTCCTCCTCTTCTATTGCCATTGAGTCCTGCCGGGCGCCTCCAAAGGAGGCCCAGAGGCATTGAAAGGGAAGGTAGGGAGAGAGAGTACAGAAAGTGGGGGCTGCTGTTTAAAATTCATGCCTAGGCCGGGCGCGATGGCTCACACCTGTAATCCCAGCACTTCAGGAGGCTGAGGCAGGCGGATCACGAGGTCAGGACATTGAGACCATCCTGGCTAACATGGTGAAATCTTGTCTCTACTAAAAAAAAAAAAAAAAAAAAAAAAATTAGCCGGGCATGGTGGCACGCGCCTGTAGTCCCAGCTACTTGGGAGGCTGAGGCAGGAGAACGGCGTGAGCCCGGGAGGCGGAGCTTGCAGTGAGCCCAGATTGTGCCACTGAACTCCAGCCTGGGCAACAGAGTGAGACTCCATCTCAAAAAAAAAAATTCATGCCTGGACTGATAAACTTGTTGAGTTTCAGGATCCTGTCTTATTTATATTTCATACAGCCATTCCAGTTACTACACTGTGCATCTAAATCTCTCACTCAGTTGATTAAGGTTCTAATGGGCAGATTAAGGCTCCAGACAAAGGCTGTAGAGGCCCGTTATCATTGAAAAGAGGAACATTTTTCAAAGTCCAAGGCTTGCACTGTTTAAGCCCAGCCAATCCATTTTCCAAAGGGTGGGTGACCTACATCTCTAGGAGTAACAGAACAACGAGAGAGTAGACGAAATGGTGAAGCATATATTCTACTAGAAAAATAATTCAAAGAAAACACTGCCATTTCCCCATCTTCTGACCACATCATAGTGCACTATAACCTGGTTTCCACCCCTACCATGCTCCTGAAAGAGTCCTGCAATGCTGCCAATGACCACCTGACCAAGCTGCTTGGTTTTTAGGAGTTCCTTTCTTGACGTTTCACGGAACTCCACAAGTAACCATCCTCTCCTAATTAAAACTCATTTTTCTGTTGGTTCTCACAATACTATTTCTTCCTTGTTTCTCTGGTCTATTTAGTTTTACTGCTTCTTGTTTCATGACCTGCCCCTTAAATGTAGATATATTACTCAGGGTCCAGCTGCGGTGGCTCATGCCTGTAATCCCAGCATTTTGGGAGGCCAGGGCAGGTGGATCACTTGAGGTCAGGAGTTTGAGACCAGCCTGGCCAAAATGGTGAAACCCTGTCTCTACTAAAAATACAAAACATTAGCCGGGCATGGTGGCGGGCACCTGTAATCCCAGCTACTCAGGAGGCTGAGGCATGAGAATTGCCTGAACCTGGGAGGCAAAGGTTGCAGTGAGCTGAGATGGTGCCACTGCACTCCAGTCTAGGTGACAGAGCAAGATGCTATCTCAAAAAGAAAAAAAAAGTAGGCATAATACTTAGGGCTGCATTTCAGACATCTCTAGTTTCTCCCAGTTGCTTTGATTCATCATTGTGGTTCAACCTCCACATTCACACCTCAGCTCATACCTGTTCCTGAGCTTCAAACCTGTAGTTCCCCACAAAACATTCACACCTGAGTTTCAGCAAACCCCCTCAAATGCCTTGTTGTCCTAGGGCCTACGTTATTTTCCCCTCTAAAGACACGCTTCCTCCTCCTGGGTTCAGTTTCAGTTAATAGCCTCCTCCCTAATCCTCAGGAAGTTGTTTTAATTCCACTCTTACTCTCTCACCCCAACTTCCAGATCCAGTCTTCAAATCCTGCCATTTGCACTTCTGCAAAGTATTCTCAGGTCTGTTCCTCCTTCCTATTCTCACCGCCTCTCTGCCTTTCTATTCTTCTATTGTCATTGTATGTCCCCTCCTAATTTTTCAGGTCACTGTTGCAATAACCGCACTTCTTTTCTCAGGGGCTCTCTATTCCAATCCATTCTCTCACTTACACCCAAGATAGCTGTTAAAAACACAGCTATGATCATATTTCTCTCTATGGAAACTCACTAATGGCTCTTCTTTGTTTGTAAGATAAACTCTAAAATAATATAACTAGCAGGTCTTTTACAGGCTGCACTCAAAACACATGTGTGGCTTGTTGCCACCCATCATGCCTTTACATCCCAGCCATAACAGTCTTCCTACCATCCTCCAAGAAGGTAAGATTTTATTTCTCAAAATAAAATCCCCCAAGCTGGTCCTTCCCATTTACATTGCCCTGACATTCTAATGCCCTTTCGTCTGCTTAAGAATCTTTTCTTCCCTGCCAGAAAATATCTTACTCATGTTTTAGTATCAAGATTAAATATCTATTCCTCTGGAAAGGCTTTCTAGCATTTCTTCCATCGGACAGTGCTCCCCTCCCCCAGGATAAATCTCTCTCTCTGAAGAGTCTCCATGACTCATGAATGTATTCAATTATAAGCTGTTAGTAACTAGATTATAATTTTTGCTTTGAGATTGAATCAACTTTTATAGATGATAAATTCCTTAAAGATAAAGATCATTTTCACTTAGTTATCTATATGTCCCTGAATGCCTGGAACAGTCCCTGGCAGAGTAAATACTTCATATTTGATAAGTAAATGCCTAACAATTGGTGATTATTAGAAGGGCTGATAATCCATGCTAAGGGCACAAATGAAGAACAGTAAACCTGCAGTGTTTCATTCATTATTGGGATACGAACCATTCGTGATACAGTGATGATTTAGTAACTTGCTGTTTCATTGCTTTAAACTCACCCTCATAACATTGCACTCAGCACCCTGTCCAATTGCTTTCACCTATGCACATGTAGCATATGCTTCTAAAGGCCATGATCAGGTCAATTTGTCTGTAATTAGCAAAGTGAGCATTGTCCCTGTAACTGAACAATGAGCATGAATGAAATCATCATTCATTCTCACTAAAAGCACACATATTATAAGAAGGAATTATATAACCCTCTAAAAATAATACCTGTAAGATAAAGAAGTATCTTTCACATTTCGTTTTTTGTGATGAACCTCAGTAAAGAAAATAAAATGTACTACATCCTTATAATTAGCTGAGATTATTTAAATAAAATAATTATTCTCTTGGTTGAGAGCTTTTCTAAAAGTCTAACTGGGTTTTACAAAAACAAACAAAAAACAGAAAAAGACTGGATTTTGTAAGAATTTTTTTTAGCAGACATTTTGTCTCCTAGGCAAGAATACCTGGTGCTTGTTTTCCAGAAGAGCTGCTTCCCAAGTCCACGTGTCATACAGCACAGCAAATCTGTCCACACCTGCATGGGCCCATCCCCAGTCCTGGCCACTCTTTGGCTGGCTGCCCACTTTGTGACCTGGGAGAAAAGAGGGTCAGAATGTTTAGAGACAGGCCTTCCAAGGAAGCTGTTCCAATTAGAAACGTGCCCCTTGGATTATCAGCTCCATCTCAGAAACAGAAATACTGAACCAGTCCCTGGGACGAAGCCTGAGTTCACAGTTGTTGACTTCTAAGTCAACAGGAGCTTTTGTTTTTATTTTTAAAATTCAGTTTTAAAGACTAATCTTAGAAATAGAGTCAAAATTTAGTTAACAAGAAATCTATGCTAAAATGTCCTTAAACCCACAATTTAAAGGCAAAGTATACATTTCTCCTTCTCTAAAAACAAATCCCTGGGGGTTTAACAACAAACTCAGTTTGACTTGCTATTTCCATCATTGTGAACCAAGTCGAAAATTTTCAGAAACTTTCCAAGATATTCCTTAATTATGTTAATTACTAACTTAAATCAGTGAAGGTAATTTTCATTATTCAGCTGATTTTTTTTAACTTTGTTAACGTTACTTTTCACTACTGGCATATTATTGCTTTAAATTTTTAACTATTGTATTTCAGAATTAAATATTCAAAGATAAGATACTTTCATGTGCTGAAATTTGAGTTCAATAATTATCACATATCTAATGGGTACTAAGCAGGAGAAACAGGATCAAGAACTTCCGTAGCAACAGTTGGGAAATCATTTCACAATAGATGACTATATATTTACCAGCTCAATTGAAAGATGCCCATGTGGTTAAACGACTACTGACTAAGTGTCTCAGTCCAATTAAATTCTTAGCAGCTAGAAATAGTTGCATGCTATTATAAATTAATATGGACCAAATGGTGCATTGGTATGTAGGATAACCAGTAAAGATAAAAGCTAAGAGCTGAAATTAAATACCCTGGAATGTTGGATGCCATCATTGCGTCCTATGATTCAGACACCAATGGCAAAGACAGGACAAAGAGTTCAATCCTACATCAAATTAATTCTGTCTGGGATCTGAAAAGTTAGTTGTCAAACTTTCTTTGAGCAGCATTTTGTAACAATATGAATGTGAATTATCTTTAATTACAGTCTACACATATTACAAAATAGCACAAACCCTGATTACGTTTCCCTTTAGATATTGCAATGTGTCTAGAAATTCTAAGCTCTTTGCAAATGTAATTCCAATGCTGTCATAGTATCCCAAAAGAATATTCTTACCTCATCCATTTCTAAAATTGGATCAATTTGAGTAATGCCAAAAGGAAGAGAAAATACAGGTTATGGGTTACTTGATTACCCTGAGTAACGATTTCTTCCTCTGGGGCTTGTCTGGCATTTTCCTAGCCAGATGTTCTTGCATCCTGGTGGTTTCCTGTTAGGAGCCCAGGGCTGTCTCTGCTGCTAAATGCAGTTTCCTCAAGGTCTACCACTTAGAAAAGTCATTTGTTTCACTTGCTTACTTTCCTTCCTTCAGGGTCCTGCACCACATCCCCTGCACCCAATGGGTGATGCAGAAATGCCCCTGGGAGTAAAATCCCAATTCTTGGCTTAAGGCTGTTTTAGTCAGAGACCACCCAATTTAGCGTGCAGGTCACCAGAGTGGGTAGAGTGTCAGAGGTCAGGTCTTCGGCCCTGAGAAGTGAAAATGCAGGGGCCATGCTCTCCCTTGTACCTCAGGAGAGCAAGGAAGAAACTGGGCCTTCCCTGGCAGGGCTTCCTGCTCCTGCTTCTGTCTCCACTAGGCTTTCCCAAAAGGCAGCACCCTGCTCCTCAATCGAAGCACCTGCCTCCCACGCCTCCGGCCCCCTCAAGCCCACGATCTGCCTCTGAGTGTTGCACTAGGATTTTTATTGCTTAAAGTGTCTTAATTCTTTTTTCCCTGACACACAAGCCCTCTAGCTATCGAAGGGGAGATCATGAGAAATCTTCCAGGGAACCAGAGCACAGAATGACTGTTAGTTGTTTTTTTAAGTCTATATAAACATTTCAACAGATCACAAAGAAAACATTTATCTCTTCGGTCCTTGCAAGAGAAGTCAAAGGAACTTTTGTTTCTTATCAAGAGCCTGGACATCTCTGTCTGTCGTGACTGGAAAAGAGCCTGTTGTACTGAAATCCTGTCATCATGGTGGATTTGATCTTCAGTGGCCAAACGTGAAGAATTAAAAGCATAATTCTTGACTGAACTGGTGGGTGGGTTGAACTTTAGGAGTACATGGGTGGTCATTCCTGGCGCATATATCTGTGTGACATGAGCCCTGGAACGTGTCGTCCCTCTCAGCCCTGCTCCTTTCTGCCTCCTGGGGCCCAGTGACTGAGGCCTTACGCTAGAACTGTGTATCATCAAACTCGCCATTATAAAGGGAAACGTCTTGCTGCAACAACAACAAAAAAAAAAAAAAAAAAGAAAGAAAAGAAAAGAAATACCCCTGGTCAACAAGCAGAGTCTGAACCACAGCAAGAATTACAACCCGGCCCTGAAAAAGTAGTCACCATCTCTATCAGAAGTGGGACTTGAGCTGGAAACAGAACTGTTTCTCTCCTAAACTGAATGCATTTTAGGGGTGGGGGAAGTGTATGCTTATTGAGTTTTCAGATACTATTGGATATGTCTTTATATTTTGGGGTGGAGAGTATTAAAAAGGAGCCCTTAGTGTTTTTTGTTTATTTGGGCAGTTGATTTTTTTTTTTTAAATCTGACTTCTCACCCCTTTCTTTCTCAATGTAATGGCTAGCCACAAGCAGCAACTCTGCCTCTAGTTCCTTGAGATCACTCAAGGCTTCCTCATACATGACACGCACCCCTTGCTGGTCCTGGGTGTGGATACAGCCAGCTTCTGTGCTGTAGTAGTCATCCTGGTTCTCCACTTCCGAGAACTCCATGAATTGGACGCTGTGGACCTGGAGAAAGAAAGCCAAGCCCAGATGTTACTGGAAAAGGGAGAGCTATATTTT
Source organism: Nomascus leucogenys (assembly GCF_006542625.1). Lineage (NCBI taxonomy): Eukaryota > Metazoa > Chordata > Mammalia > Primates > Hylobatidae > Nomascus > Nomascus leucogenys. Next base: position 95,644,675 of record NC_044383.1, on the reverse strand, counting down.
GCCATCCCACATGGACAAGCAGCAGGCTTCTGCTCCCACACAGTGGGCTGCCAGTATGAAGCTGTAAATATTCTGAATGTATAAAAAGCTGTATGCAGAAAACATATTAACAAAGAATGTTGGCAGGAAGAGGTAGTTCCTGAGGTATATAACTAGCTGATTAGTTTGTTTTTCTGACAAATTCAGTAGCAACTGGAGAAAGGTAGGAAATAGAGCCTAGAGTGGTCTCTGGAGTCAGAATGCCTGGGCTCAGGCTCTGGCTCTGCCAGGATCTCATCCTGGGCAGGTCATTCAGCTATCCCCAGCCTCCGTTTCCTCATCTGTAACATGGGGACTGTGGAGACACTATAGACTACCTTAGCTGCCAGGAGTATGTGACTCTATGAGTGTGAGGCACTTGGAATCCTTAAACGTTAGGTTAAAACTATTTTTCTTGTAATTCTATAAGTACTTCTAAAATATGTTAGCACAGTTTCATGGCTTAGTAATGTACTAAGTTGAATACTGTCCCCCAAAATTCATGTCTACCTGGAACCTGTGAATAAGAACTTATTTGAAAATAGGGTCTTTGCAGATGTAATCAAGTTAAGACGAAGTCATACTGCATTAGGGTGGGCCCTAATTCAATGACTGTGATCCTTACGAAATTTGGAGACAGACACGTAGGGGAGAAGGCCATTTGAAGACGAAGGTAGAGACTAGGGTGAGTCAAGGAATGCCAAGGATTGCCAAGGGTTGCCAGCAACTACCAGGAGCTGAAAGAGGCGAGGAAGTATTGCCTCTAGAATCTTCAGAGAAAGCACGGTCCTGCTGACAACTGGATTTTGGATTTGTGGCTCCAGACCGTGAGAGAATAAATTTCTGTCATTGTGAGACACACAGTTTGTGGTACTTTGTTTTGACAATCCTAGGAATCTAATACAAGTAAGAAGTATTTCAATCATAATGTTATTTTTCTTAGAAAACTGAGTATCTGCTGCTTCCTGAGAATCATTATTTTAATAATAATTTTCACAATTTCCAATCTCTCCACTCTCCTCAAGCCTTGGAACTCCCTCCCTCCCAGGCGTAGTCTCCTCTTACTCCCAGCAGGAGCTCCTCTGTGCGCCACTCTCCGCTGCCTCCCCAGGGCTCTCATCTGTCCCCTCCTCCTTCCTCCGCACAGTGGAGGACAGTGTTGCCCCCTTCCCTAGGGCCGCTGCCTCCCACCTCAGCAGCATCCCTGCTCCTTTGTGGATATCCCACTCCTCTCCGCTGGACTCTTGACTCTGAAATGTGCACACGTCCCTCTCATTGTGAAACTTTCTCACACCCTTCCCCAGGTTCCACTGTGTGGCTCTCCTCCCCCTCACTGTCCAATTTCCCAAGATGTTATCTACAATCTCCATCTCCATTTCTTCACCTCCCACTCTTCAACCCATTCCCATCTGGCCCTTGGCTCCACCAAGCCACCCAAACCACCCTCGCTAAGACCAACAATGACCACTGCTCTACATGCAACAAACTTTCTTTCATCATCTTATGTAATCTCTCAGGAGCATCTGATACAATTTAGTGCTTCCTGATTCTTGACTCACTCTCTTCTCTGGGCATCTGGGACTCCACGTTTTCCCCGATTTTGCCTAGTTTCCAGTCATTCTGTCCGACACTGTGAAGTGTATTTATTTTTCTCTACCAAGTCATTAAATGATGGCCACTCTCAAGCCGCCTCCTAGGACCTCCTCTTTTCCTCCTCTGTTCCTTCCCTAGGAGGTGGAGGACATTTTCATAGCTGAGATTACCACCTTTAGACCATTTGCTCCCCAGTTTATACCTCCAATCCAGACCCCCTAGAGCTCCAGACCTGCACATCCAATTACCTATTTGGCAACTGCTCCTGGGCATCTCAAAGCCCCCTCAATTTTAACAATGATCAAATCATTAAATCTTCCCCTGCAAACCCAGGCTATCTCCAGCCGATTTTACTAAATAGCACCACCACCCATCCACTTCCTCTAGCATGAATCATTCATGACATATTTTTCTGCCTCACCCTACTTGTCCAATCTATCACCAAGTTCTGTTAGTTTTACTTCCTGTCTCTCAAATCCATCCACTTCTGATATAGGAGGTTGGGCAGGGAAGTGCTGAGTAGAGAAGGGTGAGGGCTCCACCCTTGGGCCTATGCCCTCAGACCTAAGTGAGAACAGGTACTCCTGCTTTTGTGCCCGAATGTTGCATTTTCCAAGATCACTCTGGCCCACCATCCTGTGCCCATATAAACCTGAGACCTTAGCGGGCACACATGCAAGAATCTGAATGTTGAGAGGAGCAGAGGAACAGAGCAGCAGAGAGAGGCAGAGAGCGGTGCAGAGCAGCAGAGAGCAGCAGAGCAGCATGACAGAGAAGGAGGGAAGAGGCCTCTGAATGTCCAGAGGAGTTCTGCCGAAAACAGCTGAACTCCAGAAGATTATCTCCCCCAGCCCTCCACCTCTAGCTCCCCATCCATCTCACTGAGAGCCACCTCCACCACTCAATAAAACCTTGCATTCATCCTTCAAGCCCGCGTGTGATCTGATTCTTCCGGGACACTGGGCAAGAGCTCAGGATACAGAAGGCTGTCACACTGGCCCTCTGCCCTTGTGATAAGGCAAAGGGTCCATTGAGCTGATTAGCACTCAAGCCATCTGCAGACAGCAAAGCTGAAAGGGCTTTGTAACACTGGGGTTGCAAGCACCCACCGCTAGACACTAAGTGGTGCTGAGAGCACAAAGCACTTGCCCTGGCCTCTGCACCTGCCTGTCTGCATGCTCCTCCTTGGGGTTTGAGCTGCAGGGCCATGGAAGAGGCGAGCCACATCCCTGTTGAACATTCTACGAGGGGAAATCAGGGAATTCTCCCATTTCACTTCTTCCCATCTCCACTACCCACTACCCTAGTCCAAGCTATTATATTTCATGAGGACTAGTCTAGGAGCTTCTAAACTGGCCTAGCCTCTTAAATGGTCTATCCATGACTCCTCTGGCCTGGGCTTTCCCTCCTCTCCATTTTACTCACTGCTGGCTGGGGAACTTTTACAAATGCAATTCTGATTGTGTCATTCCCCCTTCCCCCTTTTCTATCCCTAAGAGGCTTCCCATGGGCCACAGAATAAAACAAAACTCCCTAACAGGGCCATACAATCTGGCCCATGCCTATCTCTCTAGTCCAGTGTTTTTCAGCTGAGAGTGATTTTGCCCCCCAGAGGACATTTGGCCATGTCTGGAGATACTTCTGGTTGTCATGACTTAGTGGGAGGTACTGCTGGCATCTGGATAGAGGCCAGAGATGCTGCTAAATATCCTATAATGGACAGGAGAGCCTCTCACAACAAAGAATTATCAGGCCCCCAAAATCAATAGTGCCAAGGCTGAGAAACTCAGAGCTAAGTTCCATTGTGCATCACCTTCCACCTCATGTCTGTGCCCCAACCACTCCTATCTTTTGGTTTCTTATGGGTGCCTTGATCCCTCTGGCTACAGGTCCTTTGCACAGGCTGTCCGCATTCTGTGGAAAGGTCTCCCTCTCCTTTTCACCTAATTAAAGACTTTTCATTTTCCAACCTCAGCTCAATCATCACTTCCTTAGAAACCCTCCTGCCCCAGCCTCCCTATAGTACCAAGGAGCTCTCAGTTTCTCTTTTGAGGAACTTGATGTCCCTGTTTTACATTCATTTGTATAATTTTTGACCAATATTTGTCTCACTCACTGGATTACAAAGTACTGTAAGGGTAAGGAACATGGCTATTTTTGTTCATCATTTTATTCTCATTGCCTAGCACAGGGCCTAACACACAGTAGGTGCTTAGAAAATATCTGCTAAATAAAAGAATGTATGAATGCTTTTTATATTTGTGCATATAGGTTTCTTTGAGTCTATGATTTGTAATCTCTACTTTTAACATATGCCTATGCTTTTAACATATGCCCGTCAAAAATCCTGTGTTTTTCCTTCATAGATTCTGATCTCATGTCACCACAGCCTAATACATACATTCTATATGGGGGGATAATGCTCAGGTGGAAAGTGGTTCTTGGAGGACAAAAAAAATCTTATTCTTTTTATATATAAAGCACAGATACACACATTGCACATAAGCAAATCTATGGTATATCTCTGGTGTTAACATTTCTTTGTAGGGGGAGAGTAGGGGAAAAAAAAATTTGAAAAAGGATATTTGTTGGGGAAGCCATAATGGAAAAGAGGTTAAAAAACACTGGCCTAGATATCTATCATCTCTCTCTCTCTCTCTGTCTACTATCTATAGATCTATCTATCTATTCTTATTATTGTAAAATACACATAACATAAAATTTACCATCTTATTTTTTCATGTACAATTTAGTGACATTAAGTACATTCATATTGTTGTGCAACTATCACCACCCATCTCTAGAATTATTTTCATCTTGCAAAACTGAAAATCTGTACCCACCCAACAAGAATTCCCCATTTTCCCATCCTCTGAGACCCTGGCAACCACCATTCTACTTTCTGTCTCTATGAATTTGACTACTCTAGGTGTCTCATGTAATGTCCTTTTGTGACTGGCCTATTTTGCTTAGCATAATCCCATTGAGATTCATACACGTTATAGCATGTGTCAGAATTTCCTTCTGGTTTCAGGCTGAATTATATCCCATAATAACTATGGAACTATCACATTTTGTTTCATCTGTTGATAGACACTTGAGTTGCTTCCACCTGTTGGCTATTATGGATAATGCTGCTATAAACATAGGTGTACAAATATCTTTTTGAACCCCTGCTTTCAGTTCTTTTGAGCATATACCCAGAAGTAAAATTTCTGGATAATATAGTAATTCTATTTTAAATGTTTGAGGAATCTGCATACTGTTTTTCATAGTAGTTACACCATTTAACATTTCTACCAACAGTGCACAAGGGTTCCAGTTTTTCCACATCCTCACCAACATTTGTTATTTTCTGGGTTTCTTTTTTGAGACGGAGTCTTGCTCTGTCACCAGGCTGGAGTGCAGTGGCGTGATCTCGGCTCACTGCAACCTCTAACTCCCTGGTTCAAGCGATTCTCCTGCCTCAGCCTCGAGAGTAGCTGGGACCACAGGCACATGCCACCATGCCCAGCTAATTTTTGTATTTTTTGTAGAGACAAGGTTTCACCATGTTGGCCAGGCTGGTCTCGAACTCCTGACCTCAGGCGATCTGCCCGCCTCGGCCTTCCAAAGTGCTGGGATTACAGGCGTGAGCCACAGCGTCCATCCTATTTTCTATTTTTAAATATATATATAGTATATTTTTATATTTTAAGAAAAACAATCTGATTTTCTTAGTTGTTACTCATGAGTCATTTAAGCTATGGAACCACTGGCTCCCAATCTTTCTACATCTATTAACTCTTATAAAAACTTTGCTAAGTGTATATACCCAAAGGACTATAAATCATGCTGGTATAAAGACACATGCACACGTATGTTTATTGTGGCACTATTCACAATAGCAAAGAGTTGGAACCAACCCAAATGTCCAACAACGATAGACTGGATTAAGAAAATGTGGCACATATACACCATGGAATACTATGCAGCCATAAAAATGATGAGTTCATATCCTTTGTAGGGACGTGGATGAAACTGGAAAACATCATTCTCAGTAAACTATTGCAAGGACAAAAAACCAAACACCGCATGTTCTCACTCATAGGTGGGAACTGAACAATGAGAACTCATGGACACAGGAAGGGGAACATCACACTCCGGGGACTGTTGTGGGGTGGGGGGATGGGGGAGGGACAGCATTAGGAGATATATTTAATGTTAAATGACGAGTTAATGGGTGCAGCAAAACAACATGGCACATGGATACATATGTAACAAACCTGCACATTGTGCACATGTACCCTAAAACCTAAAGTATAAAAAAAAAAAAACTTTGCTGAGTAATCAGTTGTATAGAATCCATTTATCTATAAATTTTAAGCAATCATATCCTGGCTCTCTGAAGACCTATCAATTGTTTTGTTTATGTGGCATTGCCTACAGTACTACAGGAACACTCCTGGAATCTTAACAAACAGGACAGATTATCATCTGCTTAGATGGTTAATTGCCAATATCAGAAATGTGGATGGGGTCGCTCTTCGGGTCCCTTCACTTCTATGACTGTGTAATTAGTTTTTATGGGCTGTTTCTTAACCATTCAAGCAGAAACATAGAAACCTTCTAATAAGTAAATGTGAGCATTTCTAAATAATAGTTATAGTTCATAATATTTCATCAAAAGGATACTTCATAGTTCATCATTCCTCTAGCAGTGTTTTTCGTTTTGCTTTGCTTTTTGCTATGCTTTAAGCATACTTTTTTTTTTGTTTTTGAGGTGGAGTCTCACTCTGTCACCAGGCTGGAGTGCTGTGGTGCAATATCGGCTCACCACAACCTCTACCTCCCAGGTTCAAGCAATTCTCCTGCCTCGGCCTCCCAAGTAGCTGGGATTACAGGCACGCACCACCACCATGCCCAGCTAATTTTTGTATTTTCAGTAGAGACGGGATTTCACCATGTTGGCCAGGATGGTCTCTATCTCCTGACCTCATGATCCACCCGCCTCAGCCTCCCAAAGTGCTGGGATTACAGGCATGAGCCACCGCACCTGGCACAACTTTTTAATAATTAGTAGCTTCCTTTGACTAGAATTCCAAAAATGAAATTATCTTTTTTTTTTTTTTTAATGGAGTCTCACTCTGTTACCCAGGCTGGAGTGCAGAGGTGCAACCTTGGCTCACTGTAACCTCCACCTCCTGGGTTCAAGCTGTTCTGCCTCAGCCTTCTGAATAACTAGGATTACAGGCATGCACTACCATGCCTGGCTAATTTTTTGTAGTTTTGGTAGAGACGGGGTTTCACCATGTTGGTCAGGCTGGTTTTGAACTCCTGACCTCAAGTGATCCACCTGCCTCAGCCTCCCAAAGTGCTGGGATTACAGGCGTGAGCCACTGCGTCCAACCTGAAATTATGATTTCTTACAAAATGATTGGTACCAGTGGAAAATAGAAAAGATGCTGAGAAAATTACATGTTCCATAAAAAAATTAAACAGCTAAGATACATAAATTACCATGTTGGCTTCTATTAGCATTTAGCTCCTGTCTCTTGCTGTGTAAAATGAGCTTGCCTTTGAGGAAAAAAGAAACAACTTAACATGTTATGCTTTATTCACGTTATTGGAAAAGACCTTTCCCAAAGTTCTTGTACAGAAGAATTTTATAAGACTTTCAGGCAATGGCAATTGGATAAAGTTCTGAAGCTGATGAAAAGCAATAGTATTGTCAAGATGCCAACTCTAATGCCATCATCTATATTAGTGGTCGTTTTTCCAGTCTTCGCATCCACATCCCATTGTCCAAACCCTTTATATAGGCATACATATTCCTTCTCCTTCTGCCATAATTTGCTCTCTTCCTCCCCTAGTCCTATGTCTCTGAAATACATGCTTATCCCACAGGAGATACACTTTAAAGACCAGATGACCAAATTGCCTCATGCAGGGTTATGGCTCAGTTACTTTAATGTTTCTTTATTTCTTGTTTATTTTCATTTTTTCCACAGTCATGTGGAAGACCCTCCCTCTAATGGTTTTGTGGCCTAGAGAGTTGATCCTTCAATATTATGTTTGGAGGAGTGGCAGAAGGAAGAGGGCAATAATTATCTGTTTGGGTAAAAAATAATAAGACCTTTGCAATGATTCATATGTTTAAGTTTGAAAATTAACTGATGCCAAGATAACTATTTGCTGAATATAGTAACTACAGGAAAATTGGTGGCCCATCATTCATTCCTTTCACCCTAGTGGCTTCTGCCATCACTTGTTAATGTGAATTTTAGGCCTTTTGGCAATATAGACAATATTTCTCTGACTAGTTTACCTTTTTCTAAATCATCTTGCATTAATTTTGGATAATAATAGTTCCGCCTAAGAATCCCATCAAAATTTGTTGGGTGAATGACTCAGTCTATTGGCTATAATCTTTTAAAAAGAAAATCAAATATATTTTCTACTCTACCTTTCTTTCTAGTCTGTAGAGTATATTATTATTATTATAGCTAATTGTTGTGCATTTGAACAACATGATAACTTTGCAAAGCACTTTCATGTACATGGTCTTTTTGTAAGTGTGCTACCATTCTGATTATAGGCAGAACTTTTCTTTTATCAAATAAACATTTGATGTCTGCAATGTGAAAGATATATATCCAGCTGTCTACTACCACCTTTTGCCACCTGAACATCTTTTGTTAAGCATCTCAAACTTTCCATGTCCTGTACTGAGATCTGGATCTTCCCAACAAATCTGCTTCAACCAAATCTCAGTTGATGGCAACTCTAAACTTCCAAATGATTAGGCCAAAGTTTTGGAATCAAACTTGACTTCTCTATCTGAAAATACATCCAGATTTGTTCTGGAAGTCTATGGAAGCTTTGGTGCCAAATCATTGAACGTTCTATATATGTTACTTATTTATTTAATGTCTGTATTTCTTCATGAAATAAGTCCCAAGATGGCAGAATTTGTGCCCATTTTGTTCACTCCTGAATCCCCAGTGCCTGGAACAGTGCCTAGTATATTTATTGGTCAGAATATTTGTGGAATGAGTGAATGAATGGATGAGTGACAGGCTCACAACCTGTGGGAACAAACATGCCAACAGTCAAGCACAGCAATGTGCTCAGTGCTACAATGGAAGTAGACAAAGTCATGGCGAGAAGCACTTAGCTCTGCATTGAGATGTCAAGGAAGGCCCAGAGAGGTGATATTTGAGCAGACTCTGGATAAGAGTACACATTTACCAAGGAAAGAGGAGGTGAGGGACAGAGGAGCCCAGAGGTATAGATAGCTCTGCCCATTCAGGGGAAGTCTAGGCCCAGCTCCCTAAGGACTGACATATAGGGACAATGGAGATAAATGAGGTCTGAGAGGTCAGCAGCAGCCAGATTGTGCCCAACATTGTCAGCTTCACCAAGGAGCCTGGACTTTGTCTTGTGACAAACAGGAAACTCACGAAGGACTACAAGCAAGGGAATAAATGTGATTACATATTGGCAAAGATCCTCTGGAAATTTACAAGCCAATGAAAAGAGCCATTCTCCCATTTAAAAGAGTTCTCCGGGCTGGGCGCAGTGGCTCATGCCTGCAATCGCAGCACTTTGGGAGGCCGAGGCGGGCGGATCACTTGAGATCAGGAATTCGAGACCTGGCCAACATGGTAAAACTCCATCTCTACTAAAAGTACAAAAATTAGCTGGGCATGATGGTATAGTCTCGGCTACTTGGCAGACTGAGGCACGAGAATCGCTTGAACCCAGGAAGTGGAGGTTGCAGTGAGCTGAGATCATGCCACTGCACTCCAGCCTGGGTGACAGAGCGAGACTCTGTCTCAAGAAAAAAAAAAATTCTCTGTTCCCCCACCAACCTTGGAATTAGTCCCCCACCCTAAGGAGAGCCTAACCCTTCATGATCGGGCCCACTTTTCTGCTGCCTCATCTCCCACCACTTCCTCACAACAACCTCTGCTACCAGCGCGTCAAGTCCCGGCAGATCCTGAACATGCCACAGGGTATCAGGCCTCCATGCCTGAGAAGACACAATCAAGGTCAACAGCCAGGCAAAGGCTGCTGGCTCTCATTCTGGGGCTCTTTCTACTCTGCCACATGCCTTTAAGTAGGCTCATAGAGTGGCAAAGTGTCCAAGACAGATGGCAGGTGCCTTGTTTTTCTGGCATTGTTGTTGAGTGAACATTCGTTAATACTAGCCCAAGACTTTCAGCATGGGATCAAACTTACTGGGCCCAGGAAAAGGGGTCTCCATTTTAGGAGCTTTCCTGAGGTCTGGTAAGCCCAGTGGTTTGCTCCCAGCAGCCTCAGCCCTGGGCTTGGTGAGTTCAACCCAACAGATTAACATCTGTGCCTCCCATCCCCTCTGTGGGAAAGAATCACACCGTCCAGAGCTGGATATCCTGGTGTAAATACTGACAAGGCCACACCCATGGGGTGTAGCTAAACCAAGTAGTCCTATTAAAGACAGACAGAAGGCCACTTCCTTGAGTGTCTCATACTGAAGTAATAGCAGCTGGGAGCTATTAAGAACAAAAATAGGCACTGTTTTTCTTATCATTTATGAGAGCATAGAAAAGAAATATTGCATTAAGGCCGGGCGCGTCAGCTCACACCTGTAATCCCAGCACTTTGGAAGGCCAAGGCGGGTGGATCACCTGAGGTCAGGAGTTTGAGACCAGCCTGGCCAACATGGGGAAACCCTGTCTCTACTAAAAATACAAAAATTAGCTGGGTGTGGGGGTGGGCACCCATAATCCCAGCTACTAGGGAGGCTGAGGCAGGAGAATTCGCTCGAACACAGGAGACAGAGGTTGCAGTGAGCTGAGATTGCGCCACTGCACTCCAGCCTGGGCAACAAGAGCAAAACTCCATCTCAAAAAATACATATAAATAAAATGCATTACCCCGAGAAGTTCCTCCTACAATGAGTACGGCAGGACAGTATTTGCCTATCCTCTCCTCCTTTATTTCTATCTCCTACCCAAACCCAGAACAGAGAGACTGAGAGAGGGCTCTTTAGTAAGAACATTTTCAAAAATATCCATTAGCATAATAACATACCACGGCTGTGGTTGGATCAATACTAGTAAGAGAAAGATGTGCTTGTTTTGTAGCATGTTTGTATTAAAAGTGTCTTAACTCACCTCTCTAGTTCAACGGAGCGCCAAACTAATTGGGCTTGGTGAGCTGGAACCCAAGGAGGAGGGCATAGGGGTAAAGGAAGATCTGAGAGGAAGTCTGTGTGTCGTGAGGGAGTAGGAGTTGGTGGGTGCTTGTTAGGGTAGGAGACCCAAAAGAGAAGGGTGTCCTGAAGATTGAGTGAAGGTAGGACTCTAAGTGACTGGGTTGGGAAAATTAAAAAAAAAAATCCCAATATCTGAAGCTGAACTGTTCAGTACTTGTGGCCTCTAGCCACATGTGGCTGTTAAGCCCTTGAAATGTGGCTTGTCTGAGTTAAAATGTGCTATCTGTATACAAAATATACACCAGATTTTAAAGACTTAGTACAAAAAATGTATAATCACTCAATGATTTATTAATATTGATTATATGTAGAAATGATAATATAGACATTGGGCTAAACAGATTATATTATTTAAAACTTCATGTTTCTTTGTACTTTTTAAAATGTAGCTACTAGAACATTTTAAATAATGCATGTGGCTTACATTATATTTCTGCTGGCCAGTGCTGCTCTAGACTGTGTGCATATGAACAACAGTTAAGAGTAAGATTTTACACTTACAGACACAACAGGCATAAGTCAGAGGTCACACTAGCTTAGAAAATGACTTGTTTTGTAGCTAAATAGATTTTATTTTTCACCTTTGTCAATCTAGCATTTTTAAGAAGATAAAATTCATATTAAACTCTATCTTCAGGAATAAACTCTCTAGAGATTGAGATTAAAATATTACAAGAGTGTCTACAATAGTCCAATAAAATGTAAGCATTCTCAACTTTATTCCCAAAGAAAGGAAGTTAATATGAATTTTGTCTTATTGGCCTTTTGTTAGGCAGGATTGAAATTTTATAGACTTTGTAGAAAAATATGTTCTAGAAACACCAAAAGCACTAAGGGGCAAGCAGGTGTCTGTAGGGATAAAATATTTCTTTATTGTTCAGCTCTTTCCAATGTTTTTCTACCTCTGTTTTTTTTTTTTTTTTCCTTTGAAGCTTGGAAAACAGAAAAGAGGCAAAAAAAGGTACACATAGCAATGTCAAGGGGAGTCTTCTAAGAGTTTCTCTGTAAGGATGTAAAGTTCTCAGGCCAGGGTAACAGAAGGGCTTCTCATGCTTTATTTCTTCCTTCCCAGTGTGGCCTCCAGGGCTGCTTTAGGGCACTCTCTGCCTGTGACTTGCTCTTAAGCAGATCTTGTGTTTTATTATGATTAAAAGGCCTCTTCCCTAAGAAACCCCCATCTGTTACTTCATCATGTTAACTGATTCCAGGTCTTATCTAGAGGGTGGCTTTGGGAGGCAGGATAATCAAGGAAGAAAAAACCTCAGCGCAACACCTCACCTAGTGCTCAGCAGGCGTTTCATGGACATAGTGGTGAGCGCCCAGGCCCTGCAAGGTGCCCAGACCTCCTTTTGCCATATTTACCCAGGAACTATCTTCCATGGTGGGGACCAGTTTCCCTGAAACCAAAGTAAGGCCCGAAGTATTGATTGTCAGGGTTCGCTCAACAGATCTGAAATAATTCAGAATTCCTAAGCAGATGTGCTGAAATAAAGGAAGAACAGAATCAGGTCCCTGCCCTTCACCTAGTCCACTCTATAGAATACAACTTGATGGCAGGTCAACCCTACTGTGGAGAAAGGAACACACCAGCCTGGAAAGGGGCTGATTCCATGTTAAAAAAAAAAAAAATGGAACAAAGTGCAAAAGCATAAAATGGCATTTGCCATTGGAATAGCAGAAAAGCCTCTTTTCTAGACAACCAGACATTTCTGATGCCTGCCATCCACATACCTGCAGTTCTCTAATTCGAAGGTGGCGCAGATACAGAAAGGACAAGTAGACCCCTCTCATCAGAACAGGATTCCTATCACTGGGCTCAGTGCCGTCATCCAAGCCCAGCACTTGTAGGGTCATTGCATAGTTGTACCTTTAGCAGGCAGGAGAGATTCATAAATCAATTTCACCTCAAACTGATTCCAAAATTTCACATGCACAAAACTAAAGTCATTTTATTTAATTTAAAGGTGTTTCATGATAGCTTCCCTTTATAAATTTACTGAGGGGAAATAATTACTCTATATGTATACACGTAAAGACAAGTTTCTCTTAGCAATTACTCTCATTAAAAGCACAGTCGTAGGGTGAAGCATCAGTTTAGTTGTCTGACCTGTTTTAAAAGTCTTGCTTTCTTTCTGACTTCAAATATTTTTGAGTTAACATGTAAACTACATATTAATCAGTCACTCAGTTTTCCCCACAGTGTTTTAATCCACTGTTTTGAGTCATTAATAATATGATTTAATTTACCCCATCTCTTGTATCTGCTTGAGAGGCCCATCAGCATGTTGGCTGAGACTTATTTGTGATAGATCATTTTCATTTTGTTTCATGGAGAGGTCATCATCCTTCATATTTTTATTCTATGAAAAAATTAGCATTAATCAAATTACATAAAAATTTGCAATATTAATAACAAAATCACAGTCAGGTCATTGCAAAAGTAAACCTCATAATCCAAAGCATATTTAGATAAGTAAGAAAAAGAGGGGTTTGATCTACTTCAAGCTGACATATTCAACCTGACATCTAAATTTCTACAATAAATTAGGGAGGTCATTTTTTTTTTCCTTTTTCTTTTTTTTTTATTATTATACTTTAGGTTTTAGGATACATGTGCACAATGTGCAGGTTTGTTACATATGTATCCATGTGCCGTGTTGGTTTGCGGCACCCATTAACTCGTCATTTAGCATTACGTATATCTCCTAATGCTGTCCCTCCCCACTCCCCCCACCCCACAACAGTCCCCGGAGTGTGATGTTCCCCTTCCTGTGTCCATGAGTTCTCATTGTTCAATTCCCACCTATGAGTGAGAACATGCTGTGTTTGGTTTTTGTCCTTGCGATAGTTTACTGAGAATCATGGTTTCCAGTTTCATCCATGTCCCTACAAAGGACATGAACTCACCATTTTTTATGGCTGCATAGTATTCCATGGTGTATATGTGCCACATTTTCTTAATCCAGTCTATCGTTGTTGGACATTTGGGTTGGTTCCAACTCTTTGCTATTGTGAATAGTGCCGCAATAAACATACGTGTGCATATGTCTTTATACTAGCATGATTTATAGTCCTTTGGGTATATACCCAGTAATGGGATGGCTGGGTCAAATGGTATTTCTAGTTCTAGATCCCCAAGGAACCGCCACATTGACTTCCACAATGGTTGAACTAGTTTACAGTCCCACCAACAGTGTAAAAGTGTTCCTAGTTCTCCACATCCTCTCCAGCACCTGTTGTTTCCTGACTTTTTAATGATGGCCATTCTAACTGGTGTGAGATGGTATCTCACTGTGGTTTTGATTTGCATTTCTCTGATGGCCAGTGATGATGAGCATTTCTTCATGTGTTTTTTGGCTGCATAAATGTCTTCTTTTGAGAAGTGTCTGTTCATGTCCTTTGCCCACTTTTTGATGGGGTTGTTTGTTTTTTTCTTGTAAATTTGTTTGAGTTCATTGTAGATTCTGGATATTAGCCCTTTGTCAGATAAGTAGGTTGCAAAAATTTTCTCCCGTTCTGTAGGTTGTCTGTTCACTCTGATGGTAGTTTCTTTTGCTGTGCAGAAGCTCTTTAGTTTAATTAGATCCTATTTGTCAATTTTGGCTTTTGTTGCCATTGCTTTTGGTGTTTTAGACATGAAGTCCTTGCCCACGCCTATGTCCTGAATGGTATTGCCTAGGTTTTCTTGTAGGATTTTAATGTTTTAGGTCTAACATTAAGTCTTTAATCCATCTTGAATTAATTTTGTATAAGGTGTAAGGAAGGGATCCAGTTTCAGCTTTCTACATATGGCTAGCCAGTTTTCCCAGCACCATTTATTAAATAGGGAATCCTTTCCCCATTGCTTGTTTTTGTCAGGTTTGTCAAAGATCAGATAGTTGTAGATATGCGGCATCATTTCTGAGGGTTCTGTTCTGTTCCATTGATCTATGTCTCTGTTGTGGTACCAGTACCATGCTGTTTTGGTTACTGTAGCCTTGTAGTATAGTTTGAAGTCAGGTAGCGTGATGCCTCCAGCTTTGTTCTTTTGGCTTAGGATTGACTTGGCGATGCGGGCTCTTTTTTGGTTCCATATGAACTTTAAAGTAGTTTTTTCCAATTCTGTGAAGAAAGTCATTGGTAGCTTGATGGGGATGGCATTGAATCTAAAATTACCTTGGGCAGTATGGCCATTTTCATGATATTGATTCTTCCAACCCATGAGCATGGAATGTTCTTCCATTTGTTTGTATCCTCTTTTATTTCATTGAGCAGTGGTTTGTAGTTCTCCTTGAAGAGTCCTTCACATCCCTTGTAAGTGGATTCCTAGGTATTTTATTCTCTTTGAAGCAATTGTGAATGGGATTCACTCATGATTTGGCTCTCTGTTTGTCTGTGATTGGTGTACAAGAATGCTTGTGATTTTTGTACATTGATTTTGTATCCTGAGACTTGCTGAAGTTGCTAATCAGCTTAAGGAGATTTTGGGCTGAGAAATGGGGTTTTCTAGATATACAATCATGTCATCCGCAAACGGGAAATTTGACTTCCTCTTTTCTAATTGAATACCCTTTATTTCCTTCTCCTGCCTGATTGCCTGGCCAGAACTTCCAGCACTATGTTGAATAGGAGCGTGAGAGAGGGCATCCCTGTCTTGTGCCAGTTTTCAAAGGGAATGCTTCCAGTTTTTGCCCATTCAGTATGATATTGGCTGTGGGTTTCTCATAGATAGCTCTTATTATTTCGAGATAGTCCCATCAATACCTAATTTATTGAGAGTTTTTAGCATGAAGGCGTTGTTGAATTTTGTCAAAGGCTTTTTCTGCATCTATTGAGATAATCATGTGGTTTTTGTCTTTGGTTCTGTTTATATGCTGGATTACATTTATTGATTTGCATATGTTGAACCAGCCTTGCATCCCAGGGATGAAGCCCACTTGATCATGGTGTATAAGCTTTTTGATGTGCTGCTGGATTCGGTTTGCCAGTATTTTATTAAGGACTTTTGCATCAATGTTCATCAAGGATATTGGTCTGAAATTCTCTTTTTTGGTTATGTCTCTGCCAGGCTTTGGTATCAGGATGATGCTGGCTTCATAAAATGTGTTAGGGAGGATTCCCTCTTTTTCTATCGATTGGAATAGTTTCAGAAGGAATGGTACCAGTTCCTCCTTGTACCTCTGGTAGAATTCGGCTGTGAATCCATCAGGTCCTGGACTCTTTTTGGTTGGTAAGCTATTGATTATTGCCACAATTTCAGAGCCTGTTATTGGTCTATTCAGAGATTCAACTTCTTCCTGGTTTAGTCTTGGGAGGGTGTATTTGTCAAGGAATTTATCCATTTCTTCTAGATTTTCTAGTTTATTTGCATAGAGGTGTTTGTAGTATTCTCTGATGGTAGATTGTATTTCTGTGGGATCGGTGGTGATATCCCCTTTTTCATTTTTTATTGCATCTATTTGATTCTTCTCTCTTTTCTTCTTTATTAGTCTTGCTAGGGTCTATCAATTTTGTTGATCTTTTCAAAAAACCAGCTCCTGGATTCATTAATTTTTTGAAGGGTTTTTTGTGTCTCTATTTCCTTCAGTTCTGCTCTGATTTTAGTTATTTCTAGCCTTCTGCTAGCTTTTGAATGTGTTTGCTCTTGCTTTTCTAGTTCTTTTAATTGTGATGTTAGGGTGTCAATTTTGGATCTTTCCTGCTTTCTCTTGTGGGCATTTAGTGCTATAAATTTCCCTCTACACACTGCTTTGAATGTGTCCCAGAGATTCTGGTATGTTGTGTCTTTGTTCTCATTGGTTTCAAAGAACATCTTTATTTCTCCTTCTTTCATTATGTACCCATAGTCATTCAGGAGCAGGTTGTTCAGTTTCCATATAGTTGAGCAGTTTTGAGTGAGTTTCTTAATCCTGAGTTCTAGTTTGATTGCACTGTGGTCTGAGAGACAGTTTGTTATAATTTCTGTTCTTTTACATTTGCTGAGGACAGCTTTACTTCCAACTATGTGGTCAATTTTGGAATAGGTGTGGTGTGGTGCTGAAAAAAATGTACATTCTGTTGATTTGGGGTGGAGAGTTCTGTAGATGTCTATTAGGTCCACTTTGTGCAGAGCTGAGTTCAATTCCTGGATATCCTTGTTAACTTTCTGTCTGTTGATCTGTCTAATGTTGACAGTGGGGTGTTAAAATCTCCCATTATTATGTGTGGGAGTTTAAGTCCCTTTGTAGGTCACTCAGGACTTGCTTTATGAATCTGGGTGCTCCTGTGTTGGGTGCATATATAGTTAGGATAGTTAGCTCTTCTTGTTGAATTGATCCCTTTACCATTATGTAATGGCCTTCTTTGTCTCTTTTGATCTTTGTTGGTTTAAAGTCTATTTTATCAGAGACTAGGATGGCAACCCCTGCCTTTTTTTGTTTCCCATTTGCTTGATAGATCTTCCTCCATCCCCTTAGTTTGAGTCTATGTGTGTCTCTGCACGTGAGATGGGTTTCCTGAATACAGCACACTGATGGGTCTTGACTCCTTATTCAGTTTGCCAGTCTGTGTCTTTTAATTGGAGCATTTAGCCCATTTACATTTAAAGTTAATATTGTTATGTGTGAATCTGATCCTGTCATTATGATGTTAGTTGGTTATTTTGCTCGTTAGTTGATGCAGTTTCTTCCTAGCCTCGATGGTCTTTATAATTTAGCATGTTTTTGCAGGGGCTGGTACCGGTTGTTCCTTTCCATGTTTAGTGCTTCCTTCAGGAGCTCTTTTAGGGCAGGCCTGGTGGTGACAAAATCACTCAGCGTTTGCTTGTCTGTGAAGTATTTTATTTCTCCTTCACTTATGAAGCTTAGTTTGGCTGGATATGAAATTCTAGGTGGAAAATTCTTTTCTTTAAGAATGTTGAATATCAGCCCCCACTCTCTTCTGGCTTGTAGAGTTTCTGCCGAGAGATCAGCTGTTAGTCCGATGGGCTTCCCTTTGTGGGTAACCCGACCTTTCTCTCTGGCTGCCCTTAACATTTTTTCCTTCATTTCAATTTTGGTGAATCTGACAATTATGTGTCTTGGAGTTGCTCTTCTCCAGGAGTATCTTTGTGGTGTTCTCTGTATTTCCTGAATCTGAATGTTGGCCTGCCTTGCTAGATTGGGGAAGTTCTCCTGGATAATATCTTGCAGAGTGTTTTCCAACTTGGTTCCATTCTCCCTGTCATTTTCAGGTACACCAATCAGACGTAGCTTTGGTCTTTTCACATAGTCCCAAATTTCTTGGAGGCTTTGTTCATTTCTTTTTATTCTTTTTTCTCTAAACTTCCCTTCTCACTTCATTTCATTCATTTCATCTTCCATCAGCGAAACCCTTTCTTCCAGTTGATCGCATCTGCTACTGAGGCTTCTGCAATCTTCACATAGTTCTCGATACTTGGCTTGGCCTTGCAGTTTGATCTCAGACTGCTGTGCTAGCAATCAGCGAGACTCCGTGGGCATAGGACCCTCCGAGCCAGGTGCGGGACACAATCTCCTAGTGTGCCATTTTCCAGGCCCGTTGGAAAAGCGCAGTATTAGTGTGGGACTGACCCGATATTCCAGGTGTCATCTGTTACCCCTTTCTTTGACTAGAAAAGGGAACTCTCTGACCCCTTGTGCTTCCGGAGTGAGGCAATGCCTCGCCCTGCTTCGGCTTGTGCACAGTGCGCTTCACCGACTGTCCTGCACCCACTGTTTGGCACTCCCTAGTGAGATGAAACCGGTACCTCAAACAGAAATGCAGAAATCACCCGTCTTCTGTGTCACTCAGGCTGGGAGCTGTAGACTGGAGCTGTTCCTATTCGGCCATCTTGGCTCCACCCCATTGTTTTTACTAAAGTAATCTTTGTTTCACGAAAGTAGTCACAGCTTTTAAATAATAGCCATCTACCTCCCTGTCTTTTATGTAATTCAATTTATAAAAAGTTGATACAAGAATATATATGTTTGGGACCTTTGAACCTCTCTAATCTAGTCTTGTTCTGTACTGAGACAGCTCAATGGATAAAGCCTCTTTCTATGTATTAGCTATATGGTTGAATCATTTACAGTCATGAGCCTGTTTCCACATTTGTACAATGGCATGATAATGGAAAATGATAAGGTATTGTGAGAGTTAAATGATAGAATGCATATAAAACCTCCAGCTTAGTGCCTGGCACCTAATCGGTGCTCAAGATGCCAGTTCTCTCCTGTTACGAACTTTAGTAGTCCTGTAGGATCTCTCACAGCATTCAAGGTTTACATATATTTCCACAGTCATCTTCCCTGATGCTGAGAGGGATGGGGTCATGCACCCCAGCCCCAGATAACACTGTGAGGAAGGTAATGCGGGGTCTGAGGTCCTGCCCCTCACCCTCTGGGCAGCCTCATCTTAGCTGCCCTCTTTGCCTGTCTCTGGGCATACACCCCAATCTCATAAGGTGTGCACTTTCACAGTGGCACCAATCCCCACAAAAGTACTGAGTGGCAATGGCTGAGCTTGGAAACCCCCTCTCTGGGTTATATTCTAATAGTTGGTTCTTGGAATTCCAACAGACCCTTATTGCAGAAACTACTAGTTGTTCCCCAATAGCCATTTTCCTCTTTTCCTACAGTTATTGAATATTTATCTTGCCACTTGACCACCCAGATAAACATTTCCAAGCCTCTCTTGCAGTTAGGTGTAGCTACATGACAATGGACTGGGAGTAAAGTGCCATGTTGCAGCTTCCAAGAATTTCTAGTAGAGGCAGCTTCTTCATCCCTTCTCTATCCTGCTACTTAGAGCATGAATGTGACAGCTGGAGCTCTGTCTCAGGCTGGGTGTTGATCTCAAATGTAGAGCCATATTTGTTAGAACTCCAAGATAGACAGGGCTGCGAGCCCTGAGGGCTCCATGGTGCAAAGCTACCACACCAGCTCTGTACATCCTACCCTGAAACGTTCATATGAGGGACAGAGAGCACAATTTCCACCTCCTTTAATCCTCTGTCATATCATTTTACCATCACCAACAGCCAAACCTAATTTTAACTAATACAGTCCCCAAGACTCTAAAGATAGACTAGCAGGCTTTTGACAGGAAGTGAGGAAGGAAAATGTTGACAGGAATATTAGGAAAAGTGGGTGAGAGAGAAAGTTGTCCAATTGAGTAGTGTTAAGTGATTGCCCATTCTGCCTGTAGGTAGACTTGGCTTCCAGCTCAGTGTACACATCAGTGTATTTCCGTGTAAACATCCCACAACCCTAGGACTGGAAAAGACCCTGTGAGGTGACATGGTGCATTCTTGTTCATTAAAACAGAAAGATCATCATTCCAAAGTAAAGAACATCTCTGTTACGTTTTTTAAAATCTACAGGAAAGCATATACTCTGAGAGTAGCTGAATTTTGACAATTCCTATGAATCTGGGGTAACAGGTGTTCAGTGGAGCCTTTTGCCTCCCGGCCTGTAGTGCTCTCGGGTTGCCATTCAGCACTGCTTGATGTGGTCCCAGAAGGAAGGCGCTGAGCCACATCCTTTCTCTGATGGGATTGTGACGCTTTCAGCTGCTTCTAAAATTACCCAGAATTGCATAGGACAGGACAGAAAGTGACATCAAGTTACAGTGGAAGACATTTGAAGGACTGACTGAACAAACCACAAAAGTACGCTGGACCTGCAGGTGGCCTGGGAAAAAGGAAGGGAGCACAGATCAGCTGGAGCAGGAAAAGGAGAGCACCCAGCATCCTCCAGGAAAAAGGACCAACAACATCCCACAAAAGGAAACTGCTTAAGAAATACCAAGTCCAGAAGCGTAGACCCCTAAGCGTACTGGAGACGGTGCAGGTAAGCAGCAGAGCAACCCCATCTGTGTTCATTCTCCCGGCCTGGATGTGGAAATCTGCTGACCTTTACTGCCTGTGGCTCTTTGTCAGCATGACCGAGTTCATGTGTTTAGACAGTTCTGAGATTTCTGCTGATTGCAAATCTCATTTTCTTCCGGGAAGTTGGCAGGGGAAATGGAGTGGGAGGTAGGTAGGAAAAGTAAGACTGTTATGTATTCCCCACACCCAGAACATCTCTGCTGCTTACATGGGTTTATCTACTGAAACAAAGACTGGAAGGATATATACCAAATATTAATAATACTGTTGTTATTCTGGGTGGTACAATAAGGGGTGATTTTAGTTTTCTTTCTTGTATTTTTCTGTATTTCCCAAGTTTTCTGTGTTAAACACATGCCACTATTGTCATCAGAAAATTTTTTAAGTAAATGTTTTATTGAATTTGATGAGAAGAACCAGGAAAAGGGTGTTTTGTGTTTCGCTGAATGTGTTGCACATCGGAGCTACTGTCTACACCACCATTTCTGTGCAAGCACACCTTCTTCTCACTACATCACATTACCTCTGGAAATGCAGGGGAGCACCTTCCCTCCTTGGTGTGGTCAGTGGGAAGAGGCAAAGGAAGGGCTCTACCACTTTCCCCCGACCCTGCAACCTGGATGTGGTGTTTTCTGCTGCTTTACTACTCCATGAGGTTAAAAAAACAGTGACCAATTTAAACCTTATCTTTGAAAATACGATGGTCAATAGTAGTGTGTAATGTCTATACATAGCCATTTTAATAAACATGCTTTTTTTGTGAACATGAGTAAATTGATCTAACAATTACAGGTTCCAGAGGATCTACACAGGCCTGGCTGGGGTGTAATCTGTAGTATACAATAAAATACAACTCAGCCATTGAAAAGAACAGCAGATCTCCAAGACATATTGTTGGGTTGCAGAAAGATATTCATATAGTATGATATATCATTTATATAAAAACCTCAAATGCAAACTTATCCTATATATATTTTATGGGGACATACATATGCATGTAAATGCATTGAAAGGCTCAAAGCAATAACAGTGTTTGCCTCTAAGGAGGTGGAATGGGGAGTAGGATGGGCAGCAGGGAGTAGTTAAAGGGGAATTCAACTTTTTAGTAATGTTCCAACTTTTTACAAGGAGAAGACTTTATTTATTACTTCCATGATTTAAACTTAATTTTTAAAAACTCCTTAAAGAAAAAAATGGTAACTTCAGTGGAGAAACCTGGCAATCACCACTAGCTTAACCAAGTGAGCTAGATTAACATCAGCCCTGATGTCATGTTGATATCATGTTCCCTGAATAGGATGTGGTGAGGACACTTAGCCTCTGTGATATTCTTCTTCCTCTAAACCCATAACCCCAGTGTAACCATGAGAAAATATCAGGCAAACTCAAATTAGGCAAAGGTCTACAGATTGCAGGGCTGGTACTCCTAAAGACTGTCCATGTCATGATAAACAAAGAAAGACTGAGGAACTGTCACAGAGCAGGGGAGGTGGGGGAGGTACGATGATTAAATGTAACATGGTATCCTGGATAGGATCCTGCAGCAGAAAGAGAATATTAATGGAAAAACTGGTGAAATCCAGATGAAGCCTAGTTTAGTTAACAGTAATGTACCAATGTTGGTTCCTTGGGTTGACAAACGTATCACTACAATGTAAGATGCCAATAATGTAAGAAACTGAGTAGGGGTATATGGGAACTCTTTGTACTGTCTTTGCAGCTTTTCTGTAAATCTCAAACTATTTCAAAATAAATTAAAAAAAAAAACTCCCTAAAGGAAAGTGGGGCCAGGCACAGTGGCTCATGCCTGTAACCCCAGCACTTTGGGAGGCTGAGGCAGGTGGATTGCTTCGAGACCAGCCTGGGCAACGTGGTGAAACCCTGTCTCTACAGAAAGAAAAAAAAAATAGTTGGTAGTGATGGTGTGCGCCCACCCACTCGTAGTCCCAGCTGCTCTGGGAATTGAGTCAGGAGGATCACTTGAACCCAGGAGGCAAAGGCTGCAATGAGCTGAAATCCCACCACTGCACTTCAGCCTGGGCAACAGAGTAAGACCCTGTCAAAAACAAAAAAACAAAACAAAACAAAAAAGGAAAGGTTACTGGTGAATGGCATTCAGTGAGAACTGATCAGAAACTGTTCTGAAGATGTGCTACAATTAGTGATTATATTCATTCTCTCAGAGATGCCAAAATGGACAGACAGTTGTCCTATGAAGTTTGTTTTTCTTTATGCAGAAGGCCCTTTAAGAAACTCATCTGTCATGAGGTATTGGTTGCCACTTGCCAAATTCAGAATCAAGATGCTGACCAGCATACAAATGCTAAAATCGACATTTGACTGCTACATGTTTGCAAAACAGTAACATAGCTTTAAGATTCATACTCACATTCCTGTAACTCCTCCTAGCTGCCACATTTTTACTTAATCCTAATCTGATTTGATAAGCATTTAACATCCAGAATGGCTACGTGCTACCAGTAGGGCACTGATACAGTATAAAGTGGCTCTTGACCAAAGCAGAAATACTCCAGGAGGTTACAAAATGCCACCCATGGGAAAATGTGAAGAAAACTAGAAAATATTGGTTGTTGCCTTGGAATTTCTATTCTTAAACCCAGTACTATTTTCTGTTCTTTGCTTTGGAACAGAAAATAGCACTGGTTTTAAGAAAGGGTAAAAAGGAAAGGGAAGGGAGGGGAGGGGAGGGAAAGGAAGGGAGGGGAGGGGAAGGAAAGGAAGGGGAGGGGAGAAGAAGGGGAGGGGAAGGGGAGGGGAGGGGAGGAGAGAGAAGGGAGAGAAGGGGAGAGGAGAGGGAAAGGAAGGGAATTCTTCTCCAGGCTCTTTGCATGGCTGCCTCCTTCTCATTCATTAAATTCAACTCAATCCTTCCACCCCAAGATTTGGCTGACCTCTGTCAGAGGGTGCTCCTCTCCACTTATTGTTCTCTGCCCCCTGTTTTCTTCATGGCACTCACAAGTTAGAGATGTAGGTTTACTTCTTTGTTCACTTGTTTATTGTATGTTGCTCTCAGGGCAGGGACTGGGTCTGTTTCGTCCCCTAACCCAAGTACAGTTCCTGACACAAAGGCAATATCCATGTAATAATCATGGAATGAATGAATGAGAAAATGGAAAACTTCATGATCCTAATTTGTAGAGTGATTTGTGTGTGTGTTGTATGTCTCCCCTCATGCCCCATCTCTGGAATCTGAAGATCTACAGGTATTATTAGTCTCTCTATGGTCTATTTACCATAAGTCAACTTGAAAATGCAGTAATGATATTTTTCTCCCTTTGGGGAATTCCAAGATTCCAAGAACAACATTTATATGTCAGTAAATAGCTCGAGGAAGTGGTTTTCTTTTCTTTTCTTTTCTTTTTAGTATTTGGGCAATTGCATTCAAAACAGACTTTGGTGAAAGCACCGACTGCATCCTATCAGTACCTGAATTTCCATCCCCTCCGCAAGTGGAAGAAAGCAGTGAGAGCAAAAAGTGTTAGTTGTCCCCTCCATTGCATGGCTGGGAGGAGAAGCAGGAGCTTTCCCTGCTTCCATTTCCACCAGTTTCTTACACTGTTGCCCTAGCTTGGTGATTTTTACTACTCAACACTTACCTGAGCCACCATCTCCTGCTCTCACTGTTTACCTTCTGCTTTTCACTGGCACAGTGGTCCTACAGAGGTAACCCCTTTTGTCCCCTAAGTGCCTGTAGGCAGTGCTACAACTCAGCTTCCCAGTGGTCAGGCCACACCCTAGACCTTACTGTTTCTCTACAATTTCAAACATGAAGCTCTTTATCTCTGATTCCCTCCTCCTTTGATTCTGACCTCTCCTCACTCTTTTTTTTTTTTTTTTTTTTTTTTTTTTAAGACGGAGTCTCACTCTGTCACCTAGGCTGGAGTGCAATGGCACGATCTTGGCTCACTGCAGCCTCCGCCTCCCAGGTTCAAGCAATTCTCCTGCCTCAGCTTCCTGAGTAGCTGGGACTACAGGCTCATGCCACCATGCCTGGCTAATTTTTTGTGTTTTTAGTAGAGACAGGGTTTCACCATGTTAGCCAGGATGGTCTCGATCTCCTGACCTTGTGATCCACCCACTTCGGCCTCCCAAAGTGCTGGGATTACAGGCATGAGCCACCGCGCCTGGCCCTCTCCTCATTCTTATTTATCTCCTCTCACCCCTTTATGGACCTCCAGAATTTAATTCCCTTTATTCTCTCACTCAAGGAGGAAAACAGACTTGTGCTGATGGCCCTCAGATGTTAATACCATAACTCCCCAGGTAAAGGATGATTATTACATCTGCATCAAGAGGTAAACTGTCCAAGGCTGGGCATGATGGCTCACGCCTGTAATCCGAGCACTTTGGGAGGCTGAGGTAGGTGGATCACTTGAGGTCAGGAGTTCAAGACCAGCCTGGCCAGCATGGAGAAACCCCATCTCTACTGAAAATATGAAAATTAGCCAGAGGTGGCCGGGCGCGGTGGCTCACGCCTGTAATCCCAGCACTTTGGGAGGCTGAGGTGGGCAGATCACAAGGTCAGGAGATCAAGACCATCCTGGCTAATGCGTTGAAACCCCATCTCTACTAAAAATACAAAAAATTAGCCAGGCGTGGTGGCGGGCGCCTGTAGTCCCAGCTACTCAGGAGGCTGAGGCAGGAAAATGGTATGAACCTGGGAGGTGGAGCTTGCAGTGAGTGAGATCGTGCCACTGCACTCCAGTCTGGGCAACATAGCGAGACTCCGTCTCAAAAAAAAAAAAGAAAATTAGCCAGAGGTTGTGGTGCATGCCTGTGGTCCCATTGAACCTGGGAGGCAGAGGTTGCAGTGAGCTGAGATCGCACCACCACACTCCAGTCTGGGTGACAGAGTGAGACTCTGTCTCAAAAATAAATAAATAAATAAATAAGTATAAAATAAAAGTAAGTAAACTATTCAGGATCTTAGAAGCAAAGACACAGTTCCGAGACACTGGGACAGACTCTGCCTTCTCACTCCTTTCTCCTCTACCCTATATCCTCTATGTTTGGTTCAGGAACAGAAGAGTCAAATGTGTTTTTAATGCCTCCTTGTTCATGTAAGATCTTCCTGAATGGTGATACAAACTTCAGTTGTAAAATGGCAATGGGATAGGAAAAATGTGGCTATTTTTTCAACTCTGGCAGGATGCTAGCCAAGGAGTCTGTCACTGGTAGTTGCATACCCTGTCGAGAAATTCAGGGGCCTGGGAGATCCATGCTATGATATGTTGCCTCTGCTCTTGATCTGTGTGGCCAACTCATTTCTCATTACATCTCTAGATCCTTGCTCAAACAAATTGAACAGTTATAAAAGGAGTGTGCGTGTGTGTGTGCTTCCAACTAATCCATAACTCACTGGATACCTTGAGGTCTCACTTTCCCCCATATCCAGCCTGGGATAATGCACCATGACAGTACTTCTTTCTCCAGCATTTACTCAACTTCCTCTCAACTTTGATTTTATACAATTTTCAGGCACTCTACAATCATGTTTAGGGGTGAAAGGAATAGAATTTATACAAAAGGGGCTCACTACAAATTCATAGCATTGTGTTTTACCAGGGGCCTCTTGACTATGCAGTCATTCGTGTATTTTCCTCTTACTGAGGGTCCTGTGGCCTTTCTCATAGCCATGCACCTCCTCACATGTAGCTCTTGCCATCCACTTCACTAATGCAGATGACCTCTGCCTCCTCCCTCTCTCTGAGACAGCCAGGGCCAGTCAGGAGCACCCACATCTTACCTTTTTGCACCTGAAAATTCTATATATCCCATTCATTCAAGGGAAGTGATGTCATTCTTGATTTCTCAAAATTACTCCTCCATCTGGTTTCTTCATCCCATCCCCTCCTTTTCCCCAGGGTCATCTGTTTCTCACATTTCCCTTTTCATATCTTCTGTCTCCTCTTCTCTACTGCTTCCTCCCCTTAGACTATAAACATATTTAGGTCTTCCCAACTTAAATAGACAAATTAAACGAAACTCTTCTTTTAGAGTGGCAAATAATAGCAGATGAAAGCTTCAAAAATGTTATGGTATCATTGTAAAGACAAGTATACACTAGCTTTGTGAATAAACTTCTTTTCACTTCCAAACCTCATGCCTATCCTGTGCGGCAGCTACCTAACTGGCTTCCTTGTCTCCAAACTCTCCCTCTTTCAGTCCAACTAACATTTTGCTGTCACATTACTTTTCCTTAAATATATGCCTTTGTATGAAATATTTTCCTTATAGGAAAAAGCACAGATTCTTTTGTCTGGAATGCATGAGCATTCATAACCAGCACCTCCCCTGACAAACAAACAAACAAACATCCTTTCTTTTCACTATATTTCCACATGAATCTTCCACTCAACTAAGCTGGCTCTGACTATATCACATCCAGTATCTCCTCAGCATGCTCTTCATGCTGTACCTCCTAGAATGCACTCCCTACTTTCCTCCCCACCACTTCCCTAAGTCCTATGCTTCCTTCAAACCCAGCCCAATTTCCTCTCCTTCAAGAGGCTTTCCCCAATAGAATCTACCCTTTGGGGACCACTTTCTAAATACGATATTTAATAACTGTCCAACTCATTGGTTGCTTAGCCCTTGGATGTACAGCCTTGCACTGGTATTTACTGGTTTAAGTATCTGTCCTTGTAGAAACAACATCTTATGTTATACTTCTTTATATCTTCCTTTTAATGAGCACTTAATCTTTCTTATAATGAAAATAAACCTGGCTAGATGATAGAGATTTTGGTGAGGAGGGCGCCAGAAAAACTACCAAAGTAAATGTCTAAGGGCTACACACAGGTAGCAAGTTGCATAAAAGGGCATATTGGTTATTTCTTCCTGTAGTACCTGACAGAGGTTGATGTTGCTGTAAATATTCTCCCAGACTTGGTCATAGTTGCACTGATGCAAACCTTGGGAAGCCACAAAAGATGGATGATGTGGAGCCAGCATGACTGTCTTTGCAGCGTGATCTTGGAGCACTTACATTACTCGCTCAGGGTTGGAAATCTCAGGGAGAATAGCGAAGAGAAGGAATGGTTATGAGAAGCATATTCCCTTTTTCTCAGCAAGACTTTGGTCACATACACGTGAACAAGGAAGAAAGTTTAGGTAGGACTTTATTCGATTAAAAAATAAAATTAAAGTCCAGCATCATGATTCCCCAAATATGTTTGTCCATTTAGCACTGTAAGTATTCAAATATACATAGTAGCTCATTTAAAAATTCTGTGACAATCCCCTAAAGACAATAGCAGGTGGTACTCCCACAACTGTTGTGGCATCAGTGAAAAGATAAACACCCATCAGCTTTGGGTGCAAACTCTGTCAACTGTTAGGAAGCTTCTGGGCAATGGAGGAGGGTGCAGAAGTGTAGCACAAGAAGAGCACAAGCTTTATAAGGACACGGACCTGGGCTTGTATCTCTGCAGGAATCCTGGCTTTTCCATGCAGAGCAGGGCAAGTCAGCCTAACAAAAATACTAATGATGTCTCTACCCAGAGTGCTGCAATAATGCCTACCATGCAGAAGGAGCTGAATAAATGTCCTTCTTCTCATCTGGAGGTAAAGAATTTAATAATAATACCAGAACTGAAATGCTACTTAAGTGATACATATATACTATATCACTTTAATATCACAAAGAACCTCAAAGATCATTTATTTCAATCTCTATTAAAATTCCAAAGACATTTCTTGTAGATATAGAAAAATCCATCCTACAATTTATATGAAATCTCAAGGGACCCCAAATAGCTAAATAATTTTCCAAAAGAACAAAGCTGAAGAACTTACACTCCCTGAATTCAAAAAATATTAAAAAGATATAGTAATCAAAACAGTACGGTACTGGCATAAAGAGAGACAGGTAGATCAATGGAATAGAGTAGAAAGCCTAGAAATAAACTCTCACATATATGGTTAAGGGTGCCAAGACCACTCAACGGGGAAAGGACAATGTCTTCAATATATGGTGTTGGGAAAACTGAATATCCACATGCAAAATAATAAAGTTTTATCCTTATACCACATACAAAAATTATTCAAAATGAATTAAAGATCTAAATGTAGACCTACAATTATGAAACTCTTAGAAGGAAACATAGGGGAAATCCTTCATGATATTAAATTTGGCAACCATTTCTTGAATATAACACCAAAAGTCCAAGCAACAAAAGCAAAAACAGACAAATAGGATGACACCAAACTTAACAACTTTGGTGCAGCAAAGGATGCAAATCAATTGAAATGAAGAGTCAACCTATATAATGGGAGAAAAGATTTGCAAATTATATATCCAATAAGTGGCTAATAGCCAGAATACATAAAGAACTCCAGGCTGGGTGCAGTGGTTCACGCCTGTAATCCCAGCACTTTGGGAGGCCAAGGCAGGTGGACTGCTTGAGCCCAGGAGTTCAAGACCAGCCTGGGAAACATGGTAAAACCCCATCTCTACAAAAATATACCAAAAAATTAGCCTGGTATAGTGGTGTGCACCTGTAATCCCAGCTACTTGAGAGGCTAACGTGGGAGGATCTCTTGAGCCCGGGAGGAGGAGGTTGCAGTGAGCCAAGGTCACACCACTGCACTTCAGCCTGGGTGACAGAGTGAGACCCTGTCTCAAAAAGAACTACAACTCAACAAGAAAAAATCAAATAAACTGATTTAAAAATAGGCAGTCAATTACAAAAAAAAAAGAAAGACGAAAGAAAAAATAAGCAAAGGATTTGAATAGATATTTATCTAAAGATGATATACAAATGGCTAAGAAGCATATAAAAGATGCTCAACATCACTAATCATCAGAGAAACTCAAATCAAAACCACAGTAAGATTTCACCTCACATCCATTAGAATGGCTGCTATTAAAAATCATAAAATAACCAGTGTTGGTGAAGATGTGGCAAAATTGGAACCTTTGTACACTGTTGGTGGTATTGTAAAACGGTGCAAATGCTGTGGAAAACAGTATGGTGCTTCCTAAAAAAATAAAATAAAATAAAATTACCATGTGATCTAGCAATTGTACTTCTGGATATATATCCAAAAGAATTGAAAGCAAGATCTTGAAGAGGTATTTGCACATCCATATTTATAGCAACATTATTGACAATATCCAAAAGGTGGAAGCAACCCAAATCCTCATATCAGATGAATATTTTTTTTAATGTGGTATATACTTATAAGGGAATGTTATTCAGCCTTAAAAAAAAGGAAGGAAATTCTGACACACACTGCAACATGGATGAACCTTGAGGACATTATGCTAAGTAAAATAAACCACAAAGACAAATATTGCCTGATTCCACTTATATGAGGTAACTAAAGTAGCCAAACATATAGAAAAAGAAAGTAGAATGGTGGTTGCCAGGAGCTGGGAGGAAGGGAAAATGAGAGTTGTTGTTTGATGGGTATAGAGTTTAAGTTTGCAAGATAAAAACATCCTGGAGATACATTGTGAAACATTATGAATGTATTCTGTGCCACAATTATCATGTTCTTTTGGAGGTGTCACGTTTCCTTGCTTTTTTGCTTCTTGTTTTTTTTTTTTTTTTTTTTTTTTTTTTGAGATGGAGTTTCAGTCTTGTTGCCCAGGCTGGAGGGCAATGGTGCTATCTCAGCTCACCACAACCTCTGCTTCCTGGGTTCAAGCGATTCTCCTGCCTTAGTCTCCCGAGTAGGTGGGATTAGAGGCATGCACCACCATGCCCAGCTAATTTTGTATTTTTAGTAGAGACGGGGTTTCTCCATGTTGGTCAGGCTGGCCTCGAACTCCCAACCTCAGGTGATCCACCTATCTTGGCCTCCCAAAGTGTTGGGATTACAGGCATGAGCCACCATGCCGGGACGCTTCTTGTATTCTTACATTGATATCTGTGTATCTGGTGGAATGGGTGCCTCTTCCAATTTTATGGGGTAGCTTTTATAGGGATACATTTTCTGTATCCCTGAATGGTATACAGTAAATATTCATTTAATGTCATCAATAAGTTCTTGGAAACCACAACTTTAAGCAAAACAATGTAGAGCAGGTCCTCAAATAACATCATTTTATTCAATATCGTTTTATTGTAATGTTGATGAGAAAAAATGCTGATTTTTCTTATACGTTGTTTTGTTTAAAGTTGCAGTTTCCAAGAATCTATCATTGGTGTTCAGTGAGGACGTACTGTACTTAAAGATGGTTGATGGTAAATTTTATGTTACTTTTTTTTTTTTAACCAAAATAAAAGTATCATTTAGGTGCAGGCTCCCCAGGGACCAATGACTGGCCCACCTGGTGCCTACAGCTGCCAGCAAACCCATCTCCTCCAGTGGCAGAGCCACCATGTACTACACCAGTATCCCAGGAACCAACATCCAGCCTGACTGGTGCCTGCAACACCAACCCTGCAACCAGCAGAGATGCCATGCCCACTGTGTGCCCTCCAGAACCTAAGAATTGGCCCACTTGGTGGCCCTTACCCCAAGGCCACACCACTGCCTTCGCAAATACCCAGAGCCTAGGCCGGTAAGGTACTTGCAGACATTGAATACAGCCAAAGAAATCACACAGAGACTACACTACTGTACACATCCAGAACCAAAACTAAAGCATCCTTACCTAACCAACACTATAGGACACATCTACAGGGAAAATGTATCCCTATAAAACTACCCCATAAAATTGGAAGAGGCATCCATTCCACCAGATATGCAGATATCAATGTAATAATATAAGAAGCAAAAAAGCAAGGAAACATGACCCCTCCAAAGGAACATGGTAAGTATCTAGCAACAGACCCCAAAGAAAAGGCAATCTATAAAATGCCTGGATAGGAATTCAAAATAATTATTTTAAGAAAACTCAGTGAGATACAAGAGAAAACAGATAGACAACTCAATGAAATCAGAAAAATAATTCATGATCTAAATGAAAAATCTGGCCAGGCATGATGGCTTATACCTGTAATCCCAGCACTTTGGGAGGCCGAGGTGGGAGTATTGCTTTAGTCCAGGTATTCAAGACCAGCCTGGGCAACACAGCGAGATCTTGTCTCTACTAAACATTTTTAAAATTAGCCAGGTGTGGTAGTACATGCCTGTAGTCCCAGATACCTGGGAGGCTGAGGTGGGAGGATCATTTGAGCCCAGAAGTTCAAGGCTGTAGTGAGAGTTCTAATTGTGCCACTAAGCTCCAGCCTAAGTGACAAAGCAAGACTCTGTCTCAAAAACAAACAAAAAATAAATAAATAAGATACTCAATACTGATTGATATAAAAAAGACCCAAACAGAGATCTTAGAGTTAAAGAATTCAGTGAATAACATAAGAAATACAATTGAGAAATTCAACAATAGACTAGATCAAGCAGAAGAAAAAATTTTCTGAACTTGAAGGTCTTTTGAAATAATCCAGCCAGACAAAAAAGAAAAAAATGAAGAAAGCTTAAACGATTTATGTAACACCATTAAGTAAACAAATATTCGTTTTATGGGACTTCCAGAAGGAGAAGAACTGGAACAAGGCATAGAAAACCTACATAATAAAATAATCACTGAAATCTTCCCAAGTCTTAGGAGAGATATAGATATCCATATCTAGTAAGCTCAAAAGTTCCCAAATTCAACCCAGAAAGCCCTCTCTGAGGTACATTATAGTTAAACTGTCAAAAGTCAAAGACAAAGGAGAAAATTCTAAAAACAGCAAGAGAAAAGTGTCAAGTTACATATCATGGAATCTCCGTCAGACTAACAGAGATTTCTCAGCAAAACCTTATGGACCAGAAGAGAATAGGGTGATATATTTAAAGTGCTGAAAGAAAAGAAAAACTGCCAGTCAAGAGTACTATTCCTAGCAAAGTTAACCTTCAGAAATGAAGGCAAAATAAAGTTTTTCCCAGACAAGGAGAAAATGGGGAATTTATCACCACTAGACTGGCTTCACAAGAAATATAGAAGTCCTGCGTCTGGAAGTGAAAGGACAATAACTACCCTCATGAAAACAGACAAAAGTATAAAAGTTACTGATAGAGCAGATACACATAAGAAAGAGAAAGTAATCAAATCTTTTTGCTACAGAAAACCACCAAACTGAAAATATAAACAATAAGAAAGGAGAAAGGAACAAAGACTATATGAAACAACCGGAAAACAACTAACAGAATGACAGGAGTAAGCCTTCACCTATCAACAATAACCTTGAATGTAAATAGTTTAAATTCCCCAATTAAAAGACATAGACTGTCTGAATTGATTTTTATAAATGATCCAACTATATGCTGCCTACAAGAAACTCACTTCATCTGTAAAGACACATAAACTAAAAAAAAAAAAGGGATGGAAAAAAATATTTCATGCAAATGGAAGCCAAATGTGAGCAGGTGTAGCTATACTTATATTAGATAAAATAGATTTTAAGTCAAAAATGGTAAAAAGAGATAAAGGTCATTATATAATGACAAAGGGATCAATTCAGCAAGAGTATATAGTAATTATAAATATACATACACCCAACACCAGAGCACCCAGATATTTAACCAAATATTATTAGATCTAAAGGAAGAGATAGACTCCAATACTATAATAGTTGATGCCTTCAATACCCCACACTCAGCACTGGAGAGATCATCTAGATGGAAATTCAACAAAGAAATATCAATCTTAAATTGCACTATAAACAAATGGACCTAATAGACATTTACAGAACATTTTAACCAACAGTTAAAGAATACACATTCTTCTCATCTGCACCTGGAACATTCTTTAGGATAGACAATATGTTAGGCCACAAAAAAAGACTCAAAAAATTTTTAAAAATCAAAATTATATTAAGTATCTTTTCAGACCTCAGTGGAATAAAACTAGAAATCAATAACAAGGGAAACTTTGGGAATGGCACAAACTCATGGAAATTAAACAACATGCTCCTGAATGACCAACAGATCAATAAAGAAATTAAAAAGCAAATTTTAAAAATTTATTGAAACTAATGAAAATAGAAACACAACATGCTGGCCAGGTGTGGTGGCTCACACCTGTAATCTCAGCATTTTGGGAGGCCAAGGCAGACAGATCACCTGAGGTCAGGGGTTCAAGATCAGCCTGGTCAAAATGCTAAAACCTCATCTCTACTAAAAATACAAATACAGCCAGGCTTGGGGGCAGGAATCTGTAACCCTAGCTACTCAGGAGGCTGAGGCAGGAGAATTGCTTGAACCCAGGAGGTGGAGGTTGCAGTGAGCCAGGATCATGCCACTGCACTCTAGCCTGGGTGACAGAGTGAGACTCTATCTCAAAATAAAAATAAAAAACAGAAAAGAAAGATAACATACCAAAATCTATTGGATACAGCAAAAGCAGTATAAGAAGGAAGTTTATAGCAACAAACACCTACACCAAAAAGTAGTAAATTTTGAAAATAACAACCTACTGATGCACCTCAAGGAACTAAAGAAACAAGAACAAACCAAATGCAATATAAGTAGAAGGGAATACATAATAAAAATCAGGGCAGAAATAAATTAATTAAAAACTAAAAACAATACAAAAGATCAACAAAACAAAAAGCTGACTTTTTAAAAAGATAAACAAAATTGAAAAACCATTAGCTAGACTACATAACAAAAAAAAGATCTGAATAAATCAAATTAAAAATGAAAGAGGAGACATTAAAACTGATACCACAGAAATACAATGATTAGGCCGGGCACGGTGGCTCACATCTGTAATCCCAGCACTTTGGGAGGCTGAGGCAGGTGGATCACCTGAGATCGGGAATTCGAGGCCAGCCTGACTAAAATGGAGAAACTCAGTCTCTACTAAAAATACAAAATTAGCCGGGCACGGTGGCGGGTGCCCGTAATCCCAGCTACTCGGGAGGCTGAGGCAGGAGAACTGCTTGAACCCGGGAGGCAGAGGTTGTGGAGAACCAAGATTGCACCATTGCGCTCCAACCTGGGCAACAAGAGCGAAACTCCATCTCAAAAAAAAAAAAAAAAAAAAATACAAGGACCATTAAAGACTATTATAAACAACTATGGGCCAACAAATTGGAAAACCTAGAGGAAATGGGTAAACTTCTGGACACATGCAACCTATCAAGATTGAACCAGGAAGAAGTAGAAAACCTGAACAGACCAATAACAAGGAGCACAACTGCATCAGTAATAAAAGGTCTCTCAACAAAGAAAAGCCAAGAACTGGATGACTTCATTGCCGAATTCTACCAAACTTTTAAAGAATTAACGTGAATTCTTCTTATACTATTCTAAAAACATGAAAAGGAGGGAATTCTTCCAAATTCATTCTACAAGGCCAATATTACCCTAATACAAAACCCAGACAAGGATAGAACAACAAAAAAAGAAAACTACAGGCTAATATTCCTGATGAACATAGATGCAAAAATCTTCAACAAAACAGTAGTAAACCAAATCCAACAGCACACTAAAAAGATTAATACATCATGATCAAGTGAGATTTATCCCAGGGATCCAAGGATGAGTCAATATACACAACTCAATAAACTTGATACATCACACAAAGAGAACGAAGAACAAAAATACGTGATCATTTCAATAGGCACAGAATAAGCATTTGATAAAATTCCACATCCCTTCATGATAAAAACTCTCAACAAATCAGGCATAGAAGAAATTTACCTCAGCACTATAAAGTCTACATATGACAAAGCTACAACTAACACTATGAGGAAAAATTGAAAGCTTTTCCTCTAATAGTTGGAACAATACAAAGGTGCCTACTTTCCCCACTAAAATTTGACACTGTACTTCTAGGCCTAGCCAGAGCAACTAGGCAAAATTAAAAACAAAGGGCATTCAAATTGGAAAAAAAGAAGTCAAATTGTCTTTTTGAAGACAACGTGATCTTATATGTGGAAAAACCTAAAGACTTTGCCAAAAACTCTTAGAACTGACAGACAAATTCAGTAAAATTTCAGGATACAAAATCAACATACAAAAATTATTGGCATTTCTATACACCAATAACAAACTAGCTGAAAAAAGAACTAAGAAAGCAATTACATTTTCAATAGCTATAAAAAATATTATGTAGGAATAAAATTAACCAAGCAGGTGAAAGATCTCTACAATAAAAACTATGAGGTACCAATGAAAGAAATGGAAGAAAACACAAAAAATGGAAAGAAATACCATATTCATAGATTGAAAAGATTAATATTGTTAAAAATGACCATACCCAAATTGATCCACAGATTCAAAGCAATCCCTATCAAAACACCACTGACATTCTTCACAGAAATAGAAAAAATAATCCTAAAATGTGTACAGAACCACAAAAGACCCAAACAACCAAAGTAATCCTGATCAAAAAGGACAAAGCTGGTGGCATCACATTATCTGACTTCAAAATATACTATAAATACACTGTAACTAAAGCAGCATGGTACTGGCATAAAAACAGGTATATGGATCAATGAAACAGAATAGAGAACCCAGAAATAAATCCTCATATTTATAGTCAAGTGATTTTTAACAAAGGCACCAAAAACATACACTGGGGAAAGGATAGTCTCTTCAGTAAATGGTGCTGGATAAACTGGATATCTGGATATGCAGAAAAATTAAACAAGACCCTTCTCTCTCCATATACAAAAATCAACTCAAAATGGATTAAAGATTTAAATATAAGACTCTGAACTTTAAAAGTATTAGAAGAAACTATAAGGAGAAACACTTCAGGACATTGGTCTGGGAAAAGATTTTATGGGTATAATCTCCAAAGACAACAAAAGCAAAAATAGACAAGTGGGATTATATCAAACTAAACACACACACACACACACACACAAATAATCTGATTTAGAAATGGGAAAATGATCCTGAATGGATATTTCTCAAAAGAAAGTATTCAAATGACCAACAAGTATATGAAAAAATGCCCAACATCACTAATCATCAAATGCAAATCAAAAACCAAAATGTGATATAATCTCATTCCAGTTAGAATGGCTATTAACAAAAAGACAAAAAAAAATCAAATTCCGGCAAAGATGCAGAGAAAAGACAACTCTTATACACTGTTGGACTTATAAATTACCATAGCCATTACTGAAAAAAGTATGGAGGTCCCTCTAAAATCTATAACTAGAACTACCACATGATCCAGCAATCTCACTATGGTGTCTAAATTTTTAAAAAAGGAAATCAGTATATTGAACAGGTATCTGTACTCCCATGTTTATTGTAGCCCTATTCACAATAACCAAGATAAAAGTATCCGTCAACAGATGAATGGATAAAGAAAATGTGTTATATATACCCAATGGAATACTATTTGGCCATAAAAAGAATGAGATCCTGTCATTTGCAACAACACTGATGAGCTTGGAGGACTTTATGTTAAGTGAAATAAGGCAGGCACTGAAAGGTAAATACATGTTCTTACTCATGTTCTCCACATGTTCTTACTCATTTTCACAAGCTAAAAAAGTTGTTCTCATAGAAGTAGAAAGTAGAATAGCAATTATTAAGGCTGAGAGGGTGAAGGTGGGATAGGGAGAGATTGTTTAAAGGATACAAAATTATCAGTAGATAAGGAAAATAAGTTCTTGCATTCCATAGCATTGTAAGGTGACTGTAGTTAACAATCATTTATTGTATATTTTCAAATAATTAGAAAAGGGGATTTTGAATATTCCCAGGGCAAATAAATAATAGATGTTTGAGAAGATGGATATGCTAGTTACCTTGATTTGATAATTATACATTGTATGTATCAGAATATCACTCTGTACCCTATAATTATGTACAATTTTTGTCAAATAAAATATTTAAAAAAATAATTTAGTTGAGTATTTTGTTTCACAGATGAAGCTAAGGCTCAAGGAGGTTACATGACTAGACAAATAGCACAAAGAGTTGGTGTTAAAGCTGGACTAAAATCCAGTTTTTTGGGTTTTGTTTTTGGTTTTTGTTGTTGTTTTGTTGTTGTTGTTGTTGTTTGAGACAGAGTCTCACGTTCTCACCCAGGGTGGAGTGCAGTGATGCAATCATGGCTCACTGCAACCTTCACCTCCTGGGCTCAAGCAATCCTCCCACCTCAGCCTCCCAAGTAGCTGGGACTACAGGTGTGTTTCACCACACCTGGCTAATTTTTAAAGAAAAGAATTTGTAGAGACAGGGTCTCTTTTTGTTGCCTACGCTGGTCTTGAACTCCTGGGCTCAAACAATCCTCCTGCCTTGGCCTCCCAAAGTGCTGGGATTACAAACATGAGTCACTGTGCCTGGCCCTAAACTCCAGCTTTTTAACAATTTTTTATTCTCTACTGAAAGCTAACAGGATTTTAAAAGTGTGGCAATTAGATTAGAAAGTTTAAAATAAGGCCGGGCATGGTGGCTCACGCCTGTAATCCTACCATTTTGGGAGGCTGAGGTGGGCAGATCACTCGAGGTTGAGAGTTCGAGACCAGCCTGGCCAACATGGTGAAACCCTGTATCTACTAAAAATACAAAAATTAGCTGGGCATGGTAGTGCATGCCTATAATCCCAGCTGCTAGGGAGGCTGAGGCAGGAGAATCACTTGAGCCCAGGAGGCAGAGGTTGCAGTGAGCCGAGATCACGCCACTGCACTCCAGCCTGGGTGACAGAGCAAGACTCTTGTCTCAAAAAAAAAAAAAAAAAGTTTCAAATAAAGTCGTCATAGTGAATCCGTGCCAACATTTTTAAAAAGGGAAAGAAAATTGCATATTTTGAGAATGATTTTAGCAAACATCTACAAGGAAACATGGTTATTTTCTCACCTTCAAAAACTTTGCTTGGAGTTGCAATAATGCATCTGTTCTTCTCCGTTCTTTTAATTTAGTCAAAAGCTTCTTTTGCCACGGATCACATTTTGGCTTGATCTAGTGGACAAACATGTTCTCATAAAGTTACAACGTAACAGAATGATTCTCAATGAAAGTTGCAAGCAAAGACCTTCTGAAATGGTATCTGGCTTTGGTGCTAGGTTGGCTAGGACAAGTGAGCTTTTGGAAAGGGTCTTCATGAGTTCACAGATCCATTGAAGGAGGCAGCAGCACCAGTTCCTGTTGGTGCCTGGCCTATAAGATGCAGTAGATCTATCTGGGGTGACACCATACCATCCACAAGCAGCAGGGACCCTAAATCTATCAGAGTTGGTCATTGCACTTTATTTACAGGGCAAAAGAAAGTTCACCCACAGACTCCTTGT
Organism: Nomascus leucogenys; assembly: GCF_006542625.1. Taxonomy (NCBI): domain Eukaryota; kingdom Metazoa; phylum Chordata; class Mammalia; order Primates; family Hylobatidae; genus Nomascus; species Nomascus leucogenys. The sequence continues at coordinate 95,605,761 of NC_044383.1, read as the reverse complement.
GACTCCACATTTAAAACATCTTTCATATTAATAAACTGTATTTCAAAAATAACTTATGTTGCTGTAAATACCATTAACACTCAAATTTATATCTCAGCCCTAAACTCCAGCCTATTATATCCAACTACTCCTTTGATATCTATTCCTGGATATCAAGTGTAACAATCTAAAACAGAAAGTCCGACTTCCCTTACATGGACTACCTTGTTCCTCAAGCACTAGATGGAACTAGGAGCAATCTTTGATTTCTCTCAGTCCATCTTGATTCACTCCTATGGTCTGAATGTGTTCCTCTAAAATTTAAATGTTGAAACCTAACCCCCAAGGTGATGGCATTTGTAATAGAATTTGGGGATGTGATTAGATCATGATGGTAGAGCCCTCATGAACAGTATTCATGCCCTTATAAAAGAGGCCTGAGGGAGCTTGGCTTTTTTCTTCCACCATGTGATGACACAGGGAGAAGTCAGAAGCCTGTAGCCTGGAAGAGGACCTTCCAGAACTTGACCATGCTGGCCCCCTGATCTTGGACTTCCCAGCCTCTAGAACTGTGAGAAATGTATTTCTGTTCTTTATAAGCTACCCAGTTTATGGTATTTTGTTAAAGCAGCCTGAATAGACTAATACAGTCATACAAAATTTATTTGATTTTATTTTAATTTTTAGATGGAGTCTCACTCTGTTGCTAGGCTGGATTGCAGTGGTGCAATCTCAGCTCACTGCAACCTCCACCTTCCAGGTTCAAGCGATTCTCCTGCCTCAGCCTCCCAAGTAGCTGGGACTACAGGCACGCGCCACTACACCCAGCTAATTTTTGTATTTTTTTTTTTAGTAGAGAGGTGGTTTCACCATGTTGGCCAGGATGGTCTCAATGTCTTGACCTCATTATCCACCCACCTTGGCCTCCCAAAGTGCTGGGATTACAGGTGTGAGCCACCACACTTGGCCAAGATTTTTCTTTTCTTCATGATACAATCAATCCTTGTTGTTTGTGGATTCCATGTCTGTGATTTTGCCTACTGTCTAACATTTTTTGTGACTCAAAACTCAATACTAGTAGAGCTTTCACAGTCGCTCATAGGCATGTGCAGGGTGGTAAAAATTTGAATCACTCAATGGGCGTATTCTCAACTCAGTTTGAACAAGGCAACACTCTGCCTTCTTGTTTCTGCTTGCATATTACAAACAAGGATCCTTTTGTGGTCCATTTAGTGCCACATTCTTCACATTTTTGTGCTTTTTGGTGGTCATTTTACTGTTGAAAATGGTCCCCATGGGTAGTGCCAAAGTAATGTCTAATGTTCCTAAGCATTAGAAGGCTGTGTGATGTGCCTTTTGGAAAAAATATATGTGTTAGATAGGCTTCATTCAGGCATGAATTATAGTGCTGTTAGTCATTAGTTCAATGTTAATGAATCAAGAATATATTTTAAATAAGATGTCTTTAAACAGAAACACACGTAAAACAGTTATGTATTGATGAGTGTTCCGACGAGAGGTTCACAGGAACTAACTCTATTTCCCCTAGGGGTGACGATTCAATATTTGCTAACTCAGTGTTCATGGTGACTTTCCAGAACACAACTACCTTGAATAACAAGAATTGACCATAGTTAGCACTACCTAAAATCATCTTATTTAGTCCGCTTATTTGCATATTATTTGTGAACTGTGTATCTCCAGCATGAAGGGCCATACCTGATATACAATATGTACCAAATAAATAGTTTTTAACTCAACAGTTGGATTTACACAAGTCAATCACACCCTTGGATAGTAAGCTTAGCTCTTGCCAAGTATCTGAGATCATTAGTAATAAGCAGGGAGTTTGGGCCCATTAGAGTGGGGTACAGGCATCTGGAGAACCTTCAGAGAAGGCAGATCAGCATAGCAAACTTCCACATAGAGCCAAGGCAGGCAAAGAGCTGGGAGAGTGTGGCACACAAGGCCAGGTTCTCTGAGTTGCCTCCCTTGAGGACAGGGAAGCATCTCCCCTAGTCAAAGAGGACAGTTTGCTGAGGGCACTAAGGAGAGGGGGACAACAGGGATCACATAAACCTGGTGTCGCCAGGTTGCCTAGCCTGCTTAGATGACACTGTGACACTGCTAACATCACTGATAGATGACTATCACCACGAATCTCTTTACCTTTATGAAGGAAATCCAGTTGGCTCTCTTTTTCAGGGTCATTCTGGGTCCTGCCAAACCCAAATTATCTGCTTTAGCTATTCCAGCTTCACAGTCTGGAAACATTTGCAATCTTTGTTGCCCCATGAAGACGCTTTGAAATTTTTGGGAAACCTAAACAGGATGAAGTGAGAAGTGGAACCCAGAAAAAAAGTCTCAGGGAGTGGGCAATTTCAAAACAGCTACTGATTGTCTTTGAAATAGCCTTGGAATCAAACTAATTTATAAAACACAACTCTGTGATAGTGACAAGACCTTAAATGGGCATACCTGTGTGGGGCATGTTCTCAGTCAGCTCATTACCATAATTGTGTGTATTACCTGTTCTGAATGTCTGCTCCAGAGATTGGAAATATATTAATGTATTTATATATATATAAATTTTGAACTGGAACCTAAATATAAGTAAGAAGTAAATTGTCCACCTTTCGAAATGCATTCACTTTTTCCGACCACCCAATCAACTATTATAGACTATCTAAGGATTAAATAAATCCTGCTCTCAGAGGCCTGACAATGCTAGAACCTGTTAAACTCTTTAAGGCATCTCAACCTATTCCCTTCATAGCTTACTTTCAGACTGAGACTACAACTGCTTTCTACGACATCGATTCCTACTGTCAAAATGCTGAACATTCCTTCTTCCCCCTCCAGTGTGGGCCCCTGTGGTGGCACCTTCATCACTGTACTTGCCACGTTGTGTCAGGATTTCCTCACTACATGGTGAGCCCCATTCAGGGCATAGACTATGAATGTCAAGAATTCATCACATGGTGATGGCCACACAACAATGTGAATGTACTTAGTGCCACTGAACTGAACACTTACAATGGCTAAAATGGTAAATTTTGTTATGTTATTTTACCACTCATGTGTGCACATGTATACACACAGTAAGAAACTACCACAGTGCTGACACATACTAGGGCCTCAACAAAGGTTTCTGGAATGAGTGAGCAAATTTGTGAGTCACAGAGCTGAAGATTCTTCTAGTAATAATGCTACTACCTCTGAGGTTGTGCTATGCAATGCTGTTGCCCCTAGCAACATGTGGCTGTTTAACATTATGAATTAATTAGAATTAAATAAAATTTGAAATCTAGTTCTTCAGTTGCGCTAACCACATTCCAAGTGCTCAGATAACTATTAGTGTATGTGACTAGTGGTTAACACGGGACAGTGTAAAAGCAGAACACATCCATTGCTTCCGGAAGTTCAGTGAGACAGTGCTGGTCTATGACTGGGTTGGCAAACTTCTTAAAGGGCCAGATAGTAGGTGTTTTAGCCTTCATTGACCACAAGGTCTCTGTCACAACTACTCAAGTCTGCTGTTGTAGTGTGAAAGCAGCCATAGAAAATACATACATGAATAGGCATGGCTGTTGCTAGGGTCTGAATGTTTGTGTCCCCACAAGATTCATGTGTTGAAATCCTAACCCCAAAGTGATGGTATTAGGAGATGGGAATTTGGGGAGGTGATTGGGTCATGAAGGTGAAGTCTTCACAAATAGGATTAGTGCCCTTACAAAAGAAGCCTGACAGACTCTTGCCCTTCTACCATGTGCAGACACAGCGAGAAGGCACCACCTATGAGCCAGAAAGTGGGCCCTCACCAGAAATCAGACTACCTTGATCTTAAACTTTCCAGCCTCCAGAATTGTAAGAAATAAATTTTTGTTGTTTAGAAGCCACTCCGTTTATGGTATTTTGTTATAGCAGCCTGAATGAACCTAAGACTGCTATATTCCAAAACAACTTTATTTTAAGAAAACAGGTGGGGCTGTAGTTTGCTGACCCTGCTCTCAGGCATTAGAGTATCAGAATAAACAGCACCTAAACATAGGAACTCTTCCTAGGCAAAAAAGTTGATGTAATGTGACTGGTTATCTTGGAACGCAATTAGTATTTCACATAACACTATCATAAGAAAATTAAAAGTGGAAATTATCATCATAAAAAGGAGACAAGCTGTTCTTTGGGAACAACATGGCTTTTTTGGAGTGCTCTGCCAGACTTGTGTTCATTTGTTTATCATTAATAATAGTCTCCTGGGCCGGGCGTGGTGGCTCATGCCTGTAATCCTAGCACTTTGGGAGGCCGAGGTGGGCGGATCACGAGGTCAGGAGATCGAGACCATCCTGGCTAACACGGTGAAACCCCATCTCTACTAAAAATAAAAAAAAATTAGCTGGGCATGGTGGCGGACGCCTGTAGTCCCAGCTACTTGGGAGGCTGAGGCAGGAGAGTGGCGTGAACCCAGGAGGTGGAGCTTGCAGTGAGCCCAGATCGTGCCACTGCACTCCAGCCTGGGCAACAAAGTGAGACTCCGTCTCAAAAAAATAAAAATAATAATAATAATAATAGTCTCCTGGGCTATAATTAACTTATATTTATTTTGGTTCTTCTTAAACACCATCATATTCTGATTCTGTGTTTTGCCTATCATAATCCTTGATGATAATAAGGGGAGGACACTCCCACAGAAACACTCTGCTGGAGACAGTGCTGCTGGTGGCATGAAAAGAAAGGCAAAAGCTAAACATCATCACCTTCAAGGAAACAAGAAGACATGTGATACCACTGGTTCCAGTGAGCTTAAAGAGGCTGTGTTACATACTAACAAAAATCATCCTGGGCCGGGTGCGGTGGCTCACGCCTGTAATCCCAGCTCTTTGGGAGGCCGAGGCGGGTGGATCGCTTGAGGTCAGGAGTTCAAGATCAGCCTGGCCAATGTAGTGAAACCCTGTCTCTACTAAAAATACAAAAATTAGCTGGGCATGGTGGCGCATGCCTGTAATCCCAGCTACTCGGGAGGCTGAGGCAGGAGAATTGCTTGAACCTGGGAGGTGGAGGTTGCAGTGAGTTGAGATTGCGCCACCGTACTCCAGCCTGGGTGATAGACCGAGACTCTGTCTAAAAACAAAACAAAACAAAACAAAACAACCTCCCCCGCCCCTGCCCCACACACACTCACAAAATCCTGGTAAAATCGTGCTAGAACAAATGGAAATGCAAGTGAAATTTCAAACTCAAGCAAATGGTAATAGCACAGACGGTAGTTTACTTCTTACATAAAGAGCATTCAAAACTATTCAGATCTTATTTTTACCTGTTTGGATCCATCAATCTCATATTTACCTAGCAAATATATATGCTTGCAAATAATATACAGCTAGAGCATTATTGTCGAAACTTTTGTTATTATAAATCTGAAGCTTGGCCAGGTGCAGTGGCTCATGCCAGTAATCCCAGCACTTTGGGAGCCCAATGCAGGCAGATCACCTGAGGCCAGGAGTTCAAGACCAGCCTGGCCAATATGGCAACCCCATCTCTACCAAAAATACAAACACTAGCCGTGTGTGGCTGAGGCAGGAGAATCTCTTGGACCCAGGAGGCAGAGATGGAGATTGCATTGAGCTGAGATTGCACCACTGCACTCCAGCCTGGGTGACAGAGCAAGACTCCATCTCAAATATTTTTAAAAATCTGAAGCTATCTACCTATAGTCCTATTTTTCTCTTTCAAACAAGTTGGGTTTTTTTGTTTGTTTGTTTGTTTGTTTGTTTTTGTGAGACAGGTTTTCACTATGCTGCCCATCCTGGGCTCAAGTGATCCCCTGCTTCAGCCTCCCAAAGTGCTGGGATTACAGGCATGAACCACCATGCCCGGCCCCCTTTGAAACAAGTTTTAACATGGCTTTTGATAATATGAGTTGTTTTCATTTCAGGAAGTACAACACTGTGTTATAGCAGAGAAGACTGCATGACTTTAAACATCACTACACAATGTACCCTCTATTAAATATAAAGCATTTTGTCAATAAGGAAAGCTATTGCAATATATTTTGAGAATTGGAGGGCTTTAGATAATTGACAACTCTGCCATGCAAATTTGCCAAATCTTTACATCATCTACTATAGACTGTACACTACTTTTGCTTTAAGTTCTGCAGAAAAACAAGTCCTGAAATCCTTCTGGGTTCACTATTTGAGTCCCATTACTCTTACAGAGGAAGCTTTTCCTAACTGCTAATCAAAATTTCACCTATTACTACTTTATATGATCACTCTTGAAACAATTGTTGGTAGTAAAAGGTGCAACTTTGTGGCAAATACCAGTGCTTTCTTTCATGAACACCTATATTTGTATTAAGAAAGAATGTATCAAATACCAAGGAAAAAAGTTCCATTTCCTTAGCAGAGTCCCATAGCTCTTCTACGTCATATGGGATATTGAAATGGGAGAGCAGGAGCTTCAGCTGAGGTTTCAGTTCTCCTGTTTCTGTTGCATGTTGGGGGAGGACAAAAGCAGCTTCTGTTCTCATTGGCCCTGAGGAAAACCAAAATCAAGAGCATTAAGACCCATGAATACTGTCAGGGAGAGAAAATGGAGAGTCCTTTGAGACAGGTAGAAGTAGGAGCTCCTCTACTGATGGGATGCCCATTCTGCTCCTTTCCCAACATTTTCTGCCACAATTTATAGTCTGCACCCTACTTGGCCAGGTGGATCTGACAAATCCTTGGAGCTGGGCTTTTGTAGGAGGCAGCAAGGACTCCTTGCCATCTCACAGCCTACAGGAGAAACCCAACAGACCTTTTGGGGAATGACTTGGAGCAGAATTGCCTATAGTCCTTTGTGGTAAATGAAGAACATTATTTAAAAATTTATCCAACAAATTAGAAGAAGGTGAGAGCCTTCAGCTGCTTTCACATGGTTAACTCCCCCTCATCTTTAAGGACCCAGTTTGGACTCCCCTCCTTCAAGAAGCCTTCCCAGATGCCCCACAACCCAGGTTGGCTGCCTCTCCCAGGCATTCCCAGGACACTCTGTGCATCCAAGCAACAATGTCACTCAGAGTAGAAATCTTATCAGGTTTCTTAGCCATCTGTAACACAAGGTAAGGGCAGGAAAACTGCATTAATTTTATTCAGATGAAGAAATTATTTTAGATTTGTGTAATATGAAAGCTGGAAGGAGCCTTAGAGATCACTGATTCTGAAAGGTTTATTATGGGGATGACCAAATTGAGGCCCAAGGAGATGAAATGCAGGCCCACAGTGAGGCCAGGACAGGAACAAGCCTAGAGCCCAGTACTGCTTACTTCAAGTCCATTTTTTTCTCTCACTCTTAACTTGCTAATTATAAAAACGGAGATTAAAACATGTCTTTAAAACTGTTTGTTATTTTTTCGCATCTGAAAATATTAAATTAAGACTTGTTTATTAAGAAGATAAAAACTTTTGGTATATAGAACAATTTTTAGCAAGATCATGGGACAACCAGCATAAGTCTAAAATTACAATCTTCTTTGCTCCACATTACCAGAGGGGAAAGAAGACTAATTTCTTACCAGAAATGCTGGTATCCACAGGGTCAGGAGATGCAGAACCCTGAATGTCAGGGTCAATGCCATTGACACAGACATTTCCATTTTTCTGACCAACTTCAGCGACTTGCTTGAAAGCTACATTTAGCACTTTGGAGATGGGCAAATACTGGAGGGCCTATAGAAGGGCAAGACCAAGAGGCCAAACATCAATACAATTCTCACAGAAGCTTCCAGACTCAGGTTCAGGAGCAGCCCTTTGCTTTGGGAGAGAAGAACAGAAGTAGAGGTGGAGCCTTAGTAAACTGCCCAGTGATAAGGGGCTACATTTGGAGCTCGGAGACCTAGTACTGTTACTGACTCTGAGTAGCCTTAACCTCCAAACAGGTCTACTTTGATCAAGGACCCAAAATGGACAAGGCATTGTGTGGGGTGCTAGGGAGACAAAGAGGAATAAGACAGGATACAACCTCAAAGAGCTCACGGTTTACTAAAGACCCAGACTTACAAGCAGATCGTTATAACACTATGTGACTGGTGAGAAACGTATCAGAGGCAGAGCCCATAGTGGCTGGCTGGGTGCAGGGAAAGGACAAAGCCAGTTTCCAATTTGGGCAATTCTGTGTATGATGGTGTCTCTGAGCTAAGGCAGAGAGAAGCAGGAAAAGATGTGGGTAGAAAAACAATAATCTTTCCAAAATGGAAATGTGATCATGTTACTCCTTTCTGATGCCTCTAGCCTGACTTAGAGCCTCTCTGTGACTCTCTTTACCCTATGCTTACACTTATCCTGTTCTTTTTTACCCCATTGTATTTCAGTTGAATATTTACTTACCCATCTTCCTACCAGCCGAGGACCCAGTTACTTTTCAGCAAAGGCCGTATCTTTGCTGCATGCCTAGGACAAGTACCTGGCACATATTAGACCCTCATTAAACATCACCTAATATTTAAAAAGTGGATCTAAATCAGAGAGCATAAATCCTGAACAAGATGATGAAGACAAGAACTTACAGAGTGAATATTAAATAGTACAATAGAGACGTCTTTGAGAAAGCTAAGTTAATTATTTCAGTAGAATAAAGTTTCAAAAGAGAAAGATGTCTAAGCTTTCAAAGAAGAAATCCAGTGACCCATTATGTTTCTGTCATTTGTAGGGCAGATGGAGTCCTGAAACAGTGACAATCTAAAACTAAGTGACAGATGTGAGAAAACAATGTACTGATCATCCCTAGAAGGGTGCCACATCATCACATCACTGTGTTTCAAATACCTGCAGGTACTGGTGAACAGTCCCGAGAGAGTGCAGGTGGCACACTAACCACTTTGTGTAAATAGTCAGATCTTCCTGTGTCACTAAGGTAGGAGGATTGTTTTTTCCCATGAGGAAGTTTTCTCGAGCAACGGACAATCTTTCAGCTCTCTGAAGGGAGTCATTGTACTCCTGCATAATGTAGCCAACTTGTTTCTGTTTAAGAGAGATACAAAGATAGAACTCGGTTATTTGCAAGCCTTATGCTCAGGATCATTTGCTTCCAAGCATAGGGTAATGTTGTTTTGGGTCTAAATAAAGGGGTTCTTTGAATCCCAAAGTTCTACCATATTCTGAATTTGACTTAGAAGGGCAGTGGTCATATTCTTAGGACTTTGAAGGAGACAGACTACAAGCAGAGTCAGTGCATAGGGATACTTATAACTGGAGTCGCTTCTGAACTTTTTACCTAAAGCTGAGGAAGCTAAGTCTGTGAAGAAAAATGCATTTCCTCTCATACAAAACTTCCTTCAAATTTTATTATTAAGAATAGATTACCGGGCGGTGCTACGCTTGTAACCCACTTGGGGGGGGGGGGATAGAGGGGATCGAGAGGTGAACCGTCTAGTAAATACAAAATGCGGGGGGGGGGCGTGTAGGATGGAGGGGAGGGGAGGGGGGGGGGGAGCTTGCAGTGGCTGAGATTGCCCATCATGGCGACAGAGCAGATCATTAAAAAAAAAAAAAAAAAAAAAAAAAAAAAGAATAGATTACCTTTACCATTAACTTCTGCCATAGGTAGAACAGGCGAGAAGGCACATCCATTAGTTTCTTTTCTATCTTTAGCTGTGACTTTTAAAAATATAAAAAAAAAAGCCCAGAGGTTCTGTTCATAGACTTCCTACCTTGTAAAGAGGATAAAGTTGCTACATGATCTTACTGTGTTGGCAAAACCTCTTCCACCTAAGCATGTGTAAATATTTACTCTGGGCCAGCTGGTTAATTCTCTCTGTGTAATACTTTAACAACAAGAAAAATAAGCACTTAGAGAAGGAAGATTTAATAAAGTCTTAAGAACACTAACAAGAGGAAAATCAGTCTCTGGTTGTTTTGGAAAGATGCATTTTTCTTTCTTCCTTTCTTTCTTTCTTTTCTTTTCTTTCTTTCTTTCTTTCTTTCTTTCTTTCTTTCTTTCTTTCTTTCTTTCTTTCTTTCTCTCTTTTTGACGGAGTCTTGCTCTGTCGCCTAGGCTGGAGTGCAGTGGCATGATCTTGGCTCACTGCAACCTCCACCTCCCAGGTTCACCCCATTCTCCTACCTCAGCCTCCCAAGTAGCTGGGACTACAGGCGCCCGCCACCACGCCTGGCTAATTTTTTGTATTTTTAGTAGAAACGGGGTTTCACCCTGTTCACCAGGATGGTCTTGATCTCCTGACCTCATGATCCACCCTCCTCGGCCTCCCAAAGTGCTGGGATTACAGGCGTGAGCCACCGCACCCAGCCGGAAAGATGTATTTTTCTATATGAAGACCATAACATTAAGAAGTCTGGCTCGGCCGGACGCGGTAGCTCACGCCTGTAACCCCAGCACTTTGGGAGGCCAAGGAGGGTGGATCACCTGAGGTCAGGAGTTCAAGACCAGCCTGGCCAACATAGTGAAACCCCATCTCTCTACTAAAAATACAAAAAATTAGCTGGGCATGGTGGCGGGTGCCTATAATCTCAGCTACTTGAGAGGCTGATGCTGGAGAATTGCTTGAACCTGGGAGGCAGAGGTTGCAGTGAGCAGAGGTTGCAGTGAGCCAAGATCGCGCCATTGCACTCCAGCCTGGGCAACAAGAGTGAAACTCTGTCTCAAAAAGAAAAAAAAAAAAGAAGTCTGGCTCAAGATAGTGTTCAAATTGAAATAAAGTGAGTAGACATTTCTAAGTCTTTATGATCTGTTGCCAAGTCAATAGATTTAAGCTAATTTCTCAGTTACCAAACAATTTTAGCAGTGGCATGAAAGTCTGTCAAGTAATCTAAAGCTGAGCCTAAAATTTTTTATTAAAAACTAAACTTGAGTCAAAAATACAGAGTACATTACAGGTAAGATTATAGCTTTTAACCTTAGATCAGAAATTTTATTTATACTTAAAAATAGTTAATTCTTTAAAATATTTTCTTTCTGATAATAAAAATAACACTGGCTATGATGGAATAACCAGAACCAGACTTACCCTTCTATCATAAACAACTAGAAAATCGGACACAATATACAAGGCAACTGTTTTCTGACATTGGACAACGGGGAATGCAGGACTCTGGTCCCTGAGAGAAGGAAACAAATCATGTAGGCCCTGCAATCACCTTGGTTTCATACCAGAAGGCAGTTTCTGAGCCATGGAGCAACAAAGGGAATCCTAAGCAGAGTAGATGATCTCTCTGAGTTAAAGAGAAACTGAAATTTGGAAAATTGAGTCAGCTGAAGTTTGCAGGAGAGAAGGAAACCATGCAAAGAAGGGATTCTAGAAATCTGCCTCAAGATCCCTTTCAGTTTGTTGCTGAATACAAAGCCATGCATGTAAAAGGTAAAACTCCAGGAGGCTGTCCAAAGAATAACTGACTAGGGAATTGTAAACTGAACAGTTCCGAGTTCATATGAGGCTGAGAGATGTTCAAGTCCAACCAGCTAGAGTGAGGGCTTTTCACTAAATATCTGGGACATTTAGTAGAGACATCAAAAGCTTTAGTAAAAGGATAAACTATGCCTAGAGTAATGATTATTCTAAACCTGCTCTAACAATACTTAAGCCTTGAAAGGATTAAGCTGATCTGTAAGTAACTTAACTGCCTACCAGAATAAAGTCCAATAAGCTCTAAATAATACAAAAAATCTGGTACTTAATAATGAAAAATTGACAATTTTCAGCATTCAATAAAAAATTACTAGACATGCAAAGTAAAGAGGAAAGCATGATCCAAAAGCAAAAGAAAAATTAGGGATGAGAAACAGGCCCAGAAATGACAGAGGTGAAGAAAGTTACCAACAAGAACTTTTTTTTTTTTTTTTTGAGACGGAGTCTCACTCTGTCGCCCAGGCTGGAGTGCAGTGGTGCTATCTTGGCTCACTGCAAGATACACCTCCCAGGTTCACGCCATTCTCCTGCCTTAGCCTGCCGAGTAGCTGGGACTACAGTCCCCCACCACCACGCCCGGCTAATTTTTTGTATTTTTAGTAGAGACAGGGTTTCACCGTGTTCGCCAGGATGGTCTCAATCTCCTGACCTCGTGATCTGCCTGCCTCGGCCTCCCAAAGTGCTGGGATTACAGGCATGAGCCACCGTGCCCGGCCCCAACAAGAATTTTTAAAGAACTATTGTAAATATGCTCAGCATGCTCAAGGATTGAAATGAAAATGTGAACAAACGCTGATCAGGGTGGCTCATGCCTGTAATCCCAGCACTTTGGGAGGCTGAGGTGGGTGGATCAGTTGAGGCCAGGAATTTGAGACGAGCCTAGCCAACATAGCGAAACCCTGTCTCTACTAAAAATACAAAAATTAGCTAGGTGTGGTGGTGTGTGCCTGTAATCCCAGCTTGGGAGGCTGAGGCACAAGAATCAGTTGAACCCAAGAGGCAGAGGTTGCAGTGAGCTGAAATCAAGCCACTGCACTCTAGCCTGGGCAACAGAGTGAGATGAGACTCTGTCTCAAAAAAAATTTAAAAAGAATAAGAAAAGAAACGTGAACATAAGGAGGAAAGAAATGGAAAATATCAAAACAAATCAAATGGGAACTTCTAGAAATGAAAAATACAATACCTGAAATAAAATACTGACTGGATGGGATTAAAAGCAGATTAGATAGTGCATAAGAAAAGGCTGATAAATTTGAAGACATAGCAACAGGAACTATGTAAAATGAAGCACTGGGGGGAAAAAGACTGAAGAAAATTAGTAGTCTTAATGATCTATGAAACAATATGAAGTATTTAACAAATGTTTAACTGGATTCCCAGAAGGAGAAGTGCAAGTAGAAAATATATTTGAAAAAACAATGGTTGAAGTTTTTTAAAAACTGATGAAAAAAATAAACCCACAATCCAAGAAGCTCAACCAACCCCAAGCAAGAGAAACACAAAGAAAACTTCAACACGCAATATAATAAAATATCTAAAAACTGGGTGGAGCCAAGATGGCTGAATAGGAACAGCTCCAGTCTACAGCTCCCAGCCTGAGTGACACAGAAGACAGGTGATTTCTGCATTTCCATTTGAGGTACCGGGTTCATCTCACTAGGGAGTGCCAAACAGTGGGTGCAGGAGAGTTGGTGCAGCGCACTGTGTGCGAGCCGAAGCAGGGTGAGGCATTGCCTCACTCAGGAAGCACAAGGGGTCAGGGAGTTCCCTTTCCTAGTCAAAGAAAGGGGTAACAGACGACACCTGGAAAATTGGGTCAGTCCCACCCTAATACTGCGCTTTTCCAACGGGCTTGGAAAACGGCACACCAGGAGATTGTGTCCTGCACCTGGCTCGGAGGGTCCTATGCCCACGGAATCTCGCTGATTGCTAGCACAGCAGTCTGAGATCAAACTGCAAGGCGGCAGCGAGGCTGGGGGAGGGGCGCCCGCCATTGCCCAGGCTTGCTTAGGTAAACAAAGCAGCCAGGAAGCTCGAACTGGGTGGAGCCCACCACAGCTCAAGGAGGCCTGCCTGCCTCTGTAGGCTCCACCTCTGGGGGCAGGGCACAGACAAACAAAAATTCAGCAGGAACCTCTGCAGACTTAAATGTCCCTGTCTGATTGACAGCTTTGAAGAGAGTAGTGGTTCTCCCAGCACGCAGCTGGAGATCTGAGAATGGACAGACTGCCTCCTAAAGTGGGTCCCTCACCCCCGAGCAGCCTAACTGGGAGGCACCCCCCAGTAGGGACAGACTGACACCTCACTCGGCCAGGTACTCCTCTGAGACAAAACTTCCAGAGGAACTATCAGACAGCTGAATTTGTGGTCTCACGAAAATCCACTGTTCTGCAGCCACCGCTGGTGACACTCAGCCAAACAGGGTCTGGAGTGGACCTCTAGCAAAATCCAACAGACCTGCAGCTGAGGGTCCTGTCTGCTAGAAGGAAAACTAACAAACAGAAAGGACATCCACACCAAAAACCCATGTGTACATCACCATCATCAAAGACCAAAAGTAGATAAAACCAAAAAGGTGGGGAAAAAACAGAGCAGAAAAACTGGAAACTCTAAAAAGCAGAGCACCCCTCCTCCTCCAAAGGAACGCAGTTCCTCACCAGCAACGGAACAAAGCTGGATGGAAAATGACTTTGACGAGTTGAGAGAAGAAGGCTTCAGACGATCAAACTACTCTGAGCTATGGGAGGAAATTCAAAACAATAGCAATGAAGTTAAAAACTTTGAAAAAAACTTAGATGAATGGATAACTAGAATAACCAATGGAGAGAAGGGCTTAAACGAGCTGATGGAGCTGAAAGCCAAGTTTTGAGAACTACACAAAGATTGCAGAAGCCTCAGGAGCCAATGCGATCAACTGGAAGAAAGGGTATCGCTGATGGAAGATGCAATGAATGAAATGAAGCGAGAAGGGAAGTTTAGAGAAAAAAAAATAAAAAGAAACGAACAAAGCCTCCAAGAAATTTGGGACTATGTGAAAAGACCAAAGCTACGTCTGATTGGTGTACCTGAAAATGACGGGGAGAATGGAACCAAGTTGGAAAACACTCTGCAAGATATTATCCAGGAGAACTTCCCCAATCTAGCAAGGCAGGCCAACATTCAGATTCAGGAAATACAGAGAATGCCACAAAGATACTCCTTGAGAAGAGCAACTCCAAGACACATAATTGTCAGATTCACCAAAGTTGAAATGAAGGAAAAAATGTTAAGGGCGGCCAGAGAGAAAGATCGGGTTACCCACAAAGGGAAGCCCATCAGACTAACAGCTGATCTCTCGGCAGAAACTCTACAAGCCAGAAGAGAGTGGGGGCCGATATTCAACATTCTTAAAGAAAAGAATTTTCCACCTAGAATTTCATATCCAGCCAAACTAAGCTTCATAAGTGAAGGAGAAATAAAATACTTCACAGACAAGCAAACGCTGAGTGATTTTGTCACCACCAGGCCTGCCCTAAAAGAGCTCCTGAAGGAAGCACTAAACATGGAAAGGAACAACCGGTACCAGCCCCTGCAAAAACATGCCAAATTGTAACGACCATCGAGGCTAGGAAGAAACTGCATCAACTAACGAGCAAAATAACCAACTAACATCATAATGACAGGATCAGATTCACACATAACAATATTAACTTTAAATGTAAATGGGCTAAATGCTCCCATTAAAAGACACAGACTGGCAAACTGAATAAGGAGTCAGGACCCCTCAGTGTGCTGTATTCAGGAAACCCATCTCACATGCAGAACACACATAGACTCAAATAAAGGGATGGAGGAAGATCTATCAAGCAAATGGGAAACAAAAAAAGGCAGGGGTTGCAATCCTAGTCTCTGATAAAATAGACTTTAAACCAACAAAGATCAAAAGAGACAAAGAAGGCTATTACATAATGGTAAAGGGATCAATTCAACAAGAAGAGCTAACTATCCTAAATATATATGCACCCAACACAGGAGCACCCAGATTCATAAAGCAAGTCCTGAGTGACCTACAAAGGGACTTAAACTCCCACACGATAATAATGGGAGATCTTAACACCCCACTGTCAACATTAGACAGATCAACGAGACAGAAAGTTAACAAGGATATCCAGGAATTGAACTCAGCTCTGCACAAAGTGGACCTAATAGACATCTACAGAACTCTCCACCCCAAATCAACAGAATATACATTTTTTTCAGCACCACACCACACCTATTCCAAAATTGACCACATAGTTGGAAGTAAAGCTGTCCTCAGCAAATGTAAAAGAACAGAAATTATAACAAACTGTCTCTCAGACCACAGTGCAATCAAACTAAAACTCAGGATTAAGAAACTCACTCAAAACCACTCAACTACATGGAAACTGAACAACCTGCTCCTGAATGACTACTGGGTACATAATGAAATGAAGGCAGAAATAAAGATGTTCTTTGAAACCAATGAGAACAAAGACATAACATACCAGAATCTCTGGGACACATTCAAAGCAGTGTGTAGAGGGAAATTTATAGCACTAAATGCCCACAAGAGAAAGCAGGAAAGATCCAAAATTGACACCCTAACATCACAATTAAAAGAACTAGAAAAGCAAGAGCAAACACATTCAAAAGCTAGCAGAAGGCTAGAAATAACTAAAATCAGAGCAGAACTGAAGGAAATAGAGACACAAAAAACCCTTCAAAAAATTAATGAATCCAGGAGCTGGTTTTTTGAAAAGATCAACAAAATTGATAGACCGCTAGCAAGACTAATAAAGAAGAAAAGAGAAAAGAATCAAATAGATGCAATAAAAAATGAAAAAGGGGATATCACCACCGATCCCACAGAAATACAATCTACCATCAGAGAATACTACAAACACCTCTATGCAAATAAACTAGAAAATCTAGAAGAAATGGATAAATTCCTTGACAAATACACCCTCCCAAGACTAAACCAGGAAGAAGTTGAATCTCTGAATAGACCAATAACGGCTCTGAAATTGTGGCAATAATCAATAGCTTACCAACCAAAAAGAGTCCAGGACCTGATGGATTCACAGCCGAATTCCACCAGAGGTACAAGGAGGAACTGGTATCATTCCTTCTGAAACTATTCCAATCGATAGAAAAAGAGGGAATCCTCCCTAATGCATTTTATGAAGGCAGCATCGTCCTGATACCAAAGCCTGGCAGAGATATAACCAAAAAAGAGAATTTCAGACCAATATCCTTGATGAACATTGATGCAAAAATCCTCAATAAAATACTGGCAAACCGAATCCAGCAGCACATCAAAAAGCTTATCCACCATGATCAAGTGGGCTTCATCCCTGGGATGCAAGGCTGGTTCAACATATGCAAATCAATAAATGTAATCCAGCATATAAACAGAACCAAAGACAAAAACCACATGATTATCTCAATAGATGCAGAAAAAGCCTTTGACAAAATTCAACAACCCTTCATGCTAAAAACTCTCAATAAATTAGGTATTGATGGGACGTATCTCGAAATAATAAGAGCTATCTATGAGAAACCCACAGCCAATATCATACTGAATGGGCAAAAACTGGAAGCATTCCCTTTGAAAACTGGCACAAGACGGGGATGCCCTCTCTCACCACTCCTATTCGACATAGTGCTGGAAGTTCTGGCCAGGGCAATCAGGCAGGAGAAGGAAATAAAGGGTATTCAATTAGGAAAAGAGGAAGTCAAATTGTCCCTGTTTGCAGATGACATGATTGTATATCTAGAAAACCCCGTCGTCTCAGCCCAAAATCTCCTTAAGCTGATTAGCAACTTCAGCAAAGTCTCAGCATACAAAATCAATGTACAAAAATCACAAGCATTCTTGTACACCAATCACAGACAAACAGAGAGCCAAATCATGAGTGAACTCCCATTCACAATTGCTTCAAAGAGAATAAAATACCTAGGAATCCAACTTACAAGGGATGTGAAGGACCTCTTCAAGGAGAACTACAAACCACTGCTCAATGAAATAAAAGAGGATACAAACAAATGGAAGAAAATTCCATGCTCATGGGTAGGAAGAATCAATATCGTGAAAATGGCCATACTGCCCAAGGTAATTTATAGATTCAATGTCATCCCCATCAAGCTACCAATGACTTTCTTCATGGAATTGGAAAAAACTACTTTAAAGTTCATATGGAACCAAAAAAGAGCTCGCATCGCCAAGTCAATCCTAAGCCAAAAGAACAAAGCTGGAGGCATCACGCTACCTGACTTCAAACTATACTACAAGGCTACAGTAACCAAAACAGCATGGTACTGGTACCACAAAAGAGACATAGATCAATGGAACAGAACAGAGCCCTCAGAAATAATGCCGCATATCTACAACTATCTGATCTTTGACAAACCTGACAAAAACAAGCAATGGGGAAAGGATTCCCTATTTAATAAATGGTGCTGGGAAAACTGGCTAGCCATATGTAGAAAGCTGAAACTGGATCCCTTCCTTACACCTAAAGAGCTTCTGCACAGCAAAAGAAACTACCCATCAGAGTGAACAGGCAACCTACAGAATGGGAGAAAATTTTTGCAACCTACTCATCTGACAAAGGGCTAATATCCAGAATCTACAATGAACTCAAACAAATTTACAAGAAAAAAACAAACAACCCCATCAAAAAGTGGGCAAAGGACATGAACAGACACTTCTTAAAAGAAGACATTTATGCAGCCAAAAAAAAAAACACATGAAAAAATGCTCATCATCACTGGCCATCAGAGAAATGCAAATCAAAACCACAATGAGATACCATCTCACACCAGTTAGAATGGCCATCATTAAAAAGTCAGGAAACAACAGGTGCTGGAGAGGATGTGGAGAAATAGGAACACTTTTACACTGTTGGTGGGACTATCAACTAGTTCAACCATTGTGGAAGTCAGTGTGGCGGTTCCTTGGGGATCTAGAACTAGAAATACCATTTGACCCAGCCATCCCATTACTGGGTATATACCCAAAGGACTATAAATCATGCTGCTATAAAGACACATGCACACGTATGTTTGTCACAGCACTATTCACAATAGCAAAGACTTGGAACCAACCCAAATGTCCAACAACGATAGACTAGATTAAGAAAATATGGCACATATACACCATGGAATACTATGCAGCCATAAAAAATGATGAGTTCATGTCCTTTGTAGGGACATGGATGAAACTGGAAACCATGATTCTCAGTAAACTATCGCAAGGACAAAAAACCAAACACAGCATGTTCTCACTCATAGGTGGGAATTGAACAATGAGAACTCATGGACACAGGAAGGGGAACATCACACTCCGGGGACTGTTGTGGGTTGGGGGGAGGGGGGAGGGACAGCCTTAGGAGATATACCTAATGCTATATGACGAGTTAATGGGTGCAGCAAACCAACACGGCACATGTATACATATGTAACAAACCTGCACATTGTGAACATGTACCCTAAAACCTAAAGTATAATAATAAAATAAAATAAAATAAAAAATATCTAAAAACCATTAAGAAAAAATCTTAAAAGCAGCCAGAGATAAAAAGACACACTATGATCAGAAATGGAAACTATGTACATCCATAAAAAAGAATGAAATCATGTCATTTGCAGCAAAATGGATGCAGCTAGAGGCCATTAGCCTAAGTAAATTAATGCAGAAATAGAAACCCAAATATCGCATGTTCTCACTTATAAGCAGGAGATAAATTTTGGGTACACATGGACATAAAGATGGGAACAATAGAAACTGGGAACTACTAGAGAGGGGAGGGAGTGAAAGGGAGTAGGGGTTGAAAAACTACCTATTGCATACTATGCTCACTACCTGGGTGACGGGATCAATTGTACCTCAATCCTCAGGATTATTCAATATACCCAGGCAACAAACCTGCATATGTACCCCCTGAATCTAAAATAAAAGTTGAAATTATCTAAAAAAGAATAAAATATCAAAAAAAGAAAGTTACTTTGGAATTTGTTGATAATTTAGGTGTGAATGTATCTGTGAAATGCAAAGACTTTTGTTGGTCAATGCCAGTGGCCAAGATGAACCATGGAAACATTACGTATTAGTCAGTTCTCATAATGCTAATAAAGATATACCCAAGACTGGGTAATTTATAAAGAAAAAGAAGTTTAATGGACCCACAGTTCTACATGGCTGGGGAGGCCTCACAATCAAGAGAGAAGGCAAAAGAGGAGAAGGTCACATCTTACATGGTGGCAGGCAAGAGGACATGTGCAGGGGAATGCCCCTTTACAAAACCATCAGATCTCATGAGACTTATTCACTATCATGAGAACAGCATGGGAAAGACACACCCCCATGATTCAATTACCTCCCACTGTGTCCCTCCCATGACACATGGGAATTATGGGAGCTACAACTCAAGATGAGATGTGGCTGAGGATATGAGCCAAACCATATCACTCAGCCCCTGGCGCCTCCTAAATCTCATGTCCTCACAATTCAAAACCAATCATGCCTTCCCAACAGTCCCCCAAAGTCTTAACTCATTTCAGGATTAACTCAAAAGTCCACAGTCCAAAGTCTCATCTGAGACAAGGCAAGTGTCTTCTGCCTATGAGCCTGTAAAATCAAAAGCAAGTTAGTTACTACCCAGATGCAATGGAGGTACAGGCATTGGGTAAATATACCCATTCCAAATGGGAGGAATTGACCAAAACAAAGGAGTTACAGGCCCCACGCAAATCTGAAATCCAGCAGGGCAGTCAAATCTTAAAGCTCCAAAATGATCTCCTTTGACTCCATGACTCACATCCAGGTCACGCTGATGCCAGAAGTGCATTCCCATGGTCTTGAGCAGCTTTGTCCCTGTGGCTTTGCAAGGTACAGTCCCCACTCCTGACTGCTTTCATGGGGTGGCGTTGAGTGTCTGCAGCTTTTCCAGGTGCATGGTGAAAGCTGTCAGTGGATCTACCATTTTGGGGTCTGGAGGATGGTGGCCCTATTCTCACAGCTCCACTAGGCAGTGCCCCAGTGGGGACTCCGTATAGGGGCTCCCACCCCACATTTCCCTTCCACACTGCCCTAGCAGAGTTTCTTCATGAGGGCTCTGCCTTGCAGCAAACTTTTGCCTGGACATCCAGGCATTTCCACACATCATCTGAAATCTAGGTGGAGGTTCTCAAACCTCAATTCTTGACTTCTGTGCACCTGCAGGCTCAACACCATGTGGAAGCTGCTAAGGCTTGGGGCTTGCACCCTCTGAAGCAATGGCCCGAGCTCTACATTGACCCCTTTTAGCCATGGCTGGGACTCAGGACACCAAGTTCTGAGACTGCACAAAGCAGCAAGGCCCTGGGCCCAGCCCAGGAAACCATTTTTTCCTCCTAGGCCTCCAGGCCTGTGATGGGAGGGGCTGCCATGAAGACTTCTGACATGCCCAGAAGACATTTTCCCCATTGCCTTGCTGATTAACATTTGGTTCCTTGTTATTTATACACATTTCTGCAGCTAGCTTGAATTTCTCCTCAGAAAATGGGTTTTTCTTTTCTATCACATCATCAGGCTGCAAATTTTCTGAACTTTTATGCTCTGCTTCCCTTTTAAATGTAAGTTCCAATTCCAAACCATAACTTTGTGAATCCATAAAACTGAATGCTTTTGACAGCACCCGATTCACTTCTTGAATGCTTTGCTGCTTACGAATTTCTTCAGTCAGATGCCCTAAATCATCTCTCTCAAGTTCAAAGTTCCACAAATCTCTAGGGCAAGGGTAAAATGCTGCCAGTCTCTTTGCTAAAACATAGCAAAGGTCACCTTTGCTCCAGTTCCCAATATGTTCCTCATCTCTATCTGAGACCACCTCAGGCTGGGCTTTATTGTCCACATCACTATCAGCATTTTGGTCAAAGCCATTCAACAAGTCTCTGGGAAGTTTCAAACTTTCCCACATCTTCGTTTCTTCTTCTGAGCCCTCCAAAGTGTCCTAACCTCTGCCTGTTACCCAGTTCCAAAGTTGCTTCCACATTTTCAGGTATCTTTACAGCAGTACCCCATTCTAACAGTACAAATTTACTGTATTAGTCCATTCTCATGCTGCTAATAAAGTCATACATGAGACTGGGTAATTTATAAAGGAAAGAGGTTTAATTGACTCACAGTTCCACATGGCTGGGGAGGCCCCACAATCATGGCAGAGGACAAAGGAAGAGCAAAGGGACACCTTATGTGGTGGCAGGCAAGAGGACATGTGCAGGGGAACACTCCTTTATAAAACCATCAGATCTTGTGAGATTTATTATCATGAGAACAGCATGGGAAAGACCCATCGCCATGATTCCATTACCTCAGATCAAGTCCCTCTCATTACACATGGGAATTACGGGAGCTACAATTCAAGATGAGATTTGGGTGAGGACACAGCCAAACCATATCACATTAGTTCAAGTAAGCAAATGGTTGGAGGTTGACAGAAAAAAAATCACTTAAATTAGTGAAGTGCTTTTTCCTGTTATGATATGTATTTGAGTTTCCTTTTAGCTTATGAATAAACATATGTACTTACATATAGTAGTGATAAAAATTCAAACTATTCCACAGTTCTATTTTAAAATGGCATGTTTTATATTTTTTGTATAATTAATCTTAATTGCAAAAATGTGTATACTTAATCTCAATGAAAATAAAGCTGTCACCTAAGAAAAAGAGAGAAAGAAAGAAAGAGAAACTATGTAAGATAAAAGACAAAAGACAATGGAGCAATATCTTTAAAGCAATAAAAAATCACCAACCCAGAATTCTATGTTGAACAAAAATATCTTTCCAAAACGAAGGAGAAATACTTCTTTCAAAACAACAAAGACTATAAGAATTTGTCCCTTGCAGATCTGAACTACTAGAAATGCTAAAGAAAATTCTTCAGAGAGAAGACAAATTATATCCTATGGAAGTTTAGATAATACTAGAGTTTCTCAATCTCAGCAACTATTGACATTGGGGACTACATAATTCTTCATTGTGAGAGGCTGCCTTGTGCATTGCAGAATGTTTAGCAGCATCCTTGGCCTCGACTCACTTAATGCTAGTAGCAACCAATCATACCCCTCACCCAAATTATGACAACAAGAAATATCCCCAGACATTTCCAAATGTCCCTTGGGGCACAAAATATCTTCTATCTCTACCCTTCCTCTCTCTCCATTGAGAAACACTGATATACACAAAAGAATGAAGAATGCCAGAAATGATAGGGAAAAATAATCCTGAATGAAGACAATGACAACAATTTGACTTGCAAATAGTATCTCAACATCTTTTGTTTATTTGTGATTAATTTAATAGTTAATTCCTAACTAGTTGCTAAAGAACTAATTTGTATGCATAGGTAAGATATAACTTGTAACACAGGAAGAGAGAACAAGGAATTTTAAAATCAAAATAATATATACTTACTATAGAAAATTTAGCAAACATATAAAAGTATAAAGGGGAACTTCATTATCCTGCCATCCAAACATAACATTCATTAGCATTTGGTCTAAGTCCTTCAAGTGATTTTTTTCTATACATACTTGACCATTATTATGACACACATACACACGCATTAGTTTTTATTAACTAATATTTCATATATAATAATTCCTTATGCTGATGTTAAAAGAAAAACTTTAGACAAATTAAATTTAACAGAGTTTAATTAAGTAAAGAACAATTCATGAATTGGGCAGCCCTCTTAGCCCTGCAACCAGAGTAAGTTCAGAGAGACTCCAGCACTGCTGCACAGTGAAAGAAGATTTAGGGACAGAAAAAGGAAAGTGAAGTAACAGAAAACAGAAGTGAGGTACAGAAACAGTCAGATTGGTTACAGCTCAGTGTTTGCCTTATTTGAACACACTTTGAACAGTTGGCTGCCTGCAAGTGGCTGAAGTATGGCTTCTGTGATTGGCTGAGACTCAGTTACTTGTTACAAGAGTAAGTTATGGTCTATTTACAGTCCAGTTAGGTTACAGGTCACTATGTAGGGAGAAACCTTACCAAGGTTTCTGAACTTACAATGAGGCAGCTTTAAGCTAAACTTAACGATAAAAAATGTTTAATGGCAGAACAATATTCTACCACGTACCATACTGTTTTTCTTAACTCTTTCTCTTATTGGTGGATATTTAGGCAATTCTAATGTTTTACTTTTATTATAATGCTGCAATAATAATCTTTATGGAAAACTTTTTTCCCATGTCTTGAGTTATTTTCTTAATAGAAATTTCCAGGGCTGGGCGCAGTGGCTCACACCTGTAATCCCAGCACTTTGGGAGGCCAAGGCAGGCAGATCACTGAGGTTAGGGGTTCAAGACCAGCTTGAACAACATGGTGAAATAAAATAAAATAAAATATCTCAGAAATGTCTTCTTTAGCTTAGCCAATAGCTTTTTTTTTTTTTTCTTTTTTTTTTTTTAGACAGAATCTCACTCTGTCACCCAGGCTGGAGTGCAGTGGTTTGATCTGAGCTCACAGCAACCTCTGCCCCCCAGGTTCAAGCAATTCTCCTGCCTCAGCCTCCCGAGTAGCTGGGACTACAGGCATGCGCCACCATGCCCAGCTAATTTTTGTATTTTTAGTAGAGACGGGGTTTCACCATATTGGCCAGGCTGGTCTCGAACTCCTAATCTCAAGTGATCTGCCTGCCTCGACCTCCCAAAGGGCTGGGATCACAGGCATGAGCCACCATGCCTGGCCACAGCCAATAGCTTTTTAAGGGCTGGAACTGTCCTAGTCAATGTGGTATTGCCCTACATTATTGACACAGAAAGTAGCAGAAATTCAGTCAATTGTTCCATGCCTTTAAGCCGAATTTAAAACTATGAAATAGATCTCTAACAAAAAACAGCGTTTATACTAGCCAAGTTCTGCAAACTATACATGTCAAGAAAAACAAAAGCTACCCTAGTGAAAGGATATACCTGAAAGCCAGTTTGCCCATACATTTCTACTGAATTTCAAATGAATTTTTCAAATTGCAGTATCACTCTTACCTGCAATAGAAGCAAAGGTAAATTTTCAGGGGTGTACTCCCTTCCTAGGCAGCTCTCTAGCTCCCTCTGCATGATGTCTGCCTGAATAACAAGGGGCTTCGACTCGGCCACCTAAACCCAAATAACTAGTTTTAACATCCCAAATTAAAGAACTGTAAAATTTCAAATATCACAAAATCAGACATTTTCAAGGGAACAATGGTCTGCTCTGATTCAGTGGTAAGCTGAATAGTGGACTGTTCTCATAAATACTGTTAATAGCATCAGCTGTTTGTCTGCAAAAATAAACTGTTTCTGCTAAAAGTTACCAATCAGCAAAATCAAACTTATTGTTGTATTGAAATAGCCCACTCTCTTACTCACCTGTAAGGTTTTCTTCAGTGCCAGTTCCCTCTCTCTTCTAAAGTAATAAATATCATTTGGCATTTGAACAGAGCTGCAGAAAGATTTATGCAATATAAGTGGTAATTACAGAAGCTGTAATCGACCAGATTATAGATAGGCCATGATTAATCTGTAACTCTTCACAACAGCTCATTTCTGAATAAGTATATCATATTATACTGGATTATTGAGGGCACGCAAAGGCCACATCCTTTTGTTTTAGTTAGAATCTTTTTTTATTCTTCTTTTATTAGCATGTTTGCTAAACCTTTCCCTGGGCCAATTTTTCTCTCTCCTTCCCACACAAACAGAGTATTTCATTCTACCCTTGATTCACCTCACTATTTCCTACTGCAGAGTAAAGGGATGGGCACAATGGTGAGGATTTTTATTTCCCCACCTGAATTCCCTCCAGCAACCTTATCTCTGACAAATATTGTGCCTCTCAGATCCCATTTTCACCCTAGTTGGCACATAAAACCAGTATCGTGTAATTTAAAATAAAATGCTTTTATTTTTGTGTTCTTGATGAATTACCTGCTGGGGGGTGGGAATGACTCTTAAATATCAAACATGAAATACTTCAGGAATCATTTTAACCAAACAATGCTTCAGGAAAATTATTGATTCATAGGAAAAACATTTATAGCAAAAGTTCCTGTTTAAGTAGCCTTGTGGATTCCTGTTCACACCCACTTAAGAGGGAGCTGTTGTTTTTACCATGGACTCTGATACAAGGAGGCACAAGCTGTGGGGTCACCTGGTAAGGGGGTGGGATCCTGGGTCAGGAAGAGCAGAGTGCACCACATTTGGGATAAGATATATCCCAAGGTTTGGCAGCTTTGGAAACATCAGGAAACAGCAACCCTGATGCAGACATCACTTCCTCAAGACAGTATTTTGCAGACATTGGTAAGGGGCCACAGCAGGTAGTCTGGAACACAGGTGAGAGACCACCTAGAGATTATGCAGGAGGTGGAAGCAGTGACATTTTGGTTATTATTGTTCATATGGCCCTATGAGTTCCCAGATAAGTTTTAAGGGAATATAAAAATACACTGTTAGTTTGTACACTTGCCAGCAATTTCCCCCACTACAGGCAGTGGTTCTGTGAAAAGAACCCCAGGCTGACAGTCAAGAAATCCATCAGTCAAGTGAGCCTAAGCAACCCATTAAGACACATTGTGTCAAATTTCCACCCCTGAAGTTGGAGATAATGCCCCTCTTATCTCCTAATATCTTCACTTTAATGGAAAAAAAAGAAAAGAGGTGAGTTCTGAAAGGGATTTGAGAATAAAAACGGTAATAAACCTGAGGTATAATTTCTGTCATTCTGAATCCTGGCTGCAGCCTTGTGGCTGTGGGGAACGAGTAACCAGCCAGAAAAGAGATCAGCTATTACTGAGAGAAACACAAGAAACTTTCCCCTGCCCTCTTGTCTTCTTATCTTTGGCATACTGGGAGATGGGGAGGGTCATGGGCTTAGCTACCCAGCCCTCTCTGACTCAGATCTTGTCTTTCCTCTCAGTTAAGCTCAAAGTGCCTGTGAATGACCCTGAAGAGACTGGTGAACCTAAGTAGTGTGTACATCAACCTGCAAAAAGAGATTTACTCATATGTTCATCAAGCATTGTTCATTCAACATACATTCTTTCATTTACTCATTCAGCAAGAATTTATGAAACACTTAACCACTGCAAAGTCTTGGGTTTGTGGAGTAAAACAAGGGAAAGGATGCAAAAAAAAAAAAAGGAAAAAATGAGTAAGACACACAGTTCTTCTCCAAGCCTCAATAGATTTTTCAGTCTAGTGGAATGAGAATGTTAAAGTGATTATCAGGAGTGGATATTTTCATGTTCCTTGGACTCTAGAACCTAGCACAGCACCTGAAAAACAGAAGGTGCTCAAGAAGTATTTGTTAGACTAATAGATTCTTCCAGGTGCAGTGTTGGGTGATTTCGGGGAGTAGACAAATAAGGCTATCCAGGATTTCCCATCACTCAATTCTAAGAGACATCAGAAAGCCTTTCTTATCCCAGTGTACACTGGGGAGTCACTTGCCTGACATTCTGACATTTAAATCATAATAATATCAACACTCCATCTTTGCATTGTGTTTTCTAGTTTTAAAAATACTTTAACATGCATTATTTTATTATCCTCACAACCTTATGTAGGTAGGCAAGGTACTAACCTCATTTTTCAGATAAAGAAACCAAAGTTGAGAGAAATTATGACTTGCATGGTTCCATGATCTTTCCATCTCATCACACAACCTGATTTGCTTCAGACACTTAATGGTTTTAAATACTAATTTAAAAACATATGAAATGCTGGTTCTTCAGAATTTTCTTTGGAATGAAGTACTAATTCACCTGCTTACTGTATCTTCTGACCTCTCCAAATCTCTCACCATCCACATTGTGTTTTCTCAATGATTCAACCTAACAGGGTTCTTATACTGCTGCTCCTTTTGATCAATTGTGGCAGTATCAGAAACAGGGATATGAAGGTCCTGGGTCCATGAGACTTGCCATTAGGGGCTGATCTGTGTCTCTTGTTTCTCTACAATAACTTGATTGCTGTTGTTGGCAGCATTTACCTATAGAAGAGCTCCTAATGACACAGGCTGGCTGGCTTCCTGTTGTGATCTGCTCTAGAGGAGAACAGAAGCCCCTACTCAAGCTCTAGCTTACCTAACTCTCAGCAAATCAGTAACAAAAGACCCAAGAAGTTATTAACAGCAAGTTCCTACTTTGGGGGAATAGAGACTTCCACGAAGCCCCACAGGTGCAGTTAGAACTAAAATTCAACCTATAGTTACCCCTTCCTCATTTTTGTGCTAAGAATAATGCCTTGGGTGGAGATTTAAAATGCTAATGCTACATCTGATGTATGAAGAAGCATGTTGAGCCACTGTATGAGCACAAGAAACCGCACCCCCCGCATCCCTGCCATATATGCCCTGATGTAACCCGTCTCTATCAAAGGATGCTATAAAACTAACCCACACACTACCCTTGGAGAGCATCTCTTTCCTTTTCCTTTCTTGGTGCTGGCTCCCTTGTGCACAACCTGAATAAACTTACCTTTGCTGCTGCTCTGTTTTGTGATCTCTCGATTTCTATCCTGGGAGATAGCAAGAATCTAGAGTGCTGGTAACACTCACAGAACATTGTTTTGCATAATGTATTACCAAGTGCCTACCATTATTTCAGCTTTTACATTTCTCACCAACATCAAGGTCAAATTCAATTAAAATATTATTGGGTAAAATGAGATCTCCTTTCATTGAGTATGATTTGTATTATAGCTCCTGTAACTTTAAGACAATAGCATTAACTAACATGTAAAAACATTTTTACATTTTCTTTGGTAAGACTTTTGCTTGGATCTGTCTTAACAAATCTAGAATATAGAAAAATCTTAGAGGTAGCCATCAGGTTAGAAATGGGTACCTGAAACTGCTATTATATACTATTTATCTGAACTGGAGTTAATACCAATTGTCTATGTAAAAAGAAGAGAGGGTGGTGATGGAGATTATGGAGTGAGAGTGGGGAGTAAAGCCCCTGAAGATCACACCTTCTCACTGCCACTATTTACCTGTAAACTCAATTAGCTGTTCCCTGAAGAGCTCTCTGCTCTTCTATCTCAGACTTCAGTTCAGTCAGTTGCACAGCCAGTTTTTTCTTCAACAGCTGGACCCTTTCTGTGGAAGTGATCTTATAAATTTCATCCATGACTTGCATTTGCTGTTTTTCTGTGTCCCTGAAAAAGAAGATCACAAAGCTTGATGCCCTCAGTGACCATTATCCAGCATGTGGAACTTTATCTTTGTCCAAGAAATCATGTCAACTTTGTAGAAATGCATGCATTTTGCTATTAGACTGTTGTCATTTGTGATTTAATTAACATCTAGTAAACAGTAGAGAAAAAGTAGGTTAAAATCTCCATTGGCCATGCCTTTGATTAGCCTAGTTCACCTTCAAAAACATCTCTGCTTCAGCTTTGGCTGTTGGGGTTTAATAAGTGAAAATGCACCCCCCCACCACCCCTCACCTCTGCAGTCTTGATAAATGTTTGTGGGGGTTACACACTAACTTCTGTGAATGGCAGTTATTGCTGACTTCTAATAGAAAATTGTACTTATGCATTTGAATGTATTTTCTTAATTTTGACTGCCTGCATTCAGCACATTGGTTTTACCATTAAATAACAGCTGATAACCTCCCACCCCACCTCACCTGGTTCACAGTCTGTCAAATTCAACATAATTGTTTGTTAAGTACTTAGTGTCAACATTCTAATTAACAATGTAGATTAACTGCATGACTCAGAAGTCCTGGGACCCATAAGTTGCAGGAGATTCAACAGATGATGTATTTCCTTGTGTTACTGCTGCCCTCACCTGTCCTGAACAAGTAGGAGTTAAGTCTCTCTTAGGCCACATTAGAGAGATTTAAAATACTTAAACCTTCTTTTTTTCCTTTGATATTTCTAGACTCTCATCTTTCCTTTTGAGATATTTCATTTTCTCAACTTAATATGCTGTCATTTCAACAAATAATTAAGCTGTAGAGATGTTTTGTGTAGAGGCTTCCTTTGGGAGCTCATTTATTCTTTTTCTAAATATATTAAAAATGGAAATGAGCATCCATGTTCAGTCCAGGTTGTGAACCTGCCTAGTAATAAATCTGTCATGTTTGGCATGCCATTGGAGCTCAATAAAATGCACTGTTATTGTTCTTAGCAAAAGTAAAATGTTGTTATAGAAAATATTTGCCATTTGGCAGTGTCCTTTCAAGTTGGACAAACAGTTAAACAGCTGCCTTAACAGCTGCATTCCAATCGGCAGCCAAGAGTGGCAGCAACATAGACTGGCTGATTATTCTCCCAAAGGACAGACATTCTGCCTTCATTTCTTGATCAGTTTCAACACTTCACAGCTCAGAAATGAGAACATTTAATCCTGTACTGTTTAGCTTGCAACACAGTCAAGTACAGTATTCAGAAAATTAACATAAAGGGGTCAGTCTTTGACAACTGTCCATGAAATGAATTCAACCCAGAGAAATACATGCCTGCTGAGCAGTCATGTCTAGGTTTAAAGAGACAACTGTTTATTTGGAGGGGTATGGGAGGTGTGCTTCATTTACTGAGAACCTACCGTGTGTCAGGCAAGCACTGGGAACTCATTTAGTCTTAGAAAAGAGATTGCAAGGAAAGAGAATTTCTTCAATCATGTTTTTAAAAATAAGTACACTTAATTATTTGTAATTCATAATTACGTATAATACATAATTTTTATGCATTTAAAACGTGGTTAAAATTTAAGACAAAAATAATAAGATCAGCTTGAGCAAGGTTTGGGGGTGTTCAATGTGTGGTTACAGCAGGCTTGGATGGGGATAAAGCAGACACCTTTAGAAGAGAAATACTGAGTAACTATTTTAAAAGTTTCAAGGTGATGAGTAAAATAATAGAAATGCATCTAGATGAGTTCATATCCTTTGTAGGGACATGGATGAAGCTAGAAACCATCATTCTGAGCAAACTATCACAAGGACAGAAAACCAAACACTGCATGTTCTCACTCATAGGTGGGAATTGAACAATGAGAACACTTGGACACAGGGTGGGGAACATCTCACACACCGGGGCCTGTCGTGGGGTGGGGGGAGTGGAGAGGGATAGCATTAGGAGATATACCTAATGTAAATGATGAGTTAATGGGTGCAGCACACCAACATGGCACATGTATACATATGTAACAAACCTGCATGTTGTGCACATGTACCCTAGAACTTAAAGTATAATAAAAAAAGGAAAAAATAAAAATAAAATAAAAATATCTGTACCTATTAAAAAAAATGTATCCTAGAGCTTCCCAAAGAAGTGGGAGTAAGGGGTGAGATAGGACTTTTAAATCCAATAAACAGTGGTCCCCAACCTTTTTGGCAAAAGGGATTGGTTTCATGGAAGACAATTTTTCCATGGATGGGAAACAGTGGGTGGCTGGGCGGAGGGATGGTTTCAGGATGAAACTGTTCCACCTCAGATCATCAAGCATTACATTCTCACAAGGAGCATGCAACCTAGATCCCTCACATGAACAGTTCACAGTAGGGTTCATGCTCCTATGAGAATCTAAATGCTGCTACTGATCTGACCGGAGGAAGCTCAGGTGGTAATGCTTGCTTGCCTGTGCTCACCTCCTGCTGTGTGGCCCAGTTCCTAACAGGCCACTGATCAGTACTGGTCCATGGCCTGGGAGTTGGGGACCCCTGCAATAGAAGGTAAGAAAAGTGGTGGTGGGGGGAACAAAAAGAAGTATGGCAGAATTAAGTTCAAATGTAACAGTAATTATAATAAATGTAAATAGTTAAGCTCATCAAAATACATAAATCAGCACAGCTTCAAGTGTTTTAAAGGCTCCCAAAGCTTGATAATGTGATACGTACCAAAATAAAACAATTATTTTTATTCTAGCAAATGCCAGAATTTAAACTGATAAGCATACTGGTCCCATATCACTGTGGGCCAATCCAATTCTCTTTATTGATCTGCACAGATAGACACTCTGTAACCTTCTTGGGTAAACATTTTTGATGTGTAGTCATCTTGATCATCAAATGCTTTCAAACCATCTATGCTTTCAAATGAAATACATTACATGCCAGCTTCTGCATTAGTAGGGGTGTGGCTAAGCCATTGTAACAAAAAGACACCATCACCAGTGGCTAAAAGAACAAACTCATGCCTATAATCCCAGCACTTTGGGAGGCTGAGGTGGGTGGATGACTTGAGGCCAGGAGTTTGAGACCAGTCTGGCCAACATGGTGAAACCCCACCTCTACTAAAAATACAAAAACTAGCCAGGCATGGTGGCATACGCCTGTGATCCCAGCTACTCAGGAGGCTGAGGCAGAATGGCTTGAACCCGGGAGGCTGAGGTTGCAGTGAGCACCACTGTACTCCAGCTTGGGTGACAGAGTGAGGCTCTGTCTCCAATCAATCAATCAATCAATCAATCAATCAATCAAAGAAAAAAGATCTTTTAAGTCTCTCTAACCTAACGGTGCTAATGTAAATGGTCTGGGGTTGTAGAGCAGCCCCGCTACTAAACGGGCACTCAACAGCCCGGGTTCCTTCCAAGTCTGCTTCATCATCCCCTAGACATTGTTCAGATAAACACATTAGTGTTTTCCCTTCATTGTGTCTATAGAACATGGGGGACATGAGATAAATATATTTGATAGTCTGAGTTGAATAAACCTGCTTCTACTTCTAGTTTGCTGAGAGGCTTATTTTACTTTTTCTTGAAAGGGTGAATTATGTCAAATGCTTTTTCTGCATCTATTAATCATGTGATCTCCCTCATATATTTGTTAATGTGGTTAATTTCACAGATTTTCAAAAGTTAATCCAAAATTGTGTTTTTAGAATAAACTCCATTTGGTCATAATTTGTTATCTTTTTTATAGAAAAATGTATTCAATTTTCTACTATGTTTTTTAGAATGTTTGTATTTATGTTCATGAGAGACATTGGCTTGTCATTTTTCTTATAATGTTTTTGTGAAATTTTGGTATCAACATTATGCTGGCCTCATAAGACATGTTGTGAAGAACATTTATAATTGCTATATTTTTCCTTAAATGTTGGAATAAATCACCTCTGAAATATAGTAAACTGAAGTTTTCTATATGGGAGGACTTCAATTACAGATTCAATTTTTTAAACAGATATATAACTATTCAATTTTCTATTTATTTTTGTGTTCATTTTATTAAGACTTTTAAAAGAACATTTTGATATATAAGCACATTTCATCTAAGTAGATGAATTTTGGGGGGATGTGAGGTTTTTCATAGTATCATACTTTTTAACAGCTTTGTTGAGATATAATTAACACACCATCTGATTAACTCACATGAAATGCACAATCAATGCTTTTTATTTAGTATATTCACAGAGTTGTGCAATCACTACCACAATCAATTTTAGAACATTTCATTACCCTAAAAAGAAACCCTATTGCCATTACCAGCCACTCCTCATTTTTCTCTAAGCTACCTCTTCTCCCTAACAATAAGCAACCACTAATTGACTTTCTGTCTCTACAGATTTATATGATCATTTCATATAAACAGAACCATACAATATGTAGTCCATTGTGACTGGCTTCTTTCACTTAGCATGTTTTCAAGGCTCATCCTTAGCATGTATCAGCACTTCATTCATTTTTAATGGCTGAATAATATTCCATTGAACAACTATACTACATTTTATTTGTTCATCAACTGATGGACATCTGGGTTGTTTTAATTTGGGGGCAATTATAAATAACATTGCTATGAACATTCATATACAAGGTTTTGTGTACATCTGTTTTCATTTCCCTTGAGTATATGTGTAGGAGTGGAATTACAGGGTAAATATGTTTGACCTTTGAGAAACTGCCAGACTTTTCCAAAGTGGTTGTACCATTTTACATTCCAATCAGCCATGTATGAGAGTTCCAATTTCTCCACAGCCTTGCTAACACTTGTTACTATCTGTCTTTTTAATTTAAGCCATACTAGTTGGTATGAAGTGGTATCTTATTGTGGTTTTAATTTGCATTTCCCAGTGGCTAATGATGTCAATCATCTTTTCACATGCTTATTGGCCATTTGTATGTCTTCTTTGGAGAAATGTCCATTCAGATCCTTTGCCTATTTTTAATTGGATTATTTGTATTTTATTGATGAGTTGTAAGAGTTCTTATATATCCTAGATACATGTCTCTTATCAGATACACAATTTGCAAATATTTTCTTCCATTCTGTGGGTCATCCTTTCACTCTCTTGATGTTGTCCTTTTAAGCTTCTTATCTTTTTAATATTTATAAAATGTGTAGTGCTGCCTCCTTTTATATTCCTGATATTGGTAATTTCTGTACTTTTTTTTTTTTTTTTTTTAGATGAAGTCTTGCTCTGTTGCCCAGGGTGGAGTGCAGTGGCACAATCTCGGCTCACTGCAACCTCCGCCCCACAGGTTCAAGTGATTCTTTTGCCTCAGTCTCCTGAGTAGCTGGGATTACAGGCAGGTGCCACTTCGCCTGGCTAATTTTTGTATTTTTAGTAGAGACAGGGTTTCACCATGTTGGCCAAGCTGGTCTCGAACTCCTGACCTCAAGTGATCCACCTGCCTTGGCATCCCAAAGTGCTGGGATTACAAGCATGAGCCACCATGCCCAGTTTGTGCTTGTTCTTTTATCTTGATTAGTCTTATTAGAGATTTATCAATTTTATTAATATTTTCAAAGAACCAGTATTATTGAGTTTTCTCTAGGTTATTCATGTCTGCCTTTTCTTTTACTGATTTCTGCTCACCTAACTTAGTAGATCATTGCTTTTACTATCTTGAGTTTAATTTGCTTTTCTTTTTCCAGCTCTTGAGATGGATGTTTAGATAAATAATTTTTAACCTCTCATGTAATGTATTTAATATTATAAGTTTCCCTCTAAGCACTATTCTAGCTACATCGCAGAAGTTTTTAATGTTGTGTTTTCACTATATTTTAAATATTTTCTAATTTCTATTATGATTTCTTCTTTGACATAAGAGTTATTTAAAACTGGTTCTTTCTGTTATGGTTTCTAGTATGATTCCATTGTGGCCTGAGAACATCCTCCGTATGACTTCAATTTTTAAAAATATGTCGAGCTTGCTTTATAACCCAACATACGGTTATTTTGGTAAATGTTTCATATATACTTGAAAAAATGTGTATTGATGTTGGGAATAGTGTTTTATATATGTCAATTAGATCACATTGGCTAGTCATGTTCAAATCTTTTATATCCATTGATGTAATCACTGATTTTTTAAAGGATATATGAGCTAGGTATATTAAAATCTTATTACAGCGAATTTACCTATTTCTCCATTTTGTCCTCAACACTTTAGTTTTATATATATATATACATATATATTTTAAATTTTTTATTTTATTTTTTGAGAGCGAGTTTTGCTCTTGTTGCCCAGGCTGAAGTGCAGTGGCGCGATCTCGGCTCACTGCAACCTTTACCTCCTGGGTTCTAGTGATTCTCCTGCCTCAGCCTCCCGAATAGCTGGGATTACAGGCATGCGCCACCACACCTGGCTAATTTTTCTATTTTTAGTAGAGACGGGGTTTTTCCATGTTGCTCAGGCTGGTCTCAAACTCCTGACCTCAGGTGATCCACCTGCCTCAGCCTCCCAAAGTTCTGGGATTACAGGTGTGAGCCACCATGCCCCGCCCATCGTAAGGTTTCTATTTTTTGGCTAGTGTTTTTTTTTTTTTTTTTTTTTTAACTGAAGATTTAGTTCTACCCTTTTAGAGGTTTTAGTCTAGCTCTTTAACCTCCTGCAGCTTCAAAATCTGGCAAACGTCTAGAGAGGAAAGCTGGCCAAGTGTTTTGTGCTGGCTTCCTCTCTCCTGTGGGGTGTTGTCTCCTAAGCTAATCTCAGATTTTACCTGCCTTTCCAACTTCCTTTCTAGGTGTGCCTTCTGAGCCTTTTGATTGACAGCTTGACATTTATCTTTTTCCTCATCTCTGAAATTCTGTCCTTCAAAGGTTCGAACTTAGTTTCCCACCCCATGAAAGTTCAAATCTGGCAAAAATTTGAGGGAGAGAACTGTCATATATTTGACGCAGTTCCTCTTTCTAGCAGTGTTTATCTTTTAAGCATGGCAAGACTGCAGATTTTACTTTGCCTTTCTAGGCCAGCCCCCCACTCTCCTTCACACCTTGGCATTCAGCAAATCTCCAATGGGTATATTTCAGACATTAGATTCAAATCTGCCATTCCTGCAGCCATGGCCTTCAAAAGTCTCCCTGGTTTCTCTTTGTCGCATTTGGGTTCTTATGCCAAAACTGTCACTGTGACTAGAATTGGTAGATTGGCTAAGGAAGCAAATAGCCAGGGACTGTCAACTCACCTAGGAAGGCTCTTTCATTTCTGGAATTTTGGTTCTTCTAGTCTTTGTTGCTTCTGTAACCATCCAATGTCTTTCAACATATGACAGTAACTTAACTGTTTTAATGATGTGGCCTTTACTAAATCTTACCCAAAGTAGCCAGGCACAGTGGCTCACACCTGTAATCCCAGCACTTTGGCGTAATCTTGGCTCACTGCAACTTCTGCCTCCTGGGTTCAAGCGATTCTTCTGCCTCAGCCTCTTGAGTAGCTAGGATTACAGGCGCACATCACCATGTCCGGCTAATTTTTGTATTTTTAGTAGAGACAGGGTTTCACCATGTTGGTCAGGCTGGTCTCAAACTCCTGACCTCATGTTCCGCCAGCCTCAGCCTCCCAAAGTGCTGGGATTATCGGCATAAGCCACTGCGACCGGCCCCAAAGAAACTTTCTTAAACTTTGGCTCCCACCGCTCCATATTATTATCTCTTCTACCTCAAATAATAATAAACCACCTCATTATCTGTTCATGGAAGCGTTTTTTAAAAAAATTACCAAAGATCAAAAGAAGCATGTGTGAAAGCAAAATGTACACACTGCTCTGCTGTTATCAGAGCATTATCAACATGTACATTGTAGTCAGAAAATATCTTGCACTCTGAGAGAAATAAGCAAACAAAAACAGGGTCACTGTCATTCATTTTCCCAAAATAAAATAATCCTTAAGTTTTGTTTATAATTTACTAATTCCTTTAATAAAAGCAATTTTATTGCCAACTTTTGCAATGAGAATAGATGAAAATCTGTGATGACCTTTGTGGCTATGACAATCATGTGAGAAAATTGCTGTCTTTTCTACCGTGATTAGACAACTACAAACTTGGTAATACTGGTAATTTTGTGGGTTTTTTTTCCTTTTTTTTTTTTTTTTTGTATTTTTTTAATTTGATGAGCCAGTCCTTTTAAAACTTGGAGTTGCTTGCAAACTTTCCTTGAAAGTAAACTCTCCCCCCTAAATCCTTTGTCTATATTTGACAATTGTATAGATTCCTCTAAGATTTTGTGTATCCATCAACCAGGGTAAAGTCCACCACATTGTCCATGAAGAGAAACTCAAGGGCTGTTTGAGGTATACATTTTCCAGTCTTGAGGCAATAAAGTCTTAATCTAGTTGATTCAAGTTCTTTTTCTGGCTCTTCATATGTTTTTTGCTTCCTGGCCAAGTCTGCTTTTGACACTGGTTCTGATTTGTAAACAGCCACTTATTTCTCCTTTGGTGGCAGCAATGTTGAAAATACACATTTTAATGGTCGATCCGTTCTTTGTGAGGCAACAATGACAGGACATCTGATTGTACGTTGTTTTTGTCTTGAGGATTCTGTTATCTTCTGTCATCTAAGATACATCTTTTCTTTGCATCTGGGTCTTAAGACATGAGTTTGGTCAAATTGATAGGTTTCACTAGTAGGTTGGAAAGTTGCTCATATCACTCCCTACATCACTGATTTACTTTCTCTCTCATCTTCTGACCATTGACGAAACTTGTTTTTCATTTTTGTGTGCCACTATGAGTTCAAATCAATTAAGAAAAATATTTTTGTGGCCACAGGAATGTAGAGAAGCCCTTGGAGATCTGGAGCTGCTACCATCAACCAATGACTCATGCTTTTTGTACTTTTATTACATTTGATCTATCTGTGGCTAATGTTATAAACTAAGGCTGGTAGTTCTGTGTATTGCTATTATTTTTTGAGATAGGGTCTTACTCTGTCTCCCAGGTTGGAGTGCAGTGGCATGATCATGGTTCACACAGCCTCCATCTCTGGGGCTCAAGCAATCCTCCCATCTCAGCCTCCCAAGTAGCTGAAACTACAGGTGTGCATCACTATGCCTGGCTAATTTTAAAATTTTTTTTGTAGAGATGAGGTCTCACTATGTTGCCAAAGCTGGTCTCAAACTCCTGAGCTCAAGCCATCCTCCCACCTCAGCCTCCCAAAGGACTTGGATTACAGGCGTGAGCTACCACGCCCAGCCTGTGTATTAATTTTTAAAAAGCATCTTTTTTCTTCTCAAAAAGGAAGGCATAGTTCTTTGTAATAGTCCATTTGTAATTACACAGCTTTCCTTCTCTGAAGTCAACATCCTTTCTCCCTCAGAAATATGTTGGAGATTGAACAGTCAGAAAAAACCATCATTTGAACACACTATTTAGGGCTATCTAATTCCAACAGACAAATCTACCATGAAAAAGAACAAAATATACACAGTGAACAAACTTGGAAATTGTTTTCATGTCACATTAGAGCAAAGGGTAGAAACTTTACAGAAGGTTTTGCTTGGTTTGTGTGACCATTCTACAAATAAGCCTGGATCTGTGATGGGATAGGAATGATTGCTGCCGGCTTGTCTGGAACATTATGACCTCTGCAAGAAATCTGAAAAGTTCTCAGTGCATAATATACTCTCTCCCTTCTCAAAAGAAAAGAGTAAAGTATCCATCTTAGACACTGTAATTTATATCCATTAGGCCCTATCTCCTAACATTGTTTCATTGGAGGTTAAGTTTCCAACGCAAGGTTTTTTTGTTGTTGTTGTTGTTTTGAGACCAAGACTCACTCTATGGCCCAGGCTGGAGTGCAATGGCATGATCTCGGCTCACTGCACCCTGTCTCCTGGGTTCAAGCGATTCTCCTGCCTCAGCCTGACGAGTAGCTGGGACTACAGGTGCGTGCCACCACACCCAGCTAATTTTTTTTTTTTTTTTTTAGTAGAGTTGGGGGTTTCACCATGTTGGAGGCTGGTCTCGAACTCCTGACCTCAAGTGATCCACCTGCCTTTGCCTCCCAAAGTGCTAGAATTATAGGTGTGAGCCACTATGTTCAGCCCCAACACTTGGCTTTTGAGTGACATATTGAAATCATAGCATGTGGCTGATGTTCTATTTCTAATGGACATATAAGAAAAATTCTGCTGGGCACAGTGGCTCATGCCTGTAATCCCAGAGCTTTGGGAGGCTGAGGTGGAAGGATTGCTTGACCCCAGAGTTTGAGACCAGCCTGGGCAGCAAAGTGAGACCCCGTCTCCTCAAAAAAAAAAAATTTTTTTTTTTTTTAATTAGCCAGGTGTGGTGGCGTGCACCTGTAGTCCCAGCTACTTGGGAGGCGGAGGCAGGAGGACTGCTTAAGCCCAAGAGTTTGAGGTTGCAGTAAGCTTTGATTGCATTCACTCCACTCCAGCCTGAGTGACAGAACAAGACCCTGAAAAAAAAAAAAAAAAAAAGAAAGGTAGGGGGTGGGTCAGGGGGGAAGGAAAGGAAAGATTCCTTTCTTCTTTATCTCAAACTCTCAATAGGCTACCCTTGAATAAACTGGAAGGAAATAATATTCTTTAAATGGTCTCATGTTCCAACTGACCTTTTAGGATTCAGGAAAAAGAATAATAAAAATTATTAATACAACTTGTAAGTAATACAGTGTCAGGAAAATGCAAAAATAATACTGTAGAAAATGACATTTAAAAATACACAAACAATGGTATACATGGTTAAATATTACACAAAAGTATCCCTTTACTTTTCATAGACGTGGCTATTTGCATAGGTTCAAAAAAAACATGTTCTCCTTCCTACCAGGCAATAATTAACAAATCACTTTTGTAACCATGACCATGCCACACATCTCATTAAAGTAGATATGGCAAACCCATTATTAAGCAAAGCAGTCCAAGCAACTTGGCTGAGGTAAATTGACTAGTTCTTGGTTCCTGACTTCAGTATAGTATGTGGGCAGTATCTTACACATAAAGTAATGACAACCTCTTGGGCTTGAAAAAGCCTCCAGACAAAGTTAACTCCTATGTTGTAGTAACACATGGCCCTAGTTTTATTAACTAGACTTATAAGAAGGTCTTTGTATATTAAGCATAACCTTTTATCACACTCACATAGTAAAACTAGTCATCAAATTAATGATACTAAATCAGAAAATCACTAAGCAAATTTATGGCCAATTCCATGGTTTAGGAGGAAATTTGGAGGCAAGACTGACACCTTAACCAGAGGCCATGATAGGTAAGCAATACACATCACTTTTGGGTCAGAAAACAAAAAACAATACCGCAGTAAAGGATCAACATAGCAAGTCTTGATTGTGTAAACTTTTCACATTCCAAAGAAATGTTTGTCCTGTGCCCAGATTCAAGATAACCTCTAAGTCCTTGGACTATCCTGCCTGATGTGAATGTTTTAATTTACCTGGGGGCCTTAGGCCATACTAGGTAGTCTAAACTAACAACGTGATTGATGGTGAGGTCCTTAGGCCATGTAGTATCAGCTCCATCTTTGGAGGGGCTGAAAACTGAAGGTCAGCCACATAGGCTATAAGCCATGCTATGCCTACGTGAGCAACCTTCAAGAAAAAATCTGGACACCAAGGCTTGGTAGAGCTTCCCTGGTTAGCAATTCTCCAAGAATGCTGTCACACACATTGTTGCTGAGAGAATTATGGGCTGTCTACATGACTTCACAGGTGAAGGACAACTGGAAGCTTGTGCCTGGTGTCCCCCAGACTTTGCCCTATGTGCCTTTTTTCAGTTGCTGATTTTAATCTATATTATTTTGCTATAATATACCATAACCATAACTTAACAGCTTTTCTGAGTTCTGTGAGTCCCTCCAGTGAATCACTGATCCTGAAGGTGGTCTTGGGGACCACCCGAGATAAAACACTGAGGTAAGGTTAACAAAAAAAAACAGTCACCACCCTGTCTAGTTCTCATTTCCCATGTAAATGAAACCTTGAGCCTTTCCTGTAAGTTACTGTTTAATAACTATATCCCTGGTCTTGGCAATGCTGATATCTAAGGATACATGGTGACCTCTGATATGATGATTATTTGAGGAAACTGTTTTCCACCATGAAAAGAATAACTAAACTTGGTGACTTTGCTAATTTTGTAGGTTTTTTCATTTTTTAATTTGATAAGCCTGTCCTCCTAAAGCTTGTACTCCCTTGCAAGACTTCTTTGCATATAAACTCCTAAATGCTTTAGTCTTTGAGTGGTTTATGTTTTTTATTTCTGTAGATGGTAGTTTAAACTGATAGTATTTTAGTAGAATGGTTTAAGAGAATCAAACTCTAGGCAGGGCGCGGTGGTTCATACCTGTAATCCCAGCACTTTGGGAGGCTGAGGTGGGCAGATCACCTAAGGTCAGGAGTTCGAGACCAGCCTGGCTAACATGGTGAAACCCCGTTTCTATTAAAAATGCAAAAAAAAAAAAAAAAGCCAGGTGTGGTGATGCATGCTTGTAATCCCAGCTTCTTGGGAGGCTGAGGCAGAAGAATCGCTTGAACCTGGGAGGCGGAGGTTGCAGTGAGCTGAGATCACGCCGTTGCACTCCAGCTTGGGCAACAAGAGCGAAACTCCGTCTCAAAAAAAAAAAAAAAAAAAAAAAGAATCAAACTCTACTTTGTGGCATTATTTATGGGAATGCTCTGAGAATGAGAAATCACAGGCAAATATCCTACCCAAACACCAAAGGCACAGCCCTCTTTCGACTTGAGAGCCATTCTGTAAAAGAACAAAGAAAAAAGAACCCTGTTTGAAATTTTGGCTTAAGTGTCCACCATTTAAATCATACCTTGAGAGAATCAAAGAATGTCATACTGATATAAATTTTTCTAAGTTTATCAAAAGAGAAGTTATATACATAAAATAGAATAAGTTTTTTAAAAAATCAATTATTTTTGAGATTAAAGTAAAAGCAGATATCTTTAAAGTAACTTCTTTTTAACTCTGGTACTGACTTTCCCAGCTTTAAATTGGTAGCTTGGTTCATTTCAGGGAAAATGAAGGCAATAATGCTTTTTATGTGTTCAAGCATTTCGACAGTGCTATTCTCTCACATGTATTACATATTTTGGATAAGCTATCTCTGAAAATATTTTGTAAGATATTAAAGATACTTTTGCTAGAAATTGTAAGTTATAAAACCATAAATGTTCCACAGAATTCTCAAGAGCTTTTTAAAATTTAATTTTAAGTGGGTTTCCTGTGCACCAAAATGGTTTCTGTTTTAAATAACACATTTGTAAAGTTAAAAGGATCTACAGTGATGAAGAGTGAAATACTTTCCAATTCAGCAAGATTCTGGACAATGGCCCTGTAAACATCAATCTTGTATTTCAGGCATGAAATGATTCACATTCTGTACTAGGTTCAGTAACAGGTTTTTCCAAGAAATACCAAAGGTCAATGTACATTTAACTTTAAGGCAAACTAACAACAACAACAACAACAACAAAATGCCCCTCAAGGTTTTTTAGAACCTATCCTAAAATTTACTTAATTACATTAAGCCAAGTCAGGTTGAAAAGTACATTATTTTATGTTATTTTAGCTGACTGGAAGGTCTGGCTCACTTTACAATCCTCTGTTCTTAAAGACTAAGATTTCTTTCTTTAATTGTTTAGGTTAACTTTAGTAATTTGTAGTGGTGAAAAAACTTTTACAAGTGGGTAGAATCCCATTATAATGTGATTATATTTGGTGGCCTTATTATTGCTCATTACCCTATAACACTTCTTTCTACCTTCTGACCATAGTCCAGAGCAAAGTGGCTTTGCTGATATGGTTACAAGAAATCTATTAAATAGGATATTAAAAGCCAAAGAAATCCTCTCAGGAGTTAGTTTATTTAATGAAGCTATCTTTCAGGTAAGATATTTATCCA
The DNA here is from genome assembly GCF_006542625.1 of Nomascus leucogenys. Lineage (NCBI taxonomy): Eukaryota > Metazoa > Chordata > Mammalia > Primates > Hylobatidae > Nomascus > Nomascus leucogenys. The sequence goes on along the minus strand of NC_044383.1, from coordinate 95,563,278 downwards.
CTTACTCATTTTAAAATATTCAATCAGGTTGATTGCTCAGTAAGATGACATGTTTTTAAAGAGTACTACATTGGTGGTATTATCAGGTTTTTAATTTTTATGGTGCCACTGACTGTTGATGCTCAGAAAAATAGGGTTTGTCAAATGACAGATCTTTGCTCTCTTCAGACTGGAGACATGCAGATAGTTTTTCTCCCACAAATCTCACATCCTTATTGGTTGTAAAACTATCTGAAGCACCTACAGAGCAAATTTCTTTCCTAATCATAAGACTCATGCTTGGTTAGATTTTACCCAGAGGTAGCATAATGAGGTCATTTTGTTAAGGGATTCATATTGAATATATTTATTTGCCCACATTAGAAAAGCAATATTTCTCTAATGTAAGTTGGCTAGTGTTTGAAAATTGTATTCTATAGACCAGGAAATGCAATAGTATTGATTAAAATGAGACTTCTTATCTGTAAAACACATGAAACAATATTTCTGGGATAAACAATAGATTGGAACATCCATAACAGGGGACTTGGGAGTATTCCTATTTTAAATTGGCTATTCCACTTTTCTCCACATCCTTCAAATTCATTCTCACCGAATACTTATTAAGAGCCAATTTTTTCTTCCCCAAAAAACACTTAGGGCTACATTAAAAATGACAACCTAGTACTCACAAAGTTTTACAAAACATTAGCTACCTTAATTATGTGTGATGCACTCTGATCTTTTTTTTTTTTTTTTTTTTTTTTGCTGATGGAGCCTCACTCTGTTGCTCAGGCTAGAGTGCAGTGCCACGATCTCAGCTTACTGCAACCTCCGCCTCCCTGATTCAAGCAATCCTCTGGCCTTAGCCTCCCGAGTACCCGGGATTACAGGCACATACCACCATGCCCAGCTAATTTTTGTATTTTTAGTAGAGATGGGAATTCACCATGTTGCCCAGGGTGGTCTTGAACTCCTGAGCTCAGGCAATCCACCTGCCTCAGCCTCCTAAAGTGTTAAGATTTTACAGGCTTGAGCCATTGCGCCTGGCCACATTCTGATATTTTCAATACTATTTTATATCATTTAAAAAATGCTGACCAGGCACGGTGGCTCACGCCTGTAATCTCAGCACTTTGGGAGACTGAGGCGGGCAGATTGTCTGAGTTCAGGAGTTCGTGACCAGCCTGGGCAACACAGTGAAACCCCATCTCTACTAAAATACAAAAAATTAGCAGGGCATGGTGGTGCACACCTGTAATCCCAGCTACTTGGGAGGCTGAGGCAGGAGAATTGCTTGAACCTGGGAGGCGGAGGTTGCAGTGAGACGAGATTGTACCATTGCACTCCAGCCTGGGCGAAGGAGCGAGACTCCAATCTCAAAAAAAAATAATAAAAAATGCTGGTAGTGACCCGCTAAATTGATTTGATAATCCACCGGTATGATATGACTGTATGTACTATGAAAAACACTGACTGGATCCAACCAATGAGGAGGCTGAAGTATGCAGAAATTGAGTGGCTTAAGTTCATAAGGGAAGTATTGACTTACAATTCTGTGCAAGTCAATACTTGGCCTCTAGAATATAACCTTTCTGTATAATTCTTATTGTTCTGTTTTAGTCTAAGTGATCATTGCTTGATTTTCCCCCACTTCTCCATTTACCTCATTGTTTCATACCCACTTTTTCCACTCATGACTTTGAATTTGATTATAGACTGGCTATGGCCGGCATTATGTTTGAAATTACTAAAGGAACTGGTATCTTCAATCAAGAAGCCTAATAAAGAGTGAAAATCCTAGACCAATACTGCTACCAGGCAAAAAATTTAAAAAGGTGAAGGTATATAAATCAAGATAGATAGAAAATGAAGAAATTACAAACAGGCCAACTTCTAAAGCACTTTATCAGTAGATGAGAACAAACATTTAGTAGGCAAATAAATATTTGAGCATCTGCTCTGTGGTGGTCATTATGCCTCTCATGTCACTTACTGTTTTCTTCCTTTTAAATATATATATGTCTTATCTCTCCCTCAAGACTATAGGCAACTTGAAAATGGAATTCCATAGTAGCTAATACAGTACTTTGAGATCAATAATTAGAGATCAATAAATACTCACTGATGAACAAGTCAAACATACCAATATCCAAATAAAGAACTCTTGGCTCTCAAACCTCTTCCTCTTAGGATAGTATCAAAGAAAGCACCATTCTGGTGCCCACTGTTGGTGGAACCACATCCTGCCCCTCCCCAAACAAACAATACTGGGCTATTCCTTTTTTTGTTTTTTTGCTTTGAGGCAGAGTCTTGCTCTGTCGCCCAGGCTGAAGTGCAGTGGCACAATCTCGGCTCACTGCAACCTCCGCCTCCCAGGTTCAAGCAATTATTCTGCCTCAGCCTCCTGAGTAGCTGGACTGCATGCTACCATGCCCGGCTAATTTTTTTGTATTTTTAATAGAGACAGGGTTTCACTACGTTGGCCAGGCTGGTGTTGAACTCCTGATCTCAGGTGATCCGCCTGCCTCGGCCTCTCACAGGGCTGGGATTATAGGCCTAAGACACAGTGCTCGGCCCCAAATGGGAAATGGATCAATCTATATCAATAAGAAGAACACTCCCAATAAACCTACCAGGAAAAAAAAAATCACCTAATTCTTTAAGTAAACAATCTACAGCAAAAGTAACAACAAACTCTGGCCCAGACATTATTTTAAGTGTTAAATTTATATTTTTCTATGTCTCTCCTTACAGGAAAAAAAAAAAAAAAAACGAATTGAAAGACAAAGTTACATGAAAACAAGTAGATGGAATATGAAGAAAAAGGCTGAGGCATTGAGAAGGTCTATTTAATTACCAAGAAGTAAATTTATTTTCAGATGAGTGACAGTCAATATTATTTTTATTTATCCTCATCTCACTTTAATTAAAAGATGCAATGGCACGCATAGAGTTTTTAAAAAATCTCACAGTTGCTATTATGCCTTAGTGAGGGTTGTCTTGTCATATGTCTGAGTGTCAGCTTATACTTATCTAAACATCACCTACAATTAAATGTTCTCAGTAGACAAAGCTTTAGTTACAGCTGAATAGAGTTACAGGAAACCCCATTAGGAGTTTCATTATTTACTCTACACCAATAATGGCAGCTGTTGCATTTCTGTCCACAATGCACACTCCTTCCATTGTGCATAACTAACTGGCCTCTTCCCCTCTTAGATTGATTTCTCACATTACAAGTAAAATTTCTATTTAATTTTTGATCTCTTATCATAGATTAAGAATACACATTTAGGCTGGGTGCGTTGGCTCACGCCTGTAATCCCAGCACTTTGGGAGGCTGAGGAGGGCGGATCACCTGAGATCAGGAGATCAAGACCAGCCTGGCTAACACGGTGAAACCCCGTCTCTATTAAAAATACAAAAATTAGCTGGGTGTAGTGGCAGGTGCCTGTAATTCCAGCTACTCGGGAGGCTGAGGCAGGAGAATAGCTTGAACCTGAGAGGTGGAGGTTGCAGTAAGCTGAGATCGTGCCACTGCACTCTAGCCTGGGTGACACAGTGAGACTCCATCCCCACCAAAAAAAAAAAAAGAATATACACTCATAGTTAAAATTACACTTTTAAAGTAAGAAAGCTCTCATATCTACCTGCAGGTATAGAAAAAAAGGAATAAAGTAAGAAAGCTACCAAAAAAGCTCAAAAATAATTTTCAAGTACATTATCTACATTATCCCAGCCAGTTAGCTTACTATGTACTAAGTATCTCCCACTTTAATCTTAACATTGTTGAAAACTGAACATTTCCCTCTGACCCCCGTCTTTGTCTACAACCTAATAAAAATGGCTGAGTTGCCAATGATCCACCCAAGTACAGTTAATTCAGGATTCCAACTCCCATTTCCAGTATCAGAATATAGTCACAATACCTGCTGCTTCAAACACTGGAACTTTCTGGCTTCAGTTTCATGAAAATTGAGACCTGCCTTGGCTAGAAAATTCCAATTCCATTATTTCAATTTGTAATTACATAAAAACCAAACAACTGTTTTTTACTTAAGTGAACAAAATCCGTGAAATCATACCAAGTTCCTGCTAGACACAGCCCAGCTGTGAGGTTGCTATAGAAACTCTTGTACACTGACCGTAGACTGACTGCTCCATCCAGCAAAGAAATCTTTTGCTCCACCCCGAGGAGTCAAAGGCTCTGGCAAGCAGGCAGTCTGTGAGTTCAGTAGCTGTGATGAAGCAACAAGACACCATTCTTCATTGTCTCTCAATAATAAATGTCACCTCAACAACCACACCATACTCCAAACCTATTTGCTGTGTGTGGTTATATATTTCAGCACAATGACAGGACTGTGTTCTTTACCCCTTCCCATTAGAAACCTGGGCTAGGAAAGATGCCAAAGCCATTTCCCTTCAGGCACACAGAAAGAGACAAAAACCAAAATAAGTGAGAATATTCCCACTTTTACCAATAATATATTTAGGTGTTTGCTTTTAGGCTTCAACCCACGCAAACATGTGTTCTACTTTTTTTTTTTTTGCCACTCAGATTCAAAAAATATTTATTGAGTGTTTATAAAGCGTCAACTCTTCTGTGGGTGCTTTCCCATGTTATTTCATTAACTCCTCACAACAAATTAGTATAGTCCTGTGAGGGAGATATTAGTATAATCCTCACTTTACAGATGAGAAACTGAGGCTCCAGAAAGTTATCTGACTTGTCCAAGCTATTAAATGGTGGAGTCCCAGAATTTGAAACCAAGTTTCCTAGCTCTGAAGTTGTGGTTTTTTCTACTACACTGGACTAATTTTTAAGAAAATTCTCAGTTGAAATATTCCATGTTCCTAAAACGGTTTTAATTTTTTTTTTTTTTTTTTTTTTTGAGACAGAGTCTTGCCCTGTCACCAGGCTGGAGTACAGTGGTGCGATCTCAGCTCACTGCAACCTCCACCTCCCAGGTTCAAGCGATTCCCCTGCCTCAGCCTCCCAAGTAGCTGGGATTACAGGCACACGCCACCACACCCGGCTAATTTTTGTATTTTAGTAGAGACGGGGTTTCACATGTTGGCCAGGATGGTCTCAATCTCCTGACCTCGTGATCTGCCTGCCTTGGCCTCCCAAAGTGCTGGGATTATAGGTATGAGCCACCGTGCCTGGCCGGTTTTTAAAATTTTAATGATAATTTTTAAAGCAATACATTTTCACAAGTAATGACTTTATTATTAACTAAATATATTCAGCCACCTTCCTAAATGTATAGAAAACAAAGGCACAGAACTATAGGTCTGCATTATGGTCCTGGTGGATAGCAGAAAGCTAAAAAGTTTAGCAAAAAGCTAAGCTTAAAATATAAAACTCATATCCTCAAGGAGGCAAGGCAAAGTAGAAAAACAGGTAAGGTGATGCAGCCGAGTTTAGATCAAACACCCTATGGAACATCTCCAGGGCTGAGGAGCTAAGGGTGTGAATGAGTGGGGGTGAAAGCTGGCAAAGGGCACATGCACTATTTACAACAGGAGGAAATTTTGATCTCTGCCATTAACTAATTTCAAGGACAATTTCAAGTATCAATGTGCCCATCTTCAGTCACTTCCCCACTTCCAGGTATGGAAGGTCTTCTAACATGGTATCTCTCCTCACCATTAGAATGAATTACAGTTCTCTTCCTCCCCAAAAGATCCATAATTACCAACTTTTTCCTACACAAGCTAATTGGGAATTTCCTAGGAAAACAGAAAAACTGTCTTTTAAAAATTGCTCTCCTTAGCTTCCCAAGATCCTGACCTAAAAATTCTTTCACATCTATAGCTTGAACATTCCATCAGCTGTGGGTTCAAAGAATTCAGTAAATATGTACCTCCAACTCTGTCCCTTAGGAATCACCATCTCTTAAACTGCTACCCTATATTTAAGCCCCTCCATTCTATTACACCTTTTCTGTCTGTCCTCTATTTCTAATTCAGTTCATGACTCTAGTTCCCCAGTTGTCTCAGAAGATTTGAGTGAGAAACCAAGAGTTCAGAAGAGTTGTACTAGTTCCCATAGGCTTCCAGAAAAATGATCAAGTGCAAATTTATTATAAAGCATGCGTACACAATGACATTTGACATTATTGATTTTAAAATATAAAAAATAAAAATATACCATACTACCCTGAATTTCTGCTGGATGAGGTAATTTAATGCCCAGCTTCCTCTTCTATACTTTCTTGTAAAAAAAAAAAATACCGCTTTTGTGGGTCCTAGAAATTCACAGTCTCAGTTTATACTGATGGACATTACATACAATGCAAAGAATAATAGTCAGCAAAAGTTATAAAAGTTATAAAGTAGTAAGATAAAATTGATCATTGATTTTTTAAAAAAACTAGTTTTGTAAAAGAGAATGGGAATAGCAGAGGAAAGCTTCTGCAACTGAATTACTGTCTCCTAAAAATTAAGTAGCTATAGGTTCCCATTGTCTCATAAAACTTGGATTAAAGGCTTCTTCATAAAACTGTGTAACTGTTAAGTTTTTCCTTTTCCAAAAGAGAAAAACATTTCACAGCTCTAAAACAAAATAGAAAAAAGGCACCAAGAAAGCTAAATGATCTTTCTGAACTCTGTTCATTTAACATTGGTTTTTAAGGTTCCAAACCTACTAAACGAAAAGTGGAATGAATGGTACTTGTAGCTCGGATTTAACTCAATTTTGAATATTGTCAATCTAGTACAATTTCTTAAATTTAGCTTAAGATATCTGCAAAGCAAACAATGTTTCCAAGACAAGATGAAGTTACGGGCTTCAATCAATAAGAAAAATAAAAAAGTAATTAATTTATTATTTGGAACCCAGTAGGTCATTAGGCATTAATTTTTAAATACTGCAACTTCATGTTTTATAGAAGCTAGAAACATGATTCAAAATGTCACAAAGTTATATTAAATTAAAACCACTTTAGACAATTCAAGGTCTCATTGACAAAGTTCATTAAGGTGACAGTTTTACTGTTTTATTACTGTTCCCACATGATATCATCTCTTCTCAATTTCATTTGAAGATTATGAATTCGTATTGGATGAGAGCTGCTGTTTTTCTGAAAAAGGTTAGTGTCAGTCAAACATTTTCTGGGGATATTTTTTATGTTCTTTGATCCTCTAGGGTAGCTGTCTTCTTGCTGAATACCTGAAGCTTCACTCATCTTTGAGTTTTGAACTTTTTGCAGCAGTTTACGGACCTGGAGAGAAAAAAAAAATCTAACATTTTAGTCAAAAATATACTAAAAATATATTCCAAAATAGGTTGAATTGATGGTTTAAAGTTAAAAAGTTAAAATTGAACATTAAAAAGTTCAATTCAGTAAGTTTTTAATTTATTGAACATCTATTACACGCCTAACACTTGTCAGGTAGAAATATAATGAAGAAAAAAGCTCTTACTTTCAAGGAGCTTACTGCTCCTATTAGTGAAAAAAAGCACATATGTGACAACCAGAGAATACTCTGAGCCAGGGTAACTTTGAATAAGACAAAAAGTGTATATGTAAGAAGGCCAAAGTCAGATAAGGTCAACATGGGCTGCAGAGATTGAGGGAAAGGTTGTATATAAGATTTTAAACTGGTAAAAACTAGAGAACAGAGAGGACAGAGAATAACCTTTCAGGTAACATTAACAGCAAAGCAAATAATCAGTTCTAGGAATGAGTATCAAGTTTTGAAAGTTATACACACACATGTGTGCATATGTATGTGTATATGTATATATATATATATGTGTGTGTATAAATATGTGTTTTTTTTTAATTGCCCTTCAGTAGTACTTTAAATTCAGGAATACTTTTGTGTACAAATACTTTTGTGTATTCCTGAATTTAAAGTACTACTGAATGGAAGTTTAAAAAAAAGTTAAGGGAATAACTTTATCACCTTGAGTAGTATATGGTAATAGTGGAGGCAGACAGAATTAAACAAAAATAATACATATCAACTAGCCAAAATCCATTTCTTCAAAGTCCAACCCATTACTTAAGCTATTTCACTTGAGCATAGGTCTAATTTGTAGAGCTGATCCAGACTTTGGGGGAGTACCTAGTTCTCTATTTGGCTAACAGTCAATTTTTATTACAGATATTACATTTATCATAATAAAATGCTTAAAATTTATACTGCTATAGCTATTATGGAATATAAATCATGTTTTTCAAAATATAGTATATATATACTACCTGAGTTTTAAAAATGATAATTCTTCTATTCCTTTCAAGTTTCTCCTATGCAATTTCAAGAAAGTGTACAAGTTGTAGAATTTTCACTCCAAAACAATCATACAGAAATTTTTACTTACTATAGCCTTAAAAGCCAGTAAAATAAAAATATTTGTTTTAAAAATTTCACTTTTTTCTTCCTTTCCTTCTTTCCCACAATAAGAATAAAAGTAATAATATTCTGCATCTTTTATTATTTTCCTATAAAAGGCGGGGAGGCTTATTTGTGACATTCATATATCACTAACTTATATGAATGATGATTTTGTCCATAGGCAGATGGCTACATGATGTGACTTGAGGGTTCCTGGGAAAGGCTCCCTCTGCTTTCTGCTCCAGCAGTGTAATAGTGCTGCAAGTTCAACCTACGGAGTCATTGTCTTGGAATTAAATATTACATTCCATGATTTTTCTGTTAAAATAAGAAAACTGTTAGCTATTCTTAGTTATTACATCTTAACATACAAGTATAGAGTTTTCCTCACCATCCCTGTCCTACTCACTACAGCTAGCTGAGTATAGGACCCCAGGGAATGGAACATAACACAGCTTGTTTTTGGGAAAGGGGAAATCATGCTTTAAGGACTGGGGCACTGCTTGGGAGCCAGGTTTATGTCTGGTAGTGAATGAGAGACCTGCTGACAAAAGGGGTATCACTAAGGCATTAGAAGAGAGAAGGAAAATGAAAAAGAATGCTAAAAGGGTAACTGGAGGGCTGCTAAGGCAAGTTTAGTCTGCCTCACAATTTCCCCACAGCAATTTCTGAATACATAACTGAACTTATTTGCTCACTTAAAAAATTTTAACTTGGAGAGTTATGTAGGAGGTCCATGTTATTCCAATGGGACAGATGGCTCTATTCTGTCATAGGCCTAAGGGACTACCATCCATTTTTGCACTAAATCCCATATACAGACCTCAAATTTGGAAAGTCATACAGAGATACAACACTGAATCCAGATATTTTATCTTTTTATTAAAATCTCTTACTAAAGCCTTCTTACACTGTCTTGATGCTTCTTCAGTTTGGAGATTTGTTCTCCTTTAATTTCCATTTTCTTGAGTAAACACTCTAGTTCACATTCTATGTCGTCACAGACTGAATGGCTTTCAGTTTTCTTCATTTGTTTCAGTAGTTCTTGGTGCTCCCTATGAAAGAATAGCAAATAGTAAGCACTATTATAGTTTATTGCATATATTTCTTTGCCATAATTAAGCAATTTTCTGTTCAATCATAAATTTTAGTCAGTTAAATATTAACCTTTAAAAACAGCCTCTTTCTTTAGGGTTAATTAAATCTATGGTAAATATAACCAGGCTCCTGTGATTTGAAATTAAATACCTTTAGAAATATCTTAAGACTGCTAAGCAACTTTTAAAAACATCCGAATTCCTGATGCTCATAGCTCAATGTAGCAAAATGTGTGATGTCTTTAACAGAGGTATTGAAGGGCTTTCTTCCTCATTATTGATATAGGATCTTTGGAAAAATTCCAGCTGTGGAAGTATCTGCCTGAAAAACTTCCGGATTTGGAGTTAGCCTACTGAAATGCTGTTAATAGAAAGAGTTATATATTCTACAGAGGTCTTAGATCAACTAGCTGGTCAGCCAAATCACGTGTTTCTGGAATTTCTGTTGAATATATATTTAAGCAGGTGGGCATAATATAATGTATCCCATATGGAAATCTTCTTTACTACAGATGGTTCAAAATTTGTAATGCAGACCAGCCAGAGTCTAAAACAAGGAATTACATTCCTACTTGTCTAATGAAATAATTCATTCAGCTAAAAGATTCTAAAACACAAAAGGAGAGCCTTTCTTATAAAAGCTTTTGTGAGTTTTAATCTAAGGTCATCAGATCCTGTATGTTAGAATGATAGTAATATCTATCAGTCCAGATTTTGGGAATACAGAAATACCTTAGAATGAAAAAGTAGTAGCTATAAAGAATTGAAATTTTAAATAGTAATAAATACAATGAAAAATAGTGGCAACAAACTGTCCAAATGGCTAAGTAACGTCTTTAAGAATTTATAAGTGGTATTGTTCTTAAGACTAAGAAGAAAAAGTGATATGGTACTTCTCCTGATAAAGAATAAAAATACTGGCCAGGCACGGTGGTTCATGCTTGTAATCCTAGCACTTTGGGAGGCCGAGGCAGGAAGATTGCCTGAAACCAGGAGTTCAAGACTAGCCTGGGCAACATAGCGAGACACTGTCTCTTAAAAAAAAAAAAAGAATATAAATACTTACATGCTCATTTGGTCCAGCTCATCTTGCATTGCCATCAAAAGTTCAGACAAATTGTCACAAATGGAAATGGACTTTTCTGAGTCAGGAGGAATAGCCTTACACCAGGAAGTTGTTCTAGAAGGCTTGGGGAGACATCTAGTCTCAGTCACGTTAAAAGGTTTCTGAAGGATATGTGGGTCACGATGTTGCCTCATCTGCAAAAAGTTTTGCATACTTGCATTCACAGAACAGCTTGCACTGGTAGACTTATGGGAAAAGAAACAACTGAGAATAATTTTAAATGACTAAAGATATTTAAATAGCACTTACAACAAAACAGGAGTTTTTTTGAACAACTATCTTCATTTTATCCCCTCTCACCTTTTCAGCCACAAAAGGCAGTGCTCCAAACTTTGAACAAATTTGCCAAGGTGGTCCTCTCTTTATACATTTAGTTTTCTAGAGATTGGCAAGAAAAAAACGTAAACAAGAAATTATTTTAAAAGTTAGTTACAATATGAAGAACTCTCAAAACTCAACAGAAAACAATGCAACTGGAAAATGGGCAAAAGACATGGACAGAAATTTCATTGACAAGGACATACGTATGACTAACATACGAAAAGATATTCAACATCATTAATTATGAAAATGCAAGTTAAAATTACAGTGAAATATCACTGCACATCTATCGGAATGGCCAAAATAAAAAACAGTGACAATACCAAATGTTGGCAAGCATGCGGAGAAAATAAAATCACTCACATATTGTTGGTGGGAATACAAAATGGTACAGCCATTTTGGAAGACAGTTTGGCAGTTTCTTATAAAGCTAAAAATGTACTTATCACATGACCCAACAATTGCTCTCTTAGGCATTTATCTTAGAAAAATGAAAACTTATGTTCACATAAAAACCTGTACACAAATGTTCATAGCAGCTTTATTTGTAATAGCTAAAAAACTGGGAACAATTGAAATATCTTTTTTTTTTTTTTTGAGACAGGGTCTCATTCTGTTACCCAGACTGGAGTGCAGTGGTATGATCTTGGCTCACCACAACCTCCGTCTCCCAGGCTCAAGCGATTCTCCTGCCTTAGTCTCCCAAGTAGCTGGGATTACAGGTGTGTGCCACTACTGCCCGGCTAATTTTTGTATTTTTAGTAGAGATGGGGTTTCACCATATTGGCCAGGCTGGTCTCGAACTCCTGACCTCGAATGATCCACTCGCCTTGGCCTCCCAAACTGTTGGGATTACAGGTGTGAGCCACCGCGCCCGGCTCCAGATATCCTTTAACAGATGAATGGTTAAACTGTGGTACATCCGTAATGCGGAATACCACACAGAAATAAAAAGGATGTATTGAGACATATGACAACTTGAATGGACCTCAAGGGAAAAAAGCCAACTGCAAAAAGTTACATACTGTATAATTCCATTTATATAACATTCTTGAAATAATAAAATACACAGATGGTGAACACATTAGAGGTTGCCAGTGTTCAGGGAAGGGGATGTGTAGCTATAGAGGGATTGCATGAAGGAGTTTTTTAGTGGTGGAAGAGTTCTGTATCTTGATTATTGTGATAGTGACATGAATTTACACATATGATTCTCTCATAAAATCTACACATCTGATTTTTATCTTGTAAAACTCTCCTACTGCTGTCAGTTACCATCTAAAATTACAACTCTAATCATGTCCCTACTCTTCTCAGAAACCTTCGATAGTTCCTGTTTATAGAATAAAAGTTCAAACTCTTAACATGGCATTCAAGGTCAGCCATTAGCTCACCCCAAGCTATATTTTCCATTTTAACGTTCATTATGATCCCATCTCACCCCCACTACTGGACTATTACTTATAGGTCCCTGGAAAAACCAACAACTCCCTCAGACTATAATACATTTTTCCTCATCTCAGTCTGTCAATATTTAATTTTTCAAGGCTTCCTTTAATATTGCTCTTGGATTACCTTTCACATACTCCTTTGTCTACACAGCACCACAACACTTTGTTTAAACTTCTATTAATCTTCTATTATACTGTTTTATACTTATATATTTATCTGTTTCTCACAAATTCCTGTCTTATCTTTTTATCACCTAGAGATACCAGCCTATGTAAGAGTTGAATGAACTATGTCCAGAACATGGAGAAACAGTGTGATGGGAAGCAGGTCTCTCATAGAGGCTTCTTGAAATCTGATCCTACTTTCAGCAACTTTAGCACTCCCTCCATCTTTAAAAAGAGACATCATTATTTGCATACCCTGTGAACTTGGGATTTGAACTAAGTACTTCCATAAAATGATTCTGCTGTTAATTACTCTCCTCTTCCAGGAGTTACCTTTTCTTTCTTTCTTTCCTTCATTTCTTTTATCTTCTCCCTGTACCTTCACTATTTTATAATAAATAGGTAAACTGAAAAAAGTTCCATTAACTCATCTGAGAAAGGATGCCATAAAACATACATATTGGGCAATATTGTTCCACTGGCAAATTACTTATAGTGATTTTTCTATTTGGCTTTGTAGCTGTGAATCTCATTGCACAAATAAGACACAAAACAAATATTTAGGAAAGGAAACAGCCAAAATAAGTCATATTGGGGAAATATTGTTATTGTAGTTTGAAAATTCTTTAAAATGAAAAAATTATGAAAAATACAGCCCAAGTATTGAACATTAATTTTTATTTACGTAATAAAACAGTAGCCAAAGTTAAGTATACTGTTCTCTCCATTATTTTATTCACAAGCTAAGTATATGGCAGTGGCCAGAATTCCCAAATAGCATCTCCTGTCCTCCACAGCAAATCACACAGAGAACACTCACTCCATTCATATCTGAATAAATAGTAATAATGGCCATCAAAACCATAATTCCAGAATCATAAGATTAAAAGGGATTAAAAACTTTTTTCATACCATTATATATAATTAAGAAGGGTTACTTGAATAGCATACATTCAAAACATCAATTCATCTAAAGAAAATATTGGTATATAAAGTACTAACTCTCCAATCCTTACTTTTGGGCAAATTCACAAGAAATAAGCATAGAAATTACATACAACAATAAATTCCATATATAAATGACTTTACAGACTTAACAGGTCTATAAAAAACCCGTTATTTTTTATTGTCTATATATTACATAAAACTGCTTTCAGGATCTATTATGTTGTCAGTATCTACTGTGTTGTTTAGTGCCTCTTTTACAAAGTATCACAAAATATGCTTCTCCAGAAGTTTAAAACTAGAAAAATGTTAATCTTTCTAGAAAAACTGGAGTGCTTCCTGTTATTTCACAAAGATAGTTATAGTGTCCATTATATGTTCCTTTTTGCTTTGGTTGTCAAGCAAACTCAGAGCTAAATTTTGTACATGACTGCTGCTACTTTTTTTAACCTGAATCTTATGAAATTTTCTGTCCTTATACCCCAAACCATCATCCATTACTTGGCACGCATTATTGCATGACTTTTATTTTATATCTTCAAATCCTTTTTGGAAAGGGGTAGATATAAGCATTAAGAGGGTATATAAATAAGTATTAGCAGTATTTTAGTTTGGGAAAAAATTTTATATGCACACCTTTGAAGATTTCTTCTTTTCCTTGGAGTGCTTTAGATTTGAAACTGAAGACATTATAATTTTACTGATTTCAAGTCCAGTTTGAAGCTGTAATATTTTAAAAAAAGGTTATAACATTGATTTGTAACATGGAAAAACATTGTAATGAGATATCAGGTCTAAGTTTATAAATATAAAAATGCTTTTTGAAGAAGAAAAGAAAAGAAAAGAAAATCCAAGACACTGTTTTTGTACGTATGAAGGTCACTAAGTCTATTGGTAATTACAATAATTTTCTGTTTATAAAAGAATAAGTTATTTAATATACATATAGAAATCAAACTGAAAACAATCTATCCTAGGAGTTCCTTCAACTGAGAATATATGTATTTGTCAGAATTTCAGAAGATTAAAAGACCTCTTGGTAATACATCAATGTATCATACTGGCTGACTGAGAATTTATTATAATGAAAAGACAATTTAGGAAGCAGAAATTAGAATCTAGAACATAGGCTTCAGTTAATAAAAATAAAAATACAATAAAACATATATGGTTTACTGTGATAGATTACATAGTGCTATATTTACCTCAGAAGCTTTGTCTTGAAATAGCTTACGTTGATGTTCTTCTTCCTTAAGTTTTTCTTCTAAATGTTTAATCTTGTCCTGCAAAAGAGTAAAAACTAAGATTGTTATATAAAACCTAGAGCCAAATATCCTTTGTTTCTTTTCCAAATAGAGTCCTAGAGGGTCTTGATTCTTAAGAGTTTGGCAAATTAAGGCAGAAAATAAGAAAAAGGAATGGCACAAGATGTTAAGATTTTTCTTGGCTTTCTTCCCACTTCTTTCTTTGCTTCTTTACCTTCTATTACATACAAGGAGAACAAAGGGAAAGCAAAGAATATACACACACATAGGCTTTACTAACTTCCAGCAACAAAATCATTATGATGAAACTTTTAAGGGTACTAAAGGTGTAGGTCAAACAATTATAGTCTTGGGTCTCAACGTTTCATTCAAAACATAAAAAAAAAATTTCTACTATTTGCATATATGTGATAAGAGTGTACTTTTGGGAGAACAGTGAAAAGACATAATAGAAATATACAATGTGGTCCTTGTTACTTAAGAGCTTATACAGATTGAGGATCCCTTATCTTAAGTGTTTGGAACCAGAGATATTTTTGATTTTGGAATATTTTTATTACCGTTTCGGTATCCCTAATCCAAAAAATCAAAATCCTATATGCTCCAGTGAACATTTCTTCTGAACATTATTATTAGTGCTCAAAAAGTTTTGGATTTTGGAGTATATCAGATTTTGGATTTTTGGATTAGGGATACCCAACCTATATTGTGTGAAAAGAAAAAAAGAGCAATATTCATAAAACAATAAAACAACAAAGCAAGGAAATAACTTGACAGGCACCATATATACATAGAACCTTATATATGTAAGTATTATATCTTACATCTGTGGTGTGGTTCAGAATAGGAGGACAGTACTATTTCAAAGGGAGAACTTCCTGAGTGTTGGAGAGTTCAAGGAGGACTTCCTAGGGGAAGTATGATAGTGAGAAAACCCTATAAAATGGAAAGGATTTGGAGGGAAAAAGGATGAAGAGGGGAACTGGTATAGGCTTAATTTAACTACAAGCGGTGAAAGACAATTTTTCAATACCCTTTAGGTAAAGTGTCTGACAAATGAAAATATCCTGCCATATTAGAAGTCAAAATTACAATTTCACATCAAAAGACAGCTCATTCATACTGTGACAGAACACATTAACTTTTCACTCTGTAGGTGAGAATTCATATCTGGATTATAAAAAGTTGTAAATGAAGTTTTATAAATCTAAGATTTACTCTACATTCACATAAAATACCAATTATGCTTAACACTAAAGATTTATTCCTGTTGTCATCACTTCAAAGAAAGCTTACCTCAGCAGTTTTCTGAGTTGTCGTAAGTCTAAAACACTCTTTTTCTAAGACATCAAGCTTTTCAAGTTTTGCATACAGCTTCATCTGATCTTGTTCTTTTTCCCTCTGAAGCTGGGCCTAGAAAGGATAAAAATAAACTAACAACCCTGAATTTGGCAAGTAATGCCAATGGAACAAGAATAATACAATTTCTGAGAATTCAAAACACAATATAAATATCTTAAGAAACATGTACATAAACACACACACTTTAGGTGCTTACAAGCAAAAAACAAGAAAATCAAATACTTTATGTTATTTATTTTTTTCAATCTTAAAGTCATAATTTTTTAAATTTAAATTTAAATTTTTTTTTTCTGAAAATCGAACACTTTTAAAGAGCAAATATAACACGCAAAAAAGGCCAGGTGTGGTGGCTCATACCTGTAATTCAAGCACTTTGGGAGGCTGAGGTGGGAGGATTGCTTGAACCCTGGAGTTTGAGGCCAGCCTGGGCAACATAATGGGACCCCTCCTCTACAAAAAACTTAAAAATTAGCTGGACATGGTGGTGCATGCACACCTGTAGTCTCAGCTGCTTGGGAGGCTGAGATGAGAAGATTGCTTGAGCCTGGAAAATCAAGGTTATGGTAAGCAGTGACTGTGCCACCATGCTCCAGTTTGGGCAACAGAGTGAGACCTTGTCTCAAAAAAAAAAAAAAAAAAAAGCGCAGATTAGATGTGTTATATTAGCATCAGTGAAACAAACTCGTTTATGCATCTTTGTATAGAATATAAATTAATTCTATTACGGAAAACTTTTCTTTTCTTTTTGAGACAGAGTCTTGCTGTTGCCCAGGCTGGAGTGCCGCAGCATGATCTTGGCTCACTGCAACCTCTGTCTCCCGGGTTCAAGCGATTCTCCCTCCTCAGCCTCCCAAGTAGCTGGGATTACAAGCGCCTGCCACCATGCCCTACACTAAGTTTTGTATTTTTAGTAGAGACATGGTTTCACTGTGTTGCTCAGGCTAGTCTTGAACTCCCGACCTCAAGTCATCTGCCCACCTTGGTCTCCCAAAGTGCTGGGATTACAGGCGTGAGCTACCAAGTCTGGCCTAAGAAAACCATTATTAACAAAACCTGTATTAAATAGTGTTATTTACAAGGTGACCAAACATACTCATTAACTTATCCTCTCTCTAACATAGAAAAGCAGCTATCAGAGGAATAAAACATAAAAAGAACACGGAGAAAAGGAAAGTTACACACACACACACACACACACACACACACACACGCACACACATCTATATGCTATTTTGTAATGGCATTTATAACCATACCAATGTAAAGTATTAATAATAGGGGCAACCGTGAGGGAGCAAGAACTCTTTCTATATTATCTGCTCAATTTTCTATAAACCTAAAATGGCTGTAAAAGATAAAGTCTAGGCTGGGCACGGTGGCTCACACCTGTAATCCCAGCTCTTTGGGAGGCCGAGGTGGGTGGATCACCTGAGGTCAGGAGTTTGAGACCAGCCTGCCCCAACATGGCGAAACCCTGTCTCTACTAAAAATACAAAAAGTTAGCTGGGTGTGGTGGTGGGTGCCTGTAATCCCAGCTACTTGGGAGGCTGAGGCAGGAGAATCGCTTGAACCAGGGAGGCGGAGGTTGCAGTGAGCCAAGATTGTGCCACTGCACTCCAGCCTGGGTGATAAGAGCGAAACTCTGACTCCAAAACAAAAAAAAAAAAGATAAAGTCTATTAATTAAAACAAAACCAAAAACAATACCAATAAACAGAGTCTTAGTAACCTGTGGTTTAATAACATTTAGTTGAAGTCCCAGAGAAGAAGAGAGAGAGGTGGGACAGAATAATTATTTGAAGGATAATGGTTGAAAATGTTCCAATTTAACGAAAAATACTGACAGATTCAAGAATCTCAAAAGGTTCAAGCATTAAAAAAAACACTTAGCAACATATTGTTGAAAACCAGTGATAAAGGGGAAAATCTTAATAGCAGCCTGAGAAATGACGACACATTCTGCATAGAGGAATAAAGAGAAGAACTCTGATTAGAAACTATGAGATCCAGAAGGCAACAGGAACAAAATCTTCAATGTGCTTAAAGAAAAAAAGATGTCACCTAGAATTCTATATCCAGCCAAAATATCTTTCACAAATGACAGTGAAATAGACTTTTCCAGATAAATAAATGCTAAGACAATACTTAGCATTCTGATATTTTCCTTCACACTGAAGAAAAATGATATCAAATGGAAAACAAAATCTACACAAAAATAAAAAGCACAGAAAATGGTAAAAAATATATATTTTTGTTTCCTAATTTTCCTGAAAGGATAACTGACCATTTGAAGCAAAAATAATAATGTATTGTGGGTTGTATGACAAATGCAGAAATAAAATGTATGAAAACTATAGCACAAAGGGGAATAAGACGAAGCATACTGAAAGAGGATCCTACATTATATGTGAAATATTTTAATACAGATTTATGGCAGACTGTGGTTAGTTAAGAATACATATTTTAGTTCATAGAGCAGCTATTAAAAAGGATCATAATTTGTTTCAATATCAACTAGAGAAAGACTTTCATCTTATTCTTCTTCAGAACACTTTGGCTGTTCTTGGACCTTTGCTTTTCCATATAAATTTTAGAATTAAATTCTCTAGTTCCTTAAAAATCTGTTATGTATTTGACCCATCAAAATCCAGTATTGATTGGTACTTTTACCCTTCTGCCAAGAAAATGCAAGGATATTAGAACACTAAACTACTTTACTTCTTCCTAATATATAAGCCATTGTTCTGATGAATTTTAATTCTTTATATTTAAACCATACAAAGCATTATTATTGTTGCCTTATATAATATTCATTTAGATTTATCCACATATTTACCATCTTCATTGCTCTTCATTCCTTTCTGCATCTCTGACCTTCTACCAAAGGTCACTTTCCTTCTGTCTGATGTCCTTTAGTGTTCTCTTTAGAGTGGACCTACTAGTAACAAATTATCTCAGTCTTTTTAGTCTTTATTTCTGAACGATACTTCCCCCAGGCATAGAATTCTAGACCAGTACTTATTTTCTTTTAACACCTTAACTCTATCAGTCCCTTGTCTTCTGGGTTCAGTACTTTCAGTTGAGAAGTCAGCTATCACTTTAATTGTTGTCTCTTTGAGTGTAATATTTTTTTTTCTGGATGCTTTTAAGATTTTACTTTTCTTTTTTTTTTTTTTTTTTTTTTGAGACAGAGTCTTGCTCTATCATCCAGGCTGGAGTGCAATGGCACAATCTCAGCTCACTGCAACCTCTGCCTCCCGGGTTCAAGCGATTCTCCTGCCTCAGCCTCCTGAGTAGATGAAATTACAGATGCCTGCCACCAAGCCCGGCTAATTTTTGTATTTTTAGTAGAGATGGGGTTTCACCATGTTGGCCAGGCTAGTAATTTTACTTTTTAATACATTTTATAACATTCTTAGCCATTATCTCTTCAAATATTGCTTTTCCCCTATTTTCCCTTTCCTTTCCTTTTGAAACTCCAATTACATGTAAGTTAGACCTCATTCTAACATTATGCCTCCTTTGCCTTTGAATTTTCCCATGAAATTAAAATATTCTTCAAAAACATACAAAATTATATTATCATTCCTTATAGAAAATATGCTCACCTGTTGTTCTAGGATCATGTTCTTTTCTCGCTCTACATTGAGAACCATTCTCTTTGTATATTCTAGTTGCTTCTCTAGAAGAGTACAACGAGACTGGGCTGAGCTTAACTGTATACTTATATCTATGAAAAAGACAAAATAATAACCAGTCAATTACCTGATTATCATATAGATCAGAGATTTGGTTATCACAAGAAATGTACTATGTGAATTCAATCAAGAGCTAAAAGTTCAAGGCCTCCTTTATCTCTGAGTATTGACTCTCCCAGAGTTATGAAAATATATTTGTAAATAGCTCATTAATTACACAGAACTGGTTTAATATTGTTTCCTCCTAAAAATCCAGAGGGCACACTTCTGAAAGAGGAGGATGTCAGTAACTTGTGGGATGATAAATATCCTGGTTGTTGATGGAAATAACATCATCTGGAAAAACAGAGGCTGAAAGTTTCTTACCTATCAATATATTTCTTCTCTTTCAGGAAACTCAGGTATATGCATCTACCACTCTCATTTTCCCCTGTTCTTGACTGCTGGCAGAACAGTTAATTCCACAGCAGAAAGCAACCGATTTCTAATCCTTTAACTCTTTACTTTCCTTAGCCCTTTCTTCTACTTTTGTCCAATTACCTCAGAAATATTTTTCTCCCCATTTCTTCATTCTACTTCTAAGTTGAAACACAAACTAGAGCCTTGTTTATGAGGATGAGTGTAGTGTAAAAAGGAAAAAGAAAGTCTTAAGTTTTGAAGTGAAATTACATAAAATACTTATGTTCTAAATTTCTAAAATTTTTCATAATTTCCACAGAACCCTCCCCCATTTGCCTATGTCTTCTAATTAACCTTGCTTTCCTCTCAAGTTAAATAAAATTCTTTTGTATTCATTTTTATTGGTTTTATATTGTTTAATTGCTAGTGTTGTTCTGTATTTCAAATTCTAAAGTTTAGTGTTAACTGCAAATACAAATAAATAAAATAAAAAATAAATATTCAATTATGGGTTAAATTGGACTTTGTTGGCTATTCTGAAAATATTCTAACTTTTAAACACAACTTGTCTAAAATCTTAATTTTTCCTTTAATTTCTAGAATTTATGAATTATGATAAGTTAGATATGATAGAGGTAAGTTCAAAACTGTATCTTTTTCTCACAAATATCAAAAGGTCTGAGAACAAAGTCCCAAAGTTTGAATATATATAAGAATAAAGATATCTGAGTACATCGGCTTAGACTAGGTTTATTATTTTTGAACTGTAAACTCTGGTAACCCCTGGTTTCTGAGAACTACTGCATTTCTTACCTTTTTTCTGCTTTATCAGCTCCTGGTGTGCCAGATTTCTCTCATTTGTTTCATTCTCTAAGGCCTTCTTATACTGTGCTGCTTCTCTGGAAAGAATGTTCAGGTTATCTTCAGCTTGTGTTCTCTCCAGCTCTAAACGATGAATTTTTTCCTGAAGAGTTTTTAAGGCTAAAATAAGAGCTGTTGAAAAAAAATTTTGTTGATATTTTAAGTGAAAGTTTCTGAACACTTACAATCAAAGTAACATAATAAAAATGAGCAGTATATTTTTCTTACTGAGCCAGAAAAATGTACAAGTAATGCATATTCTTCAAAAAATGAAAAATAATGACCAACACTTTAAAGAGGCACACATTTTCTCTCTATCTTGTAAAAACACTATATCTATTATTGTATTTAGTGATTTCTACGACTGAGAAAGGTAATAACCACAATTTTAATTTAATAAAATAAATATTTTCAAATGAAAGGACTTAAAGAAGACAATGTACAGTCTGGGGAGCATAAGAGTCTAAATATGAATAAGGAACATTAAAATATAATTTCTACCAATTAACATGGCAATTTAGGTTTAAAGTTACAGGTTTTTTTTCTCAGTTCTTGATGTATTCCATTTTAGTCAAATCACACATATTTATTGTTTCTTTGTCCATGATGCAGTATTAAGAACCAGGATAATTATAACCTAATGGTTTACCTGATGTCAGACCTGAAAGATAATAGTATTCTGTACTACTGTGACTTATATTCAACTACATTAATATCTTCATGATTCAGATAAGTTCAGAGTTTTAACTGTCATATAATTTATATCAAATTAAAAAGATGCTTGCTAGAGATTACCATTTGGTTTTTATAAATGAGATAAATAAATTATATTTATTCCTCTTTACATGGTATCTGTAGCTGGCACATTGATTTGCATTATTATTTCTTATAGTTTATTCCACCAAATTAGTTTATTTATTAACAGCAACCAATATTATAGAAGATTTAAAAAGTAAGTGATATCAGCATCTCAGAAAGGAATTTGCACAGCTTAAAATATGCCTGGAGTAATAAAATGTTTTCCTAATTCAATTGTAAGATTCTCCTACATTTCTATTTTAAACGTTAAAATACTAGTATTTTGTAGTTACTCTGATATACTGGCTTCCTAAAATATTTTCAAGAATAATTTTGGATATATGCAATTTCTGAATCTAATTCTTGAATAAGATGCAATTCCATTTAATTCACTAACATTCTAATCATCTAGTTTGGGATTCCAAATCTGACCTTTTGTTCTTCAAAGAGTATTTTCCTGTTTTCAAATGATGTTTTTATGATAACTCTGTGATATGTGTCCAGCTGGTGATATTAATCTTCATTTTATGGCTGAAGAAGCCAAAATAAAAAATGTCAAGTAATTTGTCTAAGTTCATAGAAACTTTTAGCAACAGAATCAAAGTTAGGAGTTTTGTTAAGATTAAATATGCAATCATATTGTATTCCACATAAATATGAAAAGTTTTTTATAGCATGTTTTTACCATTCTTCAAATTTTATATCAGCATTACCTTGGCTATTTGGGCTATGAAGTATCTTAGGAGAGGTAACTTCTAAGTTCGCAGGATGGCAATTCTGAGATGGTTCATTCTGGATCAATGAGGGAACAAATACTCTTTCTGGAGGTTTATGATAGCTTCCTACTATACTATGCATTAATTCAGAATCCATTATCTGTAGAGAATAAAGGAATGATATAGTATCATTCTTTCCTATTTTAAGGGTGAATGCATTATACAAAAATTCAGGTGAAACTTTAACAACATAATCATATACTGTGGAGTTGTATCTTTATGAACTTAATTATAAATTCAACTCTAATAAGCTTGGCAATAAAAGAAAGAAAAGTTACTATTTCTTGTGTAAGTAGTACTGATAATTCTGCCTGATTTTCAATAATCATATACCCTGCAGTAAGCATGACATGAGTGATTTGAATTTACTGGTTTCTCAGTTACTCATAAATCCCATATACCTATCATAGTCTGAGCACCTCTCTATAAGCAGTGTGACTCTAGGATTTAAAGAGAAAGTACATATTCTAAAAGACAACTGAGCTTTTAAACACAAGCCAACAATATACACTGATTCTCTAATACTGATTGTTGAATTCTAATGTATGGCTGCCTAAGGGATTTTCAAGGGTAATTTTGGATATATGAAATATTGGAATCTAACCTTTGAATAAGACACATCTCTGCTTAATGTATTAGCATTTTAATCATCTAGATTAGAAAGTTTCCAAATCTGAAGAATCTAGACTACTTAGTTTTGTTAGTCTGGTTTTTATTTTGTTGTCATTTTTGTTTTGGTAAGAGAGCCCTTTTAACCATTTTAGCAGGTAATTTTTGGTCTAAAATTTCCAAATAATTTTATTTTCCTTTCTGCAATTTAAATATTTCAGAAATGTATTCGTTTTAATAGATTCTAGTCAATGTTAATTAATTCATAATCACATAAGGTGATAACTGCTCACAAAAAAATAATTCACTGGAAGAATTTTAAGCAAGAAAGCTTGCTTCAAAATATAAATCTAAGAATTACACTATAACATTAGCCTATTTTGATTTTTGAGAGTTGTACATTTTCCATGATTTCACTACCTCCTCAATTCACAAGGCAAAGGCAGGCACTTCCCAGGATTATATTTTCTGGAAGGGCAGAAGGCACACTTCACTTCCTAGACTTTTCTACTTTAGCCATTGCCATGATTGGCAATCTCCTAGAACATTCTGATTGGTCTAAATTAGAGGCTATAAAGCCTAAGGTTTGCTAAGATACTTCATGCTTTTTGTTCTTGCAAGGTAACCATATTTTGCTACTGTTACTAGTACCAGCTATCTCAGACACTGTCTGCTCCCCATGGGATACCGCATCTATCTAAGTTGTTGTTCCCTCAAAAAACAAGAGATCAACATTAGTCACAGCTGGCTCACTATAAAGTGGAGGTAAGGCCCTAAAGTACGTAAATCCTGAAGATGGTAGGTAAGTTGTTAAAACTATCCCAAGAACACTGGAGCTACTCAAGATATCTGACTTAGTTTTCAGCTCCGGGTGGGTTTCTCCAATGACAGAAAGAATGAAATTTTGCTATTCGTCACTACACACTGAAGTCCTTGGGAGGTCTCTGCTTCCTCTGACCTAAGCATAATATTATTTCACAAACCAGATTTTGTACCAATTAAAAAACTGGTCCAAATTTGAGGTTTTTAATTTATATGAAATAATGACTAGTTAGAAGATTGCCAGTTAGTTAAAAAGTAGACTACAGTTTATTTAAATTAAATGTGTAGACACATATTAAAGTGGACAGAAGCAGAATAACCCACTGATAGGATAAAAACAAGATGAAGAAAAAGAAAGAAAACAGTAAAGAAACGAGAGGACAAGTTATGTTGTGACACAGAGCTCAGAGATTCTCATTGTAATGGGATCTCAGCTTAACCCTTATAATCTGGTCCTGTGTTGTAAACAAGTGCATAAGCCTACTAGAAGCTTATTTATATAAAGCACTGAAGCATCCTGGGAGAAAAACTCACTCTGAAGGAAGGTGAAATAACTACAAAAGGCTTGATCCAAAATAAAAGCCTTAAATGACTAAGGAGAGGAGGAGTGATTCTGAGTAGACTATGGTGGTGGTCATTCTAATTTATCTCTGACCTAGTGCCATGGACTCATGTGGGTTCTAAAAAGAGAGTGAGTTTAAATAAAAACTGAGAAATGTTTCACCAATATCTCTATAAAATATCAAGGCATTAGCTTCCCTGCTTTGTGTAAGATGTTATATGACAATGGAGGGGGAGCCAGATTGCTAACACAGTTTTGGCCCCTTTCTGGTGCATCAGTTAGTAGTATTCAGTGAGAGAGAGAGAGAGAGCAAGAGAGACAGTGAACAAGAGTGAGAAAGTGAGAGAGCAAGAGAGAAACAGAGAGAGAGCACAGATGGAAGGGACACATTCATGGGCGTATATGAGAAATATTTCTAGGGAAAAATTTCTGAAAATACAGAGAAGTACCTAAACCACAATCTCTAGGATTCTGGTATTTCTGATACCAGACTTAGCTAGCTGTCGGTAACTGAAAAGACCTCAGGAATTCTTATGGAACATTTTATAGGTGTCTTCAAGTAAGGGCAAAAGGCTATAAAATGTGAACCTCGTTTGTATCAAGCCTGGGAAACTCAGGTTGTATCTGGAACCATTCTTTTTTTTTTCTTAAAATTTTTATTTATTTTTTCTTTATTTATTCTAACAACAAATAAACAAAAAATGGAATACCTGTGCAGAACGTGGAGGTTTGTTACATAGGTATACATGTGCCATAGTAGTTTGCTGCACCTATTGACTCATCCTCTAAGTTCCCTCCCCTCACCACCCACAGGCCCTGGTGTATGTTGTTCCCCTCTCTGTGTCCAGGTGTTCTCAATGTTCAACTCCCACTTATGAGTGAGAACATGCACTGTTTGGTTTTCTGTTCCTGTGTTAGGTTGCTGAGGATGATGGCTTCCAGCTCCGTCCATGTCTCTGCAAAGGACATGATCTCATTCCTTTTATGGCTGCATAGTATTCCATGGAATATATGTACCACATTTTCTTTATCTAGTCTATCATTGATGGGCATTTGGGTTGGTTTTCCTGAAACCATTCTTGACAGCTTGTGAATAACCAGGGAAATTACTCACTGTTTTTATGGTTTATAAAATTGAGATACCCCAATTGGCTGCAACTAAGAACCCATTGCATAAAAAAAACTATCCCCCTAAAAAGAATGCTCTAGACACAAACACTTTACTGCAAAGCATTTTTACTTTTTATAGAGGAAAACACTTATTCCATAGGACTGCTAGGGAGACGACATGAGGGGGCAGTCAGAGATACTATAGAAGACTTTTGAAATAAAGGAATCTCTGTTTGCTATAACTGCTAATTCTTCCAAGTTTGGATTTTTCCTTAGAGAAACTGAAGAAGGATCAATAGCTCAGTTTCTCTGATCTGTTTTTTTCTTTATGTATGCATCTATGCTAACTTACCTTTAGAGCAAACACAGTAAAGGCTGGACTAACTCTTTTATTTTTTAATGTATGGTACTTTAGGAAGTACTATAACTTATTATATATTATTATTATCTTATTATAACTGAATAAGATAATTTGTGGCAGTGGAACTTACTTATAGATATCCTATAATAATTATATAATGTATTATTTATAATATAAAATCACCAAAATGTTAAGATGTGACAATAAAAACTGGTCAATAGAAACTAGTAAATACATGAATGTAACATAAATACTTCAATGGGATTCAACTATTCATTTGTTGATCATCCCATAAATGATGTTAGAAAAATTGGGGAAACATTTTGGGAGGTGGAGGTGGGCGGATCATGAGGTCACGAGGTTGAGACCAACCTGGCCAACAGTGAAACCCTGTCGCTACTAAAAATACAAAAAATTAGCCGGGCGTGGTGGTGGATGCCTGCAATCCTAGCTACTTGGGAGGCAGAGGCAGAAGAATCATTTGAGCCTGCGAGGCGGAGGCTGCAGTGAGCCGAGATTGCGCCACTGCACACTAGCACAGGCAACAGTGTGAGACTCTGTCTCAAAAAAAAAAAATTGGGAAAAAATCCATTTAAGGCTTCATCTCGCCCCATACATCAATACAAATTTCAGATAACTACAGAGTCAAATAAAGAAAACGCAGCTGGGCGCGGTGGCTCATGCCTGTAATCCCAGCACTTTGGGAGGCCGAGGCGGGTGGATCACGAGGTCAGGAGATCGAGACCATCTTGGCTAACATGGTGAAACCCCATCTCTACGAAAAACACAAAAAATTAGCCGGGTGTGGTGGCAGGCGCCTGTAGTCCCAGCTACTCAGGAGGCTGAGGCAGGAGAATGGCGTTAATCTGGGAGGCGGAGCTTGCAGTGAGCTGAGATTGCACCACTGCACTCCAGCCTGGGCAACAGAGCGAGAATCCATCTAAAAAAAAAACATAAATAAATAAAAAACTCTAAAAATTATTTTAAGAAATCAGTGAATATTAAATAACCTTAGAATAGGTAAGATATTCTATGTTTACAAGTAACAGAAAAATAAAGGAAAAGATACAAAAGCTCTGTTAAAATTAATACAACATATAAGGCCAGGCGCGGTGGCTCACCTCTGTAATCCTAGCACTTGGAGGGGCTGAGGCAGGCAGATCACGAGGTCAGGAGTTCAAGACCAGCCTGGCCAGCATGGTGAAACCCCATCTCTATTAAAAATACAAAAATTAGCCAGGCATGGTGGCACCCACCTGTAGTCCCAGCTACTCAGGTGGCTGAGGCAGGAGATCACTTGAACTCCGGAGGCAGACGTTGCAGGGAGCCGAGATCGTGCCACTGCACTCCAGCCTGGGTGACAGAGCGAGACTCTGTCTAAAAAAAAAAAAAAAAAAATTAATACAACATATAAAAATTATAAACAAAATTGAATGGCAAAAGACAAACAGAAGTAATTAAATGCAATGAAGAACAAAGGGTTAATGTTAATATGGAAAGGGCTTTTGTAAGTCAAAAGAAAACTACTAACGTCATAATAGAAAAATGACAAGTGGCAAGTGCCTGTAATCCCAGCTACTCAGGAGGCTGAGGGAGGAGAATCGCTTGAACCCGGAAGGCGGAGGTTGCAGTGAGCCAAGATCGAGTCACTGCACTCCAGCCTGAGTGACAGAGTGAGACTCCATCTCGATAAATAAATATATAAATAAATCTTAGTAATAATCAATGAAAAGCAGTTATATCCAGATTCAAAAGTAAAGCCTTTGCAGCTGGACCTCAATTCAAATGCTGGATCTGCCACTTACTACTATCTTTCTGACTTTCAGAAAATATTAAATGGAAAATTCCAGGCTGGGCACGGTGGTTCATGCCTATAATCCCAGCACTGTGGGAGGGTGAGGAAGGTGGATCATTTGAGGTCAAGAGTTTGAGACCAGCCTGGCCAACATTGTGAAACCCCTTCTCTCTTAAATATACAAACGTTAGCCAGGCAGGCCGGGCACGGTGGCTCACATCTGTAATCCCAGCACTTTGGGAGGCCAAGATGGGTGGATCATTTGAGGTCACAAGTTCAAGACCAGCCTGGCCAACATGGTGAAACCCCCTCTCTACTAAAAATACAAAAAAATTGGCTGAGCGTGGTGGCAGGTGCCTGTAGTCCCAGCTACTTGCGAGGCTTGAAAAGCGGAGGCAGGAGAATCACTTGAACCCAGGAGGCAGAGGTTGCAGTGAGCTGAGATCATGATGTCACTGCACTCCAGCCTGGGAGACAGAGTGAGACTCCATCTCAAAAAAAAAAAAAAAAAATTCAGCCAAGCGAGATGGCCGACACTATAATTCCACCTACTCTGGTGGCCGAGGCACAATTGCTTGACCCAGGAGGCGAAGGTTGTGGTGAGCTGAGATTGTACCACTGCATTCTAGCCTGAGTAATAGAGTAAGACTCTGTCTCAAAATTTTTTAAATAAACTGAAAATTCCAGAAATGATTCATAAGTTTTAAATTGTGTTCCGTTCTGAATACCAAGACGATGAAATCTCACACTGTCCAGCTCCGTCCTGCCCAGGATGTGAATCATCTCTTTGTCCGGCATTTCCACACTGTAGATGCTACCTACCTGTTAGTCGTTTGGTGGCCACCTTGGTTATCAGATCAACTGTCATAGTATCACAGTGCTTGTGTTCAAGTAACTCTTATTCTACTTAACATTGGCACCAAAGCACAAGAGTAGTGATGCTGGCAATTTAGATATGCCAGAGAGAAGCCATAAAGTGCTTTCTTTCAGTGAAAAGGTAAAAGTTCATGACTTCATAAGAAAAGAAGAAAAATCACATGCTGAGGGTCCTAAGATCTACAGTAAGAACGAATCTTCTATCCACGAAACTATGACGAAGGAAAAAAAATTGTTCATAGTATATATAGAGTTTGGTACTATCTGTGGTTTCAGGCAACTGAGGGTCTTAAACATACCCCCCATGGACAAGGGGGGACTATTGTATGCAGTTTCTGTAAGCAAAATATGTACTTGATAAAAGGTGGACATACTTATCTTAAAAGAAAACAAGGCAATACAATTTTTAACATTTCAAACAAGGCAAATTCCCTTAAGGAACAATAGTTAATGCTGGCAAGAAAGCACACATACACAGCTGACAGGAATATAAATTGATAACACTTTTCTGGAAAGCAATTGAACAGGATATGTCAAGGACCTCAAGAAGTTCATGTTGTTTGATCAGTAATTATTATAGGAATCTCTACTAAAAAAGAATCAAAGATGTGCACAAAAATTATTATAAATGTCATCACTTTAGCATTATTTATAATTTCAAAAATTTTGTCTTGATACCTCTCTCTCACAACTCATGTTGAATCTATCAGGATACATACTAGCTCTACCTTCAAAATATATCTAATATCTGACCAGTTG
Organism: Nomascus leucogenys; assembly: GCF_006542625.1. NCBI lineage: Eukaryota > Metazoa > Chordata > Mammalia > Primates > Hylobatidae > Nomascus > Nomascus leucogenys. The sequence continues at coordinate 95,533,790 of NC_044383.1, read as the reverse complement.
GCCTATGCTACCATCCTAGATTATAGTAAGAGATTCTCTCCTAGTTCCTCAGCAATCTATTCTTCACCCAGCAACCAGAATAAGCCTTTTAACATAATGTCACACCATGTCATTAATCTGCTCAAAACTCTCAAAATGGCTTCATGTCTTACTCAGAGAAAAAGCCCAAGTCCCTACAATGATTTACAAAGCCATATATGAATTGGGTACCCCACTCCCCAACTGTGACTCTCCTTCAGTCTCCCTTTTGTTCAGTCCTCTCCAGCCCCACATTGTCCTCCCCACTGTTTCTATAATAGTCAAACATGCTCCTGCCTCAGGACTTTTTACTTCTGGTTCCCATTGCCTGTAACACTTTTCCTTCAGATATCTGCATGGCTTATTCTCTCCCTTCAGGTCTCTGCTCAATTGTCACCTGCTCTGTATCTGCTGACCATTCTTTTTTTTTCTTTTTCTTTTTTTTATTATACTTTAGGTTTTAGGGTACATGTGCACAATGTGCAGGTTTGTTACATATGTATCCATGTGCCATGTTGATTTCTTGCACCCATTAACTCGTCATTTAGCATTAGGTATATCTCCTAATGCTGTCCCTCCACCCCTCCCCCAACCCCACAACAGTCCCCGGAGTGTGATGTTCCCCTTCCTGTGTCCATGAGTTCTCATTGTTGGATTCCCACCTATGAGTGAGAACATGCGGTGTTTGGTTTTTTGTCCTTGCGATAGTTTATTGAGAATGATGTTTTCCAGTTTCATCCATGTCCCTACAAAGGACATGAACTCATCATTTTTATGGCTGCATAGTATTCCATGGTGTATATGTGCCACATTTTCTTAATCTAGTCTATCGTTGTTGGACATTTGGGTTGGTTTCAACTCTTTGCTATTGGGAATAGTGCCGCAATAAACATACGTGTGCATGTGTCTTTATAGCAGCATGATTTATAGTCCTTTGGGTATATACCCAGTAATGGGATGGCTGGGTCAAATGGTATTTCTAGATCTAGATCCCTGAGGAATCGCCACACTGACTTCCACAATGGTTGAACTAGTTTACAGTCCCACCAACAGTGTAAAAGTGTTCCTATTTCTCCACATCCTCTCCAGCACCTGTTGTTTCCTGATTTTTTAATGATGGCCATTCTAACTGGTGTGAGATGGTATCTCACTGTGGTTTTGATTTGCATTTCTCTGATGGCCAGTGATGATGAGCATTTCTTCATGTGTTTTTTGGCTGCATACATGTCTTCTTTTGAGAAGTGTCTGTTCATGTCCTTTGCCCACTTTTTGATGGGGTTGTTTGTTTTTTTCTTGTAAATTTGTTTGAGTTCATTGTAGATTCTGGATATTAGCCCTTTGTCAGATGAGTAGGTTGCAAAAACTTTCTCCCATTCTGTAGGTTGCCTGTTCACTCTGATGGTAGTTTCTTTTGCTGTGCAGAAGCTCTTTAGTTTAATTAGATCCCATTTGTACATTTTGGCTTTTGTTGCCATTGCTTTTGGTGTTTTAGACATGAAGTCCTTGCCCACGCCTATGTCCTGAATGGTATTGCCTAGGTTTTCTTGTAGGATTTTAATGGTTTTAGGTCTAACATTTAAGTTTTTAATCCATCTTGAATTAATTTTTGTATAAGGTGTAAGGAAGGGATCCAGTTTCAGCTTTCTACATATGGCTAGCCAGTTTTCCCAGTACCATTTATTAAATAGAGAATCCTTTCCCCATTTCTTGTTTTTGTCAGGTTTGTCAAAGATCAGATAGTTGTAGATATGCGGCATCATTTCTGAGGGCTCTGTTCTGTTCCATTGATCTATGTCTCTGTTGTGGTACCAGTACCATGCTGTTTTGGTTACTGTAGCCTTGTAGTATAGTTTGAAGTCAGGTAGCGTGATGCCTCCAGCTTTGTTCTTTTGGCTTAGGATTGACTTGGTGATGCGGGCTCATTTTTGGAGATTTTAACACCCCACTGTCAACATTAGACAGATCAACGAGACAGAAAGTTAACAAGGATATCCAGGAATTAAACTCAGCTCTACACAAAGTGGACTTAATAGACATCTACAGAACTCTCCACCCCAAATCAACAGAATATACATTTTTTTCAGCACCACACCACACCTATTCCAAAATTGACCACACAGTTGGAAGTAAAGCTCTCCTCAACAAATGTAAAAGAACAGAAATTATAACAAACTGTCTCTCAGACCACAGTGCAATCAAACTAGAACTCAGGATTAAGAAACTCACTCAAAACCGCTCAACTACATGGAAACTGAACAACCTGCTCCTGAATGACTATTGGGTACATAATGAAATGAAGGCAGAAATAAAGATGTTCTTTGAAACCAGCGAGAACAAAGACACAACATACCAGAATCTCTGGGACACGTTCAAAGCAGTGTGTAGAGGGAAATTTATAGCACTAAATGCCCACGAGAGAAAGCAGGAAAGATCCAAAATTGACACCCTAACATCACAATTAAAAGAACTAGAAAAGCAAGAGCAAACACATTCAACAGCTAGCAGAAGGCTAGAAATAACTAAAATCAGAGCAGAACTGAAGGAAATAGAGACACAAAAAACCCTTCAAAAAATTAATGAATCCAGGAGCTGGTTTTTTGAAAAGATCAACAAAATTGATAGACCGCTAGCAAGACTAATAAAGAAGAAAAGAGAGAAGAATCAAATAGACGCAATAAAAAATGAAAAAGGGGATATCACCACCGATCCCACAGAAATACAATCTACCATCAGAGAATACTACAAACACCTCTATGCAAATAAACTAGAAAATCTAGAAGAAATGGATAAATTCCTCGACAAATACACCCTCCCAAGACTAAATCAGGAAGAAGTTGAATCTCTGAATAGACCAATAACAGGTTCTGAAATTGTGGCAATAATCAATAGCTTACCAACCAAAGAGTCCAGGACCTGATGGATTCACAGCCGAATTCTACCAGAGGTACAAGGAGGTACTGGTACCATTCCTTCTGAAACTATTCCAATCGATAGAAAAAGAGGGAATCCTCCCTAACACATTTTATGAAGCCAGCATCGTCCTGATACCAAAGCCTGGCAGAGACATAACCAAAAAAGAGAACTTCAGACCAATATCCTTGATGAACATTGATGCAAAAATCCTCAATAAAATACTGGCAAACCGAATCCAGCAGCACGTCAAAAAGCTTATCCACCATGATCAAGTGGGCTTCATCCCTGGGATACAAGGCTGGTTCAACATACGCAAATCAATAAATGTAATCCAGCATATAAACAGAACCAAAGACAAAAACCACATGATTATCTCAATAGATGCAGAAAAGGCCTTTGACAAAATTCAACAACCCTTCATGCTAAAAACTCTCAATAAATTAGGTATTGATGGGACGTATCTCAAAATAATAAGAGCTATCTATGACAAACCCACAGCCAATATCATACTGAATGGGCAAAAACTGGAAGCATTCCCTCTGAAAACTGGCACAAGACAGGGATGCCCTCTCTCACTGCTGACCATTCTTTATAAAACACTAATCCCATTTCCCTCCTCAGCACTTTCTATCCCATTTCTCTGCATTTTCTCCATTGAATGCAGAATTGTTTTGTTATTTGTCTTCTCACTGCCCTAACTAGAATGTAAGATCCATGAGGGCATGGGCTTTGAGTGATTTGTTCCCCACTCTATCCATAATGCCTAGAATTGTACCTGGCACAGAGAAGGTATTCAAAAATCCTTGTTGAATAAATAAATATCCCAAACTAGCAATAACTCATTACATGACAATCATATACTGTAAAATTATACAGCCATTAAAAGTATGTTTTGAGGCTGGGAGCGGTGGCTCACACCTGTAATCCCAGCACTTTGGGAGGCCAAAGTGGGCAGATCAGTAGGTCAGGAGTTTGAGACCAGCCTGACCACCATGGTCCAACTCCATCTCTACTAAAAATACAAAAATTAGCTGGGTGTGGTGGCACACACCTGTAGTCCCAGCTACTCAGGAGGCTGAGGCAGGAGAATAGCTTGAACTTGGGAGGCAGAGGTCACAGTGAGCCAAGATGGGGCCATGGACTCCAGCCTGGGTGACAGAGCGAGACTCCATCTGTTATAACTTATTAAATAAAACAAAATCAAAATGGAAAAAATGAAAATATGCATCTTAAATATTACTATTACAAACAAAAAAGGTTTAAACATATTGACTTTATTAAAAACAGAGTTTTTACTATACTTCTAGAATACAACTTACAAAAATAATGAAAGATATTACAATGTTTAAAGATACAAGTTTTAGGCCAGGCGCCATGCCCCACACCTATAATCCCTGCACTTTGGGAGGTGGAGGTGGGTGGATTGCTTGAGACCCCAGGAGTTCAAGACCAGCCTGGCCAACACGGAGAAACCCCATCTCTACTAAAAATACACTGTAGGGCACAGTGGTGCACATCTGTAATCCCAGCTACTCAGGAAGCTGAGGCAGGAGAATCACTTGAACCTGGGAGGTGGAGGCTGCAGTGAGCCGAGATTGTGCCACTGCACTCTAGCCTGGGTGACAGAGTGAAAGACTCTCTCTCAAGAAAATGAATGGAATAGAATGGAATAGAAAGAATAGAACAGAATAGAATAGAATAGAATAGATAAAATAAACTAAAACAAAACAAAATAAAATAAAATAAAATAAAATTAAAATAAAATAAAATAAAATTACAAGTTTCAGAGCAGACTTCTTTGGTTCAAACTGAAGCACTGCGGTGTGACCCTTATCAAATGTTTAACTTCTCTGTGCCTCAAATTCCTCATTTGCAAAATAAAGATAAAAATGGTATCTTTTTTTGTTTTGTTTTGTTTTTTATTTTTATTATACTTTAAGTTTTGGGGTACATGTGCACAACATGCAGGTTTGTTACATATGTATACATGTGCCATGTTGGTGTGCTACACCCATTAACTCGTCATTTACATTAGGTTTATCTCCTAATGCTATCCCTCCCCCATCCCTGCACCCTACAACAGGCCCCAGTGTGTCATGTTCCCCTTCCTGTGTCCAAGTGTTCTCATTTTTCAATTCCCACCTATGAGTGAGAACATGCAGTGTTTGGTTTTTTTGTCCTTGTGATAGTTTGCTGAGAATGATGGTTTCCAGCTTCATCCATGTCCCTACAAAGGACATGAACTCATCATTTTTTATGGCTGCATAGTATTCCATGGTGTATATGTGCCACATTTTCTTAATCCTGTCTATCACTGTTGGACATTTGGGTTGGTCCCAAGTCTTTGCTATTGTGAATAGTGCCGCAATAAACATACGTGTGCATGTGTCTTTATAGCAGAATGATTTATAATCCTTTGGGTATATACCCAGTAACCCAGGAATGGGATGGCTGGGTCAAATGATATTTCTAGCTCTAAAACCCTGAGGAATTGCCACACCGACTTCCACAATGGTTGGACTAGTTTACAGTCCCACCAACAGTGTAAAAGTGTTCCTATTTCTCCACATCCTCTCTAGCACCTGTTGTTTCCTGACTTTTTAATGATCGCCATTCTAACTGGTATGAGATGGTATCTCATTGTGGTTTTGATTTGCATTTCTGTGATGGCCAGTGATGATGAGCATTTTTTCATCTGTCTGTTGGCTGCATAAATGTCTTCTTTTGAGAAGTGTCTGTTCATATCTTTTGCCCACTTGTTGATGGGGTTGTTTGTTTTTTCCTTGTAAATTTGTTTGAGTTCTTTGTAGATTCTGGATATTAGCCCTTTTTCAGATGAGTAGGTTGCAAAAATTTTCTCCCATTCTGTAGATTGCCTGTTCACTCTGATGGTAGTTTCTTTTGCTGGGGAGAAGATCTTTAGTTTAATTAGATCCCATTTGTCAATTTTGGCTTTTGTTGCCATTGCTTTTGGTGTTTTTGACATGAAGTCCTTGCCCATGCCTATGTCCTGAATGGTATTGCCTAGGTTTTCTTCTAGGGTTTTTATGGTTTTAGGTCTAATATGTAAGTCTTTAATCCATCTTGAATTAATTTTTGTACAAGGTGTGAGGAAGGGATCCAGTTTCAGCTTTCTACATATGGCTAGCCAGTTTTCCCAGCACCATTTATTAAATAGGGAATCCTTTCCCCATTGCTTGTTTTTGTCAGGTTTGTCAAAGATCAGATGGTTGCAGATGTGTGGCATTATTTCTGAGGGCTCTGTTCTGTTCCATTGATCTATGTCTCTGTTGTGGTACCAGTACCATGCTGTTTTTGTTACTGTAGCCTTGTAGTACAGTTTGAAGTCAGGTAGCATGATGCCTCCAGCTTTATTCTTTTGGCTTAGGATTGACTTGGCAATGCGGGCTCTTTTTTGGTTCCATATGAACTTTAAAGTAGTTTTTTCCAATTCTGTGAAGAAAGTCATTGGTAGCTTGATGGGGATGGCATTGAATCTATAAATTACCTGGGGCAGTATGTCCATTTTCACGACATTGATTCTTCCTACCCATGAGCATGGAATGTTCTTCCATTTGTTTGTATCCTCTTTTATTTCATTGAGCAGTGGTTTGTAGTTCTCCTTGAAGAAGTCCTTCACATCCCTTGTAAGTTGGATTCCTAGGTATTTTATTCTCTTTGAAGCAATTGTGAATGGGAGTTCACTCATGATTTGGCTGTTTGTCTGTTATTGGTGTATAAGAATGCTTGCGATTTTTGCACCTTGATTTTGTATCCTGAGACTTTGCCGAAGTTGCTTATCAGCTTAAGGAGATTTTGGGCTGAGACGATGGGGTTTTCTAGATATACAATCATGTCATCTGCAAACAGGGACAATTTGACTTCCTCTTTTCCTAATTGAATACCCTTTATTCCTTCTCCTGCCTGATTGCCCTGGCCAGAACTTCCAACACTATGTTGAATAGGAGTGGTGATGGGGGCATCCCTGTCTTGTGCCAGTTTTCAAAGGGAATGCTTCCAGTTTTTGCCCATTCAGTATGATATTGGCTGTGGGTTTGTCATAAATAGCTCTTATTATTTTGAGATATGTCCCATCAATGCCTAATTTATTGAGAGTTTTTAGCATGAAGGGCTGTTGAATTTTGTCAAAGGCCTTTTCTGCATCTATTGAGATAATCACATGGTTTTTGTCTTTGGTTCTGTTTATATGCTGGATTACATTTATTGATTTGCGTATGTTGAACCAGCCTTGCATCCCAGGGATGAAGCCCACTTGATCATGGTGGATAAGCTTTTTGATGTGTTGCTGGATTTGGTTTGCCAGTATTATATTGAGGATTTCTGCATTGATGTTCATCAGGGATATTGGTCTAAAATTCTCTTTTTTTGTTGTGTCTCTGCCAGGCTTTGGTATCAGGATGATGCTGGCCTCATAAAATGAGTTAAGGGGGATTCCCTCTTTTTCTATTGATTGGAATAGTTTCAGAAGGAATGGTACCAGCTCCTCCTTGTATCTCTGGTAGAATTCGGCTGTGAATCCATCTGGTCCTGGACTTCTTTTGGTTGGTAAGCTATTAATTATTGCCTCAATTTCAGAGCCTGTTATTGGTCTATTCAGAGATTCAACTTCTTCCTGGTTTGGTCTTGGGAGGGTGTATGTGTCGAGGAATTTATCCATTTCTTCTAGATTTTCTAGTTTATTTGCATAGAGATGTTTATAGTATTCTCTGATGGTAGTTTGTATTTCTGTGGGATCGGTGGTGATAACCCCTTTTTCATTTTTTATTGCGTCTATTTGATTCTTCTCTCTTTTCTTCATTAGTCTTGCTAGCGGTCTATCAATTTTGTCGACCTTTTCAAAAAACCAGCTCCTGGATTCACTGATTTTTTGAAGGGTTTGTGTGTCTCTATCTCCTTCAGTTCTGCTCTGATCTTAAATAACTAAGATCAGAAAAATGGTATCTTAACACAGGGGTCCCCAACCCCTGGTCTGTGGAATATTATCCGTTCTTGGCCTGTTAGGAACCAGGGTGCCCAGCAGGAGGTGAGTGAAGGCGAGCAAGCATTACTTCCTGAGCTCCGCTTCCTGTCAGATCAGGGCTGCATTAGATTTTCATAGAAGCGCAAACCCTACTGTCAACTGCGCATATCAGGGATCTAGGCTGCACGCTCCTTATGAGAATTGAACTAATGTCTCATGATCTGGAATGATCTGGGGTGACACTGTTTCATCCCCAAACCAGCCCCTTACCCCTGCCGCATCTGTGGAAGAACTGTCTTCCATAAAACCGGTGCCTGCTGCCTTAACATATAAGATTGCTCTAAGGATTAAATGAGACAACATAAGTAGGGCACTCAGAAAGATGTCTGATACATAGTAAAAGTTGATACATGCTAGCAATTATTATATTTAAGGGATAAAGGGGAAGAACAATTCAAAGATAATTCTCAGACGATCTAACTTGGCTACTGGGTAGATATTAATTTAATTAATTTACCAGGGACTAGTACTCAAAATACCTGAAGAACTACAAATCAGAAAGAAAACACAAAACCCAACAGAAAAAATAAGCATAAGGGACACTTCAAAAAGAGGAAACGTAAGTGGCTTATAAATATAGGAAAAGATGCTCAACCTCAGTAGTAATCAGGGAAATGCAACTTAAAACCATAAACTAGCATTTCATATCCAACAGTTAGGCAAAATTTAAAATCGACAATATAAAATTTTAGAAATGATGTAGAACTATGAGAACACTAGTAAGTGTTGGCACATAAACTGGTACCAATTTTAAAACAATTTACTATTATGGAATAAAATTAAATATATATTTCTTTACATACACATATACACACAGATAGATATTACAATCTAGCGAATAAGTCTTAGAGAAACTTTTACATATAATCACCAGGAAATACATTATTAAGAATATTTGTAGCAGCACTATTTGTAACAGCAAAAACTAGAAACAGCCAAAATGGATAAACAGATAAACTGTGGTATATTTACACAATGTCCTAACAAAGACAATGAATAACCTGTGGTAAGGATTTCAATAAGGATGAATTTTAGAAAACTGTTGGGTGAAAAATGCAAGTTACTGAAGAAGAGTATCATACAATTTTTTGTTATTGTTGCTGCTGTTTGTGTTTTTCAGAGATAGGGTCTCATTATGTTGCCCAGGCTGGTCTTATTCATACATTTAGAGTTCTGATTTTAAACACATTTCTTAGATCTTTAACTGTAGGAATTCTTCAAAGTCAATGTTTAAAGCACTTTTCTTCAGAGAAAACTTCTATTTTTTCTGCTAGGATCCTGAGGCACCCCAAACCAAAAGCATCATTAAACTAAAACTTTAGATTAAGATTATTTTTGCAAGGCGAATTTCAACTTCAAACCCACAGGAGCATAGGATTGTGATGAGGATTTCTCAGGAAAGATTCTTTTTGTGTACTCTAATCAAAACCAAGAATGAGCTAGGCAGTGTCATTCTAAAGAGCAGGTTATTTTCCTTGAATTATCCACAGGGGATGATTCACACTTTGGGGATCTCAGCTTTATGTTGCAGTGTCCAAACTTGTAACTCACAATGCCTAGGCTCAGACTTCCTCTGTCCCATGCAAGCAGGACTACCTCTTTAAAGCCCAGGTTCTGGGCCATAAGGTATCAGAAGGCAAATTTAGAGGTAAAGAGGTTCTATGGCTCACTTATCTCCACAGAATTGGGCCTTCTCATTATTTACAGCCTTGTATTTTCACCTTACTTTGCTGTCAACTCAAGCATACTTAAAAAAAATTTTTTTAGTATTTTATCCAGCATTTAAAAATGTGTTCTTTTACCAGAAGTTTCTCTGAACATCTAGTCTGCCATATTGCTTGAAACAAAATACCGTAATAGCTTTAGACCTACTTTAGAGATACTAACTGCTTCAGACAAACCAGTTTTAGTTGCACACACAGAATGATACTTAGGCTTATATCTTTCCATTCCAGCTACAATTCTCAAAAGTATTCCAAACTGTAAAGTTTGTTCTTCTCCAATTACAGCGAAATGAATATTATCTGGTTAGTTATTAACTAGAGAGTTCACTAGCAGGATTCAGATAATAGAACAAACAGTAAACAATCTATAGGCTGAGAATAAGAAAAAGTATCAGAACCTAATTCACGTCTTAGGCACTATATATTCAACATTGAAAATACGCAATGACTTTATAGGAATACTACAGTAACCATCAAATTCCAGAAATTTAGAAGCAGTTTAAGTATTATTACACTTCAATGACATTCATGTATAATGTATTAACAGTAGCAGCAAATCTTACATTTAATATACTGATCTTTTGACATTCGAATTGATCTACTTAATGTAATTTATAATTAACTTAAAAAACATTCCTTCATAGATATGAAAAATCATCATTTTGTAACCATCACAATAAAGGCTGATTTAGGCAAGAAGCATCAATAGCTGCTAAATCCAGGGGATACAGTTTAATGAGGAGCAGGATATTTGCATGGTCCTAAAGTGTGTTTCCCATAGAGTGCTTATAAGATGCAAGGAAAAACTAGTAACTGTATAGTAGAAACACAAGCAACATTCTGATAGGATGATTAAAATTAACATCACCTGTGAGAGGTAGAAGGCCATCACGTGCCTTTGGATATGAAACCTGGAGAAGGACGCAACACCACTTACACAGTATTCTGGCCAGAAAGCATAACCTGAATCTCAACATGAGCAAACACCACATAAACAACAAATGAAAAGTGTTCTATTTTTCTTTAAAAAAAAAAAAAAAAACCAGCAGAGAGGGGATTGTTTTCTTAAAAAATGTCAATTTCATAAAAGACAATCACACTTCTGTATATGTATGCAGAAGAACTGAAAGCAGGGTCTCAAAGAGGTATTTGTATACCTATGTTCATAGCAGCACAATTCACCATAACCAAAAGGCAGAAGCAAACCAAATGCCCATTGATAGGTAAACAAAATGTGATATATACAAGCAATGGAATATTAATCAGCCTTAAAAAGGAAGGAAACTCTGACAGAGGCTTCAATTTTGATGAACTTTGAAGATATGATGCTAAGTGAAATAAACCAATCACAGAAAAGACAAACATACGATGTTTGTCATATATGTGTTTCCACTTATATGAAGTATCTAAAGTAGTCGAACTTACAGAAACAGATTCAGGTAGAATGGTGGTTGCTGGGGAGGAGTGAAATGAGTTACAGAGTTTCAGTTTTGCCAGATGAAAAAGTTTTAGAGATTGGTTGCATAACAATGCGTAGTAGGAGAGACAAATATGATAAAAACAATCTTTGATTCGATGGGCTTGGTTCCATAACAAAAGCATATGCAGAAAGCCATGGGAACCCAAAGGAGAGATTAACACTCTCTGATTGATGGAGAGATAACTAACTTCAGAATATAATCTGAATATAATCAGAAATAATCTGAAATTACGAACAGTTTTGAAAGAGAAGTTTAGGTTAATATGGCAGAGTGAACATATATACTTACTTTTGCTCCCACTTGGAAACTCACTAAAATAATATTAAAACAATTTTTAAAGAAATTTTAAATTTTAAATTAAAAAAAAATTTTAAAGAAAGATATAAACCTGCGAAGAGAAAGATAAGTAGAGGTGACAACAACAAAACTTTGGAAAATGGAAAACAGATGTATGAGTGGTAATAGGCTTAGCTAATGCAAAAAGGCAGACTCCTAACCCAAGTAAGAAATGTGACTTTTAAAATTTTACCCAGCAGGATCCTCGAATGGCTCAGGAATCAGCCACACCTCTGTAAGCAGTAGGTAAGATCGAGCTGGAAACTAGAGAACAGGTTGAAAGTTTAATGTAGAAGTAAATTATATGCCCAAATACCCTCTGCCTTTCCATGCAGCCAGAAGAGTACTCTACCTTTATCTGGGAAGATCAGAATTTTGTTTCTTTCTGAGGAAGAAATTACAGAATATCTCTGGATTGGGGGACACTCAGCACAATTGAGGGAGGGGCACCAGACTGGAAGCTAGATGACTGATCAGTTCCCAGAATGTCGGCAGTCTATATTATTATATCCAAGTGAAGAAGTGAGGATCTGTTTTCTAGGAAATATGAATAGCTTAAGTTAATATAGATACTAAAGGCGATAAAATGAATTGATTGGATAGATATGGAGTTTCCAATTAGTTTTTTTGGTTTTTGTTTTGAGACGGAGTCTCTCTGTCGCCCAGGCTGGAGTGCAGTGGTGCGATCTCAGCTCACTTCAACCTCTGCCTCCCAGGTTCAAGCGATTCTGCTGCCTCAGCCTCCCGAGTAACTGGGATTACAGGTGCCCGTCACCATGCCCAGCTAATTTTTTATATTTTTAGTAGAAACAGAGTTTCACCATGTTGGCCAGGCTGGTCTCGAACTCCTGACCTCAGGTGATCCACCTGCCTTGGCCTCCCAAAGTGCTGGGATTATAGGCATAAGCCACTGTGCCTGGCCTTCAGTTAGTTTTTCAGTGCTCCACTCTTACATATAAGCTATCTAACCAAGGCTTACCAGACATTAGGAAAGACAGAGACCAAAACAAACAAACAATAAGAGGTTTAGCAGGAACACGAAAACTGGAAATATGCCATTAGTGAAGATAGAATGTATAATCATTGAGGGCGATGATAGATCCTAGTGAATTTGTTTGGAGTACGGTGAATAAATGTTGGCAGTAAAAAACAGGCTAAAAATGCATAAGGGCCATGCCACAAAGGATTTTGTAGATCACATCAAGGAGTTTATAATTTATTTGATTAGACCATAGGGAGGTAATTAAGGACATAAAAGGGAATAACATGACCAGGTTTGCATTTTGACAAGTTCATTCAGATGGTCTTAAGGTGAACAGACAAAATGAGGAAGCAATTATAGGCAGATGGACAAATTAAGAGGTTACCAAAGTAATTCAAACAAGAAAAATATAGGTCTAAAACAGGACTGGAGTAGATGAGATAAATATGAAAGATGCTGAGAAGATATAATCAAAAGAACTTAGGAATCTGCTACAAATATGTAATAGGAGAGAGGAAAGACTCCAAAATACTCCTCAAAATTTTTGGTTGGGTAAATGGGTAGATAGTGATGAATTAATGGAAATATGGAATAATATAAAAGGGGCTACAAGTCTTAGGGAAATAATGAATTCTGTTTTAGACATGTCAAATTTGAGGTGCTTACAGACACAGAACTGCCCAGCAAGCAGACTGAAATATGAATCTGGAGGTTAGGTGAGCATTTAGGCTAGATCTAGAGATAGAGATTTGGTTATCAATTAGATCACCCAAGGACAGTATAAAGAACAGCAATTTTTAGTGTGTGCATTTTGTGCACGACAAAAGAGGCAGCTGAGACTCACTGCCTTTGTCCATTAGGGAACCATTGTGGGTCCTCCTCAGATGTGTCGAGACAAAATTTTATAAAAGGTTAAGAATCACAGATTTGGCCGGGCGCAGTGGCTCATGCCTGTAATCCTAGCACTTTGGGAGGCCGAGGCGGGCGGATCACGAGGTCAGCAGATCGAGACTATCCTGGCCAACATGGTGAAACCTCGTCTCTACTAAAAATTAAAAAAAAAAAAAAAAATTAGCCAGGCATGGTGGCAGGTGCCTGTAATCCCAGCTACTCGGGAGGCTGAGGCAGGAGAATCGTTTGAACCCGGGAGGCAGAGGTTGCAGCAAGCCGAGATGGCGCCACTGCACTCCAGCCTGGGTGACAGAGGAGACTCAGTCTCAAAAAAAACAAAACAGAACAAACAAACAAAAAAAGATTAAGAATCACAGATTTGGGAGACAAGTGAAGGAAAAAAAAACTCTCAAAGGAGATTTAAAAAAAAAGGAATGATAAGAGAAGTGGGGAAAAAGCAGGAGAAAGCGGTAACAAAGGAGTAAAAGTGAGAACAAATATTTACTATTTATGTCTAATACACTATGCCTCCCTGAAATATAAAGAACATAGGACATGGCTTCTGCTATCTGACTGAATTTGCAATTACACTGTTGAAAAAAGACTGACACAAGAAAATGAGATGGAGAAAAAAGAAAAGGGAAGGCGGTGAGTCAACACTATATCAAGTAAAATTGGTTCATTTCATAACTACTAATAAACTTTTACTGAGCAGCCTCCAAACTCATTAAATAGTCTGAATATAAAAAATACACTATTACATGAGTAGAATAGCCAGTTTTTGTTTTGTTTTGTTTGAGACGGAGTTTTGCTCTGTCGCCAGGCTGGAGTGCAGAGGCGCAATCTCGGCTCACTGCAACCTCCATCTCCTGGGTTCAAGTGATTCTCTTGCCCCAGCCTCCCAAGTAACTGAGACTACAGGCGTGCGCCACCGTGCCCAGCTAATTTTTGTATTTTTAATAGGGACGGGGTTTCACCATGTTGGCCAGGATGGTCTTGATCTCTTGACTTTGTGATCCGCCTGCCTTGGCCTCCCAAAGTGCTGGGATTACAGGCGTGAGGCACCGTGCCTGACCAACAGCCAGTTTTTTAAGAGTACAAAGTAATGCCAATCTTTTACAAATATTTTATAAATTATAATATGGCATCTAATTTCATGTGCACAGTTAATTCAATTCAATACATGCAATAAGAGCTATCTACTTTTCAAATTCAAGTGCTGAATTTAAAATAACCAGGCTTATGAACATTCTAATAATTAGATTTCTCCTTATTGAACGTGTATCCATTTAGTTTAGAACATATAATGTCTAAGGTCACTTAAATGATTAGACTCCCCATCATCTTTACCAAGATTTAGTTTATCTTGACTATTCAGTTCATGAGAAAATGTTCCTGATTTAATATAAATGAGGAACAATATAAAACTGCATAATTATAGCCTATTTTTTAAAAGGACAAAGATAGATACAAACAAAGATTAAAGTAATTAAATGTTAATAGATGGACAACAGATTTTCATGTTCTTACTTCTACCTTCTAAAACACTCTCCACAATGAAACATTTTACTTTTATAATGAGAAACAGAAATCTAATAAAATATTTTCTCAATTAGATTTCCAAAGAGGTAGAAAGCAGCTGGAGATTTAGAGTATCAATTATTCATAAGAATATCTGTTGGAAGCACTTACATATTTTCATTTGTAAGGGTCTCATGCCTCTTATCTCAACAGAAACTCAGAAAGGGCAATTATGTTTATTTTTTCTGTAAGTCTCCACAATCCAAATTCCTACACTCTGCAAAGGGGCATACATATCTCCAGGGCCTAATCCAAAAAATATTTGTAAAAATAAAGCCTCTGAAACTAATTTGTTAGGTCAACAACTTTTTCCTACCTCCCTATGCTAATGTTTGTTATGGTTGAACCCAGCAAATCAGTAAATACTGTCCTAACTTAAAAAAAAAAAACACACATATTGTGCTTTAATATGTACTTTTACATAGAGGTTTTAATTTAATATCATTTAAGTAAAGCATAATTCTTAGGATTTGAAAATATTACTGGTAATATTTCTTCAAAAAATTCTAAGCTAAAAAAATAAGTGATTTTGAAAGGGTTTCAACATTCTTATAATGTTTATTGTATTTATAAGGATAAAAGTATACTATACTTATTTTTGTTGAACTTTAACCATTTCTATCCACCCGTCTATCAATCAATCAATTAGTCAAGACAGGTTCTCACCATGTTGCCTAGACTAGCTTCAAACTCCTGGGCTTATGCGATCCTCCCACCTCAGCCTCCTCAGTAGCAGCAGGTGTGTGCCACCACACCCTTTTCTCTTTAGAATGGTTGATGGTAAACTTAGTAAAGACAGACAGAGTTCGGAAACTGAGTAAAAAAAATATATATATATAACATTTAAAAATTAATGGCACTCAGATTAGTTGCTACAAATCCACTTTCTAGGCCTTTACATTTTTTTTCCACAGGTTGAGCAGACTTAATAGTCAGAATTAATTGTGGGACTTCACTGATTAGTCAGGCTGCCCAAGGAGGAATGAGCTATTGGACAATGATAAATAACTAAAGCTTGCCTAGTTCAGTACCAAAATTTATGTCTACTAGTTTTAAAAGAAAGATTCCTAAAGTGTTTAAACTGCTTTCCTTCCTTTTAGACAGAGTATATTCAACACAATTTAACCTTTAGGATGACTTAAGGATAGCATCATAGCATTTTAATTATGCACAATGATACTTAGGGACCCAGTGTGATACTTGTATTGTTTACCCCTTCACTGGAAAGTTCCAGACCATCCTAGACTCTGTTGTCTGTCTTTTCATCTCTTGCTACCTCTTCCCTTGCTGTCTACCTACTTGTTTCTAGCAGAACACTCCTTTCTAATTGGTTTCCCAACTTATAGCAAATAAGAAACAACAAAGCAATCAAGTTTCATTCATTAAACATTCAGAGATGAAAAATACAATCCCAGGCAGTCCCTGAAACATCCACAACTTAATTATGCTACATAGGATGCTATGGGAATCCAGAGGAGAAGCATCTGACCCAGAGTCCGGGGATTTCAATGATGACTTCCTGGAGGTGCTAGTTCTTAAACTGAGACATGAAAGATGAATACTTGGTACTGAACTAGTATTCTGAACTAGGCAAGCTTTAGCATTTCACAAGCAAAAGAAAGTAAGAGAATGGGTAGAAGAAAAGATCAAGTTCACAGACAGAAGAAATAGCATGGTAATAATAAAAATAATGATATCTCACATTTATTAAAAACTTCTTCTGTGAATTAACTTACTAAATCCACATACCAATGCTATGAGGCACAATTATTCCTGTTTTACAGATGAGGAAACTGTGGCATAGAAAAAACTGTTTCATCCAAGGTCCACACCTAGTTAAGTGGCAAAGTCAAGATTTGGCAGTCTGACTCTAAAGCTCTCACTCTAAATCACCACACTATATTGCTTATCTATGTAAAATTATGAAAGCAAGAGAGAATCCAGTGTTTTGAGCAATCTACTATGAGTGATTTACTAAAGCTGGAAAGTTGTATAGTGCCTAATATTGCAAAAGACGAGGCAGAAACCAGATCTGAGGAGCCTCGTATGCCAGGTACAGGTGTTTAGATTTTATCCTGTAGGTAGTAAAAGCCATCCAGCAGAGGAGTAGCAAGATCACATTGCATTAACAAAGACTTTTATGAAGTAAGAACGACGGAAACAACCAAACGCTCAAAGTACAGGTAGGAGGCTATTCCAGAGCTCTATGTGAGAGATGATAAAGCAATAGAAGTGGTTCTTTTTTTTTTTGAGACAGAGTCTCGCCTGTCGCCTGGGCTGGGCTGGAGTGCAATGGCGTGATCTTGGTTCACTGCAACCTCCACCTTCTGGGTTCAAGCGATTCTTCTGCCTCAGCCTCCCGAGTAGCGGGGATTACAGGCGCATGCCACCATGCCTGGCTAATTTTTGTATTTTTTTAGTAAAGACGGGGTTTCGCCATGTTGGCCAGGCTAGTCTTGAACTCCAATCTGCCCGCCCTGGCCTCCCAAAGTACTGAGATTATAGGCATGAACCACCGTGCCTGGCCAGAAGTGGTTCTATTTAGGTATTTCCTGCTACTAATCCTATGGAAAGGAAGAGAAAAACTAGAGAAAATTAGGATGTCAAATTCATAGAACTTATGACCAGAACAAGGAAAACTCATGATAGGGAAAAATGAAATAAAGTTGTAACCAAGGTAGAAAACAGATTTTGAAAGCAGTGGAGGTGGTATAAAAGATTTATTTTAGACATAATTGAGGTGCTTGTGAAATAACATTTTTTAAAAATCAGCTAACATTTATATTGAGCTTGCTACATGTGAGGCACTGGTCAAAGAAGTTTACATGCATTGATTGATCCACTGAATCATGAAGGCAACACTATGAGGTATTAACTTCTTTTTACGTAAGGCATCTGAGAAGTTAAGTAACTTGCCCAGGGTCATGCAGCTATTAAGGGGCTGAGCTGGGATTTGAACCCAGGTATCCTGGTTCGGAGTGTATTCTGTCTTTAATAGAGACATGCCAATTTTACAGATGAGTTTGACATTCAAGAATTGTTTAAAGATAAGGATTTGGCCCCAGCTAGCTCAGTCGGTAGATAATAATAATAATAATAAAAACAAAGATAAGGGTTTGGAAGTCATCAATATACACAGATGGAAGCTGAAGCCATGAGTATTGAGTTAGATATAGAGTATGCAGTCTAAGTGTGGTCCTTCAATCACTTAGGTAAGAATACCCTGAGGATTTTTATTTTTAATAAACATGCAGATTCCTGGGCCTCACCAAGGTCCATGGAAACAGAAATTCTAGGGATATGGCCCATAAATATATCATTTTGATAATTATCCAACTGATTCTTATATAAATTAAAGTTTGAAGATCACTAAAGGAATGAGCAAAGAAATGTGTAACAATGACATTGAGTTTATTAGAAGCGTGTCTACAATGAGAGTAAGCAAATTCTGAAGAAGGATGGTAGTAGGGGCCTGGGCAAGTGTCTGATGAGTCTTTTTTTTTTTTTTTTTTTTTTTTTGAGACAAAGTCTCACCCTGTTGCCCAGGCTGGAGTGCCATGGCACAATCTTGGCTCACTGCAACCTACGCCTCCCGGGATGGGTTCAAGTGATTCTCTTGCCTCAGCCTCCAGAGTAGCTGAGGTTACAGGTGCGCACCACCATGCCTGGCTAATTTTTTGTATCTTTAGTAGAGACGGGGTTTCACTATGTTGGCCTGGCTGGTCTCGAACCCCTGACCTCGTGATCCTCCCACCTCGGCCTCCCAAAGTACTGAGATTACAGCCATGAGCCACCACACCTGGCCCTCTGATGAGTCTTTGATCAAATCTAAGCCACAATAAATTATAAAATGTATTATTCTTTCATGTACCACCACCACCAAAACAACAAAATACCCCAAATAAGAGGCCTCCCATGTAAAGCTAGAACAACAAAAGGGGTACAAATGCAATATAAACAAATGAAAAATAAACCCAGCATTCAGAATGAGACAGCAAGGAAACCTGAAAGTCTCCATCTGTACACAAGATAGAAGCAATTTTATCTAAAAGCCAGTACTCACCTAGCTTTGCAGTCTGAATTCATACAACCAGTGGGGTCAAAACCAAAACACAGCAAAATCAACAAAGACAAAACAAAACAAAAAAATCTTTCAGGCAGAGAATTTAACTTAAAGTGGTCTCAGATTGGTAGTAGTGCAAATAACTGGCAGAGCGAAATGCAAATCCTTTCTGAAGTAATCTGACTTCAATTGAGGCCAATAATGATTACAAGACATCTCCTTATTTTAGACATTTTTTAATTTCTAAAATTTCTAAAAATATGTGTCTTAAAACCACTGAAATACAGTAGATAGAATGCATACCAAGCTATATTCTGAATGCTCAGAATCTTTGGTGGTGGGGTTATTTTTGGGTTCTCAAATGTACTTTATAATTTCATATAGGTGTTGATTTGTTTTCAAAATAACTATAAAACAAAGACACTATTAAAAATAATAAAATTGTTTCCCTTTCCATCACATTTAACCATATTTATAATTCCTCTAAATATAAAAAGTCTCATCCATTTTAAAACAAGAACCCCAAAGAGTGAGATCAGACCACTAATACCTGTACCCTAGAGTCTTTGTAAATGCTTCCACACTCTGGGATTTTGATAATGAAATTGGAAAATTCATCACAGGCCCTGGTAACTGTCCAGACATAACAAGACAAACAGCAAACTTTGTTCCTGCCAAGGATGATGATTTACAGTCCTAGTCTGACATGTGGTATTCCCTCTTTTGCTTACAGGCCACAAACACTAACTTAATATTTTCATTACATCCAGAGTATCCTGGCTCTTTTTAAGAAAAATTAATCCCTTCTCAACAATGCCATAGTGAAAAAAAATTCTTTAAGAACTTCTGTAATTTTCCAGAAAAGCAGTCTTTTCTTAATTCAAACACACATTTCCTATCTATTCCAAGAGTAGTACAACACTGCACAAATTACACCATAGTTGCTCTGGGGTCTTTTAAAACTGCAAATTTCATTTTACAGCAAGCACATCATCCAAATGAGTTGCTAGATGACCACAATTGCTTTAGAATTAAAATAAACACCAACTGATCACTGTGGGGAGTTTTATAATCCAAAAGTGTGACTTACAAATAAACCAGTTATACAAACAACCACTACTAACTTCCCCGTTTTTAGTGGGTGAAGGTCCTCAGAGTCCTTCTCACAACATAGTCCTGTCTAGAGCAAATGATATAAAAATTCTAATCTGACTCTCATCCTTGCCATATCCCACTAGAGCACCTCTTTCACTCAGGAAAACTATCCTACCCCCAGAGCAAATGTTTGCCTATGAGTGAGTGACTGAGTAAGTGTGTGTGTGTATGTCTGTGTAAGTATAGGAATTTTCTAAGACTGCAGAAAGTGACAACAGTTTCCACATCCCTATCTATAATTGAAAATTCACTTTCCCATAGAAACAAGAGAATAATGGTTTCATAGTGACACTACGTTTCTAACCATTTTATAACAATATTGTTTCTATGTGGAATTGTGTGAAATCCACTGAATATGAAAGTCAACCTACTTAGTAATTCTTGGGATGATATGTTAGTATAATTTGTGTGCTATAAATACTTAATTTAAAACATTTTAAGAGTAGCCCATAATCCCATTACACAGAACCCTGTTAACATGTTTTTTAATATCCACAGGTAACAAAACTTAAACAGCACAGAAAGTCACAAAATGAAAGTAAAATTTTTCTAATCCTGGACTGCTGATTCCCAACTACACCCACTACTTTCCCCTCCCTGAAGATAATCATCTTCAACAGTTCTTGAGAACAGAAAGAAAACAATTATTTATAGACCTAAGCACTTTTCTTTTGGTGTCTTTCCTATCATATGCATCAATTGGCAGGCAATGCAGAAAAAGGTTCATCAGATTCTAGAATATGGCAATCTTGTCCCTCTAGAAATGTTACCTTCATATGAATTTTTGTTTGTATAATGCATTTTCATGTTTTCATGTACCTGTAACCTAGATTATTTGATAATGAAGTATAGCATAGTGGTTAAGAGGTAGGTTGTACAGCAAAACTCCTTGGGGATAAATCCTGTGTGATCTGCAGTAGGTTTCTTAAACGTTCCTCCTATCTATAAAATGGGAATAATATGACTACCTGTTTAAGACAATTATACGTAATGAATCAACATGAAGTACTAGAATAGAGCTTAGTGCGCAGTAAGCACTCAATACATGTTGCCTATTATTGATATCCAGAAATCTTTATATTTTAGATATTTCATCAAAATTTTTGTCAGTAAAATCACTGATGTGCATGATACTGAGAAACCACAAAATCAAAAAATCTCTTTTGAACTATCAAAAACTACATTATATCCAGTGTTTCTTAACATTATATCATACTATAATCCTAATGTCTCCAATAGGTAATCTATAAACAGTATATCACTTTTCAAGTGAAAATCAGTATATCACTTTTCAAGTAAAATGCGTGATTCCCCACATAACCTACTTATAACTTTATACTGCTTCTGCACAAACCTAATTTTTACACCTAATGCCTTCTCTAGGCCCAGCCCTTCTTAAGAGACAATATCACTTTGGAGTTTGCGCTCATTTATTTGTTCTTTACTTCTGCCTAAGATAGTAATTTTTTATCAAGTACTGACTACCATTTCTCTGCATTTTGAAAGAATTCATGTCTACTTGAATGTCCTAAAGTCACCTCAAACGTATATCCAAAACTGAAAACACCATCTTTGCCTCAAAACAATTTTTCTTCCTATATTTGTAATCTCACTTAATAGGATCATCCTCCTACTCCCCATTCTCAAGTCCTGAGGAGGTCAACACGTAAAACACTTCTTGACTCACCTATCCTCTCCCATCCTTACCACCACTGATTAGGTGTCCCAGCCTAGGCCCTCATCATTTATTGGTCCCATTACGTAGCCTTTTGAAGTGATTTTCCTACTACTAATTATGTTTCACTAAAACTATCTTTTACTGTGCCCCTAGAGTGATTTACCTAAAATTAAGATCCAGCCATGTTACTTCAATGCTTCAAACTCTTCAGTGACTGTAGAATAAAGACCTTCTCAGCGCATATAGGGCTCTCCATGACTCATTATCTAGTTGTTTTCTCCTGCCCCTGCTGAGTGAAAACATTTCTAATGTTCCTATTGTTCTCTCTTCCAGAAATATTCTTGCCCATTATGTAAGACACAGTTTATCAATTAAACTGTCCATGAAGTTTTCCCTTTCCCGGCTTCCTAAGGCTGGGCTAATTAACTTTTCTCTGTGCATACCTATATGTTTAATATATATTGAAATAATAACCTGCTCATGTCTTCCCCACTAAACTGCACGCCTCATTCATCAAAGTCTTATTCATCTTTGCAATCTCAGCACCTAATTTAATACTTAATAAACACTTGCTAAACTGAAATGAATTAAAAGCTATGTGGAACTCCAAGACAAAACCTACTGAAAAGTCAGAGCAATATAAGGTAAAAGGAAGATGTCTACACCATTCAGATTAGAGAGAGTGCTAGCTACTGACTGTAGTGTCTGAGTTATTCTGTGACAAAGCAACACAAACACGGGTTTGTCATAACATTGCTTTCCTTGGTATTGAGAGCTCAAAAGTCATAATTCCAATTCTTACCCCTATTAGCAAGCTTCAGTATGTTAACTACAGTGACTTTTGACCCCACATGCCTGAGGTGAACAACTGCTTTGAAAGGCTGAAGTAATTTACTGATGCATACAGATATTGATAGGCTGCAGAGACACACCATTAAGCCCTTACTTCTTTTTCAAACCAGACTTGTTGGCACAGCTGTTAAGGTATTAACATGAGGAACAGCATATGTTGTCAAATAGCCCAGAAGGCAAAAGGACAAAATCTGATTTTCCTGGCTAGCTGAGGTGGGAGCTTAATTGATAGAAATATATTTTACTGGCTGGGCGCACACCTGTAATCCCAGTTCTTTGGGAGGCCAAGGCAGGTGGACTACCTGAGATCAGGAGTTTGAGATCAGCCTGGCCAATATGGTGAAACCCTGTCTCTACTAAAAATACAAAAAATTAGCTGGAGTTGGTGGTGGGCGCCTGTAATTCCAGCTACTAAGGAGGCTGAGGCAGGAGAATTGCTTGAACTCAGGAGGCAGAGGTTGCAGTGAGCCGAGACCGTGCCACTGCACTCCAGGCTGGGTGACAGAGTGAGACTCCGTCTCAAAAAAAAAAAAAAAAAAAAAAAAAAAAAAAAAAAAAAAAAAAACAACAACAACTATATATATATAATTTTTTTTTTACTTAAAATGCACCTACAAAAATGTGTATTACTTTCCTCTTAAATGTTGCAATTTTTCATCCGTTTCCAATATTCTTACTTAACTTACAGCTCATTATGCCAAATGCTGAAAGTGCTGAGGGCCTTCCAATTACCACCAGCAGCCAAAATAGAGGAGCACAGAGAACAGCCTATGATGTCGAAACATAAGAGATCATTATGGCTCCAACTGAACTTCCCTTGTATCCATATAGACGTTGCCTGTGACTATATCTGCATAATTCACTTCACTTAATATTGCAATGTCCATTTAGTAAAATTAATGTTGAGAATCTGCATAATTTTCTAATTCCTTTCCATTTCAATTCCAATACTGTTTGCTAAGCATCTATCATGTGCCAAACTTTGTGCTTAGAGCTGGAAATGGAAAGAGGAAGAGGTCACAGTCTCAGGGGAAAACAAATGCAATGCCTCACCAACTCAGGACTTTGAACTTGCTCTAAACTAGTACAGATTTGGTGCCCATAAAAAGTGGGATTAACCCTCCAATGTTGCTTTCATCATAGTAGTTGGCCCAGTTTGCCAGTCTAGCCCAGACAAGCCCTGGCTAAGACAGCCCCAGGTTCCTTCAATATGATCACCTTTCATCCTTCAATTAAAAACTTCCTATCAGCTGCACACTACAGACCATCAAAAGATAGAGAAGGTTTGTAGAGCAGCAAAGTCAAAAGGTATAGCCAAAGGCATTCACAATAAGTTCAATCATAAGTAATATTCTCTTGTGTACCTGAATATTGCCTACAACTTCTTATGTTTATGTTATATATAAATCCATGATATTTTACTATAATAGCTGAGACTAGAATGAGAGTGTTTGGAAAGAAGTTTGACACAAACATACTATATATATATTTCTGATAATAAAAGTAATACATGCTCATTCTACAAAATTTTGAAATTATAGAAGAAAATAAAAATCACGGGAATTTTATCAATTTCAGATTATTAAAATATTGTTAACAAACTTTTGGTATATATTAAATCAGTCTTTTATTATTTTAACCAAAGTTAGGACTGTACCATGTTTGTATAAATTATCTTTCTACTTAATATGTGATAAACGTTTTCTTGAATCATTATCTTTTTTTGTGTATCATTCTTTAGAAGTATGTTTTTTCTTAATGGCAGTATATAAATGATTTTGTAAATTAACAATTTTTTCATTAAGAAACAGTCTAGCGTGCTCAGTGACTGAGCTTGAAAAAAAAAAAAGAAACAGTCTAGCAATTGTATTGTTAGGTCAATGACAGTTTTAAATGCTTCTGGTACATATTGTCAAATTTTCTGGGCCTGTTTTGAATTAAGGCATTACTGGAGCTTTTTAAAACTTAGAAAAAACTCCTAAAGTTCACAATTCTCACCATGTATTGAGATTATTTCTCCAGTCAATAATACTATACTTTAGACAAAGTTTCTCTTGGATAACCTCTTATCAAAAGCTTTATGACAATCAGAACCTAGAAAAAGATTGAAACTGTACCTATATAAATACAGTAACATATATATCAATTAGTCTACTCTACTGTTAATAAAAGTATCTCTAAAATGCTTATAGGAGCTGGGCGCCATGGCTCACTCCTTTAATCCAACACTTTGGGAGGCCAAGTCGGGTGGATCACCTGAGGTAGGGAGTTTGAGACTAGCCTGACCAACATGGAGAAACCACCTCTCTACTAAAAATACAAAATTAGGCGGGCGTGGTGGCATATGCCTGTAATCCCAGCTACCTGGGAGGCTGAGGCAGAAGAATCGCTTGAACCTGGGAGGTGGAGGTTGCAGTGAGCCGAGATCATGCCATTGCACTCCAGCCTAGTCAACAACAGCGAAACTCTGTCTCAAAAAAATAAAATAAAATAAAATGCTTAATAGGGAGGAAATAGAATTCCAGGAAATACCTAAAACAAATTTACTTTCCTTTTTTTGACCAAAACTCATAAAAATACAGATAAATCAAAATTGTTGAACTCAATTCTATAAAATGTATGTAGTCTTACTTACATAGTATATTCTTCATATCTGTAATAAAAGGCAAAATCTAAAAATATCAACTTAACATTTGAAAAGTATTACCACTTACAAGCTTTTACACGCTAAATTTAGTCTTAACAATCTTAAAGAATGCTATTACTATTACTACAGTCATTTTTTAACACATTAGGAAACAGATGAAAAGATTAGGTGACTTGGCTAATTGAATATGTATAATAAATGAATGGCAAAGCCAGAATTCAAACCCAGGTCTCCGGACTCTAAATGTGGACCCTTTTCATTTCTGTACTGCTTTCCATAAATCATAAATAATCAAATTTTTCTTTATACTTGGCTTCAGATTTTTTTAAAAAAATAACAGATTTATTTTCTTAATGTTATTTATTTAAGCCAAAATTAAAATAAGTTTTCATTCCCTGAGTGCACACACTGACAGTGGGTGGGCCAACTAATAAAACTACTGATAGCACACAGATGCCAGCTTAAAGTTAACATTTTTCCATTGTATAAATCCACAAACAGAGAAACATGTTTGGCTGAGCATAATCTAATTTGTAAATTTCCCAAAGAAAACAAACATTACAACTACTAGAATTGTTTTCCCTACAAATAGAGTAGTGTGGAGATTACAACTGAGAACAACATGAAATTCCTTTAAAATGACACTCTGAAGGAAGCCCCATTCTCTCCTTAAAAAAAAAAATACATATATACTCATAAATAAATATTTCCTACCATTTCTCCCTTTTATCCACTACTACCCCTAACTTCTAATAATGAAAGAAGAAAAAATTAACAACAGAAGATTTTTGAAGTTGTTAATTTATAACTTTTACAAAATCAACTATCATTAAGCCATATTTTAATGTATTTATTAATCATGGTTTATCTGATTAATTTAGTTGCTTTAACAAATACAGTTTTACATTTTGTATTTTTATTAGTTTTATTTTAATTGGCAAATAATAATTGTATATATTTATGGGGTACAAGGTGATATTTCAATACATGTATACATTGTGGAATGATCATATCAGAGTAATTAGCGTATCCATCAACTCAAATATTTACCATCTCTTTGTCGTGAGATATTTAAAATTATCTCTTTTAGCTATTTTGAAATATAATAACTATAGTCACCTTGCGGTGTAACAGAACACCAGAACTTATTTCTAGTAACTTAACTTTGTACCCCGTTGATCGGCATCTTCCCTTTCCCTGTCCACTCCCTACAACTCTCCCACCTCTCTTCCCAACCCCTGCCCCTTGCCTCTGGTAACAACTATTCTACTCTCTACTTCTATGATTTTGACTTTTCTAGATTCCACATATAAGTGAGAATACACAGTATTTGTTTCTCTGTGCCTGGCTTATTTCCCTTAATATGATGTCCTCTAGGTTCATCCATGTTGTTGAAAATGAAGAAATTTCCTGTTTTTTTTTTTAAAGGCTAAACAGTATTCTGTTATTTCTATATACATGTTGTTTCTATATATATAACACCCAAAATATACAAAAAACTCAAACTATGAAATAACAAGAAAACAACCCTATTAAAAACGGGCAAAGGACTTAAATAGACATTTCTCAAAAGAAGGCATACAAATGGCCAACAGATATATACTTTAAAATGTTCAACATCTCTAATCATCAAAGAAATGAAAATTAAAACCACAATGAGATATCAGCTCATACCTGTCAGATTGGCTATTATCAAAAAGATGAGTGACAACAAATGTTGGCAAGGATGTGGAGAAAAAGAAACCCTTATACACTGTAGGTGGTATTGTAAATTGATACAGTTATTTTGGAAAACAGTATGGAGGTTCCTCAGAAAACGAAAAATAGCATTACCATATAATCCAGCAATCCCACTGCTGGGTATATACCCAAAGCAAAAAAAAAATAAGTACAGAAAGGGGTGTCTGCACTCTCATGTTCACTGCAGCATTATTCACAACAGCCAAGAAATATACACAAACAACCTAAGTGTCCACTACAGATGAATGCATTTTAAAAATATGGCAAACATAGCTTTATTCTAGCAATGTCTGTACCCATTTGCCTTCCTTTATACTTCCTTAAGAGCAGGGACAACATCTTATTCATTATTCTATTACACTGGACTTTTTAACATAGCAGTCATTTAATAAGCATTTGGTAACTAAATTCAATTAATGTAATAGAAATACATAAAACAAAATACACCTAATATTTAATAAACATTTACTACTATATGTTAATACATACATTTTTTCACATTTAACATCTCCAAAATCAGGATTCATATTTAAACTATATTTGGCAGCATTTTTTCTTCGTGATACATAAAATAATACTGTGACTTATAATCTTTGACATCTTAGATTTAATGAAAAAGTCTTTACAAAAATATATATGGAGAGCATTTTTCTGATGCTATTAAATAGGTAAATGCAAAGTCACGATGAGTAAAGATGTGAGGGGGTATCCTGTACAGGTGGCTCCCCTCCCCCATCAAATCAGTGTATTAGATCTTCAAGAGAGAGAACTGTATTTTA
Source organism: Nomascus leucogenys (assembly GCF_006542625.1). Classification (NCBI taxonomy): domain Eukaryota; kingdom Metazoa; phylum Chordata; class Mammalia; order Primates; family Hylobatidae; genus Nomascus; species Nomascus leucogenys. The sequence goes on along the minus strand of NC_044383.1, from coordinate 95,505,909 downwards.
TTCATCATGTATTTCTCGGGTGTGTTCACAGGGGCTCAATAAAATGAGGTAAATGAGTAAATGAACACACAATTTTGATCTGAGGAGGACATGGGCTTTTCTCCGGAAGAGGGGAAAAGTTAGGTAAAGAGGGGGCAATCCATGTTACAAAGAAAATTATGAAGATAAATTGGCTTAAAGAAATAAAAACACCTAAATATATATGCCCCCAATACAGGAGCACCCAGATTCATAAAGCTAGTTCCTACAGACCTACAAAGAGACTTAGACTCCCACACAATAACAGTGGGAGACTTTAACACCCCACCTTCAATATTAGACAGATCAACGGGATAGACAATTAACAAGGATATTCAGGACTTGAACTCAGTTCTGGACCAAGCGGACCTAATAGACATCTACAGAACTCTCCACCCCAAATCAACAGAATATACATTCTTTTCAGTACTACATCACACTTATTCTAAAATTGACCACATAATTGGAAGTAAAATACTCCTCAGCAAATGCAAAAGAACACAAACCATAACAAACGGTCTCTCAGACCACAGTGCAATCAAATCAGAACTCAGGATTAAGAAACTCACTCAGAACTGCACAACTACATGGAAACTGAATAACCTGCTCCTGAATGACTATTGGGTAAATAAATATTTCTGCCAGAAATAAAGATGTTCTTTGAAACCAATGAGAACAAAGACACAATGTACCAGAACCTCTGCGATATATTTAAAGGCGTGTGTAGGGGGAAACGTATAGCACTAAATGCCCACAAGAGAAAGCAGGAAAGATCGAAATTCGACACCTAACATCACAATTAAAAGAACTAGAGAAGCCAGAGCAAACAAATTCAAAAGCTAGCAGAAGACAAGAAATAACTAAGATCAGAGCAGAACTGAAGGAGACAGAGACACAAAAAACCCTTCAAAAAAAAAATCAATGAATCCAGGAGCTGGTTTTTTGAAAAGATCAACAAAATAGATACACTAATAAAGGAGAAAAGAGAGAAGAATCAAATAGACGCAATAAAAAATGATAAACGGGATATCACCACCGATCCCACAGAAACACAAACTACCATCATAGAATACTATAAACACATCTATGCAAATAAACTAGAAAATCTAGAAGAAATGGATAAATTCCTGGACACATACACCCTCCCAAGACTAAACCAGGAAGAAGTCGAATCCCGGAATAGACCAATAACAGGTTCTGAAACTGAGGCGGCAATTAATAGCCTACCCACCAAAAAAAGCCCAGGACCAGAGAGATTCACAGCCGAATTCTACCAAAGGTACAAAGAGGTGCTGGTATCATTCCTTCTGAAACTATTCCAAACAATAGAAAAAGAGGGACTCCTCCCTAACTCATTTATGAGGCCAGCAACATCCTGATACCAAAACCTGGCAGAGACACAACAAAAAAAGAAAATTTCAGGCCAATATCCCTGATGAACACTGATGTGAAAATCCTCAATAAAATACTGGCAAGCCGAATCCAGCAGCACATCAAAAAGCTTATCGACCACAATCAAGTTGGCTTCATCCCTGGGATGCAAGGCTGGTTCAACATACACAAATCAATAAACGTAATCCATCGCATAAACAGAACCAATGACAAAAAAACACATGATTATCTCAATAGATGCAGAAAAGGCCTTTGACAAAATTCAACAGCCCTTCATGAGAAAAACTCAATAAAGTAGGTATTGATGGAATGCATCTCAAAATAATAAGAGCTATTTATGACAAACCCACAGCCAATATCATACTGAATGGGCAAAAACTGGAAGCATTCCCTTTGAAAACCAGCAGAAGACAAGGATGCCCTCTCTCACCATTCCTATCCAACATAGTATTGGAAGTTCTGGCCAGGGCAATCAGCCAAAAGAAAGACATAAAGGGTATTCAAGTGGGAAAAGAGGAAGTTAAATTGTCTCTGTTTGCAGATGACATGATTGTATATTTAGAAAACCCCACTGTCTTAGCCCAAAATCTCCTTAAGCTGATAAGCAACTTCAGCAAAGTCTCGGGATTCAAAATCAATGTGCAAAAATCACAAGCATTCTTATAAACCAATAACAGACAGAGAGCCAAATTGTGAGTGAACTCCCATTCACAATTCCTACAAAGAGAAAAAATACCTAGGAATACAACTTACAAGGGATGTAAAGGACCTCTTCAAGGAGAACTATAAACCACTGCTCAAGGAAATAAGAGAGGACACAAACAAATGGAAAAACATTCCATGCTCATGGATAGGAAGAATCAATATTGTCAAAATGGCCATACTGCCCGAAGTAATTTATAGATTTAATGCTATCCTGATCAAGCTACCATTGACTTTCTTCATGGAATTGGAAAAAGGTACTTTAAATTTCATATGGAACCAAAAAAGAGCCCGCACAGCCAAGACAATCCTAAGCAAAAAGAACAAAGCTGGAGGCATCATGCTACCTGACTTCAAACTATACTACAAGGCTACAGTAACAAAAACAGCATGGTACTGGTACCGAAACAGATATATAGACCAATGGAACAGAACAGAGCCCTCAGAAATAATGCCACACATCTACAACCATCTGATCTTTGACAAAGCTGACAAAAACAAGCAATGTGGAAAGGATTCCCTATTTAATAAATGGTGTTGGGAAAACTGGCTAGTCATATGCAGAGAGCTGAAACTGGATCCCTCCCTTACACCTTATATAAAAATTAACTCAAGATGGATTAAAGACTTAAATGTAAGACCTAAAATCATAAAAACCCTAGAAGAAAACCTAGGCAATACCATTCAGGACATTGGCATGGGCAAAGACTTCACTAAAACACCAAACTAAACTTCAACTAAAACACCAAAAGCAATGGCAACAAAAGCCAAAATTGATGAATTGGATCTGATTAAACCAAAGAGCTTCTGCATAGCAAAAGAAACTATTGTCAGAGTGAACAGGCAACCTACAGAATGGGAGAAAATTTTTGCAGTCTATCCATCTGACTATCCATCTACAAAGAATTTAAACAGATTTATAAGAAAAAATCAAACAACCGCATCAAAAAGTGGGTGAAGGATATGAACAGACACTTCTCAAAAGAAGACATTTATGCAGCCAACAAACATATGAAAAAAAGCTCATCATCACTAGTCATTAGAGGAATGCAAATCAAAACCACAGCAAGATACCATCTCATGCCAGTTAGAATGGCGATCATTTAAAAAGTCGGAACAACAGATGCTGGAGAGGACGTGGAGAAATAGAAACGCTTCTACTCTGTTGGTGGGAGTATAAATTAGTTCAACCATTGTGGAAGACAGTGTGGCAATTCCTCAAGGATCTAGAACTAGAAATACCATTTGACCCAGCAATCCCATTACTGGGTATATACCCAAAAGATTATAAATCATTCTACTATAAAGACACACGCACACATGCACACGTATGTTTATTGCGGCACTGTTCACAATAGCAAAGACTTGGAACCAACCCAAATGCCCATCAATGATAGACTAGATAAGGAAAATGTGGCACATATACACATGGAATACTATGCAGCCATAAAAAAGAATGAGTTAATGTCCTTTACAGAGACATGGATGATGCTGGAAACCATCATTCTCAGCAAACTAACTCAAGAACAGAAAACCAAACACCACATGTTCTCACTCATAAGTGGGAGCTGAACGATGAGAATGCATGGACACAGGGAGGGGAACATCACTCACCCGGGCCTGTCAGGGGGTTTGGTGCTAGGGGAGGGATAGCATTAGGAGAAATACCTAATGTAGATGACGGGTTGATTGGTGCAGCAAACCAACATGGCATGTGTATACCTATGTAACAAACCTGCACGTTCTGCACATGTATCCCAGAACTTAAAGTATAATGAAAAATACATATATATACTTTTCATTCTAATATTTAAATGTTATAGATCTACAATCCACTAAAGATTCATACTTTTAAACAGTATTTACTAAGACTTGCTCTAAGGAATACTGGTTTCATAGGATGTTAATTGAAGTTACTCCCTAAATTATTTCCTGGCAAATAACTTTCAGGAAATTGGTAAAACAAAATTAACCTTCTTTATCTGCAAGTCTTGTCAGTATCTTTAATATGCTACTATCATTGTAAATTTCCAAAATGAAGACGAAGCATGCATCTTCCAAATTTATGTACAACAGAAACCTTTTTGTTGAATACTCTTAAGAGATTAGCATTCCACAGAACAGACTTCAGGTAATGTCTATAATGTTTATATACATAATCATCAAAGCAGCTCTACACAGGAGACTACTATCGAGATATTATGAGACATGTAATTGATAACAAGAAATAACAACCAATAATAGAAATAACAAAGAGCAAATTGTCCACAACATCCTTGTTAGAAATTTGTATTTCTAGTGTAGGAGAGTAAAGAAAGAGAAAGAGACTCTCCTATTAAAAACGAGTTACAAATTCCAGCGTTTGTGTATTTAAGCTCACTTGATTTAGTAAATAATCAGTCTGGTATATCTGATGGAATGGCACATAAAAATTGCGAAGTTAATATACCTTCAAAAGTACTTAACAGAATCATGATATAGCCAAATTATTCAGTAGATGCTATAATATCTTCTTGTTAATATAATTCATGAAACAATACTGTGGTTTCTCTTCAGAGCATATAAATCTTTCACCTTTTTGAATTCAAGAAATAAGGAGGGCTCATAAATGAGATGGTAAAATTGAGTAACAGAATTCAAACAATTTGCACGAATTTATTTTGGAACAAGAAATAGAATTTGTCTCTCGTATTTTCTAAATTAATAAAGGCCAAAAAAATCACAGCACAAGGTCTCACAGGTATCATCTACCCCTTTTTGAACAGAGGAATGTAGGAAAATGCAATTAAGTCAAACAAAATAAGAAAAATGGGGCTGGCTGTGGTGTCTCACGCCTGTAATCCCCGCACTTTAGGAGGCCGAGACAGGTGGATCACTGGAGTTTAGGAGTTCGAGACCAGCCTGGCCGAAATAGTGAAACCCTGTCTCTGCTAAAAATACCAAATTACCAGGGCGTGGTGGCAGGTGAGGCAGGAGAATCACTTGAACTCTGGAGGCAGAGGTTGCAGTGAGCTGAGATCGTGCCACTGCACTCCAGCCTGGGTGACGAGAGTGAAATTCTGTCTCAAAAAAAAAAAAAAAAAAGAGAAAAATGTAGAACATTAAATATTGTAGTCCTTATAAGCTTTGGTGTCAGAGACTCCTCCAAAGCACTACTGCTTACTGGTGGGGCATTACATTTAGATTCACTGGTGTGGACAACACTAGTTTCTAACTAGTTCTGGGATCTTGTCCTAATTAGTAGCTTAACTTCTCCATAACTTTATATATTTATGAATTAGATAAAATGAATAACTTAATTTTGAAGTTTTCATCCATTTCTAAAATTCTATTAAAAGAGAGTTGTACTTACAAATATGAACTTATTTTTTCTTTTTTTTTTTTTTGATACAGAGTCTCTCTGTGTCACCCAAGCTAGAGTGCAATGGCACGATCTCATCTCACTACAACCTGCGTCTCCCAAGTTCAAGTGATTCTCTTGCCTCAGCCTCCCAGGTAGCTGGGATTACAGGCATGCGCCACCATGCCCAGCCAATTTTTGGATTTTTATTAGAGACGGGGTTTCACCATGTTGGCCAAGCTGGTCTCGAACTCCTGGCCTCAGGTGATCCACCCACCTCGACCTCCCAAAGTGCTGGGATTATAGGCGTGAGCCACCATGCCCAGCCACAAATATGAACTTTTACTGAAGCTTTTGCCAAATTCTTGAGTTCTAAACCTGGGGTAACAATTAAGTTTTGTCTTCTCTGTGAATTCCCTTATGAATACCTTAATGCTCTTATCTAGACAACCATTAAGTCTAGATTTTTAAAAATAAAAATTATCCGTAATTTGCATTATTTAACAGGTATCTAAAACATGTGTTTTTAAGGCTTTAGAAAGACTATTAAGCAACTTATAAAATTATATGTAATAAAAGAAGGAAAATATAAAAAGTTCTGATTAATATGAAAGAGAAAACTCTCCTCTAACCTACACACAAAAATATTAGATGATATATAACTTTAAAAAATATATAGCCAAGCTCAAGAGAAAAAGGGGAAATGCCCAGATGCTAAAAACAGAGAGAAAATTCAAGCCAGAATTGGTGAATCATAGTTGGATTTTTTAAATGTTTAAAATGATTAAGAAAATCAGATTTATTTAAAAATATAAATCTAATTTATTAGGTTCACAAAAGTTGCTTACTTAGGAAGATACTGCTTATTAGAATTGAAGGTCTGTTTTGATAATTGCTTAAGTATCTGATAAAATGATAGACTAAATTGAAAACTGTAGTTTGAAACGTATAAGAAATTTGTTTGTAAATACTATTACATATCTAAGGAGAATTTTATCTTTTATACTTACAAGTTAACCAAACATTAATTTTATTTCGTTAGTTTTTTGAGATAGAGTCTCACTCTGTTGCCTAAGTTGGAGTGAAGTGGCGAAATTTCAGTTCACTGCAACCTTTACCTCCTGAGTTCAAGAAATTTTCCTGCCTCAGCCTCCTGAGTAGCTGGGATTACAGGTGTGCACCATCATGCCATGCTAATTTTCTTTTTCTGTATTTTTAGTAGAGACAGGGGTGGGGGGTGGGGTTTCACCATGTTGGCTAGGCTGGTCTTGAACTCGTGACTTCAAGTGATCCGCCAGCCTCAGCCTCCCAAAGTGCTGGGATTACAGGCATGAGCTATCATGCCTAGTCTTGAACATTAATTTTAAAAAAGCCAAAGTCCTTATTTCCTTGCAAAAACTACTATACTTAAAATAGATGTAGTACAACTTGTAAGTTAAACTCAAAGTCTTAGGGAAAACTGCATATAAAAAATGACAACTTTAATAAATTGAATACTAATTAAAATAAATGAAAAGTATTGAGTTTCAGGAAAAAAGTCCACCTCTGACACTAAAAACACTAACCGACAACAAGGATACCCACTATCAGTAGTATTATTTAATAATGAATTGGAGATCCTGACAAAGGAACAAAACAGAAAAAGAAAATAAGATGTATAAGAGTGTAAAAATTGTTATCTGTAGGGAATATGATTTTCTATATAGAACAACCCATGATAATCTAGATCAGTGGTCCCCAATCTTTTTGGTACCAGGGACCGGTTTCATGAAAGACGATTTTTCCATGGACCTGGGTTAGGGGTGGGGATGGGATGGTCTCAGGATGATTCAAGCCCATTGCATTTATTGTGAACTTTATTTCTATTATTATTACATTGTAATACATAATGAAATAATTATACAACTCACCGTAAAGTAGAATCAGTGGGATCCCTGAGCTTGTTTTTGCAACTAGACAGTCCCATCTGGGGGTGATGAGAGACAGTGACAGGTCATTAGGCTTTAGATTCTCATAAGGAGTGTGCAACCTAGATCTCTCACGTGCACCGTTTGCAAGAGGGTTTGTGATCCCGTGAGAATGCTACTGCTGATCTGACAGGAGGCGGAGCTCTGGGGGTAAAGCAAGCAATGAGGAGCAGCTGTAAATACAGATGAAGCTTCACTTGTTCACCTGTTGCTCACCCCCTGCTGTGTGGTCTGGTTCCTAACAGGCCACGAACTGGTACCAGTCCATGGCCCGAGGTTTTGGGATCCCTGTTCTAGATAATCTATCTAGAAAATGTAATTTCAAAACATACGTTTGCACAATAGCATCAGAAACTGTATGAATCATAGGGAGAATGGCAAATAAAAATTTGTAAGTGCATTGTGAAAAAGAACAAAAAGATGAGACTGTTTTTCTAGTTATTAAGATTGATTATGGTACTTTAGTCATAAAAATAGTGGTTAGGTCTGAGGTGAGACAAAAGGGACTGATACAAAAGAAAAGAGAGTAAATAAACTTTTTCATATGTGGGAATTTGGTATATGAAAAAGAGGGCATTTCCATGGAGAAAGGATTGGCTATTCAATATTCACTATACCGATATTCACTATACAGTGCTATCCACACTGTAAAATATAAACATATATCTCTACTCCATGCCAAACACAAAAATAAATTCCAGCTAGACTGAACATCTATATGTGAACAACAAACCTTTGTTTTAAAAGAAAATATAGAGTATGTTTCAGACTTTGGGTAAGAAGAGATTTCTTAAAACAAGACAATTTACAAATAAAAAAGAAAAAATGATAAAACTATATAAAAATCAAAATTTCTGTACAACAAAAAACATCATTGATGATCTCTTTAAAAAAAGAAACATACATAACATAAAAGATTAGTATCTGAAATACAGAAACAAGTTCTATCATATAAATCATTAAGAAAAACACAAAGCTCAATTAACAAAGGAACAAAAGGTACAATGGAAGTTAAAAGACAAGAAAACATGAATAGCTAAAAGGACAAAAACATTCTACTTCATTGATCAGGAAAATGCAAATTCAAACAATACAGAAATTATTTTACACCCACTAGACTGAAAAAAATTTTAAAAGAAGCCTATCAGGACTCAGTGCAATGGCTCATGTCTGTAATCCTAGCACTTTGGGAGGCTGCGGTGGGAGGACTGCTTGAGCCCAGGAGTTCAAGATCAGCCTGGGCAATATACTGTGAGACCCTGTTTCTACAAAAAAAAATTTTTTTATTAGCTGGGTGTGGTGGCACACACGTGTTCCCAGCTACTTGTAGGGCAGAGGTGGGAGGATCGCTTGAGCCCAGGAGGTTGAGGCTTGCAGTGGACTGTGATCGTGCCACTGCACTCTGGTCTGGGCAACAGAGTGGGATTCTGTCTCACAAAACAAAACAAACAAACAAACAAAAAAACATGCCTATCAATATTAAGTTTTGTCAAGGATGTGGGGAAATGAAAATTCCCATGAACTGCCAATGGGAGTGTAAACTGGTAAAACATAACATTTTAGAGAACAACTTGAAAAATGTGATCCTGTGTATATCCTATAACTCAGCAATTCCACTTCTCCGAATTTGAGTGAACCCTAGAGAAAATGGCACATATCTGGACATATGTATAATGATGTTCACTGCTGCACTGCTTGCAACAGAAAAAAAATTTTTTAAAAACATAAATATACATTAATAGGGATTGGATAAATAAGTTGTATCATATTCATACAATGAAACACTATACACCAGCTAAAATTTAAAAACAAGATCTACATTTAGCAACACAGATAAGCTCTGAAAATATATTGTTGAGTAAAACAGAAAGCAAGTTACAGATAGTAAGATATCTTCTATGTAACATTTTTTAAAAGACAAAGACAATATATGACTGTGCCAAGAGCACTTTCACAACCTATGTGATATTTTATTTCATTGAAAAAAAAAAAAAAAAACTAAAGCAAAGTAGGTAAAATGTTAACATTTGTTCATTCCAAGGGGTAGTTTAAAAGGGTATTTATTTTGTTACTCTTATTTTTTGTTTGAAATATGTAATGCTTTTAAAAATGACATATAATTTTAATATCTTACCCCTATATATGTATATATTCATGTAAAATGTGGATAAGGAAAATAAGTAGAAAAATAAGAATAAAGTCAGTAGTGAGATTGGTTTATAAAATTCAATAGCGTATATTGCTAGAGTTGGCTCACAAATCTTTCAAGAAGAGCAAAATGAATATAGATTCAGCAATTACTGGTTTTTAAAAATCTATCCATTAATATATGTCAGAAATACTAGAGATTTAGTCATTCAAAGCATACTACAGTAAATTTGGAGACACCAAAAACAGAAAAACTGGAGAAAATACTGAAGAGTAAACTTGATTTAAGTGGTTTACTCATTTATTCCTGAAAGATGGAACCAAAATAACATAGAAAAAAGGAGGATGGTATTCTGAGAATAGTATGTATGACAGTGTTTCAGAAAATACGTTTTTGAAGTGCTGAAAAGAATATCATTCAAATCAATCTTGTTAAGGAATTCAAATCGACCTTGTTAAGGAAAACTTAAAAATAAAATATACGGATTCAAATTTAAGAGCCTTTATGATTTATTTGGGCAATACACATACACCCCACACATAAAAGTACACATACAGTACTTGGTTGACAAGACATTTTTCAACAAGCCAAAAGAAAAACTAAGGAAGCATTTAGAGGCAAAACTGCTTATGCTACTATATAGTAAATAATTAGTATAATTTCCTTTAAAAACTTAAGTTGAAGTCAGTTATCATAGAAAGAGATATTTTAAGTTTACATGGCTTCTGTGTTTCATTGTAGAGAAGGGTCAAACTACTGTGGAAAAATCACAGGTTGATTTTTGCAACCTTGTAAGACTAGGCAAAAAAGTAGCAAAAAACAAAAACAAACACAAAAACCCCGGCAATGTAGACAAGTAACAAGGTAATTCAATTGAAGAATAATATTCTTAATTGTAGAAAGCCTTCCTAACAATTTTCACTTACAGCACTCAGCCAACTGCACATGCTGACAACAGATAACTGAAATGGAACTGTTAGTCCGGTTTCCTGATACATTCCAGATAAAGTTCTCCCTGGCCTCATCTTTAGGCTGACTTCAGGTCTCTTTCTCAAGGAACAGTTTTGAAGAATGGCACCAATATAGTTGTACAGATTCAGCATAATGGTCTTAAAAAAAAAGTTTTTCACCTTTTAATACTATTCATCAAAATAATTTCAGATCCACCAGAAACTTTATTAATAAAAATATAAATCTAGGCACAGACCTTATACCTTTTACAAAAAAAAACTAAAAAATGGATCATAAACCTATATGCAAAACACAAAGCTATAAAAGTTCTGGAAGACAGGAGAAAATCTAAATGACCCTGGGTATGGCAATGACTTTTTAGCTACAACACCAAAAGCATGATACATGAAAGCTGGACTTCACTAAAATTAAAAATTTCTGCTTTGCAAAGACACTATTAAGAGAATGAAAAGACAAGCCACAGACTTGGAGAAAATATTTGCAAAATGCAGGTCTGATATAGGACTTGTGTGTTCAAAATATACAAAGCACTCTTAAAACTCAATAGTAAGCTGGGCATGGAGGTGCATGCCTGTAGTTCTAGCTACTTCGGAGGCTGAGGCAGGACTGCTTGAGCCAAGGGGTTTGAGGTTACAGTGATCTATGAAAGCACCACTGCACTCCAACCTGGGTGACCTAGCGAGACCCTGCCTCTAAAAAACAAAAACACTCAACAGTAATAATAATTTAAAAATGGACAAAAGATCTGAAAAGACACCTCACCAAACATGATATACAGGCAGCAAATAGGCATATGAAAAGATGCTCAACATATGTCATTGGGGAATCACCAATTAAAACAATAATGAGATACCATTACATACCTATTAGAACAACTAAAGTCCAAAACACTGATACCACCAAATCCTGGCAAAGGTGGGGCGCAACAGGAACTCTCATTCATTGGTGGGAAACAGAAAATAGTACTGCTGCTTTGAAAAACAGCTGTGTGGCCGGGCGCGGTGGCTCACGCCTGTAATCCCAGCACTTTGGGAGGCCGAGGCGGGCGGATCACGAGGTCAGGAGATCGAGACCATCTTGGCTAACACAGTGAAACCCCGTCTCTACTAAAAATACAAAGAATTAGCTGGGCGCGGTGGTGGGCACCTGTAATCCCAGCTACTCAGGAGGCTGAGGCAGGAGAATGGCGTGAACCCGGGAGCGGAGCTTGCAGTGAGCCGAGATAGCGCCACTGCAGTCCAGCCTGGGCGAAAGAGTGAGACTCTGTCTCAAAAAAAAAAAAAAAGAAAAACAGCTGTGAGTTTCTTACAAAGCTAAACATAGGGTCACCTGAGATCCAGCAATCACATTCCTAGATGAGTTAAAAACTTATACCCAGAAAAAGCCTGCACATAAATTTTTAGGACACTTGATTCATAATTGATAAAAACTGCAAGCAATTAAGATGTCCTTCAAAAGGTGAATAAGCAAACTGTGATATATCCATACAATGGATTATTTTTCAGTGATAAAAACAAATTAGCTCTCAAGCCATACATATAAAGACATAAAATAACTGTAAATGCACATTGCTAAGTAAAGGAGCCAGTCTAAAAGGCAACATACTGCATGATTCCATGGTCCATGGCCAAAGTTAGCAAAATCTCTCAATATCTGTTCCCTAATTAATTACTCTTCTAAAATGTAACTGTGAAAATTTACTGATCTAAAGAAGTTCTTCTAAATTCCATAACATCTATTGATATGTTGCAGCGAAAAGGGCAGACTTTTTTTTTTTTTTTTTTCCTAAGACAGAGTCATACTCTGTCGCCCAGACTGGAGTGCAGTGGTGCGATCTTGGCTCACTGCAACCTCTGCCTCCCAGGCTCAGGCGATTCACCTGCCTCAGCCTCCCGAGTAGTTGGGACTAGAGGCGTGCGCCATCATGCCCGGTTAATTTTTGTACTTTTAGTAGAGATGGAGTTACACCATGTTGGCCAGGATGGTCTCGAACTTCTGACCTCAGGTGATCCACCTGCCTTGGCCTCCCAAAGTGCTAGGATTACAGGTGTGAGCCACCGTGCCCAGACATTATGAATATAAGAACTCTGAATTAAACAATGTGAAACTGTATCACATTAAATAAAATTTTATGTGACCAGTAATTACATTTCCTAAGCTACAGATTCTGTAAACTTTCTTTCTTCTTTTTTTTTTTTTTTTTGAGACAATCTCACTCTGTCACCCAGGCTAGAGTGCAGCGGAACGATCTCAGCTCACTGCAACCTCTGCCTCCTGGGTTCAAGCGATTCTCCTGCCTCAGCCTCCCGAGTAGCTGGAATTACAGGCGCCCACCACCATGCCTGGCTAATTTATGTATTTTCAGTAGAGACGGGGTTTCATCATGTTGGCCGAGCTGGTCTCAAACTCCTGACCTCAAGTGATAGGCCCGCCTCAGCCTCCCAAAGTGCTAGGATTATAGGCATAAGCCACCATGCCCGGCTTTATTTTTATTAGGACGAACTTTCTAAGATGTTTTTATTATAATGTACCCTCGTTCATCCATTAATTACTTTGTGTTTTTGTAACTGATAGATAAATATGCCATACCTTTGAAAGTTCTGTGGCATTATATCATTCTTCCATTCATTCATTCCTTTATTCTTGCATCACACATTTACTAAGTTTGTACTAGGTACCAGGCACTGTACTCAGAGGTAGAGATAAGATGATGAACAAAAACAAGCACAGTAGTTCCTCTTGTGTGCTTAAGCTCTACTGAAATAAACACACTTTAATCAAATCATGGCACAACTGCAAAACTAATTTGTAACATAAGAGCAACTCAAGGTTTACGGTGCAATAGGTCTATTTACAAGAAGAGTATTTAATTAGATCAGGGACACCTCTGAGAAAATGATTATTTGAGCAAAGACCTGCAGGAAGAGGAGTCAAAGACAGGCTAGAACAATCTGGACAAAGAACACAGTAAAAGAGTGCTGCATCCATACTCGCTGTCTCCCATACTCTACTAAATAAAAGTACCCATTGCTGGGCGCGGTGGCTCATGCCTGTAATCCCAGCACTTTGGGAGGCTGAGGCGGGTGGATCACAAGGTCAGGAGATCAAGACCATCCTGCCCAACATGGTGAAACCCTGTCTCTACTAAAAATACAAAAATTAGCCGGGCATGGTGGCGGGTGTCTGTCGTCCCAGCTACTCAGGAGGCTGAGGCAGGAGCTTGCAGTGAGCCGAGATAGCACCACTGCACTCCAGCCTGGGTAACAAGAGCAAAAACTCCTTCTCAAAATAAATAAATAAATAAAAAAAAATAAAAATAAATAAAAGTACCCATCTGGCTTTTGTACACTTTACTCCACCAAAAGTTTCTTATCAAGATCCCAATGACCTCCATGTTGCTAAATGTACTAGTCAATTATGAATCCTCATCTCATTTGACCTACAGCAACATTTAACATAACTTATTTTTCCTTCCTCCTTAATCACTTTCTTCATTTTGCTTCTAGAACACCTACTGAACAGTGGGTTTTCCTCTGCTCACTGGCTGCTCCTTCACAGTCACCTTTGCAGAGAACTCCAAATCCACCCAAACTCCATAGAATATCACTTTTGGTGATATCAACAACTGCTATCAAAACACTACTATAAAGCCCAAAATTATATCTATTGCCAGATCTTTCTCCTCACTTCTGGACTCATTCATTCAACTGCCTCCTCCACCTCCACATCTCAATGTGAATTTCTTAGAGGCATCTCAAACTTAACATGGCCAAGCTAAAATACCAACCTTTCCTCTCTCTCCCATTCACAAATCTGCAAACTTTCCCATAACAGTAAATGGCACTTCCTCCATTCTAGTTACTCAGGTTAGAAACTTTGAAGCCATTTTTGATTCTTATTTTCACACAATCTGTCAGCAAAATCTTTTGGCTATACTATCAAAATGTATCCAGATTCTCTCACCTGGATTATTACTTTAGTTTCCTAACCAGTCTCTCTGCTTCCACCCTTGCTTTCCCATGGTCTATGCTCAACACAATTTAAAAGAAATATTCACTTCAGGCCAGTTGCAGTGGCTTATGCCTCTAATCCCAGCACTTTGGGAGGCTGAGGCAGAAGGATCACTTGAGGCAATCACTTGAGGAGTTCAAGACCAGACTGGGCAACACAGTGAGACCCTGTCTCTACAAAAAGACAAAAATTATCTCCACTTTTATATAATTTCAGTTAAAAAAAAAAAAGGAAAAAATACAAAATTACCTGGGCTTGTTGGCATGTGCCTATAGTCCCAACTACCTGGGAGACTGAGGTGGGAGGATTACTTGAGCCCAGGAGTTCAAGGATGCAGTGAGCTATGACTACACTCCAGCCTGGGTGACATAGTGAGACTCTGTCTCAGGAAAAAAGAAAGAGGCCGGGCACGGTGGCTCACACCTGTAATCCAGCACTTTGCGAGGCTGAGGTGGGTGGATCACTTGAGGTCAGGAATTCAAGACCAGCCTGACCAACATGGTGAAACCCTGTCTCTACTAAATATACAAAATTAGCCAGGTATGGTGGTGCATGCCTGTAATCCCAGCTACTTGGGAGGCCGAGGACGAAGAATCACTTAAACCTGGGAGGTGGAGGTTGCAGTGAGCCAAGATTGTGCTATTGCACTCCAGCCTGGGCAACAAGAGCAAAACTCTGTCAAGACAGAGAGAGAGAGAGAGAGAGAGAGAGAGAGAGAGAGAAGTAGTCATTTTTAAAAAGTCAGATCATGCCCTCATCTGCGCAAAACTCTCCAATGCTTTCCCAACCCAATTAAAAATGTTAGTCCTTTCAGTCACCTGCATGTTCTCTTACCATTACTTCCTTTCTCTGTGACCTCACGTTATTCTCCTCTTTGTACTCATTGTGCTCCAGCCACATTAGCCTTCTTGCTATTTCTCAAATGTGCACTCAGGCTCCTGCCCAAGGCCTTTGCACTAATTCTCTTCATTAGAATGCTATTTGCCCAGGCATCTACATGGTTTATTCCCTCCCCTACTTCATATCTCCTCAATTGTCCCCTTCTGGATTAGGTCTTTTCTAACCACCTTATTTAAAAGTGAACCTTGCCCCTCACATCCTGGCACTCCCCATTCCCCTTCCCAGTTGTTTTATTCTCCACTGCATTTGTCTTCATTTCATTTACTAAGTGTTTTACGTATTTATTTACTATCTCTCCTCAGTAGAATGCAAGCTCTATGACAGTGGGAATTTTTATATATTGTGGTCAATGCTGTATCTTCAATGTCCTGTTATATAAAAGGCACTCAACAGAGATTTGTTGAGTAAATGCGTGGGTGAAATGGAATATGAGAATCAATGACTGAAAAATGGTCTGTATGGCTGATCTGGAGAGCAGTATATGAAGTTAATCTGAAAGAGTACCAGATGATGTCAGGCTTTATATAGGAGTTTTGTCTTTAACAGTAGTAGGACACCATTGAATAGTTTTAACCAAGAGAAAATCTGATCAGATCTGCAGTTTCAAAAAATCATTCTGGCAGCTATAATGGAGAACTAATGGAGGAGGGAGGGGCATTGTGAATAATTGCTACCGTAGTGGTCTTGAGAGATTATCGCAGTTTGAAGACAGGTGGAGAGAAAAATGTATTTGAAGGATATTTTGGGAGATAAGGTTGGCAGAACTTGGTAATAATTTGGCCATAGAAGTATGAAGGGCAAGAAGAAATAAAGAACAATGTTTAGCTTTCAAATTTTCACAAGTAGATGTATAGTAGTGTCCTTTGCTGAAATAAGGAACACTGAAAAAGAATTAGATTCATAAGAGATAACTATGCATTTGGTTTTAGGTATGTTGAGTTTGAGATGCTTTTGAGATATCCAAGAAGAAATATCCAAGAGATATTATGAAAGGTGAGAGGTGATGCTGAATGGAGCTATTCATTTGAGAGTCATAGGTGTTGGTGAAGCCATGGGTATACATGAGATCAAATTTAACTACAGCATAAAAAGGCACCCAGCCTTAAGAAACTACCCGACCCTTTGTGGGCTGGATAGAGGATGAAGATCCCAAAAAGGAGATGAAAATGGAATGGTTTTTGTTTTGCTTTTTCAATCACACTCATAAGTTATTCCCTTTTTAAAATTCAGATTCAAACGAGAAGTGTTAGAATGTAACAAGGCTTTTGAAATTAGACCAATTCAAAAAAAAAAAATTCAAAAAAAAAAAAAGAAATTAGACCAATTCATCAGAACTATGCATCTATTCAAAAATAGCTCACTTACAGAAAAGATGTAAAGAATTCACAATACCTGTCTCTTTGTAGCTTCAAAGTACATCAATACACAAAAAGCACCCTTCCCTTCCCACCCCACACCGCCAAGTATGCATGATGTGGCTTACTGACGTTTCCTGAAAGTACCCTTCACTCTGGGCCTTAGCATATGCTGTTCTTTTGGTCTTCATTTCCCCTGGGATGAAGATTTCCCTGACTTTTCAAGATTGGACTAAGTCATCTCCTTCTAGACATCTCAGTGATATCATATATTATTGTAACTGTATGTCTAACAACTAGTTCCTCTAACTAGTAAGACTTTTTTATTGTTGTATGCTCAGTGACTAGCAAGATGAAATTTTTATAATTTAGTGCAATGCAATTCTGCAATGTAAAGAATTAAAATCTACACCGATTATCAGTCCACTGATGGCGGTTCAAACCTCGACTTTTCTCAAATAATAACTTTTTAAAAGCAAACTGTAATTTTAAGCAAATGACTTAATCTTTTGAAAAAGTCGACTAAGTTTTGGAGACTTTTATGGTTTTGCTTTCTTTTGCATGCGGTATCCTTAAAGCCTGCAAGAATTCCTATCTAGGAATACTGGGGATTCTTTTACGAGATGAATTTGACAACTTGCTTTCAAAGCCCTGCCTAGGATTTCATTTGACTGAGCAAATAAAGCCCAGAACATCCCTAAGCAAAGGCAAACAAAGGTGCAAATGCGCAGAGATCCCAAATTCACCCCGCGTGTGTCCACAGAAAAGGGCGGAAGCAGAGGCGGCAGCGCGAAGCTCCAGTTTCCACAGCATCCTTCCTTCTTGGCCTTACTTAGGCCGCTCCATGCGACCCTTGGGATCAGGATCCCAAATCCTTGCCTCACCCACCACACCCCGCGCTTGGGCAGCTGGACTAGTCCTTCCCACGAAAGTCACTGGAAAAAGTCCTTGGACTAAGGGAGGCCACCCTAGATGGCTTTGTCTCCAAAATCCCAGAGGAAATGGAGGAAGGAAAAACCCTGTCAAGGAAAGGTGACAACCCAGCTTACAGTGCTTACCAAGCAGACGCTCTCCGTCAGCCCCTGCCACCGCTAACCGTTGGTTCGCGGGCACCCACAGGCAACGTCGCAGTGGCCCCTGGGGGTTGTAGTTTCTGTCGCAAACAAAACGCGCCGGCATCAAAACTACATTCCCCACAAGTCAACGCGAAGACGTCCTACCGACTTAAATCTGGGGTTTGGAGTAATAAAGAGGCCGTCACTAATTTTAGGGTGATCTTAAATGTAGACTCAATTTCTTCCAGGAGTCCCTTCGCGCCCTCTTTCTTAGTCCTGCTTGTTTTATGTGTGACGAAGTCTCAGTGTACTTCTACGCCTTACTTTTTCCTTCCCCTCCTCCACGACAGACTCCAAACGTCCGGGAACGGAAACCGCCTCAGGGCGCAACCTTAGCGCCTCAGGAGGCGCTTGGCCCAGTTAGCAGTCACGCATGCGTAGCAGCCGAGAGCGGCTGGCAGCCGCGCGCGGCGCACTTCGGGTCCGGAGGTAGCCTGCCAGAGGGCGGGGCTTTTTCCTATGGCTTTGCCTCGGCGGGTCGCGTCTGCCTAGGCGGGGAAGAAGGCGCTGGGGCCGGGGCGGCTCCCGGTTTGTGCCGGGCGGAGAAAGGGGAGGGGCTGGGGGTGAGGACCCCGTCTCCCCTCCCTGCTCCCGCCCTCTGGGCTGATCCCCACCGATGGGGCTGGGCGAAGGGCGGGCTTTGCGCCTCGGATCCCGCCGCCCCGCCAGCTCCGCGGCCCAGCCTGGCGCTCGAGGATTGTCAGGGCCGCCCTGTGCCCTCTGGCTTGGCGGTGGTGGGCGAGGGCGCAGGGATCGGAGAAGTAGCGTCTTCCCGGGGGTCTCGAATTGGCGGGGCTGGGGACGCTTTTTTTCACCGCCGCCCGCCGAGACTGCGGCTGCCCGAGACTGCCCGCCCTCCGACAGCGCCCAAGCCTCCGGCCGCTGCGGCCGCTGCGGCCAGTGGGCCAGGGTTCGGCGAGCCTTGCCTGCCGGCGTGCGGCCGGCTGCTGAGGCGCTGGGAGGAGCTGCGGAGGGCGGGGACTGGTGTCGGAGGAGGGGCGGGGTGGGAACGCTGGAGAGAAACCGGTGGCTGCACAGACAAAAAAGCCCCGAATGGCTGGAGAGTGTTCAAGTGTTACCAGCCTTTTGGGGCAGAGCACGGATTTGACAGCTCCACAACGTGAGGATATCCACTGACCCTGCGAGACGGAGGAGAACGCTTCCCCGAAATTCTCCGCCCACCAAAGCCAGCGCTGCAAGGTTGCAACTTTCCCACTTTGTTTTTCCAGAAAGAAGACTGCCCTTTCGTGTACAAGGAGAGGGTGAGAGGGTGATCTAGCTTGTAGATCGGCTGAAGGCACCAGTGGTTCCAAATGTCACCCAGATGTGTGTTTTCATGACGATTTGATTTCTCTGATTTTATTTTTACATTTTTCATTTTAAAAATACAAAGTGATTTTTTGGGGCATGCGGAAAGGTAACTGAAGACCGCAAAGGAAAAACTATTGTCATGGCTGAAGGAGAGAATGAAGTGAGATGGGATGGACTCTGCAGTAGAGATTCAACTACTAGGGAGACAGCACTGGAAAACATTAGGCAAACCATTTTGAGGAAAACCGAGTATCTTCGTTCGATGAAAGAAACACCTCATCGTCCATCAGACGGGCTTTCAAATACCGAGTCTTCGGATGGGTTGAATAAGCTACTTGCTCATCTGCTTATGCTTTCTAAGAGGTGTCCCTTCAAAGATGTGAGAGAGAAAAGTGAGTTTATTCTGAAGAGCATCCAGGTAAGGAAGAGCATTTTAAATACAACTATCTCCCTAGTACAGTTAAATTTTACTTGCCATTATTCACGTTGTGTTTGTTTCTATTAGGTTGTTATTAAACTTTGATTATGAGTTTACATCTTTAGAGTGTTCTGTAAGTAAACAAGTAGTGTTTTTCTAGAGAGTTTTAGGCAGAAACTGCTTTGCTCCTGGAAGAATATATGAAAACTACAGTTAATTCCAAGTAAACACTTGGTTTTCCTTATATTTCTTTTTACATGTTGTTGGGAAATGTAGCCAGTGTGTTTTTTCACATTGTCACAGTGTTCTGAGTGGAAAGGCTCACATTTAAAAGCCTCTAAAATGATAAAGGATATTAAATGTTTCCTAGTCAGCCTGTTCAAGATAATTGGTGGAATAATTTTCTCTTATTTTTAAAAACAAAACAAACCAGGATGTGTTCTCTAAATGCAACCTCTCTTTTTTCAAGAAGAGAATTATATAAAATAATAAAAACCTATCTTAAAAGAAGCTAACATCTTCATGTTGAAAAGGTGGACCCAGGTGGGGTATTTGATAGAAACACTTTTATGGCAAATTACTCAACCAGCTTTCTCTGTGTTTGCCTGAATTGTTTCTTTTTCACATGTGTAGCTATTTAAGATATGAGTGCAGCAGGTTAAAAATATTATAGTTTTTCCTCCATTTTGTTCATAATTTATCCTGTTTTATTACAAGGTGTCTTAGAAGACTTTTTTTTTAAAGTTTTTAGATGTTGAGAATATTCAGTAACACCTTATATATGCTTGTCAATCTTTACATTTCTCAATCCACGTGTGTTGTCCAAAGTCCTGTATGAGAGGTTTTTAAAATTTAAAATGTACTTGGGTAACTATGTAAGTTAAAACTGACAGTTTTTATATACTGGCATGAATTTAGTTTAAAGCAACAGAAAAATAATATCCACAAAATGAAGACTCTAAGATCTTGGGATATTTCTTCTCACTAACACTTTGGAAACAATTGTTACAATTCAGAGTTAACAGAGAGGAATTAATATGCTAGGTAACTGAAGTTTACCCTTTGAAACACAAAAAGTTATTTCTCTATCTTCTAGACTGTAGTGACTATAACAACCATTTTTGTCCGTAATGGGGTCATCATTATGCATATCAAATATTGTTGTGCAGCAAAGGGTGGAGGACTGACTATATGATCCATTAGTTTTTATATTTTTGTGTGTAATTTTTATAGTTTTTCGGTTCTTTCCTTTGCCGTCAGGATACTTGACTTTGGTCTCTTCCTGATCTTTCATTTTGCTGCTTAATTTATATTAGAGTGGGAAACCAGATAACCAATCGTGTTAAGAGTTATATTGAAAATAAAAGTAGGCAGGCTCTGGGGAGCATAGTATCAAAGGACTTCAATATAATGATAAATAAATGGGTACTGGAGTCAGAGTTGGGCTCAAATTCCACTCCTTTATTAATGTCCTTGCCTGTAACCTTGGGCAAATTCCTTGACCTTTCTTAGCTTGGATTTCCACATCTGTAAAATGGGAATAACAACACAGAACTCTTGTGGGAATTAAATGAGATGTAAAGTACTCTGGTATATATAGTAGATGCTCCTCTCCCTTTCATAAGTGAAATACATAGACTATGCGATATATATTTCAAGACTCTTTCATCTTGCAAAAGGACTCAAGAATTTCCTGGGAACGTTCCCTATAGACTTATACTCTTTTTTTCCATCTCTGCATCTATTGTACAATTATAACAGGCAATTTACTTATATTGTGTTATAAGCACATGCTTATGTGTCTGTCTCCCATAGGAAGGCTGTGAGTTCTTAAGAGTACTGGCTGGGTCCTGGAAGCTACTAAATAAATATCTATTGGATGAACAAATTTATACTTTCTTTCTTTCTGTTTTTCATCAGTAGTCTGAATAGGTGAAGTTTTCAGTTTAGGGAGTTTCCACCCCAGCATCATTCATTTATGCTTGCAGTTATGCAACAAATGTTTATTGAACTCCTGCTGAATGTCATTCTGAGAACTGAGGACAAGTGTTAACAATTTTGACATCATACCAAAGGGAAACAGACCATAAAGAAGTAAACAAATATAAAATTTAATTTTAGATAGTAAGGGAAAGCTTGAGGCAATGACATTTAAGCAGAGACATGATAAATGAATAAATATTATCCATGTAAAGGTGAGATTTGTGAGGGGACATTCCAGACATAGGGAACGGTATGTATGAAGGCCTCATGACAAGGAGAGCAGATGAGTTCTAGGAGCTGAAAGTAATGCAATATGGCTGGGGCAGACAGTTCGAGGGTGGCGTGAATAGCTTAAGAGGACATACTCTGGAGTTTGGCAGACCTGGCTCCGATACTGTCATGTGTCATTTAATGACGGTGATACGCTCTGAGAAATGCATCGTTAGGTGGTATCATATTTGTGAGAACATCATAGGGTGAAATCACACAAACCTAGATACTACACACCTAGGCTATGTGGTATATAGCCTGTTGTTTCTAGGCTACAAACCCGTACAGCATGTCACTGTACTGAATACGCTTTGGCAATTGTAATGCAATGGTACGTATTTGTGTATCTAAATATAGAAAAGGTAGAGTAATAATACAGAATTACAACTGACCCTTGAACAGCATAGGTTTGAACTGCATGAGTCCACTTATAAGAAGATTGTTTTTTCAATAGAAGTTAGTATAAATAAGTTGGGTGGGGTGGCTCACACCTGTAATCCCAGCACTTTGGAAGGCTGAGGTGGAAAGATCTCTTGAGGTCAGGAGTTGGAGACCAGCCTGGACAACACAGCAAGACCCATCTCTACAGAAAGTTAAGAAAAAGAAATTAGCTGGGTGCAGTGGAGCACACCTGTAGTACCAGCTGCTCAGGAGGCTAAGGCAGGAGGATCGCTTGAGCCCAAGAGTTCAAGGTTGCAGTGAGCTGAGATTGTGTCATTGCCGTCCAGCCCTCTGGCGACAGAGCAAAACCCTGTTTCAAACAAACAAGCAAACAAAAGTTACACGAGTGTGCCTGCCTCTTCTGCCTCTCCTTCCACCTATTCCACCTCTATCACCCCTGAGATAACAAGACCAACCCCTCCTCTTGATCCTTCTCCGCAGTGTACTCAAAGTAAGACCATAAGAATGAAGATCTTTATGATTATCCACATCCACTTAATGAATGGTAAATATATGATCTGTTCATTATGATTTTCTTAATAACATTTTCTTTTCTCTAGCTTATTTTATTGTAAGAATACAGTATATAATATGTATAACATACAAAATATGTGTTAATTGACTGTTTATAGTATCAGTAAGGTTTCCAGTCAACAAGGTTTCCAGTCAACAGTAGGCTATTGTTGGCTAAGTTTGGAGGGAGTCAAAAGTTATACACAGATTTTCAACTGTGTGGAGGGTTGGCCCCCTAACCCCCTTGTTGTTCAAGGGTCAAGTGTGTAATCTTATGAGGCCACTGTTGCATATGGGGGTCCGTCATCAGCTGAAATGTTAACACAGTGTGGGACTGTACTTTATTAGCTCTACAACTTTGAATAAGTTACATAATCTCTCCTTGATTCAGTTTCCTCATCTGCAAAATGAGCATGATGATTATGGTTCCTGCCTCACAGTGTTGCTGTGAGAATAAAATAAATGATGTTTGCAAAGCATAGCACAGTGCCTAGCATATAAATGCTCAGTTAATGTTAGGTATGCCTGCTATTACTAGGCAGAAACCAGATTCCAGAGGGGCTTATAGGCTATTTAAGGGTTGTGGACTTTATCATAGAAATAGTGGAAGCCACTGGGGGATTTTGAGCAAGGTAGAGTAGTGATTGATAGTGTGTCAGAAGGATCACTCTAGAGAATGGATTTCCATGGTCAAAAGTGGATGTGTGACATCAATTAGGAGGTTGTCCTCCTAGCCTATGACAAAAGTGATAGTGGACTAGGATGTGAGGTAGGGCAAGAGGGAGTGGGAAAAATTAAAATGGGTCTGGTAGATATCAAGGAGTTAGAAACCACAGGATATAGTATTTAGTTGGATTTAGAAGACAAGGAAAATAACAAAATTAAGCATGGCTCTGAAGTTTTTGGCTTGAGGTACTTGGTGAATTGTGCAATTGTTTTCTGAGACTAAAGAGTGGCAGGGGGTCAATTTAGGGGAAAAATGACTGCTGTTTTAGATGTGTTAAGTTTAAGTTGCCTATGAGACATCCAAGTAGAAATAGCTCCTAAATGAATTTCTGCCCCCGATACCACTGTTCTAGTTCTGTCATTGCTGTGTCTCCTTCTCCAGATTAAACTCACCCTCCACTTTTGTATCTATCCTCCATATAGCTGTAGAGCCATTTATCTAAAATGAAAATCTATGTAACTTTACTGGCAAAAGCCCTTTAGAATAGAATTGAATTTAAACTTCTTAATGTCACATAGTACCTAGCATTATCTGGCTTTCATTTACGTCTCCAGCTTCACTGCCTACCATTTTAGCGTCAGCCTCACGTGAGAAAGCAAATATTAATTCAAATGTAGCACACCATAATGCTTTCTGTTATTCATTAGTAAAGCAGCAAAAGCTGTGGTGCATATGCAATTTCTGCAGCTGCTCCTGAAAGCCCTTAATTGCTATAGGTCAGCTCAGAGGGCTATAGTTGGCAAGGGAGAAATGATGACAAGGTGGTAGAATGAATTCAATTCCAAGTAGCTAAATCTGTTAAAAAAAAAAAAAAAATGGACACATTAGGAGATAGCATGTTTTGTTTATACCCCAGTTCTCAATTTACTGATTCCACATCAGCATGTTTAAATGTATTCACATTTTTGAGAAATATTCTGGGCCAGGCAGGCACTGTACTTGGGACTTGAAGATCAGTAAGAGTTGTTTCCTGCTTTTGAAGAAGGTTTTCTATTCTCATCCAAGGCTTTATACTGGGTTTTTAAAGAAACTTTAAAAAGAAGAATTATACCTTTTGATACTCTTGATTCTCTAAACAAAGGAATGGGAGTATTAATACTGGCCCACTTTACTAATATGGTCTACTGGTGAACTATAGTCTTGATGATACATGTGATTAGGGAGGAAAATATGAGAGCACATATGTACCAAAGATTTTGAGGCCTATCCAGAATAGCCAAGTACTTTTCCAAGAATGGTCATTTGGTCATTTTCATAAGTTTGCCAGCAATCAATATTGTCTGAAAGTAAATTGGCTTAAGATAGAAAATTTAGAATAAGCAACAAAATATTTATTTTTGGTAAGTGGGGTGGAGGAGGCTTTCATTTAGTAAAGTGATTATTACCCCCCCACCTCCAGGAGAAATGAAATTTTCGTTGCTGGGTAGGATGCACATTTATAGCTGTTAGAGTTACAGTTGGAGTTGCGGTATCTAGTTGCTATCCAATTGAGTAATAAATAGATTGAAAATTTAACAATAAATTTATTATTTCACATAATAAGTCTGGGGGTTGGCAGTTCCAACCTTAATTGATTCATTGGCTCAACTACATTACTTGTCTGCTTTCTTTTTTTGTTCTCCTTCCTCAGCATAGCAAATTGATGTCTCCATTCCTACAGCATGCTATTCCAGGCACCATGTGCAGACATGACTATCTGCAGCTAAGAAGAAAAGAGTTTCTTCCCACATGTCTCTCTCTCAGGGAAGAAAAGCTTTCCCAGAAACCCTCTAGCAGACTTCCTCTCAGTTTCTATTGACTGGGATTGGGTCACATGCCCTTTTCTAAGCCAGTCATTGATGAGGAAATTGGGCATTTCTATTTTTGGTTTGGACTAACCAGCATTCAGCCCCTAAGGACCAGGAGACCGCCCCCCTCCGCCCCACCCCATCACTTGAACAGAAAACTTCTCCATGAGGAGAAGCAGGACAGAAGGCAGTCAGGCCTAATTAGAGGCTTCCATTAAAACTGCATGTGTATCTAACTAGATAATATATCACTTGGTCTATTTATAATTTGGATCTGATTAGATTAGAAGCATACTTAATTCATTTATAGTGGGGCTATAAAATATAACAGATTGGAGACATTCTAGAAGCATATTTGGTCTTTTTAAATGATTGTTTTGTTTTGATTTTTTTTTAACTGCCATTTAGTGAGAGCCAAAAGTCTAAGGTAGTGCATGTCAAACATTCACTGCTGACTCTTAGATATCACAGCAAATATGAGAGTCTTCTTTCAATATTTACACTAAGCTTCTCTCTTTCACACCACTATTTTCTGGCCTTTCTTATTTTATTGATACATTGCGAACTCGGTCCCTTTCCCTCAGTAAGCCTTGTGGCTTACTTCTCATTGCCTCCGCTCATTCCTGTCTTTGACCACTTTCCCTCCTTGCTTTTGAGGCTCAGAGAATATTCTTTATTCTCAGGTTTTCTGTCCTTCTTTGGATAAAGAATGTGAAGAAATTGAAGGCAAATCTTTAACTTTTTTTTTTCTAAATTGTTTGAAGACAGAGCCAATTTTTTTTAACTTTCTGACTTATAGGAGGAATCATATCTGTACTATCTATACTCAGTGTCTTCTTTATAATATATAAATACGTCCTGTCCTATGTTTTGACTCTTCAGAAAGATTAAAATTAACAATACTCTTTATGTTTTCAGATTTCGTCTATTTTATTTTATTTATTTTTATTTATTTATTTATTTATTTTGAGATACTGTCTCGCTCTGTCGCCCAGGTTGTAGTGCAGTGGCGTGATCTTGGCTCACTGCAACCTCTGCCTCCCGGGTTCAAGCGATTCTCCTGCCTCAGCCTCCTGAGTAGCTGGGATTACAGGTGGGCGCCACCACGCCCAGCTAATTTTTCTATTTTTAGAGGAGACAGGGTTTCACCATGTTGGCCAGGCTGGTCTTGAACTCCTGACCTTGTGATCCACCCGCCTTGGCCTCCCAAAGTGCTGGGATTACGGACATGAGCCACTGTGCCCGGCCTGATTTCATCTATTTTATTCCTGTTGCAGTGCCCCCAGTGGCCTCTAACATGAAAAAAACTGATTCATTTAAAAAATATTTTTCTAACATAGTTATTTTGTTTACAAATGGGATATAGCATTTTGTACAAAGATGTTAAACACTTGCATAGTAAATTTTACTTTAAGATCATGGGTTGTTCATGACATCATAAAGGATCCTCTAAAACAATGGCTTAATTAGAATTTTTTCTCATTTTCAACACTTTATGTCCTTAAAGTGCTGTATGTGCAGACCATTCATGAAGTAAAGGAATTAGAAAGTAGGTGTGCTGTTGTCTTTGTTTAGAGTTATATTTATTTTTCTTTTGATAAGCCATTAGAAATTTGCAAAATATCTTTTTACCATTTGAATAGGTAATTAATAATTCAAACTGCTAACTTAAGGATTATTGAAACTTTGGTCTAACAGAAAGTAGCTGTGGAATCTTGGGTATAATAAAGGATTCTTTTTGTTTTTTGACATGGAGTCTCACTCTGTTGCCCAGGCTGGAGTGCAGTGGCATGATCTTGGCTGTCTGCAATCTCCACCTCCCGGTTTCAAGCAGTTCTCCCTGCCTCAGCCTCCCGAGTAGCTGGGATTACAGGTATGCACCACCACACCCAGCTAGTTTTTAGTAGAGATGGGGTTTCACCATGTTGGCCAGGCTGGTCTTGAACTCCTGACCTTAAGTGATCTGCCTGCCTTGGCTTCCCAAAGTGCTGGGATTGCAGGTGTGAGCCACCGCACCCGGCATAATACAGGATTCTTAATCACTTAAAATTTTAATAAAATGGGCACTACTTCGGGTTATGTATTAATCATGAAGAATTTTCTAATTTAAAAATAGGCAGTGTTTATGTTGCAGCAAATTAGCATGGACTGGAACCATAGACATGAGAAAAATCTTAGAATTTGTGGAAGAACAGAGTTGATGCTGGTCAGGGAGGGCAGCATGCTTAAAGTGCTTAGAAGGATGAAAGTGCTGCTGGAAGTGCATCAGCACCAAGCAAGCTTTGCCACCAATTCTAATCTCTACTTTGTCAGAATTTCTCAAATCAGTTTATTTTTTCACACCATGGTAAAATATCTAAATTTTTGAATAGAAGTCAGTGGAAAATAGGGTTTACTTTGACACATTGTTTCTAGCTCACATTTACTACATTAAGTGAGAAAGATTTGAAATGACCTTAGAGAAATTACTTAGTACTTTAATTAGGCTGGCATAATATACTCAGGAAATCAGATTTCAAGGATTCTTCAGAATATTTGGTGAATGTATTTCTTTGTGTGTGTGTGTGTGTGTGTGTGTGTGTGTGTGTGTGTGTGTGTGTGTGATGGAGTCTCACTGTCGCCTAGGCTGGAGTGCAGTGGCGCGATCTCAGCTCACTGCAAGCTCCGCCTCCCGGGTTCACGCCATTCTCCTGCCTCAGCCTCCCAAGTAGCTGGGACTGCAGGCGCCTGCCACCACACCCAGCTAATTTTTTGTGTTTTTAGTAGAGATGGGATTTCACCGTGATAGCCAGGATGGTCTCGATTTCCTCACCTTGTGATCTGCCTGCCTCGGCCTCCCGAAGTGCTGGGATTACAGGCATGAGCCACCGTGCCTGGCCAGTGATTGTATTTCTAGGGGCATTGACACACTAGAAATTTAGGTGTGAAAACCTTAGCTAGATAGTCACACTATGGGAACATTATTTTTATGCTTGTTTTTTTTCCTGTTGGTTGTTACACCAAGTTAAGCCAGTGTCAGTAAAGATACATGTACCATAAAGTAACTATATAAAAGAAAAAAAAAACTTTAAAAGACGCTTGTAATCCCAGCACTTTGGGAGGCCGAGGTGGGCGGATCACGAGGTCAGGAAATCGAGACCACGGTGAAACCCCGTCTCTACTAAAAATACAAAAAAATTAGCCGGGCGTGGTGGCGGGCGCCTGTAGTCCCAGCAACTCAGAGAGGCTGAGGCAGGAGAATGGCGTGAACTCGGGAGGCGGAGCTTGCAGTGAGCCGAGATTGCGCCACTGCACTCCAGCCTGGGCGACAGAGCGAGACTCCGTCTCAAAAAAAAAAAAAGATGCTTGTTTTTTTAAAAGTGCTTTTTTCACTGGAGATACTTTGAGAGTTTCTGTAGGATGACTATTAGGAGCATTTATTAGATTTTCCCAGTTGGTATTTTATTATTAAAATCTATTACGAGTAGACTCACAGTTTGTGGCACAATTTTCAAATAAATAGATTAAAAACAACCTTTAGTTCGTAACAAAAAAATTCATGTTAAATTTGGCAACATGATAATTATCTGTCTTCTTATGTTCTAATGTCTTTTATATGAAGAAATCTGATAGATTGTAATGAAATAGGGAATTACCTTGGAAAAACTAGATACTTTTAGCTTTATATTTTACATAAATATTACCTTATTTTTAATTTTAAAAGTTAGAGGTCTTCTTAGAATTATAAATTCTTTTATTTATTATAAAATCATCTTAGGACAATTCCTAAGCTTTTATTTATTTTTTGTTTGTTTGTTTTATTTTCTTTTGTTTTGTTTTGGTTTTGAGACAGACTTTCGCTCTTGTTGCCCAGGCTGGAGTGCAATGGCGTAATTTCAGCTCACTGCAGCCTCCCCCTCAGGGTTCAAACGATTCTCCTGCCTCAACCTCCCAAGTGGCTGGGAATACAGGCGCCCACCACGACACCCAGCTATATTTGTAGTAGAGGTGGGGTTTCACCATGTTGGCCAGGCTGGTTTCCAACCCCTGACCTCAAGTGAACCGCCTGCCTCGGCCTCGCAAAGTGCTGGGATTACAGGCGTGAGCCACTGTGCCTGGCCTAATTCCTAAGCTTTTAAACAATACTAAAGGGAAAAAAAATTATGACATGAGCTTTGTGGTTTATATTACCCAAATAAACTTTAATATGTATATTTAATCATTTATTGAATATACATATTCATTTAGTGAATAGTATTTAGTATTTTAACTTAAAAGTTGTTTAAATTGGCAAGCTGACAAATATATATGCCTTGAAAAATTAACCATATGGCGAGGATAGTTTATTACTTTTATTGTAATATTCAGTAAAGTCTAATTAGAATCTTAGTTTACCTTTCTAAAAGTGAGCATTTACTGTTTTGATACCTCTGTGTTTGACAAGCACTGCACACTTGTCTTTAAATTTTACATGATTTCATTTTCTAGCTAGTTGGCAGGTGTTAGCTGTCTATAATTATAACTGAGTAATTTTTCAAATGCTATTCATAGCCTAAACACAGCAAGTAATTCTTCCAATCATGTGATAAAAACTGAGCCTTGCAAAATAGTGGTAGAGTGATATGTTCAATGGTACCGAAGGACATATTTAAGAGAAGCCTTTCAAAAGTAAAAAGTAATTTAGATGTTAGGGAGACAGGTTTTCTTACAGTGTAAGATCTCTCAAAGTCATTGATAGTGATTATACCTCATATTAAGATGATCTACTTTCTCATTGAACAGGTTAAGGTATACATTGACTGACTTAAATTATAACATATGACCTTTGTTGATGACAGTCATTCTGAGTATGAAAAACTGAAATTTTATTGAGACAATGTAAATTTTACCATTGAACCTAATGAATCATTTCTTCTCATTTCATTCATTAGATTTGTGTATGTGTGTGTATCTGCTATCTGCCAAACCCTATGCTTATCTATTTTTTGACATGGGAAAGAAAAGGCTATATATTTCACTTAAGTTTAATAAAGGTTATACTTTAAAAAACAAAAGAAGCTTTTTATTTCTGGTTTACTTTATTTCCTAACCATCTATTCTAAGTATCCAGAGTCTCACTTTGACTAGAGATCTTACTTCAGAATGGTGTAAAGATCATGTTGAATTTTCTTACCGGCCATGTGCTCATGAATAAATTAACCTCTACAGTCTCAGTTTCCTCATCTAGTAATTGACATTTTATTATCTCCCTTGTGCTATGGTTCTAAAAATCAAGAGATGACATTGGTAAACCATTTTGTAAACTTTAGTATACTGTACAAATTTAACTATGAATAAACTCTTTGAACCTTTGTTTACTTATCTGTAAAATGAGAATAATAATACTTCATACAGTGGGTTAGAGAATTATTTGAACGTGTAAAGCATGTAGAAGTAAGCCTAACACATAGTAAGTGCACAACAAATATTGATGATGATTGTGATGGTGATGATAATGATGCATTTGATCTAAGTCTTCCATCTAATGAGTCAAACTTGAAACTGCCATTAGTTTATAAATGGATAGGCTTGATTTTTATGTGATTGACTTTCATACATCCCGCACTTTATCCACATGTATTGAAAATCCCTAATTGCCTTTTGTACATTAAATTCCATTTTAATATATCGTGTCTTAGGTTTCCACTGCCCCAGTGTAAGTGTTAGTAGTTGCCCAAAGTGACAGCAGATCTGGAGCAACCAGCCCTTCATCGGAGTCTGGCATCATTCTGGTATGCCCGCATGGCACCAGCAGGGAGAGGTTGCAGAGAGGCAGCTGCATGGATCATCCAGGTGATCAAGTGCACATGGAGAGGCCCACGGCCAAAGTTTGTGCTTCAGTACCTGGACAGTATTGGAGGATAATGGTCAAGACCATGGGCTGTGAAGTTAGACCAGGTTTAAGTCCTGCTCTACCGAACTGTGTGACTGGGCAAGTTACATAACCTCCTTAAGCCTCAGTTCCCTTACAGAGTTATGAGCAATGCTTACTGGGACCCAGTAAGCACTCAGTGAATGTAAGTACTTAGTATTCTATTCTGCCTCCTTCCTCTAGGGGAAGAGATAGGAAGTTGAGCCCTCTAGCACTATATGCCCTTAGAGCCCCCAAGTCTCCAGGCAACTGAGAAAGTTTTAAGCTACTTTGAAGGTTCATTGGTCCTAGGGGAAATAGTGCCTCTAGGAACTATAAGGATTTTATAAATATTGTTTTAGCTCTCTGGGAACTGGATTTCCCTTACACTGTGTTAGTCTCTTATTTCACTTAAAAACATTTAACTTTCAACATGTCTTCAGGGGCACATAATAGAGGAAAGCAAGTGATTGTTTGTATGCCGGTATTGCCAGTAGGCAACCAAATACTCTGCTCCTGGTTGATTCATGTCTAGTACTCCAAGCAAGTTATCTCCTACAGAAGTTTCTTTCCTTGACAGTCTAATGAGGACATTAGAGCTGCCCTATCAGTGTTTCTACTGTGCTTCCCCCAATGGGAGCTTGACATATTAAGCAGAAAGTCTTCAAAACGGTGCTTTCTGTATTAGACAGCCTGATATAATTTAGAAGAAAGGAACTAAGCAAGGTTGAATTTGCTTGGTAGTATGTGGCAGGTGTCTTTGGGGCTCCTGCTGAGCTCCCATGCCTGCTCTTTTGTCTTCTGTGACTTGGGGTGGATAGGAGGGGAGGGGCAGAGGTGGCGCCAGACTTTCCTGTCTGCTTTAAAATGTGCCATGGGATTGGAATCAAGTTGTGTTAAAGAGCCATTAGCAGTCTGTATGCTTTTGAAAATAAGAAGAAAAGGCATTCTGTATGCCACACCTAACCCTTAGCCCTTTTCATGTAATAATTCATTCAACCTTCCCAACATTGTATGGGTAGATATTTTTATTCCCATTTTATCTGTCAAGAAAAAACAAGGCCCAGATGGGTTAAAAACTTGCCCAGGTTATCATAGCTGATGCAAGTTGAATATGTCTTATCCAAAATGCTTAAGACCAGGCTGGGCACCATGGCTCACACCTGTGATCCCAGGGTTTTGTTGGATTGCTTGAGCCCAGAGTTCAACACCTGCTTGGGCAATATAGTGAGACCTCATCTGTACAAAAAATACAAACATTAGCTGGGCATGGTGGTGCATGCCTGTGGTCCCAGCTACTTGGGAGGCTAAAGTAGGAGGATTGCTTGAGCCCAGGAGGTCAAGGCTGCAGTAAGTCAAGATTGCACCACTGCACTCCAGTCTAGGCAACAGAGGGAGGCCCTGTTTCAAAACAAAATGCTTGGGACCAGAAGTGTTTCAGATTTCAGATTTTTTTTTTTTTTTGGATTTTGGAATATTTGCATATGTATAATGAGATATCTTCAGGACATAACCCAAATCTAAACACAAAATAGGTCTGTTTTATATATACCTTATCACATAATCTGAAGGTAATTTTTATGCAATACTTTGAATAATTTTGTGCATGAAATAGTCTGTATTAAGTACTTGTGTGTGGAATTTTTCTACTTGGGGTGTCGTGTCAGTTCTCAAAATGTTTCAGACTTTGGAGCATTTGGGATTTGGGATTTTTGGATTAGGGATGCTCAATCTGTAACAGGAGGAGTCAGGTTTAAAACCCAGGCTGTGAGACTCAAGAGTCTGTGCTTTCCAACATTGTACCTCATTATCTGAATAAAAATTTAACGTTAAGATTCCTAACAGTGAAAATATATTACTTTCTTTCCCAAATTATTTTCCTTCAAGGTAAAACTTAAAAGTTTTCTAGGGGAAACCACATTCTCAGATGTTATTAAGTTGCATATCAAATTCTTATTTAAACCTTGACCCATGTTGAAATTGCATTTGAACCCTACTGAATCTTCACGTTTCACTGTGGTGTATAATTTTCATTGTGTTGTCATTATAAAAGTTGCCTGATCGCAAGGAGTCTGTGGACTGTGATCCTGGAAATATGGTGTATAAAAGGCTTATTTTTATATTAAGAGATTCCTAGTAAGATGATTTCTTTAATGCACTGCCTAAAAGAAAATTTGGTATATTTCCATGAGCAATAGACTCAAGATTAGCTTTGAAAGTTAAAAGAGCATTCTCCTAGCTAGTTCATTGTTGCCATGACAGTGCTGGCAGTGCAAGTGTTGTAGTAACTCCTTGCAATGATCTTATTTTAGACCCTAACGTTTGCAGTGCTGAACGTCCCCTTCCCCGCCCCACAAGTAACTCTAGTGGAAAAGTACTGGTTTTATAACTGGCTTCTGACTTTATAGCTGAAAGACTGCACTATTGTGGGCTTGAAAAAATAGTGTAGGAGTGTTGAGTATTTTTCCTGTGGATTATAAATGTTTGAAATCTCCCAAAATACCGTTTTGCATTACATGTCATACAGCAAGTTGTTTATAGCTAAAAAGAAAAGGGGACTCAATTGTCTTTAGAAATCAAGCCTAGGTTGTATAATTACATTGAGCTCATACAGAAATCATTCTCCCATTTGTATGCCCATGCATACTTCAGATTCAACTTATTCTTTTATTCAGTTATTATGGAAAATTATCATTAGAATCATAAAGGATTGTGTTTAAACAATGTAGAAAAGTACTTTTTTGCATCCCTTTCATAATTCAGCATTTATTTACTTAAATTGTAACATTTTAATCTTGATTTCTTAAAAAGCAAACTCACCTAAGTTATATAATGTTCAGAAATTACTCAATTTGAACTGGCTACCCGAACCAACATAATTGTTGAGGCATTTTTAACTTTGTTGCTTATGTGTTTTAGATTAGATTTTAAAATACCTCATTGAGATTTTCTAATTGTAAATCCTATTATAACAGTGCCATTAAGCACAAAATATTTGCAAATTTATAAGAGTAAATGCCATTTTTATCCTTTTGCATACCATTTGTTAGGTCAGAGTTTTGATATGTGCACTAAAAATCTGTTATAGCATGATGAAACAAAATGATTTTGGCAACTGACCTTGTCAAGGAAGATGGAAAGTCTATTATACCTCATTAGTGACAACTGCTTTTTTCTTAAATACTACATTAAAGCTTAGTTCATCTTCCTTAGGTGTTAAAGATTTAAACATATCTTGCATGATTGGGCCTGTATTGAATATTAGAGTATGAATATCAGACAATCCCTTTTGTTTCTTTTTTTTTTTTTTTTTCAGTTTGACACAGAAAAATAACTTTATAAGCAAAAATTTGACCCCAGGCTAGAATTGCATTTGGCCTTTCCACCAGGCAATGAGAATTTATCAGAAGTGTGTTTATTTTTATTCTCTTAGTGGTAATTATTCAGATAAAGAAGTATCCAATTCCAGTCTACAATGGTCTTTGATGTCTCCCTCTTTGAATTTGGAAGTAGATGTATAGTAATATATGAAGATTCAAACCTTGAGATAAATATTCTTTTATTTCATACAATATACTCATTTTAATTGGTCAGAATGAGACTAAATTATGATTAGTTCTTTTCTCTTGTTAAAATACAGAATTAAAGGGTTGTTATTTTTTTTCCCTGAATCCCACAGCACCTCTATAGCAGAACTCCCTCTCCAACTAAGGCTGAAATAAATATGCTTTTTAAAGATAAGGTTAGAATTCATTTAAAATATTTCTTTATGTGTGACACTGTTTTGGCATTGTGGGGGATGTAAAAACAAAAGAAAACAACTACTGCCCTTATGAATTTTGTAGTGAAAATCGAAGAACAAATTAAGACTGGCTAAAAATGTGAAATTTTATGTTAGTGTGTTGACAACAGTGCAGCTGTTGGTGGGACAGTGTATCATACAGCCAGACTTTCTAGAGGGCAGTTTGAATATTAGTCCAAACCTTAAAAGTGTGTACATGTTAATATATTTATGATATAAATGTATTATCTATATGCTTTTATATACAAGTGGGTAATTAAATATCAAACAGCAGGGATTATAGATAAAAGGATTATTATTTATATTTATATTTTATTTTATTTTGAGACAGTGTCTTACTCCATCACCCAGGCTGGAGCACAGCGGTGTGACTATAGCTCACTGCACCTTCAATCTCTTGGGTTCAAGCGATCCTCCCACCTCAGCCTCTTAAGTAGCTGGGACTACAGATGCACACCACTGCACCCAACCAATTTTTAAGTTTTTTGTAGAGACAGGGTCTCATTATGTTGCCTAGGCTGGTCACGAACTTATTATAATTATTGAAAATTGTTTTAAAATGCATGTATAGGAAAAGAAATAAATATACAAATTTGAATAGAAAAGACAGCTTTAAAATAGTATGTAAAATATTTATTTTTATAGAGAAGAGGGAAAAGTCAGGAAACTCTCGTGCACCAAAGTATTAACCATAGTTCTCTTTTAGAAATAAGAGTTATTGGTGATTTAAATTTTTCTTTGAATAATGGTAATCATTAGTAATTAATTTTTGATATGACTTGCTTAATGAATTTAAAAAAATTAAAATCACTTAAATTTATTGAGTGTTTACCATATGGCATTGTGGTAAGCATTTTACATATAACATTTGCAGTGTTTCCATGGGTTACAGGTTTTGAGGAAGAGATCTTTCCCAAACAAAAGAAGTACACAAATATATATGAACCTACTCACTATAATGTAAGATTAAGTTTCTGATTTATTTAGTCAAGGAAACGGGAGCCTCCTAGGCATTCTCATTGAGAAGAAGTACTTGCAGCCACCTTAGTGCTCTTTCCTTGGACCCCAGGGTTCCCAAAGGTGAGGTGCAGCTGCTGGTGACACTGTCTGATCATGTGGGTCACACCAGATCTGCAAAACTCAGTTCATGCCATACTATTGTCTTTTTATATTTGGGGTTTACATTCATATTCTGGATGAGTTTACACAACTATCTGTGCACTTTCTCTGAAGTCTCATTTCCCTGCAATCTCCAATTTTATACCTACAACAATTCTGGGAGGTGAGTTTTAGATTTTATAGATGAGGAAACAGACCCAGAAAGATGAACTTGAATAGTGAATACTGGAGTCAGGAGAAGGCATGTCTGATTTCTAAGTCTCTGTTCTTAATCACTAGTCTGTTTTCCTATAGTTTTTTGGTTTTTTTGTTTTTGCTTTTTACAGTGAGCATGTATTATTTTTGTATTGGAAAACAAAATCAATGGGGAAAAAGTATGTGAAATGTAGAGTGATACAGTACAGTCATGTGTCACATAATGACATTTCAGTCAACAGACTGCATATACAATAGTGGTCCTATAAGATTATAATATATTTTTACTGTACTTTTTCTATGTTTAGATATGTTTAGATACAAAAATACTTATTGTGTTAGAACTGCCTACAGTATTCAGTCCAGCAACATGCTATAGAAGTTCGCAGCCTAGGAGCAATAGGCTCTACCATAAAGCCTAGGTGTGTAGTAGAGTTTACCCTCTAGGTTTGTGTAAACACACACGGTGATTTTTGCACAAAGATTAGATCACATAACAACACATTTCTCAGAATATATTTGTGTCATTAAACGAAGCATAATGTAATTATGCTTCTTGGGACTGTAATTCAGAGCAAGGAAAGATCAGGATGGGTTGGGATAATAAAGACAGCTTAATAGAGCAAATAAATTTTACTGTAATAATTAACTTTTATTCTCAGTTTGTCGTTCACACAAGTATACACTGCCTCTATCCCCAACATGCCTAAACCAAATCTCGGATGACTGGCTGGAAGTAATTAATGCTCTGTTGTTGTTTCCTGCAGACTAAGTTTTGGCCTCATTTTTGTTTCCTTTTTGTGGCCCCCTTTTATCTTCCTTGCGCCATCTGTCAGTGCCTGTATGAACATGTAACTATAACTTGTATCAAAGCTCCTCACTACATTGATGGGCATTATAAATAAAACAATTCCAATAAAACAAGTTTCCATAAAGTAATACCCTCATAATTTAAAGACTGAGATGGCCAAAAGAAGTTGTAAAAGTTACATTAAAGAATTGAAGTTTCCCTAGAATGTTACTATGCTTGACATTCAAACTCATACACTTATACTATATTGAAAACTTATTGAAAGAAAGTAGATTCTTACCAAGCAAATTAAACTTACAGCATAAACTAGGACTGATATTCAGCCAGTATGCATTGGCACAGCAGTATTTGTTAAAATAGTGAACTATTTTCATACTAGTTGGTAAATAGTAAATAGAAGCTGCAAACCACAGTACAATTAATGATACATAATAAAGATGGATGATTTATCTTAGAAACCACACATGCACTTAGATTCCAAGCTGGTCTGGTCACTGAAGCATGGAACTAGGAAGTTTGCTCAAACATCGTATTATTTATTTCAGATGTTGGGGAAAGTGCAGAAGCCCTTGGATAATAGAGAGAGACTATGCAGTGAACTGGAGAGGACCTAATCTGTAAAAGTGTCAGTCATGTCAAAGGGAGGAGCAGGGTCCAGGCTTAGGTGGTGACTGCAGAGGCTGCCACAAGCCAAGGAAAAAGACCCTCAGAGTCATTCCCTCTGGGGTCAGGGAGGGGGTGTTGAGGAGCTTT
Organism: Nomascus leucogenys; assembly: GCF_006542625.1. Taxonomy (NCBI): domain Eukaryota; kingdom Metazoa; phylum Chordata; class Mammalia; order Primates; family Hylobatidae; genus Nomascus; species Nomascus leucogenys. Next base: position 95,467,989 of record NC_044383.1, on the reverse strand, counting down.
TATTTTTTTAACAACTGAATTAGTTTTTTATAGCCTCATTACAAACTTGGTAGTTTAAAACAACACACAACTATTATTTCACAATTTCTGTGAATTAGGAATCTGCTTACACCTTAGCTGGGATCTCTGTTTCAGGGTCTCCTATAAAGCAGCAATTACAGTATCTGCCAGGGCCGTGGTCTCATCTGAAGGCTCAGATTGGGAAGAGTTTTCATCCAAGTTCATTCAGATGCTGTAAGATTCAGTTCCTTGCAGGCTAGTGGATTGAGGGCCTCAAGTTCTTTCTTATGTTAGCTGGAGGCCACCCTCAGTTCTTTGCCGCATGGGCCTTTCCATTTGCTTCTTCAAAGGAAACATGAGGAGCTAGAGAGAGTACTAGCCTGAGAAAGAGTGCCAGCAAGACAGAAATCACAGTCTTTTATAGCCTAATCTTGGAAAAAAACATCCCATCACTTTTACCTTAATCACTTCATTAGAAACCAGCCAACTAGGTTTAGTCCATACTCAAGAGGAACAGATTACAGAAAAGAGTGAATACCAGGAGGATCATTAGGAACAATTTTAAAAGCCATTGGGAACCATTACCCTAACAACCTATCTCCTGAAGCTAGGAGTTAGGAAAAGAGTCCTTCCTGCATACTATGAAGAGAGCTGTGATTTAGGGTATATGCTTAGGAACCTGATTAATGTCAGAATAGAGTGTGCTTCAGCTAGTGATACTATGAGTCCGGTCTCGACTTCTTCCTACCTTTGCAACCATTCTCCAGATAAAGGAGCCTCACACCAGTCTGAACAATAGATGCTCTACCCCAGTGTCTGCCCCCTCACTAGGTGGGGCCCACCAAGCCTCAGTGAGAGAGGCCTGCCTGGCTCTAGCAGCCTCTTCATCTTCCTCGTTCTTCTTCCTTTCCTCTGTGACTCTTGTTGACCATTATTCCTATGCAACTTTAGGAAATGTTTTACTTCCCATTCTTGGTACTAAAAGCAAAACAGCATTTGTCCAAAAGGTAGGAAATGGCAGTCAGCTTTCTTTTCATCATTTGATAATTCTCTAGTGAGCTGTGAGTCAAATCTCTTCTGTGTCTATGATTTGAGGGAAAGAGAATTAAAAGCAAATCCCAAAACTTTAATGAGCATTCTCAAATGAATGAGGAGTGAGATTAAATATTAAGCAAACCTAAATTTTATTCAGATCACCCAAACTCAAGTTGGTGTACTTTACTATCAATTTTGTGTTATCTGTAAGGAACAGATGAAATAATTTTATCTTTTTTTACTTTATAAACCATAATTCTTATGTATTTTGGCTATTGTAGAGCTACCCACAAATGATTACATAATTTATAGCAATTTATTTAAAAAATTTAACCCACTGAATACAATGTTGAGATGAGAGCTTTTCAGTGACAGAGAAAGCTCTTGATTTTAGTAAAGAAATAAATTATCATATTTATAATTTTCTCATTTCATTTTTAGCATCTTGGCCAAATGTTTTATTAAAATTAAACTATTTTTAATGTATATTTTAAATCTAGAAGGGGTATATACATACATGTATGTACACACAAATATACAGTTATGTGTTGCTTAATGACAGATATATTCTGAGAAATGCATTGTTAGGCAATTACATAATTGTGCAAACATCATAGAATGTACTTACACAAATATAGATGGTATAGTCTACTACACATCTAGGCTATTGCTGTTAGGCTACAAACCTCGATAGCACGTTACTGTACTGAATAGGCAATTGTAACAATGGTATGTGTGTTATCTAAACATAGAAAAGGCACAGTAAAAATGTTGCATAATAATTTTATGGGATGACCATAGTATATATGGTCCATTGTTGACCAAAATGTTATTATGTGACACATGACTGTATGTCCCAATACTAATAGCGGTTATCTCTCTTGGCAGTGGTTTATGCTTTTCTTAATTTTTCCAAAATTTCTATAATGGGTTAATCCATTATGGTGAGACCAAACACATGTCATTAAAAAGAAAATAAGTCAAAACACCACTTTCTATTCACAGAAGAGTGGCTTTTAAGGTAAGTAGAACTTCAGTAAACTGTACTCTCTGAAATGTCTCTTCTAATATGGTATATACGAACTTTTAAAGCTGAGATTCTTTTATTTAGAAATAACTTTCTTTCAAACACCTTGGCTGTTAATGAAGAATATTTTTTCCTAATGAGTTTTGCATTTGTGGGTTTTTCCCCTTTGTGTTTACACTGAATAAAAATTTACTCCTAATTATCAGCTTGTAGCTTTTGTGAGCACTAGATGGCACTCTTGCTCAACCAAAATCTAGTTTATCGCCCATATTTTGGTGCTGTGGATCTTAGGAGAAGACGGGTTTGCAATGTCACAATACTTATGTTTTTAAAGGCGGGTTGGGGAAAAGAGAGCAAAGTTTCCAAGTTTAAATAGCCGAGCTTAACTGATTTAGTTTTTCCATCTATTGAGAAAATAACCGTATAACAACGATATCAGTCATTCATTTCACAAATATTTTTTGAGCACCTGCTATCTTTAGTACTGTTCTAGGTACTCACATGCACTAAAGGGAAAAATAGATAAAAATTACTACCCTCGTAGAGCTTACATTCAAATGCTTGGATTTTTTTTTTTTGCAGGTGCCACTTTAAACTCTGTACATGCATTCACCCATTTAATAAGAGGAGGCTGAGACACAAAGAGGTTATCTAATTTGCCCCTGTTCACCTAGCTAGTGCAGATGGCAGAGCAAGGATTCAAACTCAGACATTTGGTCTCCAGAGTTTATTCTGTTAATTTCAATACTATACTGCCTCTTGAAACTAAAAAAAAAAACAAACAAAACACTTTATTTTTTATTCTATTGAATACAAATAATAAAAATTTACCTATTTATAATTTTTTCTAAATCTGCTTAATTCAAATATCTTTGCTATTTTATTAAAAAAATTGACTAGATAAAATGTCTGTATTTTTTGGTGATTCCGTAGTCAACTATTATGTTGCCTTCGCTCTCTTTCAAGTCACAAACACAGCTGGCCTTAAGTATATATTTAAGCATCTTTATATTCCTATTTACTTTAAACTCCTTGAATTAGCCATGCAATAATTTGGATATGTTGTATTAAGAGCTCTACCACATTATGATTCAGTCATTGTATAATTAAACACGAGGCATCAAGAATCAAAAGTTACTGTTTTACTTGCCTGCTCTCTCCATTGTGTCATTTTACATTTTAGTAGTACTATGTTTTATTAAAAAAAGTAAAATCAACAATATACTATGAAGCTGAAAAATGATACAGAAGCCTAAATCATTTCTTAGTCTAGAGATGCATTTCATGATTTTTAGAGGGCAGAAGTAACAAATTTACCTTTCTCTAAAAACATGTGACTTAGGGAAATTATGCTTGTGTTTCTCAAGGATCGGAGTTGTATTCTACAACATACTTGTTGTAAACTACTGACTATAGAAGGGAAATCACCCACTATACAATAAAAATATTTATGGCTAATTCACACATAGATAACCTATCATTGAAACTTGCCTTTCAGGAAGCTGAAATAACTAATTCTTAGCAGCTAGCTAGGTCCTTTTTGTTTTTTGTTGCAGAACTGTGTTAGAGGACAAAGCTGTGTTTTTGAAATGCTAATAATTAAGTTAACTGTGTTTTAATTAAATTAAGTAATTAGTGAAAGAAGATCACTCCCTTCACCAGGGAGAAGAAAGTTTTCAGAGCAGAGATTTATTTCGGAAGATGCTACAATGTAAGCATTCTCAAATTGAGGATTATTGCTATTTTGGGTGTCTGAACCCCTTAAGTTGCATGCAAAACTGTGTACTCACTTGCATTTTTCTTGGGAGAGAGCCCGTGTTTTATCAGATTTTCAGAGATTGTGATCTTAAAAGATTAAGAACCATTGCTAAAACAAGAGTGACCTGCTACATGTTAAACTTATTTTCCTTAAACTTTAGAGAAAAATTGAAGTGATTGAAATTGGGGCGTTTTAAACCAACAAAGGGAAATTTTTGTTGACTAAATGTTAGCTCATGCCTCTGAGTCTGCTGAGTGAGTACAAGACACATTCTTGCAGTGTGTCTGGTGAATATTTGTACTTGAGTTTCTTATGATGCTGGTCTTAAACTGGCAGGCCCACACCTGGCAGTTTACAGGTTAAAAGTTTAAGTCTGGCTTCCAGAATATGAAAACACAGGGAGCTCGGCTGAGCACAGCAGAGTTGCAGCCCTCATGTAACATGAACAGGAAATACATATTAACACAGAAATTGATCCTAGACTGCCAGGGTCCATATCCTGATTCTGCCTGTCTAACCTCAAGGAGGTTACTTACCATCTCTGAGCTTCAGTTTATCATCAGCAAAATGAAGATAAAGGGACCTTCATCTCTTTAAGGTACTTAGCGTTGTGCTTGTCTTAGAACTTAGTATGGTAAAAAAAACAAAAAAAAACAAAAAAAAACCAACTATCTCTGTATATGCCTTACTTATCTAAAATAGCACCTCTTCTTACCCTCTAGATCCTTATCTTGATTCATTTTTCTTCTTTGCCCCAAACACGACCTGAACTTGTTATTTACTTATATATTCATTCTGTCTGCCCTAGTAGGTTATAAGCTCCAGGAAGATCGAGACTTTTTCTTGTTCATTGCTGGACCCTCTAGGCCAGTGCTATCACATACATTGTCCAATAAATGTTTGTTGAATGAATGAATAATGTTAGCTATTATTATTACTTGGTAGTCTCTACCCACCCTCCCTCCCATCTGCATGGACTGGCTGTAGCTTTTTCTCTTTAAATGAGATGGGTAAACCAGGAGGAAAACCTCCTTCCCTACCTGGGTAGCTGAAGTCATAGCTTCAAAAGGAATATTAATTTCTTATATGCTCTTACTACTCGAGGTGTAGCCTGTGGGTCAGCAGCATCTGTATCACTTAGGAAAGATATTGGAAATGCAGAATCTCAAGCCTCACCCCAGTTCTGCTGGATCAGTCTTGAATCCCCAAATGGTTCTAATGAATGTTATAGTTTGAAAAATGCTATGTTGACCACTTTAAGAATTTTGGATTTTATCTTAACAGTAATAGAGAACCACTAAAATCCTTTAGGTTGGAGATTACATTTTCAGGTTTTTGATTTAAAGTGATTAACTTATATTAGAAACAGTAGTTGTCTTTGGAAAAAGTAGCCATTGGCTGGGGACAGGAATGGGTCCAAGGCTTTTCACTGTATACCTTTTCATAAGCCCATTTCAACATGGTGGGCCCTGGCCAGCAGGTGGCCTGTCTATGCTGTTCTCCCACCCCAATCCCACCCAACCCTACGCTATGAAGGATAGACACCCTGCCCTCACATCAGCTGCTGCACACCCCACATATAGCTGCTGCCTGTCCACTTACTGAGCCTAAAGTTGCATACTTGCGCCTTGTGTTCAGCCATAGGGAGGACAACCCATGTATAGGCCCAGAGAGCTGGCTCAGCCCATTTGAGTAGAGATTCCTAGGGTTCCAAGTACCTGAAGCATAATCTGGGTGGGCACATGCCCTAGTCCTGTGGACTTCATCTCTCAGAGGGGTGCAGCTGGAGGAGGTCCACAGCAGGCCCTCTAAAGTGTAAGGGCCCCACTGTCTGGGCCTCAGGGACTTAATGCTCTTTTGCACTTCCTACATTCAAATCATATGAAAGTATTTTGTTCAATGCGAATCTGTTACCTACATTTAAAAAAATAAAATGGAACATTAAAATAAAATGGTGGTTCTTGTGTGGGGCATGGATAGGTACAACAAAGGGAGCATGAAGACCAGTTAAAAGGCTATTGCAGTGTTTCAGCAGTAGGTGATATAATGCTTGGATTAGCATGATAATAAGCTGTGATTTCATCACATTTTTTAAGTAATTCATTGCTATGTTTTTTAAGTTTCATAAGCTCAGTATTATTCATTTTCTTAAGAGTTTGTGGAGGCTGGGTGCAGTGGCTCACAACTATAATCCCAGCACTTTAGAAGGCTGAGGCAGGAGGATTTCTTGAGGCCAGGAGTTCGAGACCAGCCTGGGAAACATAGTGAGACCCCCATCTCAACAAAAATTAAAAAGTAAAAATTGGCTATGTGTCGTGGTACACGGCTGTGGTCCTAGCTACTTGGGATGCTGAGGTGGGAGGATCACTTGAACCCAGGAGTCCCAGGTAACAGTGAGCTATGATTGTATCACTGCACTCCAGTCTGGGTGACAGAGCAAGACCCTGTCTTAAAAAAAAAAAAAAAAAAAAAAATTAAAGTTTGTGGGAATTAAGCTTTCTGGCCCATGAATATTTGAAGATGTTTTTACTTTTACCTCATATTTTGTTACAGTTGATTCGAATATTAGGTTAAAGTCATTTTCTCTCATAACTGTGAAGGCATTATTCCATTATTTTCTAGCATCTGGTGTTTATAATGAGAAGTCTTATGCCAGTCTCATTCTTATTCTTTTAGTATGGAACTTGTTTTTTTGTTTATTTGTTTGTTTTATTTTACCCCTCTCTAGCAGCCTTGTTTTTCTTTTTTCCCCAACTTTTTTTTAAAACTTATCAAATAATTCAAAAAATAGTATGGAAAATACCATATACCCTTCACCTAGAGTCACGTATTGTTAACATTTTGCCACGATGGCCTTCTCTGTTTTTTTCTCTACTTTTGCTCAACCTCTTGAAAGTTACAAACACTTCACCCCAAAATACTTTATCATGTTTTTCCTAAGAAGAAGGACATTCTGGGAACTTAAGATGCTTTTATTTATCTTTAGAGTTTGAAATTTCGGCTGGGCACAGTGGCTCACACCTGTAATCCCAGCACTTTGGGAGGCCAAGGCAAGTGGATCACCTGAGGTCAGGAGTTCCAGACCAGCCTGGCCAACATGATGAAACCCCATCTCTACTAAAAATACAAAAAATTAGCTAGGCATGGTGGCAGGTGCCTGTAATCCCAGCTACTCGGGAGGCAGAGGCAGGACAATTGCTTGAACCCAGGAGATGGAGGTTGCAGTGAGCCAGGATCTCACCACTGCACTTCAGCCTGGGCAACAAGAGCGAAGCTCTGCCTCAAAAAAAAAAAAACCCCAAGAAATTTCACTGGTGTATGTCAGTATATGTTTCTCCCCGCTATGCTTGGGTCCTTTCAATATAGAGATTGAATCTCAAATTACTCTTCTATCATTTCTTTTGTTACTTCTCCTCTATTATCTCTCTTAAGTCTGTCCTTTTTTGACCAATAGTTAAGTGTTAGACCTTCATCTTAACCTTTTTTCATATACTGTTTCTTTTTTTGTCTTTTTACTTTATATCTTGGAGAGTTCCCTGAACTTATCTTCCAAATTACAAATTTGCCCTTCAGCCTGGTTCTATTATTCAGTTCTTCTATCGACATGTTTATTTAGCAGCCATGTTTTTAACTTTCAATAACTCTTTTGTATTCTGAGATTGTTACTTTCTCTGAGCAACCAGTTCTTATGAGTATTTTATTCTCTGAGGATATCAATTAAATTTTTAATTAGTTTCTTTTTCTCCCTGCTGAATCAGCCAGGATCCTAGCAGAAAATGGATGGCACACTCAGATGGGGTGACTAAAGAGAAAAAGGACTGTCTACAAAGGTGTATGCAGTGTTAAGAGAAACCAACAAGGGATGATGGGCATTTTGAACTAGTGACATCTGGAAGTCACTGTCCCCCCCAAACTTCAGGGGCAAGGGTTGAGTGTAGTCACTGGAACTCAATGAGGTCTGCAGCTATAAGAGAAGCCTGCCTGCCTAACAGGAACTGTGGCCTTCATTAGAGGAATATACCTACTTCTGCCTTCAGAATAAATACCCTGACCTTCTTCTCCCTGTCCTCCAATTTGTTAGTGCCTCTCTATCATAAACCAAACAGTAAGGGTACCGTGATGATACAGTCCATAGTGGTGAGCATTTTGAAGCACAAAACAGGGTAGAGTAGGGCAGATACATAATTTGCAGGGGCAAATAGAACATATCCAGCATACCTGTATTGTGTCTGTTTCATGCTGTTTAGGAAGACATCTTGATGAGTGGATTGAGGCTGTGAAAAGAATAGTACTTGGGGCTGATATGGTAGGATAAGGCAGCAGCAAAAATAAATTGCTCTTGTGAATAGTCAAGGTGAGTGCAGTTGAGAGTCCTGAGGAAGTGTGTATAGGATTTGAGGACTCAAAACTAAGAGATGGAAGAGGAAAGACCGGAGAGAGGGAGAGGTAATAACACAAAGCTATAGCCATAAGAATGAGGCTCTGCCGATGAAATGGATCCCTTTGAAGGGCTTACATTCCTTTTTTGTTTTCTTTGAATTTGGAGGACGGTTGTCATATTTAGCATTCAGTTTTAGGGAATTTTCTCTCCTATTTTTACTATCTTTTACCTCCAAAATGCCCATAAAAGACTTCTATCCTTGATGACTGCACATTAATGATGCTCTGTGGAGTGACAGCAGGGCAGGCACTGTGCAGGAGGGTGTCATGGGAGCTCAGGGAAGTTGGTCATGGTGTGGAAGAGCTGCAGTGACAGTGATACAATCCCTTTGTGCCCAGATAGACTGGAGGCCTACAGATGGGGAGGGGAAGTTGTGGTGAGTGAGGAGGCATTGGGGTTCAAGCTGTTTTGTTGAACAGTAAGGGCTGGAGGATGGTGGGACATCCAGACTATAGGCTCTTGGAGTTATATACTCTTTTCCTCTTCAGAAAAGCAACCAGATTAAATTGTGTTAGAATGAAAGGTGAAAAGTATACATCTTGAAAGTAGGCCTGTCTGAGGAAACATAATTGATTTTGCGAATATTGCACCAGAAGAACCGGGGCCAAGGAGATAATAAGATGATGGTGGCTTTTTGCTTTTTTCCTCCAGATCTGAGAGTTTCTTTTGTATTCTGGCATCTGTTACTTCAAATGTGACTTACATTTGCTGTACTGTAAGTCTTCATTGACACTTGACCCAGGCAAATCCATTTTTCTCTACATAGTCTCTCTGAAACTTTTAAGCTTAGCACTGTCTTTCACTATTGCAGCATGTTTCTTTTTGGGATGGTCATTATTTCTTCTCTTTTAAAAATAATATCCATTTGTATCTGTTGGTTATTCAAGTGGTATGGGTGTGTCCACCATTTGAGGGATCTTCATGAGCCTCTTTCTTCTACTTCATATCACACATACCTGAAAACAGAAGACTATAGTTGACTTGTTCAGTTTCATCTTATTTTTATTAAAATTTAAATGCCATCACATGATCTTAGTGCCGTGATACATGTCTGGATCTTGATTATTTGAATTGGTCGATATTTCTTAAGGGAAATAGAGTAGACCCACATATAATTCCCATCTACTTTCTTTTTCATTTTATCCCAGAGGGATCCACATTCCTTACTTACCCTAACTCACTGCAGGGAGACAAAGAGAAATAATAGCCCTCTTCTCCTACTGCTCCAATAAAAATTACAACAAATCATAGTGACTTAAAAAAAAAAAAAAAGAAACAGCAAACCTTCGTGATTTAAAAATAAGCAAGCTTATATTTTGCTTCTTCCCCTGTGAGGAAGCTACAGCAAAGGCTCTAGGGAAAGAGAGTTTGGTAGAAATCACAAGTTTGTGTATTTTTGTTTTAGTTTATAGACATATTATTAAGCCAAAAATCAAGATACAGGATCTAACAAAGGCTTTTTATTACCTGTCAATATATATATTAGTTGGAAATAATTAATTTGAATGTAGAACCAGGAACTATTGTATTAGTTTCATAATTTTACCTTTCACTGAGTATGGATAGTAGTGATTCTTTTATCCCTCTTAAACTTGCCTCTTTCAAGATTTAAGGGGTGATCTTATTCTTACTTTAGGCTCTTATCTTACATTAGACGAAAAGGAGTTCTAACTTTGTAAAATACCTTCAATGTATTGGTTTTAGATTCTAATTATAGATAGTGTCTTCTGTTGTAATAGAGAAAAGGTATAGTAATAATTTCAATATTTTAAAGTAATATTAAAGTAATTTAATATTTTAAAGAATAATTTTTTTATATTTTAATAAGGGGTCAGTATTTTAAGACACCAAGAATATTACAATCACATATGTCAGAAAGACAAATGTGTGATCCAGGGTCTTTTCTATACCTGAACACACATTTATCTTATTTTTTGGCCTGCAACCTTGTCCTTATTACAATGGCCCAATATCTTGCTTTTCTTTGTTTTTCTTTTTTTTGTTTTTGTTTTTTGTTGTTGTTGTTGTTGTTGTTGTTGTTGTTGTTGTTGAGACGGAGTCTTGCTCTGTCGCCCAGGCTGGAGTGCAGTGGCGCGATCTCGGCTCACTGCTAGCTCCGCCTCCCGGGTTCACACCATTCTCCTGCCTCAGCCTCTCTGAGTAGCTGGGACTACAGGCGCCCGCCATCACACCTGGCTAATTTTTTGTATTTTTAGTAGAGACGGGGTTTCACCGTGGTCTCAATCTCCTGACCTCATGATCCGCCTGCCTCGGCCTCCCAAAGTGCTGGGATTACAAGCGTGAGCCACCGCGCCCGTCCTCTGTTTGTTTTTTAATCCTCTAGTCATACTGTTACACATTTGAAGCTATTTAAGAAAGAAAAATGACTCTGCTTCAGAGTTTCCTCCCTATGTCTTCATGATCAAATAGAAAGGAATGTGTGAGAGGGACAATCAGGTGATTTTTAAAACCAAGTGAATTTATATTTTAGTTATTTCAATCACAGTGAATTGTTACTTCTTTTAATATTGGAAAAATAAAAAGAAACAAGTCTCTGAAAATTGAATGAGTAAATGGAAACAGGAAAAGAAGAAACTAAACAACAATAGTTATAAATCTGAGAAGCATCATAATAATAGTATTGGGGAAAATAATATTTTTTTATAAACCTGTAAGAACACTGATAGTGATAATGATTCTCAGATATGCCTATAGTTAAGGAAAATATATGCTTATAAAGGTTATGATAATAGATGTGAAAATGGGAAATAATAGGAATAGAGAACTGAAAAGAGTTAATGGGCTATTAAATTCGGGAACTTAAGGAGAGAGTGATTGAAAATAAGTGCAAAATTTTGCAATTCAAATAGCACAATTTCTTATGTGACAGGTAACCTATGTTACATACTTGATGAGGAAAACAAGAGGACACAGTACTATTCTTGATAACTTTTTTAAATTGTCACAGTATGTAATATGAAGACATTTAGGCAACTAGAGGGTGTAGAAAGTAAAACAGAGGACTGGTTATTGTTGCTGTTGTTGCTGTTTTGCCTCTGTTACATATGTAGAGATTGCTAAATTGTTACTAGTTTATCACCACACAGATTTTGCCAACCTGAAAGTATACTCTTAGCGATATAGACTTGTTTATATTTCATATACTCTATGCTTGCTATCCCTCCCTTGCTCCTCCCTCCCTCCCTCCCTCCCTCCCTCCCTCCCTTCCTTCATCTTTCTGTCTCTCCCTCTCTCTCTCTCTCTCTCCCTCCCACCCACCCTCCGTCTTTCCTTCTCCCTCTCCCCCACTCCACCTCTCTCTTCTCTCCTCTCCTCTCCTCTCTTCTTTCATTTGATATTTTTTATGTCCCATGTTTTGATTTGGTGATTGATGATGAACTGTGGCTTTCAGATCTTCCTTTTGTTCTAAAGTACATACTGTCCTAAATCATTTTCTATTTTGGTGTTAATTAGTACATCATTGGGCAGAGTATTGTCTAGGTAGCTGAATCTATGATGCTTTGGGGCTAAATACACTATTTTCCATTATAGCCTGATATGTGGACTAGGTCACCTTTAGATTTATTGACTCTGAGCTAACTCTGGAGTCATCTATAAACCTTTATTTATCATCTTGGCATATAATCAAGAATATAAGGGTATAGCTGTTTGAAGATTTGAATGATCATAGCCTGTAGGAGAAAAAGGGGGCAGTGGGGGAAATTCTAGAAGTTGACAGATATCAATCAAGCCAGTTTAGTGACAAGGCTAAATACCAGTTCACTAAGATTCTAAGACTATTTCATGATGATTTTACCATTCATTGTTAATTTCCATGTCATGAATTTCAGTTCTTTAGATCCAAAATTATATACATGGCTGAATTTTATTTTTTCTATGTAATTCAGCATTGATATGGGTAAAGTAAAAGGCTACAAGTTGGGGTAAAATAAATGAAAATCTAATTTTTTTTAGTTTTTTTGGCTTTTTTCTTTTTTTTTAAAGAGTAACTATTTTCAGACATTTTTGGGTACCAGACAACTTGTAGAAAGTATTTTTCTTCTTTTGAAATGCGTTAACTTCACAATATATAATGAATAGCTTTGTATATAAATGGTTAAAACTCCCCTGGTGAGGAATTTATAGATTGAGTAGAAAGACAATCAAATTAAAAGATGGTAACACAGACTATCTGAATCAGAGTATCATCAAAAGCTTAAAAGCAAAAGGATCAGCAAGGGTACATAGGAAAATGCAAAGGGGAAACAGCAGTAATCACAGCATTAATCTCAGAGAAGACCTCAGGATTCAAGGATTAGGCAAAACTGGTCTTCATTGGCAAGATAGTGAGTTCTCAGTTGGGATGAGCAGACAGTTCCCCAGCTGTGGTTCCCTAAATTTTGATTGCTCTGTCTCCATGAACATTTCCACATCATCTCTATCCCTTCTGGTCCCACCACTGTAATTGAGTTGCCTACTGGATATGGCTCATGGAAAATTTGGGGCAAGTCATTGGTCTGTGCAGCCTGCTGGCCTTCCCCCCAACCCCCTGCCCAAGGGCAGGCTTCCTCTGTTTTCTCGTGTGCTCCCTCCTACCACCCCACCCTCCTACTTATTTCTCTTTAAACAGTTATACCTGAGCCCATGTTGGCAGTTCCTTCTCCTCTTCTATCTAATATAGAGATGTGTCTCTACCCTGGCTGACAGACATATTCATGCTCCCCTCTTAGGCCAGAAGCTTGCCCCACCTCTACAGGGTGACTCCTGGGACTCAGACAGGGCAGTGACCAAGGGCTGTTTCTCTCTGCAGGAAGGCTTTATCATCCATTCGTTTGGTATACTTTCAGACATCTCGTTCTCTCTCAGACCAACTATGAAGTGTGTTTCAAACTTTGCAGATGCAGTCGTATATCTACCTTCATTACAGCAGTCCCACCTTATCGATGGTTTCACTTTCCTCGCTTTCACTTACCAGCAGTACAGTATAATGAGGTATTTTAAAGAGAGAGACCACATTCACATAAATCTTTATTATAGTATATTCCTATAATTATTCTATTTTATTGTTACTTAGTGTTTTTAATTTCTTACTGGGCCTAATTTCTAAATTAAACTTTATCATAGCTATGTATGTATAAGAGAAAACACAGTACATAGGGGGTTCAGTACTACTTGTGGTTTCACACATTTATGGGGGTCTTGGAATGTGTACTCCACAGATACCAGGGGACTACTGTGTATGAATTCATGTGGCAATACAGCTATTTCTCTGTCTCTCTCTTTCACAGGCACACACCATCTTAAAATTTTTATATATGACTTATCATAGTGTTTTCATTAAAGATAAATGCTTTTACATGGCCTCACGTAATTTATCATCCAAACTGGGACACTGTGAGAGAAGGGATTACACCAAGTCAACAGGAGTAAGCCAAGTTGAATAGTCAGCCTCCCTGCAAGGCCCTCCGTGGTCTGGCTGTTGAACTTGGCAGCCTCATCTTGCAACGTGCTCTTCCTCGCTCTGTGTGCCTCAGACTCACGGGCCCTCTTTGCTTACTGCTTACTTTTGCTCGAAAGCCTTTGACGTGCTTTTTCCTCTACCTGGACAGAGCTTCGCCTCTGCTCTCTTATTCACCTAATAAACTCCCCTTGTTCATTTTTCAGATTTCTCTCAATTCTAACTTCCTCAAGAATGCCTTCCAGGCTGGGCGTGGTGGCTCATGCCTGTAGTCCCAGCTACCCGGGAGGCTGAGGCAGGAGGATCGCTTTAGACTAGGAGTTCAAGGCTGCAGTGAGCCGTGACTGTACCACTGCACTCCAGTCTGGGTGACAGAGTAAGACCCTGTCTCTAAAAAAGAAAGCCTTCTAGGGCTTCCCTAACTTGATCCATTCTCTCTCATTATTCCTCAAAGCACAATCTTTTATCATGTTTAGTTAATTCTTGGATTAATTTCTGTCCTCCACTAAAGTGAGGTTTAATGTGGGTAGAGACCATATCAGGGTTTTCTCACCATTTATTTTTTCACCACTCATTAGGCACATAGTAAAAACTAAATAAATATTTGTTAGATTAATTAATATTTTTTTGAGACAGGATCTCGCTCTGTTGCCCAGGTTGGAGTGTAGTGGTGCGCTCTCAGCTCACTGCAACCTCTGCCTCCTGGGCTCAAGCCATCTTCCCACCTTGGCCTCCCGAGGAGCTAGGACTACAGGTGTATGCCACCATGCCTGGCTAATTTTTGTATTTTTAGTAGAGATGGGGTTTCACCATGTTGCCCAGGCTGGTCGCGAATTCCTGACCTCGAGCAATCCACCCACGTCCATCTCCCAGAGTGCTGGGATTACAGGTATGAGCCACCTCACCCAGCAGGTTAATTAATTTAAAAGAGGAAGGTGAAGATCAAGTTTATTGCAAATCCCAAAATATTTAGGTAGAATTAATTCTGATAAATCCCCTTTAATTTTTGCTTAAAATACATAGTACATTTTAAAATTATAACTGAAAGTGTTCAAAATTTAAAATTTTATTTTACATGTTATACACAAATAGAAAATGTCTACACATTAAATTTGTTGAAAAAAATTTTTTGGTCAAGGCTGTTTTTTTCTTAGGTAGCATGCCTGTTTATTATTTAGGTTTAATACATGGAATCAGATGTGGTTTCACAGATAATCTATATTAGTACATTGTTCTTTTTTCCTAAGGGAAATGTAAAATAAGAAACAACTTTTTGTTGCTTTAATTTTAGATTATGTACATTTTAAAGTCAGATATACAACTGAGTAATGAATAATATGTGTGAGATATTTCAAAAAGTAAAATGCATTTTTAAAGGAATTGTTAACTTTCTGAGTAGCAATTTAATCACAAATTAAATCAGGGTTCATATACATGTATTGATTTAGCCATTTAAATGTATTTGATTTGAAATTGGTCTATCCTGATGCAAGGATTGGGAGGGGAGAATAGAAAGAGCAGTAGATACTTTTCCTGGAGACATTGAAAGTTGCCTGGCATAAATTTAACACAGAGAGAAGGAAGATTATGTCATTATTCCTGATTCCCTTGGTCATTCGTCTTGTGGAGAACAATTGCTACATTCCAGTAACAAGTTTTCTGAGGCTTACTAATAGCTCCATGACACATTAAGTACTGATCTCATTTAATTATAATTTAAGTGAGATTAAATTATTCTATGTAGTTAAAGTAGAATCGAGCATCCTACAGATGCTGCACTAATTATAGTTATTGATGGCCTACTTTTTGTGACCTAAAAAGGTAAATGAGGGAGGGAATTGTCTTTGCCTTTGAGGAATTTTCCCTCTAAAATAGATTAGTTCACTGTCATTGCTGTTTATTTTCACCTAACACTTTTCTAGAATCTTCATAAAACTGCACAGTACTGAACTAATCAATAGAAAAGGCAGATGAATATTCTCCCAAAGGAAAAAACACTTGGCAGGTCAAATCAAGCATGTCAGATCTCTCTTCCCACTTCCAATTAGAGATTGTAAAGTTTTATAAACAAGTGCTTTAAGCAAAAGATGTGATCTGTGGATCAGGAATACATACACAAGACACTAATTTTAAAAGCTATTACATTTCTTAAAATACTTCTCTAAAAATTCTTTTAAATTTTTTAGAATCTATTCTAGAAAAAAAACTAAACAAATTATCCTTTGTTGATGTTTTATTTAGTGGTGTGGCTTTTTCCACAGATTAGATTGTTTACTCCTTAATATAAATGTGTGTGTGTGTGTGTGTGTGTGCATGTGTGTACACGTGTGTTTGTCTTTTTTGTTGTTTGTTATTGTTTGTTAATGTATGATTAACAGAGGCCTAGCTTTGGTGCTTTCAGGCTGAGAACTAAAGGGATGATTTGTAGAAAACCAAAGTAGGTCAAAGAATACCATGGTGTAGCAAAGGGGAAGTCCCTGCGTTTAGTCACATTGTCTTGCCTCTGGTGGAGTTCACTTTCATTGTTACAGTGTAGGCCTGTCTTCCTGTGAGTGGAAGAAATCGTCAAATTGCAGAAAAGTGTTGGGAATATTATCATAAGTAACTTTTTAAAACAATATGTTATTGTAAGTTATTGGGAGGGCCAGTAGGGGCAGCAAAGGAAAAATAAAAAGTAGAACTGAATTTATCCCTAAATTAATTTCACAGATCAAAAGCAAAAATATGCATGAATATGACAGCTTCTCTAAGTATGATGTAAGGAGTACTTTGTGGGTCTCTGTGGGATGGGAACTAGCATTTCAAATTTTGCCCGCCTTGTGCTTGCTTCAGCAGCACATATGCCAAAGTTGGAATGATACAGAGAAAATTAGCATGCCCCTGCACAAGAATGACATGCAAATTTGTAAAGCATTCCATATTTAAAAATAAAAATACAAACAAAATTCTGCCCTCTTATTCTGCTTTTTTATGTATAGCCATTATGGAAGTGACCATGTTTTGAAATCAAGGAGCTGTTCCAGGCTTTAGCAATCCATGTCATGTTAGTTCTGAAAATATGTAACTGAATAAACATTAAAAGAAAACCTACTGATTGTTGCAGTAGCAACTATCACACTTTTATGAAACACCATTTTGTGTCTGCTTGGCTATGATTAAGCAGTACTATTAGAATCCAGGAATGTACTCTGGCTAGCTTCAAAGATCTTAGACTGTTTTTTACATCTCAAAGTTAAAATGAATTTCTCTTAAAATTAAATTTTAAGAAATAGCTTCCTCAGGTTGGTTAAATGTTAAGAAGTTATCTGTAAATTATATATGTGTGTGTGTGTGTATATATATATATGAAGTGATATATATGGAGTTACATAAATTTTGAAAAACTTCATTTTAAATTTGGTGTTTCCTCAAATATAGTATACATGATATTTTGGATTATGTTAGCTCTTACAGCAGAAGGTTTATTCTCTGACTAAATTTCCTTTCTTTAGGAACCCCCCACCCACCCTTTATAAGGGCAAGACACCCGTGAGAACATTCAGCCTTTTAGCTCAGAGTTTTACTGAAGTTATTTTCTATTCTTGTATTTTCCAAGAATTGCTGACAACTTAAAAAGCTATCATACGAGTGAACACCAGTTGCCTAGATTGTTTGATGATTTTGGTCAAGTGTGGATCGGGATTTCCTGTCATTTTTCTTCCTCTTCTGGGCTGCATTGCTTCTTTCTCTGAGCAATTGTACACTTGGAAAGAAAAAACAAAGCAAGGTCACTAGATCTAAATTACTTTTACTTCTGTGCCAAATGAAGCTTTTCTTCTGTTATGTGTTACAATGTTTGGCATCTTTTGGCATCTAGAGAGAGATAAGCAGTTAGGAGGAGAATGTGGGATTGTTTAGGAGAGATTTTTCTGAGCTGAACTCTCACTTTTTCTGTACAGTTACACATCACCTAATGATGGACATACGTTCTGAGAAGTGTCATTCGGCAATTTTGTCATTGGGCAAACATCACAGAGTGTACTTACACAAACCTAGATGGTATAGCCTCCTGCACACCTAGGCTATATGGTATAACCTAGTGTTCCTAGGCTACAAACCTGTATAGCATGTTACCATACTGAATACACACTGGCAGTTGTAACACAGTGGTAATTATTTGTATATCTAAATATATCTAAGCCTGGGCAGCATGGTAAAACCCCATCTCTACAAAAATACAAAAATTAGTCCTGTGTGGTGGTGTGTGCCTATAGATCCAGCTACTTGGGAGGTTGAGGTGGGAGGATCACTTGAACTCAGGAGGTCAAGGCTGCAGTGAGCCGTGATCATGCCACTGCACTCCAGCCTAGGCAACAGAGCGATGCCCTGCCTCAAAAAATTAATTAATTAATATATCTAAATATAGGAAAGGTATAATAAAAAAAATTACTGTACAATATTAGGGGACCCTGTTGTATATGCAGTACATCATTGACTGAAACATCATTATGTGTTACATGATTGAACCTCATCTAGAGACAGCCACTTCCTTCTCTTGGGCTGAAACATGTTCCTGGAATTCATATGATAAAGCAGGTTATCATCAAGAGAAACTCATTTTCCTATGGATTATATGATCCAGCAGCTTGGAATACATTTCTGAATTCTTTGTGTTTTGGGGTGTAGCTGAATGAAGTTTTTAGTATGTCAAAGGGAGACATGTTTTAAGAAGTAGGCGTTCTACTAAAAGTATTGTAATTGCTTGCTGAATGAAGGGGATAATCCTTGCCCACTGCCTTTAAATACTAGGAGTTCCTGCAGGACAGCCTGAATATTTTTTCTGGATCATGAAATGAACAACTGGGTTCCAGAAGATAAGAGAAGTATGAACTTCTGAGCAGAGGCAGATCCTTGAATAAGAGGAACCTTTCTTTAGAAACAGTAATTGAGTTTTGGGAATTGTTGAGTATGTCAGTCCGGAATGTGTTTGGCTGCAAATAACAAAAAACCCTACTATGTCGTATAAACAGATAGGGGTCTGCCTCCACAAGAAGTGTTAATTAGGCAGTCCAGAGCTGGTGTGATGTTCAACTACGTTAATAAAAGCCCTCTGCCATCCTTAGAATGTGATTTGTATCAAGGTTGTAAAAAAGCTGTTGTACCTTCAGGCATCACTATATTTCTGGCATCTATTGTTGTGTAACAAAATTACCCTAAAACATACCAGATCAAAACAATAAATATTAATTATCTCACATAGTTTCTGAGGGTTGAAAATTCAGGAATGGCTTAGCTGGGAGGTTCTGGCTCAGGGTCCCTTATGAGGTTGCAGTCAAGATACCAGCTGGGGCTGCAGTCCTCTGAAGGCTTGTTTGAGCTGGAGATCTGCTTTCTAAACTAACTCACATGACTGTCAGCAGGAGAATTCAGTTCCTTACCACAGGAATCTCTCTACAGGGTTCAAGGCATGGCAGTGGGCTTCTCTCAGAGCAGATGATCTGAGAGAGTGGAGAGGGTCTAGAGTGTGTGTGTCAGGGGAGGGAGAGGACAGATGGAGACAAGAACAAGATGGAAGTTGCAATGTCTTTTATAACCTAATCTTGGAAGTGAGCTATCACTCTTGCCATATTCTTTGGTCACAGAACCCTGATACAGTATGGGAAGGGACTATACAAGGATGTAGTCCCTTCAGGAGGCAGGCATCATTGGGAACCATCTTGTAAGCTGCCTCCTACACATCACAAATATATACGACACCGTGAGAAGGAAAGGAAAGAGACAGTGCTAGCAGACTTCTGTTTGTATCTCATTGGTGATAACTGTGTAACATAGCTTCTCAGGGGAGGCTGGGAAGTCAAATGTTTAACTTTCATAGCCTCTGTAGTAGAGACAGGCAGAAGAAAGTTGGAAATGGAACTTGGGTTAGCCTGCTGTCCATCTTCTGCCACTACCAGGGCATTTGATGACAGTAACTACTTTTAATTTGCCTGTATTGCCTGTTCGTAGAGTTAATGATGCATCTTGTAGGAGATTAGGAGTAGCCCAGAAAATTGCTTTTTATTGTTGTTGTTTTTCCAAGACAAAGTCTTGCTCTGTCACCCAGGCTGGAGTGCAGTGGCACGATCATGGCTCACAGCAGCCTCAACCTCCTAGGCACAGGTTATCCTCCTGTCTCAGCCTCCCAAGTAGCTGGGAAAGGCGTACGCTACCATGCCTCGCTAATTTTTAAATTATTTGTAAAGATGAGGTCTCCCTATGTTGCTCAGGCTGGTCTCAAACTCCTGGGCTCAAGCAATCTTCCTGCCTTGGCCTCCCAAAGTGTTGGGATTACAGGCATGAGCCACTGTACCCAGTGAAAATTACTTTTTTTAAAGTGTGGTGGTTTCTCTAGTTGTTTTAGAAATAAAGTTCTCACTGGCACCTAGCTAACAGAAATAGCTTAAATTGTGAATCATAAGTAGTTTGTTGTGAGGAAATTTTAGGTTACTTTCTCCTTTGTATTCTTCTACATTTGTTTGTATAAAATATTTACGCAGTAAAAATTCTGAAATCTACAACTATACCCAATGCCTATGTTTTCAGATCTAAAAAGAAAAATTCTTCCCAACCACAAACATATTGAGTAACTACCATATATCATGGACAATTAGTATAGATCTTACACAATTTTTGGAAATTTAAAAATAATCTCTGTTAGGCACTATTTTACTTAGTGATAATTTTTTTGTAATGGTTACTAGACTTTTGTGAACCATATTGTTGGTTGAAATAACCATTCTGGTTTTTCTTTTTTTTTTCTTTTTGAGATGGAGTCTCACTCTGTTGCCCAGGCTGGAGTGCAGTGGCACGATCTAGACTCACTGCAACCTCTGCCTCCCAGGTTCAAGCAGTTCCCTGCCTCAGCCTCCTGAGTAGCTGGGATTACAGGCGCCTGCCACCACACCCGGCTAATTTTTTGGTATTTTTAGTAGAGACAGGGTTTCACCATCTTGGCTGGGCTGATGTTGAACTCCTGGCCTCGTGATCCACCCACCTCAGCCCCTCAAAGGGCTGGGATTACAAGTATGAGCCACTGCACCCAGCCACCATTCTGTTTATTATATATTCTTTCATTAGTTAATAGCAAACTACATTTCTGAAAAATACCACACAACTTGAAAACAAGAAAGTAGAGTCCGAAAAACTAGGGACCCAAGAAGGATTGGAGAGGAAAGTGAAGGGAGTTAGATGCAAAAAATAAATTGAAGGGAGATAAGGACCAGGGTTATCCTACCCTCCCTTTCCTCTTTTCACCCAGGGACCAGGTAGAAAGAGGATTCTGTCTTCAGGAAGGAGAAGCACGTAGCTATTAGCAGGTAGAGGTGAGGATTAGAACCTTGTGTGAGCAGATGTCATGCCTTAAAAATATATCCATATGTTTCGGACAAAAGGCTGGTTCCATAAATATACTGGAACAACTGTTCACCTTCTTGGAGAAAAGTATGAAGTTTGGACCTACCTCATACTAACAAATAGAGCTGCTATTTAATTTGACCCTAAGTTAGGGAAGGTCTTTTAAAGCATAACAGCAAGCGAAGAAAGCTTTAATGGAAAAGATAGTTTTGATTGCATAAAAATTAAGTACATCAAAAAGTACCTTAAATTTAAAATATAAACTACAAGTTGGAAAAATGAGTTGTATCATGTATGAAAAGTGTTAATATTATTAATGTACAAAGAAGCTCATAAAATCATAAGAAAAAGCAAAAGACAAAAATAGAAAAATGGATGTTGTAAATAAAAATTTTGAACAAGTGTGCCAAAAAGCTCAACTTCACAATGACAGAAGAAATTTTTTGAGAGACTGTTTTTTTTGTGTGCCTACTATCTTAGTAGATTGTCTTTCAGGAGATAATTCTCGTGTAGGTCAGGATGTTATAAAATGAGCTTTCTTATACACTGCTTATAGACATGTAAATTGGTGTAACATAATTTTATCTTTTTATCAGTAATTCCACTTAGGGCAAAAATAATATTTCTTCACAATAGAGCTCTAAAGGAATTCTTTACTGTATTTTTTAAGGATTATAAAAAATCGGATATAAAAATATCTTTTCACCTTTAGACTGTATCACTCTCTTCTGTTAAACCGAGAAAATTAATGAACTTGTTTTTTCCTTCCTCTTACCTCCTATTTTTGTTAGTCAAGTTATTATTTTAATATTCTTAAGATTTATGACATTTAAGTTCTATTCCATCATAACTTTCAGAGTTAGTCTTAGTGTCTATATTTAAGAAAATTTGTTGTTCATCATTGGTATGAATAATCGGCAGAAAATTAAATTGACAATTACTTAGATCTATGTTCGGGGAATTTTTCCCAGATCTCCCCCCAAAAAATTAAGAAAAAACGAAAAGAAATGTCTTGCCAATAATATTAAAAATATTTAAAAATTGACAAGGGAAAAACTGGGGCAAGAAGTAATTCCAAAATAAAGATGAAAACTACTAAAATTGCACAAAGTAAATGTAATTGCCCAGACCCAGAAAGAAAACCCAAGCCTCTGTTAAATTTGTCTACATTTGGTTTATTTTAAAGGGTATTTAAAAGCTACCACTTTTTAAATTCCTGAAGTATGCATACTTATTAATACAGATATGATAGGTCCTAGAAAATATTTTCGAAACTGAGCGAGTGTTCATCCTTCTAGTTCTTGCTTCATGAGATCCAACCTTTATGAATTTTCTTTCCCTTAAGTGTTTGAATTTCAAATAAAAGCAGTGAAAGCATCTAATGCCTTCTCATTGCATTTAGGAATGCCAGAGTCCTTCATGTGGCCCATGAGGGCTTTCACTGGCCCAGCCTCATCTCCCAGTCTCATCTCCATATTTCCCGTTGCTCTCTGTGTCCTTACTTAGTTCACTGGCTTTGTTGCTGCTGTTGTTCCCACTTTAATTTATAGCAGTCTCTCCTATCTTGGGGCTTTCTCATGTTTCTCAGTCTGCATGGAATGTTCTCTCTTCCTCTCCCCCACACCATGCTTTATTAACACCCCCTTATCCTTTATATATTAGTATAATTGTCAGTTATGCAGGGAAGTGGGATATGTGGCATATGACTTAAGCACTCTGTTGTCTTACTGTCTGGGTTTTCATCCCAGTTCATTATTTACTGGCTGTATAATCTTAAGATATTTGACTTATCTCTGAGCTCCAATTTCTTTATCTGTAAGGTGAGGGAAGATAATTCTTACTCATAAGATGCTGTGATCATTAAATAAGAAAATGAAAGAAGCCATATGTTTCCAACACAAGGCCTCACTAGCATTGAATGAAGTACTTCTTAAATGTTAGACAAAATTATTCCCAATCTACCTCCTACCCCCAATTCCCTGCTGTGCACACACGCGCGCACATATATATATATATACACACACACACACACCCCAGTCTAGAACAGCTCCTTTTATTGAATATTGACGTATATGACCATATACCTCTTATTCCTAACATTTACAACTTTCAGTTAATTTATTGATTGTTTGATTAATGTCTGTCTCCCTTGACTAGATTATAAGCTCTATGGGGTAGCAGCTGTGTGGTTTTGCTCATCCTATTCTCAGTACTTAGTCTGGATTAAGTCAACAATAAATATTTGTCGAGTGTAGGGACAAATGAATGAACTAAAGGAATATTCTGTCTCCTCTCAAAACTGCATACTTAATGGTTGAAATGTTTCCTGTAGTATAGTTTTGCCTTTAAGCCTATAAATCACAAATTCAGTATCAATGACTAGAGAATAATGTACTGCCAGTAACTTATATAAAACCTGCTTGTCAATAGAAATTGTTTTCAAGCCTTTTGGAATGTTTAAATATAACATTTAAAAAGTATATAATGATACTCTCATTTTCAATAACATTGGGAAAGGATTACATTAAAACTTTAAGTGAACATTGAAGTCTAGATAAACTATTTTAAGTAATGTTTGATCTCAGCTGTCTAAAAATATACATAAGAAAGAGAACTGAAAGTAAATATACCAGTATGTTATAATAGCAGTGGCTTTCTTTGAGTGGTAGGACTATGATCAATTTTTATCATTTTGTATTTATGCTTATATATTTATATCAATATAGTTTTTACTTTTACAGTAAAACATTGCTTTATAATAACAAAAATTATCTTTAAATTTTTCTCAAATATTTCTGGAACTTATAGAGGGAAACTTCATTCATTCATTTATCTAACAATTATTTACTGAGCAACTACAAAGTGCCAGGCCCTGTTTTAGGCTAAGAGGATGAGATTATAATAAAATAAGCAACAGTTCCTTTCTTTGTTGAATTTTCATTTTGATGTATTTGCAGCTACCTGTCTGACTTTGGTTTGAAACTTATCTTCTACATCTGTCCTACTAAAAGTAATGGCAAAAACTATAATTACTTTTGCACCAACCTAATAAGCCATTGTGGTCTGCTGTGGTTTGAATGTGTCACTCCAAAATTTGGGTGCTGTCAATGTGATAGTATTAAGAGATGGGGTCTTTAAGAGGTGATTAGGCCAGAGGGCTGCTCCTTCATCAGTGGAATTAAGGTCCTTATTAAAGAGGCTTCACACAGGGTTTGGCTAACTTGCCTTTGTTCGACTGTCTTCTGCCATGTAAGGAGATAGCAAGAAGGCCCTTATCAGACCAAATGCCAGCATCTTGACCCTAGACTTTCCAGCCTCCAGAACTGTGAGAGAAAACAAAACAAAACAAAACATTTTTTAAATAAATTACCCAGTCTCAGGTATTCTGTTACAGTGGCACAAAATGGAGTAAGACAATGTTACATTAATTTATCATTTTTATCTTGTATTCAATTACAGAAAAAAAGAAAACCAGTGACCACAATTTCCAAACTCTTTGTAATTCTACAAGCTTTTAAATGTTTTTCATACTTTAGAATCCCATCTTTGACCTCTAATGGTAAGCAAAAAGTTAATAAGAGGAGCCTATTTAAACATTCCTTAAAGGGTTATATTTTCTCCTTCAAAGAGTCCATTTATATAGTATTACTCACTAATATACAATGTTGCAGTTTGTTCAACTCCTTTTATGTTAAAAATACAGAACTGATGTGTTACATTTTTCACTGAAGTAGCACCATTATTTGACTCAGTTTCAATGTTTGGGAAATAAACAATTTTTAAAAATCTTTATAATATTCTGATCCTCTGTGAAATTTCATCACACCCTGCTGTTTTGTAAAACCAATTTTAAAGCTACTGATCCAAAAGAAGTTTTAAACCATCGTGAAACTGATTTCTGAAATGAGTTTGTTTTTTTTTTAAGAGATTTCCTGTTTGCTTCTGAAGTTAGTTTGCAAGTTAGTTGTTTAGAACTCAGGTTATATTTCTATGTCTAAGCAGCATTAATACTTGGTGATTAGCTTCAGGAATCAGTTCAAAAAATTGAACAAGTTTAACCATAACAAACTTCCACTCACAATATTATTTCTGTGGAGGTGGCTGAGGACCACATTTCCCCTGCCTTAGCAGTAGAAGCTGTGTTTGTTCCTTCTCGCCTTCCCTTGCTAGGCTGGAACCTGGAGACCAGAAAGTAAGAATGGAAAGGAAGGGATGCTAGTGGTGGATGAGTGATTGTTGGCAGCAGTATTTTTTTAATTCCTTATGATTACTAAAAGAAGATAGCTCTCTTGGAAGGTTGTTGTTCCTATGGTCAGACTGGAAATCGGCTTTTGCCTTTAGGCTGAGAGACCTAAGGATTGTGTACGTCTATTGATTTGGGAATGGGAGGGAACTTCTGCTGCCTGCCCATTTGTATAGATAGGTTATTTGAAAGTTAGAGACTGCTTTGATGTTTGCCTGCCTCTCTTAGGAAGCTAATTTCATCAGTCTTTCAGACCAGTCCAACTAATTTTTC